>NC_089803.1:33468475-34112850 GCF_029633855.1 Hoplias malabaricus
ACAAACATCTAACCAGCCATGAACCACCGCAACTGAGGAGAAAAGGGGACAAATAAAGGCATTTAACAAAATATGCCTTTGTACTGTAACACCCTAATCTCAATAACCAGCCTTAAGATAACTGGATTATGTTTACATTGGGCCTATACCCGCATATCATATAAAAAACCTTTACAAGAGTAAGAAAATATTATTTTGGAGCTGATTTTCATACATTGACAGACAGTATGCAAATGTGCCGACACCCCTGGTGAAACTATAGACATTTATTTGAATTTGTCAGTTAGTCAGAACGAAAAACAGTGAACACACCCTCGGTGGTATGTTATTCCTTTCCAACATGAGTTGAGATGAGATAAATATACAGTAATTGTGAAATTAAATCATGTTCCTGTACAAGGTGTGCATGCATTTTCACTTCCAAACATCATCTAGCCTTTCACCAGGGGCCCAAATATCTGCATGTGGCTGTAAAAGAAAATTCAAATGATATAAAAATATAATTACTCAAAAGAGGATACAAGGTATTGATCTGGCAGTGATGATATACAGAACCCCCAAATAAAAGTATTTGGGCACTTTCACTATTTAGTCATCGGAAACTTTAATTTCCTCAGGGACTTGTTGAAATGTTTAACAAGAAGACATTTATTTCAGAAAACCCACTTTGACCGCCTGTAGATTCTGAGTAAAAAAAAGCCCGGAGTAGAACTCAGCACAGAGAAAGCACAGGGGACAGGAAGCTTCCGGAAGTGTTACTGTGCTGCTGGTGAGCTTGTGTTTATTGGGATTGTGAGGTAAAAATACAGGCAAATTCACTTATTTAAACAAGATTTTCAAATAATTTTAATTTTAATTTAATAATAAGTTTATTTATATTTTAATGACCCTGACTACAGTATCAGTATCTAAAATCCTTTGATCTTTATAAACCAGGGGTTCTTAATCTGAGGGTCATGACCATCTAATAGGTCTTAATGTGGTTCCATGGTCGTCATGAAACTGGTTCTACAAAAGAAACATCCAACTGAAGCAGACAAGACAAAGCGATGACAGAATGAAATGTTTTTGATAACACAATCCACATTATTATTTACACTGTAAACCCACTCATCAATCATCATCCCTCACTAAACTCACAATTTTCACACTTTTCTATAGCAGCAAGAGACAGAAATCCAATGGGAACTTGTCTGTGTGTGCCCACAGAGTGAAAGAGAAAGATGATTTTATGTTCCATGTTGCACCTCTAGTAAAATTAGGACTTTTGTTAATTCTAATCCACTACAATCTGTCCATTCCACGGCAGGGGTCCTTGAGATTGCTACACTTTTTATTCATGTAATATTAATCTAATCTCAGCCACATTAACCAATATGACACAGGCGGGTTTATGAAGTGGCTTTAGCCACTAATGCATAAATTAATCCCACATTATAGCATGTTAAATAGTCAAACAGTCAGATGTGTAGCCACTGAAATCCGAAGCGTCTCAGGGAGAACCAAAGTGCTGATGTGGAAATTTCTCTCTGTTCTGTGTGGATGTGTGCATATGTGAGTGTGTGTGTGTGGGGGTGGGGGGGGGGGGTGTTTTGTACTAGCATTAATGGAGAGCCCAATTAGCTTACCATGCCCTTTTCTGCCCAGGCAATCTTGGGGGACACCTCTGAGGGCCAGACTAAGGCTGAGTGAGGCCCCCAGGCAGCCTCTAGAATTACCACTCAGCTCAGGTCTACTCCGACTCGAGCTTAAACACGCGATTAAAAGGTGCAAACACCGCAACTTCCATCTGTTTACCTATCCTCAAACCGAGAGCGAATACATTCACCATTAACTCACATGGCCAAGTGCACACCAACGAAATCAATCACTAATTTGCATATTCATTGATTTGCATTTGCATATTTATCACCGAATGCATTGACACATCTCTTCTGCTCTACTTTTCCTTTGATGTAACCTAAAGTAGCAAGGCAGGCAACTTTTTAGTGTTCTGCAATGCATGGTATTGTACTGTGTTACTGAACAAGTGTCAAGTCTAAAATTGATGATTGATAATCTCACAGTTTGCATATTCAATAGCTGTTGGACGATGGCGATAGATCAGGACACAAGGGCTAACTGACCTTGGACTACAGACCATCCAAATGTTCACAGTCTTAGCACGGCGAGAACATTAGCTTTCGCTCTAAAATTTTCCAGGAGCGCAGATCTCAAAACTATACTGGCACTTGTGCACATTCGACAATGGGAAATGTTCAAATCAAAACACAGCAGGTAGGTGTCGCAGTCACACTGCACCAGGGACCTGGAGGTTGTGGGTTCGATTCCCGCTCCTGGTGACTGTCTGTGAGGAGTTTGGTGTGTTTTCCCCGTGTCCGTGTGGGTTTCCTCCAGGTGCTCCGGTTTCTTCCCACGGTCCAAAAAAACACGATGGTAGGTGGATTGGCGACTCAAAAAGTGTCCATAGGTGTGAGTGAATGTGTGAATGTGTGTCGCCCTGTGAAGGACTGGCGCCTCTTCCAGGGTGTGTCCCCACCTTCCTCCCAATGATTCCGGGTAGGTTCTGGACCCACCACAACACTGAACAGGATAAGCGCTTACAGACAATGAAGGAATGAATGAATAAATAAGGTCTTACAAATTATTAGAACTGGTAGACCACCAGAATTTTTTTCCCTCATTGAGTGTAAAGTGTCCTTGGGTTTATGAAATGCGCTATATAAGTATAACATATTATTGTTATTATTATTATAAATTCCACGATCAGATAAAACACGACTGAAAGCTTTCATCTTTCCGAGAACATCAAGCTTCACACTTACTACAGATCTGAATGAGAACCACAGGTGTGTCTGTCCATCCTCCCACTGCGAGAAGGCGAAGCTATGACGCCTTTTGTGAGAAAAGGGCCAGCCCAGAGCTCAGACCTCAGCATCACTGAGTGTGGATGGGACTAAACTGTGAGAAGGAGAAAATGGAAAAACTTCTAAGAGCGTGGAGGTGTGGAAGAACATTCCTAAGCAAGTTTGAAACATTTCTTCATGACCAGAACAGATATGCAGAGAGAATATTTCCTTGGTGTTTACTCTGTAAAGATGATGAATGCACATGTGTGTGTGTGTCTTCACTGATGTTGTGGGGACCAAAATCTTTTATACAAATTGTAGGGCGTTGTTTCAAGCTGGTCACCACAAAGTAAACCATTAAGTTATAAGGTGTAAACATCTCTTAAGGTTATTTTTAGAGGTATGGTTAGGCAGGTTATAGTCATGGACAAGGTAAGGGTAGGTCTCCAGGAAACAAATTCAAGTCAATGTAATGTCCCCACAATACATGGAAACAAGCCAGTTGCTAGTGTGTGTGTGTGTGTGTGTGTGCTGTCTCTTCACACTGTGTACATGGGGGAGGGTTGTGAGGTCAGTAGCAGTCATTGGACAGCAAATGCACACACACACACACACACACACACTGAGGGAGGAATGATTAGAGCAACTGAGAGAAAGCAGGAGAAATGGCCTCTCTTCACTTCAGAGCTTTTACTGTAATTGTTTCAGGTGAGAACTAACTCCTCTCCTACAACATATGGCAAATATCACTTTTAATCAAGCCAGCGCTGATGTCTCTGTAGCATAAATCACATTCATGTAATAGCATTGTCTCCCTGAACGAGACTGACACTGTCTCTACTCACACTCAAGCAGGCATCTGTACAAATATTAATACAAAAATTGTGAAATTTCCAAATAAGAGCAAAAAAAGGAGAGGTATCCCTTATGATATCTCATATGTCCATCTCCTCCTTCTCTCCATATCTGTCGGTCTCTCTCTCATTCTCTCAGTATATCTTTGTAGCTCTGTATCTCTCTCTTTGCATCTCTGTCTCTAGATCTTCTCTCTCTCTCTCTCTCTCTCTCTCTCTCTCTCTCTCTCTCTCTTTCTCTTTCTCTCTCTGAGACAGCGCTGGTAAGAGGGGAGATAAGTACTTCTTGCTTGTGACAGAGCAATTTGGAGCTGGCAGGCAGGCTGAGAGAGTTATAGTTATGAAGCTGTCTGTGCTTCAGCCTCTGTGTTTTAAACGAGTTGATGAAACAGGGGAGGAGCTGGACATACACACACATACAAACAGCACACACACAGAGAGAGAGAGAGAGAGAGAGAGAGAGAGAGAGAGAGAGAGAGAGAGAGAGAGAGAGAGAGATTATTAGTAGTTGTATTAATGCTAGCTAATACCATAATAATGTCAACAATACCATATTAATACTAATTAATACCATAAAGCAAGAATAAGTACAGTCATTAGGATCAGTCAGTAAGATCAGTGGTTTAGCATTGTCTCCTGATCACGAACCTAATATTACACCTAATATTACTCATCTCTCCCAAAACACACAGGAAGAAAACAAGACTCTAACTGTCTGGTAGTACGGAACACACAGTGTGGTAATGCAGAGTTCAATCAGGTGGCGTATGACAGGGGAATTTACAATTTACATTTACAATACCGATATTTTAAATCCCTAGTCTGCCAATCAGTTACTGTATGAACAATCTGATTAAACGGCAAGTTTATTACGTCATATTAAAAAAAATTATCAAATGTTCACAGACACACACACACAAAGAGAGAGAGAGAGAGAGAGAGATTGCAGAGGCAGGTCAGACTGCAGTTGTGTGTGTGTTGTAAAATACAAAAGGGTGGAGCTGGGGGGGGGGGTGTAACCTCAGCAGACACACACATGCACACACACAGCAAGGATAGAGATATGAATCCAGACATCCCTCCACTCATCCTCTGAGCCATGAGCTTTACCCTCTCCAGTTTACACACCCCCTCTCTTTCACACACAGCCTTTTTCTTATTTTTGTGAAACACACGCTCATAAGCACTTAAACATGCAAAGCTATTCTGCAAGCACCAGCCTCGTGTCAATATCCCCCCATATTTCATATTTCACCGTGGCCAGAATATCGATAGTTGGGAAATGGCATTTTGCTGCATATTCCGTGGAGAAAAAGAGAAGCTGGAGCGCTCTAAACAAATGCGCCTCGTGCCACCTCTCTTCCCCCACTCCACGCTTCTCTGGTGGCTGATGAAAAGTATTTATTTTCATTTATCAAAGCCCATCCCAGCAGAGGCAGTAAATGTGCACCGTCTGCAGTTAAGGCTGCTAATTTGTGGGGTCTGTACTTGGCTGGGGGTTATTGTAAGGGGACTGCAACAACAGCAGGAGCTGCCGGAGACACCAGCAGTGTGCCAGGGGCTTTTACCGCTAGTCATTCTGCCGAAATAAGGCCCAACGTGTCTGCTTCATAGAGAAATAAACACACACAAACACAGAAATCAAAGCCACTGTATATTTTATATATAAACTCCTGGGTAAACTTAGGAGACGATGAAAAAAGAATTAATTGAAATCATTGCCTCAGATCTAATTAATTTCATTTCTCCAGCTCAGAAGTGCTTAGGCTATATATAAACTATCACTGTGTATTCTGTTTGTACCCAGATTCATTACACTAAACTGATGTCTATTTGATCACAATGTTAAGGGCTTTACAGGAAGGAACCTGGACTTGCACTGCTTCAATAAATAATAAATAATCATAAAACTTATATGTCACTGGATCGAATTATCTAAACCGTCCAATCAGCTTAATAAAGGAAATGCTACTTTAATTATGTGACGTAAAACAACAGCACCAAGAAAATAATACAAACCAAGCAGGATTAAAAAAAACTTTCAAAATACCATGTTCCCTTTATAGCAGATGCCATTTCTGACAAATAACTCGACTATATTATATTAATCAGTGCATTTCTTTATTGTATTTATGTTTTGGAGCAAGTAGTTTAATAAAAATATACTTTCTTGTATCTATACTCATAAATCTATAAAACATGAGCAGATGTTCATCTGTTAAAAATAAACAAAAGCAAACGCCAGGTACATGTATCAATAATAATAATTCTGATGCAAATCTTAAAAGTTGAGATTGACATAAAGGTCTTTAATTTTAACATTTGCTGAAGTGTAGCCCAGTCTGGAATCATGAGCCAAAAGTAGAACTTGCTTTAGGGACTTTCGATGATGGAGGACCTGGTATTATATTATCACACACCAGCTGTATCCCGATTTGTAGGTAGGGTTGTGATTGACCGATGAGTGTTTTGTAAATGACTATGAACCAGAGTATACCACGCTGAGTGTGTACAGAGGACCAGTTAACCATAGAGTAAAGTAAGGAAGAGATGAGTTCTAAAGAGGGCATTTTTAACCAATCCGAGAGCTAACATTTCCAATTGCATTTTTACAGGCATGCATACTTCTGGACTAGGTTTTAGCAGTATTTGATTTTTGTGTTAATTGTGAAATAAATTCCTATAAATCTGAGTGGTTTTCAAATGTGTGCAGACGATTTTTCAATATGGTTCTGTTTCATTATTCTCTGTATCATCAGAATATAACGCAGCTGTTAGTTTTCATTCTTTACCTACAGTGGCACACTTTACCACAAATCTATGCCTGCCTGCATGTTTTTATTACAAAGTTAAAAGTAATACGTGCATAGATCCGAGAAACTATGTTTATTGAGACAACCATTTTAAGACTTTTAAGAATATTCACCGCAAATATTAACCCGTGTTAAATTAACGAATGCTCTCAGTATGAATTTAACCCTTAGAGTAATTTAGCACTGCTGTGTGGTTAAAATGAACACAAAGTGTGCACTGCCACTGGTTTTCGAAAGGAACTCACACATGCACACCACCACAACTCAGTGAAGCACTCGCCTCCATAAACAATAGTTATAACACTTACGAGTCTTTTAACACGTGACACATTGTTTTACTCTTTTTTGATATCGTAAAAATACATATTTACATTTATATAATGTGAGGACATTATTCTGTTTTTAAACCTCAGCAGGCCACCAACATCCATTCAACCACATACCAGTGTCTATTGGCGTTTGTGGCCATTTATAATAAACTGGGTTATGTGTATTTTAACAGAATCAGCTAAAGTTAGATTTGTTCATTTTGAATCACAGAACAAATGCATTAAACCACAGCCATAGGAAATCAGCACTTCATTAAAGAGAGGCGTGTACGTTCTATAGCACTGAGTGTTCAGTTTGTGCAAAAGTACCTTCTAATAAAATAAACTGCAGTCAAGTGTTACATGGACAGAACCACCTGGCCATATAAATTGGGAGAAATTACACTACAAGTATGACCAACACATCTTGGTCATAATATAACCCTATAATCTTCTAAACACCAGACCAATCTGACATTCCTAAATGTAACCTAAGAATAAGCAAAAATAAAGGGCACACTCAAAATCATAAAGCAGTACAAAACTATAAAGTGCTGAGATGAACAATGTTGAGATTAATTCTGATATTTACCGGTGCCTGAGGTGCTGTTTATTTTACAGGTATATTGTCCGTAATTAGGATGAAACCTAAATACACGTCTTGCGGTTTACAAGTACAAGAGGATTTATTTCATGTATTTAAGAGTTCATAAGAATTCCACTCTCACTGCTTAGTGTCATTATGGTAAGTCTGTGAAGTGGCAAAAGCAATTCTGTTTCTATTTTGCGCCATTAATTTCACACCCTTAGCTGTGTATACAAACACGACACAGCACAGACATAATTACACACAGAGAGAGAGAGAGAGAGAGAGAGAGAGAGAGAGAGAGAGAGAGAGAGAGAGGTGTTGTTGTCTGGTCAACCCTTGGCTATGTTTCCTACATCTATAAAAAGATCATGTGCGAGTGACCAAGCAGGCGTGAGAGAGAAAAAGAGAGAGGGGCTGTTTACACAGTAAACACAGTAGGTTCACATTGTATGCCAAGTCAGTGTGAAGAAGCGCTTTTCATGATCACAGTCTCACACACACACACACACACACACATGCTGCCACTTTCAGTCTCCTTATCTTATCTTCATCCCTCTTTTTCTTCTACACTATCACCAATCCTCTTTAATGCTCTTCATTTCTCTGATCTCTCTCTCTCTCTCTCTCTCTCTCTCTCTCGCTCTCTCTCTCTCTCTGTCTCTCTCTCTCTCTCTCTCTCTCTCTCTCTCTCTCTCTCTCTCTCCCCTCTCTCTCTCTGACCTGCAGTATATGAGCAGAGTGAGCAGAGGGGAGCATGACAGAGAGGGCAGGGCACTGTGTCCTGATTATGTAACAGGCAAACCTTCTCCAAATATTCCCAAATCAGAAGAGATAACCATGAGCCGTGAGAGATCGACATCTGCCACTCACTGCAGTGAGAGACCGAAAAGTGAGAAGAGCAACAGAACCAGAAAGAGAGAGAATAACTTGCTTTTCGTGTTGCAATATCACATCATTTGAAAATGCTACCTGTCCTTTTTGTTAAGTTAAAATTTCATGATGAATGATAAATGGAAAAATAAATAAATAAATACATATTTTCATTCATTCATTATCTGTAACCGCTTATCCAGTTCAGGGTCGCGGTGGGTCCAGAGCCTACCTGGAATCATTGGGCGCAGGGCAGGAATACACCCTGGAGGGGGCGCCAGCCCTTCACAGGGCAACACAGACACACACACATTCACTCACACACTCACACCTACAGACACTTTTGAGTCACCAATCCACCTACCAACGTGTGTTTTTGGACTGTGGGAGGAAACCGGAGCACCTGGAGGAAACCCACGCAGGCATGGTGAGAACACACCAAACTCCTCACAGATACATATTTTCCTTCAACAGAAAATGTACAATTTTGCAGATGGCTTTGATCCAACAGCAATGATATTTTTCCATATTCACCTCTGTGTCACCTCTGTGCTCTCAAAAACATCATGTGCCAGTGCTGACATCTGTAAGCTAACATAAAAAATCGGGAGACTGCTGCTGTTCTCCTCCAAGTGTGTTGATCTGTCCATTGAGAATGTTGAGCAGTTGTATAAAGTGAGTAAACATCTCCCATTGTCTGAATATTATTTAAGAAAAACCCATGTGTTCATTTTGCCTTGCTCTGTATGTACTTTAGTTTTAATTGGCTGGTCTTCCTACATGCTCAGAACATTTTTGCTCATTGGTCACTGGTAAACATGATGTTATCCACCCAACACCCTGAGCAGTTTTAAAATATGAGAATATTTCTGTTCTGAATGCTTTCTTCTTGTACATGTTTATTCTCCGGAGTGGCCAGGGGAGAGGTTTTTTAGTGGAATGTGTAATCTAATCCCAGCCTATCTGAGCTCACTGTGGAGATTATCAAAAGACTAATCTAACAAGGCCAGCAGTCTGCTCCAATTTACAATGACTGAGGAGAATACACCTGCCTGCCAGGCTAACACACACACACACACACACAGAAACTCCTCTGTGACCGGACATGATCTCTCTCTCTCTCT
Source organism: Hoplias malabaricus (assembly GCF_029633855.1). Classification (NCBI taxonomy): domain Eukaryota; kingdom Metazoa; phylum Chordata; class Actinopteri; order Characiformes; family Erythrinidae; genus Hoplias; species Hoplias malabaricus. The sequence goes on from NC_089803.1 coordinate 33,477,883, forward strand.
CTCTCTCTCTCTCTCTCTCTCTCTCTCTCTTTCTCTCTCCTCTGAAATCCTTTTAAACAGACAGAAATCGACATCATAATGAGAGAAATAGGAGAGAGAGAGACAGAGAGAGAGAGAGAGAGAGAGAGAGAGAGAGAGAGAGGAAAATGCAGATGCATGTGGGAATCGGGCGGTTGACTCATTAAAAAGCCTCTTTCATCCCCGCAAAATTCCGGCACTAAACACGGTGTGTGTGAGCTGAGACTACATTAGAGGATCTATGCATCCCACCAGGGGAATCAGGATAACACACACCGGCCCACCGCTCTTCTGTTCACCACCGACTGCCTTTGATATGCCTGGTGTTACACACACACGCACTAACACACACACACACACACAAGCTCACACGCAAGCACCTTGTGTTCTCAAGGACTTCCTCCAGCAGAAACAATTTCTGACCAGGAGGCACTCTGATATAAATATAATCAAATACATAAAAGCTTATACTCTACTGACATTCAAATAAAAGCTGAATCAGAGCTCATTCAATTCACATTGTGCCCCAAGTTACAAAGTTTAAAAGGATACAATGACTAAACCCGATTTAACAACTGATAACAACGAATGGAATCTGGCCATTTTTATTTATGTTTTTTATGTTTGAAAGGGCATATGTGAGTTTGGGGAGTCTTTTAAAGGGTCCTTCCTTTAAATCTTTCCTATGTCTAAATGTTTACAAAACTTCAAAAATCTTTGCCACTAATTATGGTTCTCTAATGGACAGTCCAATAACGAATGTAATTTAAGAAACCAAAACTTCTTCTATAGCAGCATGCAAAATAAATTCCTTTCTGCCACCTTTATTTTTAACTGTTCTAGGCCAAAATGGTAAACAAAAAAAGCTATGTGTTCGAGACTGAAACTGGATTAAAAAGCATTCTTTCACAGTTTTATTCGACGCAACCTCAGATCTTAAGCTCTGTGAAATGTTGTGGTGACTAAGAAAATACAGGTCAGAACAGAAAGTGTGGTAAACCTGCCCTGGTTTACCATTACAGCTCTACATCTCTTTCCATAGAAACTGATGAGCATGATGGAAAAGGTGTGTGTGTGCAGTCAAATGCTCTACCTTCCGATGTTTGACATTTGCGAGTGGGTGGCACTTGAGCTCGTGAGTCTTTTTCCTTCTTAAGACGCTGAGAGTAGCTGAGCACCGCTAACACACACTAACACACACCAATTTCACCCGTTCCCAACCCCACCCCACTCCCCTCCACGAACTCCCCCTCCCCTTCTGCAGTGCTGAATAATTACCCTGGCTGTGTGTGTGTGTGTGTTGGGGTGGGGGGAGCAGAAGGGTGCACTTGGCAGTGTTGATTATGGCCGGGCATGCGAGCATGCGCTGTTTTAATACGCCATCACTCGCATTCTGATTGATGTGAAAGTGCTCCCACTCTGCAGATAAGCATGCAGAGGAATCCTCATATTAATTTGAAATTATTCTAATTGCTGCAGAGCCACTGGCTGTATCTGCACACTTCTCCCACCTCCATCCCACTCTACTACACCCCCCCTCCACCACCACCACACACACACACACACACACACACACACACCCGCCTGCGCAGTCACCTTGTCTCACACTGTGTCTGCTTGCTCTCAAATTTCATTTACAACATTTCCATTGCACACTCATCCTCCCCCACCAATGCCCCTTTCCCTATCTCTTCTTTCCTTCTCTCTCTGACTCTCCTTTTCCCTTTCCACTCGTTTTCACTCCTTCTTTCATCTCTCTGGGTCTTCAGGTTATGTCTGTTGTCTCCTCACTATTGGATTTCTCAGAGGTTACTAGGGCAGTGCCTGTGTGAGGTCAAACGTCTGTGTCCTTCAGCACCGAAGACACAACATCAGAGGAAGAAAGAGACAGAGCAGTGTTTATGCCATAACATTAAGACCACTTCCACACGTACTGTTCATTCTCTCCGCTCCACTGACCACACAGGAGCATTTTGTAGTTCTACATTTACAGCCTGTAGTCCATCGATTGCTCTGCATACTTTCCAGTCCTCCTTTCACTTCAATGCTCAGGAGCACCACAGAGTAAGTATGCTTTGGAAGGTGGATCGTTCTCAGCACTGTAGGGACACTGTTAATGTGTGTTGAGCTGGTATGAGTGGATAAGACACAGCAGTGCTGCTGGAGTTTTCAAACACTGTCTCCACTCACTGTCCGCTCTGTTACACACACCTACCACGTTGGTAGTACCACTCTGTAGATGTAAAGTCAAAGACAGTAACTTGTTTATTTCTGCACAGTCTGTGTTTGTCGTCCTCTAGTCCTTCATTAGTGGACGCTGTTTTACCACATTACTAATTAATACCTGCTCAGTGGTGGTCCTGTGGGGCTCATAACTAGGGAAAAACTAGGTGAATTGGGGCTAAGAAAGAATGCAGAGCCACATGTGGACTAAGTCTACATTTGTAGAACTGAAAAATGCATCCATATGGTGGACAAACAAATAGACACACACACACACACACAGTGTAATATCAGTCAGCTCTCAGTGTTTAACCACAGGGACATTGAGAGGCTGCAGCACAGCAGCAGGGGGCTGTGGGATAGTGGTGGATGAGCAGCTGAGCGGACTCAGGGGAACAGAGCTACTTCCTCTTCACTAACATAACACAACTCACTCCACGGCTCAGCTAACACACACATACGCACATGCGTGCACACACACACATACATACACGCATACCAAACAAAACCCAGAGTCCAGAATCTTCACATGCCAGCAGCTATGAGTTTGTGTCCTTTATACATCCATACTGAACAAAAACTGATGCATTATATGTACTTCATGACATCAACACAGTGCTGTCTTTCATTTTACTCTTTAATAATGCGTCAGTAACTGTGTTGATTTAATAAATACATATCTCATATCTCTAATACGATATCTTATATTACAGCTCCCCCATCAAGACAAGAACCCAAACATTTGATTAATACGTGAAGTATGTATATGTTTGTATCAAAAATATTCTGTCTGGCGTAAAAGACACATTAGCTTGATATAAAACTACACTCAGATTTAGATTATCTTTAGAATAAAGAAGATTCTTGGCTTTAGTCTTAATTTGAATCATTCCAGCACTGGCCATGATCATAAGTGACCCAAAGGTGTGTGTGTAACGGAGAAGTGCTGGACTGGCTAAAACACACGCAGGACAGAGACACACAATCCAATAGTGTGATAAGAGAAAAGCCCTTCTGGCCTCTATTGATTCTAACAGACACATCGATAGCAAGAAGCTAGGGGGTTCTCTGCCGTTCTTTCATTCTTGTGTGTGTGTGTGTGTGTGTGCTCAGCGCTCAGTTCCACACCAAACTCCTCAGCTCACACGACTGCTGTCGTCCCGCCGTTTTATCACGACTGCAGAGAAAGCCTCACAAAGGAAAGAGAAATCTGTTCCTTTCCTCCTTTCCTTCCTTCTCTCCTCCCCCTTACTGTGCTGATCAAGGACACAGATATCAGAGGCAGCTTGAAGGGAAGCGCTTTCTCTAAAGTCGCTGAGAAGTGCTGCTTCTGAAGACTGAGGATGGCCCTCTCTACACACACACACACACAAATACACAGAGAGAGAGAGAGAGAGAGAGAGAGAGAGAGAGAGAGAGAGAGAGAAGACTGGAAATAAGCTTTTGTAACAGTCTGAGAGAGAGTTGATGTGTCCTTCAAACTGAAACAGTGCTCTCTCTCTCTCTCTCTCTCTCTCTCTCTCTCTCTCTCTCTCTCTCTCTCTCTCTCCCTCCCTCCCCCATCATGGCATGTGTTCTGGGTATGATATGAAAGCCTACAAGAGTTTTGAGGCACTTTTCAAAGATGCCGTCGTACTGAAGCGACCGCCTTTGTTCCGCACTCCAATGTTCTCTAATGATAATTGCCCACATACGTCAGAAACTCATGAGCTTCGCGCTATAAGCTCGCACACTTCAGCTTCCTCCTCCACTTTCACAGCAAACCCACTGCTCAACTGGCCTCCACCTCTCTGGTGAACCCTAAATGATATTAGCCAGCTCTGTTTCAGACTCTTAAAATACACCTTTGTATATAAAAGCACTGCTGACTCACTCGAGCTGTCTATACTGGATTCAGCATTTTGCGCCACATGAAAGAAAACATCATTCCAATGAAATGATGGATTATAGTCACAGAAAATACTCTAAATTGCATCCCCTATGGAACCCTTAAGGTGATATCCAGCTTAAATATAAATAATACCACATTAACTAATGGGAACGTGATCCTAATGCATGGCCATGACTTAGCAAAGCGTGGGAATGAGACAGGTAAGCTCTGAGCCCAGCTTAACAAGTGTGACCATCTGATATGTTTATCCTCTTGAGGGAGACTGCGTATTACATCAAGGCTTCAAAACATAGCACACGCTTTTGTCCAAAAATTTCATAGCCCTTAATATGATATCCAACAGAGGATCTGAGCTGCCAAAATGAAAAATAAATTAAATGAAAAATATAATTAATTAGTAAATGAATAAATTATTTAAATTTATAAACATTTTTACATTTTAATTAATAATGTAATTAATTAGTTAATGAATAAATACATATTTGAAAAATGGCATGCTTATTTAAATAATTTTTACATATATATAGATATACCGCGACCCTGAAATGGAAAAGCAGAAAAGATGATGATGATATATATATATATATAAGAGAGAGAGAGAGAGAGAGAGAGAGAGAGAGGCTCTATTATCTCTGTTTAGAGATCGTTTTAGGGTACAAAAACTACCTACTGTGGCATTAAAGGACAGCTGATGTGCTAAAAAAACAACAAACCCAAAAATCTTAAAATAGTGTTCCAAGATTTACTTACAACATTCATTCATTCGTTCATTCATTCATTCATTATCTGTAACCCTTATCCAGTTCAGGGTCACGGTGGGTCCGGAGCCTACCTGGAATCACTGGGCGCAAGGCAGGAATACACCCTGGAGGGGGCACCACTCCACTCCACTACTTCACAGGGCGACACACACTCACACATTCACTCACACACTCACACCTATGGACATTTCTTACAACTCTTTTCCAGTCACACCTACTCAAATCAGTAAATTAAAGGCAAGTTGAGTCAGTAATGCTGTTTATATGTATTTGCTAACGGAGAAATTCCCTCACTATTCACTGATATCTCTGTACGGAAATCAGCTGTGAAGTGCATCTCTTAACGGTTAACAGACACTGAGGGTGAGTGACCGCTGCTCTGAGTGGTGCTGACAGAAGTCAGCTTTACAGCAGATCACAGTGTCTACCACTGAGACTTTCTATACATGAGGAAAGCCATGTTCACGCGAGGATGCAATGCTGAGTGCATCAAGCTTTTAAAAGACCTGTAAATGCTTTAAAATGCTTTTAAAATGCTTTTAAAAAGGTTCACAAGACCCTTGCTCCCCTTATCGTCCTGTTCTCATTCCTCTCATGAAAATTTAATCAGGCATTTAAGATGAATAGCCATTGCTGAGTAACCATGCTCTAATTCAATGCAAACGTTGCCTTTTTAGTGAAAAGTGATACAGGCAACGAAGGCAGCTACAGTGCTGAAATATAAGAACCGAAGGCAACCTCTCCAGAACCTCCGGACTGTCCAAATAGAGAAAACAAAAATGAATTGGACAACAGTATTTTCATTCAGTGAATGGGACATGTGTTCACAAATAATGAATCATGCTCACAGCAGATTTGATGGTTCTTTAACCTGAAATAGTGACTGTGAATTCAGTCTATTCCTCAAGCAGCTACAGTGAGAATTGTGTTAATACGAGCTAAAACATACTCCAGTATTCAGATTTGTCTCCAGCTCTTCACTAATAGTTTCTTGACCATAAGTCTACACTGATGTTGCCGCCTGGTCAGAGTCCACTGTGACTGTCCATACATATTCTCTTTATAATAAAGTAGCACCAGTTTAGACTTTTCCTTACCAAGTTTTGTAGGACAATGATGTGGCCCAAGTATCCTAAGAAAAAATGCAAAAAGGGATATTGAGGGATATTAAGAAGCTAGTAAATAGTGTCATTATTATTTACACTGAAAGGTCCATTAGGGGGAGAGAGGGTAAGAAATTACTATTGTGAAGATTTACTTTGAGATAGCTGTAGGTATAAAATATACTGCTCTGCCCTGAAGAAGGTTAAAGTGGCTTCTCTAGAGTCATGTGAAGGCCTGGTGTGTTTGCTTGTTGGCTAATTAACTACAACAGATAATATGAAGCTCAAAGTGGGCAAGTCACTTAGTTTGCAAAGATGTTATGGAGGCATGTGTGAGCGGCCTCAGGGAATCAGCTTGTGAGCCACTGCATATCTTAACTGAAAGTGTGCGGGGGGTGGGATGATTTCCTCAAGATCCAAGTGTGCCACTATTCAAAATGCGGTAAACTGGACTACTGAAGTAAGCCGGGGTAAAGCTTCACTAATCTATTTTCTGTGTGCACTCCTCATACTTAAGACAGTTTAGTTCAGAGATGACTGGCTTTGTATATATTCCCCAAATTATAGACATGAAATTACAGTTTCGTTTTAAAAGAGTCTAGCAAACACAGCAACCAAATCCCTCTTCAATTAAAAATACTATAGTAGCTACAGTGTGAAAGTCAGATGCACACTTTGCTAAATTAATTTCCTCACAAAATGGCCATAATGTGCAAAATGGCCAAAATGCAGCGTTCAATATATATTTCTGAGAAAATTAGATATAAAATAATATGAAACAGGAACGTGTATAAGGACCAGGAAAGTGTATAGGGAACATGCAAACATATAAGGAAAAACTAGACATTCCAGAATTTTTGTTCTAAACATCTTTAAAAGGCAACTGTGCAAGACCTGGTAGACAAACAAAACGTTCATCCTGATACTATCAGATAAATAGTACTTCAGTAGTAATTCATTCATCGTCTGTAACCGCTTATCCAGGTCTGGTTCCTATCCGGAATCACTGGGCGCAAGGCAGTAACACACCCTAGAGGGGGGCTCCAATCCTTAACAGGGTGACACTCACACCTACAGACATTTTTGAGTCCACAGTCCACCTACTAACGTGTGTTTTTGGACCGTGGGAGGAAACCGGAGCATCCGGAATATACCCAAGCAGCCACAGAGAGAACACACCAAACTCCTCACAGACAGGCACCCGGAGCAGGACTTGAACTCACAACCTCCAGGTCCCTGGTGTGACTGCGACACTACTTGCAACACTACCACTGTGAAACAACATAATTTCATGGGTCTGAAATGTGCTGCAGCTGTAAAGAAATATTCTGAGAAAGAAAGAAATATTCTAAAAAGAAACTTTCTGAGAAATTAAATAGAAAAAGCGTCCTCAGAGCATGCAAAATATATCAAAATATGAGATGCAGAAATTGCAATAAAATACTTAAACTGAACTTGGTATTTTGGGTGTTTTAAAAAACGATTTAAAATGTATATGTTATTAAAATATAATATAATAAAATAATATAACAGTACTGTATGAGTCATTTTGCACCCATTTGTGTGTGGGTGTGTTTGTGGGTGTGTTTGTGGGTGTGTGTGTGTGTGTGTGTGTGTGTGTGTGTGTGTTGATGCATGCATGAGTATAAAAGGCATATGTATTTATTGGTCTTTGTCCATTTTGTCCATTTCTGTTAGCACACTGTACATATTTCTCTGTTGTTTTTGTTTGATGTGTTTTTGGACAAGAATGCATCCAGAAATCCAGCTTTTATAAAATCAACCTTATTACAAAACAGAACAAAATGGAATGCCAAACAAAACTCTCCCAAACCAAATACGTGAAAGAACAAGCTGCCCATCTGTCAACAAATGGGGCATGTGTGTGTGGATGTGTGTGTGTGTGTGTGTGTGTGTGTGTGAGTGTGTGTGTGTGTGTGTGTGTGTGTGTGTGTGTGTGTGTAGAGGAACTCCACATAATGGGCCAGCAGCACGCGCCTCACTCCTCTTATTCCCTTATTTATTTATTTCTGTTAGTTAGTTCCCGCGGAGCACGCAAAATTAATGTCAGCCAGCAGAAAATAGACATAGAAAGCTAAAATTCAGCACTTTCTGCCCAGAGAAGTTATTTATCAAGCTAACAAGGAGGGGGAAGAGGCACCCTGTTCCTGCAGGCCTGCCTGCAAAATATGTGCCATTAAATTTCCAGCTTTGGGTTTTGCAAGCGCAAGAATAAAAGTGAGGGTGTCAGGAAGAGAGCGAAAGAGGGAGAGAGAGGGAGAGAGAGAGAGAGAGAGAGAGAGAGAGAGAGAGAGAGAGAGAGAGAGAGAGACAGAGAGAGAGAGAGAGAGAGAGAGAGAGAGAGAGAGAGAGAGAGAGAGAGAGAGAGAGAGAATTAGGGATGGATGGAGGGGAGAGCAATATGGATGATGCCCTCATCTCAGATACATTCATCCTTAGTGGGCCAAGACTCAGATGAACTGAGTGCAGTGTGTGTTAGGCTGCAGCAGATAGAACGACAGCGTTGGGCTACGCGTACTAAACACATGCAATACGTCCCCACACAACGACCCCACACATCTCTCAACCCACACACAAACACACTCACAGCATCACGCATAGGGAAGGGGAAAACATTTAGCACTGAATATTTGTCTCACTACCAGAGAGAAAGAGAAGCACACTTTCAGGCTTCCAACCATTTAACAGTAAAATGTCAAATCAATCATCTTATCTAATGTATAACTAATTCATGATATCTAAAGTAAATAATGGGCATTATAACATTATATATTATGTTGTGTTTTATATGGAGTTATTATATTATATTATTATTATTATATTATTATATAAGTCATAATTTTATTTTATTATATATATGAATAAACGTTATACATTGTATTATTACAAGGAACTAAAAAGAGAAATTAAAACAAGCAATAAAAATATAAGTAAATGTAAAAATAAAATTAAAAATAATAAACAGAAATAAAAACAGAATATCAAATCTAACAGACCTTATATAAATGTATTTAAATAATGAGAAATGTTATTTTGCAATTTCTGACTCTTCTCCAAGCTCCGTACTTTGTGTTTTCCTGGTCATCTGCTGTGTCTTAAGCATGGTTGCCATGTTCAGTATATGACTGTATGTGGATGGCGATGGCCCCTCATGTGAATACTAATATTGGCTCAGTTATAAGCTATGTTGACTTCCCTTTAATATGGGGTATTACACAGGTTTAATTAAATACAAGGCACAATGCTAACAAGCCCACATTGTAGGAAAGACCAGGGGGGAGAATAGATGGGGGTGGGTGGGTGCATGGTGAAAGGAGAGCGAGAGGGGGGGGGGAGAGAGAGAGAGAGAAAAAGGAAGAGAACTGAAAGAGCGTAGGGGACTGCCAAGGGCTAGAGGAAGAACTGCGGGCACAGACTGAGGTGTTTTGAGGAATATGCATGCATAACTTTGATCCATTTGATGCTAATGAAGACAACATATACTTCACAGTCTCCATTTGACCTAAAGTGAAATGTGGTACAAAAAGAAATAACTCAGCCAGTGTACGTTGGTGAATTGCAAATCTGGAATAAAACAAAGAAACAATGTCCTGAAAGACTATAATTAGGGAACATTAAGAAGATAACTCTTTATGTGGTGTTCTAGTTTACTGAACGATAGAAACCTTCTACGGCAGATAGAACGGGTTTAAGACTGAGTAAATGTGGGAAAGTGCAGTTGGTGTTTTTGCTATTTTTAGCTCTGCCACATGGAAGGGTCCTCATACTTATTACAACATGCTCGGCCACTGTGGTGCTAATTGAGTAAGTGGTCACAGGGTGTGTGTGTGTGTGTATGTGTGTGTGTGTGTGTGTGTGTGTGTGTGTGTGTGTGTGTGTGTGTGTGTCTGTGTGTGTGTGTGTGTCTCTGTATGTGCGTGCGCACGTTTATGTGTGTGTCTGAACTGGGCCACAAGCTGCGGAAGATAAGGCCATGATGTGCGGTACCAAGCTATATTTTTAACCTTACAGAGAGAGCAGGGTGTCTTCGGGATCTTGCTGCTAAAGATAGTTGTGCTCCTGCCTGTCTTTGGTTATAGTTCACAGCTCTCATACACACAAAAACACACACGCACAGTGGGTGCTACTCCACAGGAAGAGTAAGAGTGACTATGTTCTCTCTTTCGGGGGTGGGGCGGTGGTGTAGATGGCATATTGCTCTGAAATAAATCCTAAAAAAGGTAGCGCTAAAGTCTGGGAACTACACATTCCGCTTCGGGAGACCTTCTCTGCCCCAGACCCAGTTCCAGCTTTTAGAAAACTAATTAAAACTTTCCAGCATCAAATGGAATATATGACACAAACAATCATTAGCTTTCAAATTTAGGGAGAATAAATTCAGAAGTTTTACAAAATGTTCCACAAGAGGTGCAACTCTGTGCTACACATTAAATATACGTTTAAGAGCATCATTATAATTAGTCATACTTACAAGACCATTTCCCAAGGTATATTAATGTTTTACAACTAGTATTGGTTATTGTGCCTGTAATGCTGCCTTCAAATAGTATCAGAATTATGGGAACTTGGAGGTCGCAAATGAACAACACCCTCAAGTCATAAGTTCTAGTGGGACATTCAATTCTCCTACGTGAATACCAATGTTCCCAAACTGAGGTGAGCTTCAATCCTTTAACAATAGTTAAGAAGAAAACAGAATCAATACTGGCTTGTACACCACTCTTTACTTTCAATAGTCTAGGTGCTGTTAATGGTTGTTTGTACAACATTAGTTTAATCTGCACTCTAAGTGCTTTTAACTTGATATAAAACAATAATATTCTTCAAACTCTCCAAAGCAAACGAACTACTCTGCTGGCGTTTTGCAATTTATTAATATAATTCAAGCTAGTGTTGCGAATACTGTGTTTACGTTATGTACAACTATCGCTCAGACAACAATGACTTGATTGTGACGTATTTGTAATTAAACAGGATCCTCCGACTAGAATGTGAAGGCAGAAAAAGCCTGATTTATTGGTAATGATGTTCATTCTGATACATGGAATATACTCAATTTAAATAGACGTTTGAGAAAGTATGTTACTTATTTTGGGGATCTTGTAGAACACTGAAATATTTGCTTCCTAAATCCCAAGGTTTAACTGTTTTCTGCCACACTTAACATTGCTACGGACTATTTGCTGTAACAACACTTGAATGGACAGGCAAAACTAGTGCTATAAGTAAATATGTTCCTGGTTTGAAATCACAGCCATGATGAATTCCAAGCAGGCTGTTTTTGCGGATATTTCTCCAAATAGAGACAGCATGGGCTAGAGTCCGAACAGAACATTACACTGAATCGTAACCATGATTATATAGTAAATCTAAATCTATAAACTGGATAAAAAAGAAGGAATAGTTGGATTTCACACAAACATAGCCTGCTCTGTCCCTTACAGTGTGCCCTGTCCCCTGTCTCTGAGTGACCTCAGCATTGTGTCCTGGAGTTACAGTAGGAAAAGTGCTGCTGTATGCAGGAGTATCAGCTCAGCGTGTCCAATACTGTCCTATCATATTCATCCTATCCCCTCACGCACTGAGAACACGAGCGCGCCCGCACACACACACACATACACTAACACACACACACACTAACACACAGTCTCACATGCACACTGAAGCTCAAAGCACAAATGTATGCACGTATACATATATTACACAATGCAAATCTGATGTCTTTCAGCCTGCTAACTCTGTGACTATAACTTCACTCTCATAAACTGCACCTGGAGTTTAAATGTGACCCTGTATTAAGAATAATGTCTGCTAGGTCCACAGTCTCATAAATATATAACCTACAGACTGTTTTATAGTAGTTGCTACTACTTGTGTATTATTCATTAATAAGCAGGGCGCATGAAAGGGGTTTGTGATGGGTGAAAGCAGTTGAAACACAGTGTTTGCAGTGCAGTCATCCAAAATGGATGAAGAGGAATTTTTCTTTTTTTTTTCTATAGAAATTATAAGGCTAATTCATCAATCAAAAAGTGTCAAATGTACTACAATGTGACAAAAGACAAAATATACACTCAAATAATATATCGACCTGTATCAAAAAGTTTGTCACGCCCTGTTCAAACCCCATTCACACCTGTTGTACACAACCTGTTCATTCAGTCCTCTATGTATATAATAATTGTTTATGCAAATGAGGTGAGCAGCAGAGAAACAGATCATCGATATAAGGCTCAGTAATCAGTGTAATGATGATTTGATATTTAAACACACTCCAAGTAGGAGATACACTAGTTGTCATTGCAAAAACATATATATATTAGCTAATTAGATGATGTCTGAGACAAAATATAATGGCTCACAGATCTAAAATGCTGTACATGTTTTCATTCTGCTTGTGTTTTAACCACACGCCCGTAAAGCAATTGGAAATCAAAGAGATATTGTTTGTTATAATGAAAAAACATCATTAACTTAAATATTGCATTATTTTTAAACTATTCATTAAAAAAACAACTTTGTGTTCCAGGTCCCTGATAATATATGTGCAGTATTAAAATCTTAGCAACTCTTTATGCACTAGATATAATACTATGTGCAAAGTGCTTGATGGCTGATAAGCCCAGCATACAGAGATTGTTTTCTGAGCAGCTGCACACTATCAACTAATACAAAAAAAACAGTCTAGTCATTCTAATGAGTCTTTGGATTAATAACTGAAGAACAAATCTGCAGTTCAAAGGGTCAGATACAAACTCACATATACACACACACACACACACACATACACACACACTGATACCCTGCATTGACCACACTGTCTTTAAATAAAGCCAGGCCTTCGATCCTGAGAGCGAACAGAAGGTCAGTGCATGTTTCAGTTTCTCAGAGTGGGAAACAGTCTGCAGTACTGCAACGTCTCTCTCATCCACTGCCCAACTTCAACTGCTCTTACTCCTAACTCCACAACATAAGCAGTAACCAGAAAACTGAACCTAGCTTCCTTCGACCATCTCCTCCAGTTGTCAGCCCATGGCCACATCAGGAGTCTGTATCTATAGATCACAGAAGTGCAAGTCAGAAGTTCCTGTTTCAGTTTGGATCAACGGTGTGGCATTCAGCCACAGTCACAAACACAAAGCAAGAGCTAAAACACCACTCTTCCAGAATGTAGCTCATGCTAAAAACATATTAAAAAATTCGGTTATTAAAAGCTTTCAAAACATAATGTCAATGAATGCTCAGATATATTCAAAGTCAACTGCTTGAAATGATGAAATGTGCTTCATAGTTTTTTGATTTGTCATGTCTTATATAAAGATTTATTTGAAAAGATAAATAAATTATGAGAGAGTGTGTGACAGTGTATTTCTTAAGTCCTTCACACAACGTTCTGAATTACAGAGCTGACAGTTCTGACTGAACAGTGAAATTGGCTCCAACAAAATGACCAGATAAAAATGGTAATTTGCTGATAATAGTGAAATGTCCGGACAGAAAATCATATCATCTGAGATGCTAAGCAGCCCTCCCATTAAATACTGGAAAAATATTTTTTTCATACCTCAGACTGCAAGGGCAGAGAGCAGGAGCACACGCCATATCACAGGTGCAGGAATTTTCTCGAAGACCTGGTATAGTAAAAATGAAAAGAGGGAGAGAGAGAGAGAGAGAGAGAGAGAGAGAGAGAGAGAGAGAGAGAGAGAGGATGGTCAAACATACAAAACTTGTTGCAGCACAAAAGGTGAGCAAAATGTAGATTCAGGTTCCACAGTAAAAATTCAAAAAGGGTGTAATTTTTAAGTGTTAATTCTCACACACACACACACACACACACACACACACATACACACACAAACACACACACCGCAAACAAAACTTGAAAACTGTTGCTGTAATTTTTAATTATTTTACTTTTGTCTGATTATTTTCATTAATTATAAGAATGACAATAATCAGACTCTGTCTGAGTTTCACACAGCAAACCAAAGACAGCTCCTAAAGAAAATTTGGACAGCTCTGGTCCAATGTTAACCTTTAACCTAACTTTAGCACTGACTGTGTTGGGAGGAGGTGCTCTTTGACATTGAGCCAGGCACCAATTTGATTAATACTGGATTTTAGATTTCTGACAGAGCAAGTTATTATTTCTCAGTTTGAATGGCCTGCTACATGTCTACATTTTGTCATCCAGTCACAGAGTAGGGAAATGTTTCTATTGTTGCTTCTGTCTGAGAAATATGTAAAGATTTTACAAGTAAACAAGATCATAGGAGTGAAATTTAGATCACAAGGAGACTAATGTTTCTTGGTGTTCTCTGCAGTGTGCTGAGGTTGTTGCAGTTAAACAAGTACATTTTTAACACGGATTAAAACATTTTACATCTGTGTCCAGGCCTTAAAAACGGCCTAAATCATACACGGAATCATGTCACCTGCCCATGGCAAAGTACTTGTGTCTCCACAACAGTAAGAAAATCTGCATAATTTCTATTGATTCATTCACCATGATTTTTATTTTTTTTTTTTTTTGAAAATTAGTTGTTTTAATTTTTAGGCAACAACTAAAACAAAAATAAAGAAATTTATTTTGCTACAAGATATTATTGCAAACATATAGAAATTCCCCATTGTTTTTTTATTTCACACGAGTAGACCATGGCTGAAGCGTTTTATTTAGTGAATGTTCCATGATGGTTGAACTGATATAAATGGCTCTCGGAATAAACATTACATTAACGTACATTAAATCAGTAACAGTTTTTCCCCTGCCATCATTAGGGAGAGTCAGAGAGAGAGTAAGTGTGTGTTATTGATAGGAAAGAGGCTCTGAGCAGTCTCAGGTATACTCATACCCCCCCCCACCCCCCACCCCCCACTGCTCTGTTCTGGGCCACAGGACGTGACATCACTCGCACGGGTCAAGCTCCCAGAGAGAAGAAAGGGAGGCGAGGAGGAGAGAAGAAAAGAAGGACTCTGGAAGTGTTGTACTGTGGGGTCACCTTGCTTGGCTGAGAGATCAATGTCTCTTTGACTGGCTGGCTAAGGAGAAGACAGGGCAAGAGACAGAGACAGAGAGAGAGAGACAGAGAGAGAGAGAGAGCAAGAGAGAGAGAGAGAGAGAGAGAGAGAGAGAGAGACTATGACTGCAGCTCAGATACCTTGCCAGTAAATCACCTTGCCAGCTTCATTGAGATGCAGGTATAACACACACTGGGCGCAAGGCCAGCTTTTACACTACAAATGTCACACATACATAAACACACACATAGCTATTGTCCACCACGATACTGACTGTAACCATGCTTCTGAATATCAGTGTATATTACTAAATATCATTTGGCCCTCATATGTCATTTCATAATACACATTTAGCCGACTTTACCGCTACGAAATCTTATTTCAACACCAACACAAATTCTATTTATAAAATCTATATCTGAATGTGTGTATAGCTTTTTTTTATTCATGTAACCAATTCTTATTTATAATCCAATCATTTCATCTGTTTATATCTCATGTATAAAGCAGTATATCTCTAAAATACATGGGCAATGTGGGTAAATAATTACATAATAATCATCTTCACAACACACGGTTTTAAACATAGGGACACAGAGCACTAGTAGTGCCATAAATTATAAACATTATCAGTACAATTATTCTCACTCATCATTCATCAAAACTGCACTGCCCCATGTCCAGTAAAACAGGACTTATTATGCTCTCTTTAATGAAACATGAAACCAGTCGTGTTCTTTAAGAACTGACTAGAAGCACAATGTGCTTAAAAAAAGAATACTGCTAACCACAAAAAAACAATCTCAATAACAATGCAGTGTCATACTGCCCACCCCTTCCATAGTCTGTCTCACAAGTAGCAGACAGCGATGCTCAAAATAAACACACTCTTTTTCACTCCTATACTGCACACACACAGAGAGAGAGAGACAATGCACAGGAGTTTTTCTTGCACTCCCCACCAGTGCCTCGAGCAATCACAGTCCTGGCTGAAACACACATCTTCAGGATATAAACACGACATCTTTAGAAATACTGCAGCATGCCCCATGCTGGGGGGAGAAAAAAGTTAAATTATTAGCTTTTCAAATAAATGCCCTATAACTCAGCTTTGCAGAGCGAGCGCTGGGTCGGGGGAGCAGCAGGCATGTCGGCGGATGATGGACACACCGCGGCGGGGACATAAACTCTCCCCCGTTAAATCACTTTAAATGGAAATGTTTAGTGGCAGAGATGCAGATGAGCCTGGACTGCTGGATGCAGAGATTGTTTTTCGGTTTCAGAGTGGTCTGAATGGAAGCGCTCTCTCTAATGTTCTTGCCAAGCTACCGTGAGAAATCCAATACAGTCAACTCATAGGCCAGAATGGTCATGGAAACCTGTGAGTGAAATCTTTTCAATTTAATTATAAGAAAGAGAAAAAATAGGACTAAAACTGCAAATTGCAATAATCAAGATTGGTAAAATAAACTTGAAGGACACAATCAAATAACATCAGGAATGCACTACAATAATACAAACATATCAGTTTAATCAGACTATTGCTTTTAAACAAAAGACAGATGTCTAGATTTTTGCAAATATTTCCAGCTGATACCTGAAGTACAAGCAGAATGTTTAGTCAATATTGGGATAAAAATATGCCGTTTTATTCATACACCGCATTGGTGGTGTTTTCTAAAATGCCAAGGGGAGGATGTACCAATTTCCCCATTTTTACCGATATTTTTTTGCAGTGGCATCAGCAGATATGTGCACAGAAAAACAAGCTGAATTTCACCATCAGACCAGAATTATGACATCAGTTCATCTCTCAGGTGCATTATGAGCAAGCGTACCTTATCACACAGCATCAAATCTTATACCACAGATCCTCCCTTATATATCCAACCCACAGTCTAAACGCCTGCTTACGTGTGAGAAAGAAACGAATCTTGCAAGCATTGATTCCAACAGAGGCCCACACTGATATGATTACAGATAATATTGTTTAACTTAATGCATGTAGATGATTCAAATGCCAATATGCATGAGGGGAACTGTGATTTCTCATCGTTGGCCTTTGATGCACAAGCCCGATACAGTGACAGAAGACAACTATATTATCAGTATTAACCTAATCACTGCTGCCCTATGGCCAATGATCAGGGCACATATGGTGTCAATATTCCACTTCTGATTGAATTAAGCAGAATACAATCCTGAGAGTATGCAATATGCAACAAACAAAACTGAGTGTGAGTGTGTGTGTGTGTGTGTGTGTGCATGCCTTACTTACACCACTAGTAACCGATTTGAGTAATACATGTATACATGTAATACAAGTATATATCAAATAACAGAAAATGTGTAATGTTTTTATTTATTTATGAGTGTTCCACTTATAAGGAATGCGATGGTTGGTTTAAATCTGATATTCAGTTTGCAACAGAAATATTCGGACTCGCATAAAGAAGCAGTTATTGGTTGACATTTTGTAGAGAAAGTTATTGCAGCTCACAATCATACATTTGTCTCTCTACAAGGCAAGATTAGGCCCCACCACAACACTCCGGTTTCTGTCTAATGTACAGTGTGACTGGTAGGAACAAGTAAAGATACCTTGTTTGTCTATTTCCAGCAGATATTTTACTACTAACTGCAGTTTATTCTCTAATATTTAACTGTGATTAAATAACATCATCATAACTGAACACTGCAGTATCCTACACAGGTCAGAGTAGACCTGAGTGCTGTTGGCTAGTGCACTGTTGCTCTACTGTGGCCGGCACCAAAGGTGCTGCTAGAGACTCCAGCACCCTTGGCCCAGCAGGATGATGTGCACAGCACACTTCTACAATTTAACACTGCTGTAATTAAACAGCTCTGCATATTGACCTCATCAGGTAGAAAAGCCATAAATTAAAGCATACAAGCCTCTCTCAAAGGCAGTCTATGCCCAGCTGTGGAGGATGGCCAATAATTCATCATTTTAAAGCAGCAAAAACAAGGTCTTTTCTCTGCGATTAATCACACAGGAAATCATTGCATTTTCTACTGGGTAGAGACTGCTGTGCCCCAAACACACAATACAGCTGAGAGCTGAACCCCACAGCACTGAGAGCTCTCAGAGATTAACCCTACACTTACATCTACTCACTCTTAACTGTAGACACTCTGATACCCACACCCATCAAAGAAATGGGCAATTAGAGAGAGAGAAAGTGAAAGAGAGAGAGAGAGAGAGAGAGAGAGCATGCTTTGTGCTGTAAATCCCTTGGTTCAGCAGATAGAGGAAACTCTTAACTCTCACATCAGTTATATCTCATGTTGATTAATAATCAAGATCTAAAAACAAAAAATAAACTTTTTTAATGAAAGCTAATGGAACTTACAGAG
Source organism: Hoplias malabaricus (assembly GCF_029633855.1). Lineage (NCBI taxonomy): Eukaryota > Metazoa > Chordata > Actinopteri > Characiformes > Erythrinidae > Hoplias > Hoplias malabaricus. Next base: position 33,496,299 of record NC_089803.1, read on the forward strand.
CTCTAGAAACTGTAATAAAAGACACAAACAAAGTGCTGAAATACTCGATTCAAATATGAATACATGTTTATGTATAAGAGGCAAATTATTGATTCTACGTTCATATTGATTTATTGTTTTGCATATGGGATAGAAAATAATCGAAGACCTGTTACACAGCCACAATTCATTTTAGACTTTCAGATATTGCATGTAGTTCGTTTTTGTGAATCTGTTGGCCGAATTACACATAAACAGATGCACGCTAACTAAATAAAGTTAAAAGTAAACGTATCATAAATCGTCATTTAAATGGCTGAATTATAAAAAGCAAATTTTATGTCAGAATGTCTCTCAGCCGTTGCATAATCTTTTACCGGCTTTTAATCGTCGTATTTAGTGTCAAAGTTACGAAAATATTACGAGGTGGTTAGTTCGTATTATATGTAGTAAAATTATAGTTTAGCGCAGATTGAAATGTTTCGGATATATTACCCTGAATAAAGTGCGATATTCAACAAGTCTGAGAGGTTCAGGTCTCAGAGCTTCGTGCTAAAGAGGATGAATTATTAACCGCCGAGGGCGAAGGGCAGCATCTGACAACAACAAAAAATCATCAGAAGACCTGGCCATTCAAACAAATCGTTAGACTCAGACCACTGTCTAAGATTAAATCATCGAGTTTTCGTCCAGAAGATTATCTCAGCAACAGATGTTAAAAACATTCACTTCGTAACTCATCCCCACAGCAGCCCATTCACACACCTACGGCGCTTTAACATTAATGTGAAAATGACCTGACTCGAAAAATGCACTATCAAATAAAATAGAGTGGCTAAATAAAGTGTGGCTAAACTATGGCGAGATTTGATAACCAAACAAGAAAAAACATTTGTTTTTGCAACGCACGAATAAATTGTACTTGTGAGATAAACCTGAAAATATTCCTCTAATTCCAGCTTCACTCAGTAGCATTTCAATATTAGCCTGTAAGCTAATATTTCTTATATATTAATACTGTCCTGCTGCAACAAGTGTCTCCACACCAGCCTAAAAACTACATTTCCAAAATTGTAAAACGGAAAATAAAACATTAAACCTGTTCAATATCAAACATTTAAAATTATTTATTTTAGTTTCTGAAGAACCTTCACTCTTTAACTTATATTTTTATTTTATTAGCCTAGTACAATTAGCTGTATGGATATAGGTGTAGAAAATAATAGAGTTTTTAAGGCTGACTAAAAAGATAAATATATATAACGTATATAATATATATGTAAATAAATACATATACACAAAGAAAGAAAAGGAGACAAGAAGAACCGTTTTGATAATTACAAATTTATTAATGAACTATATGGCGATGTTGGGCTTTAAAGACTCCAGTCATAGCTGCCATAATAATCAACACCAAAACACATACAGGGCTACAAAATGGAGCCTGACGAGCGATTAGATATTAGCTGGCATCCCTAAATATCCTCACTGTTAGAAGTGTTCATCTGTCCATTCCTGTGAACTACTGGGAGTAAAATTTGTAGTGCACTTATTCGGCCCCAACTATTTCAGCCATGTAAGAGCTCGGATTGACATAGAGCAAGCGGTTACATTTCTCTGAGGTAAATTTTTGAGGTAACTTTTTAAAAAGTGCTAGGCTACTCAGGTACATGCCAAACTGAACTTTTTTTTTGTACCTAGAAATATGCCTGTGTGATTATATAAATTAGAAAACCACAGCTTATAGTGCAATGAACTTGGAAATGTACAAGAGATGACTAGTGATAATTTAGCACATTGCATAGCACAAACCTGTAGCATGACCATTTCATCACACTGGAAATCTATCTCACAAAAACAAAACAACAAAGTCTTGGGCTCGCAGCGTCAAACACAACTGAGTAGTTCTTCATAAGACTGAGCAGTTCCCACAAACAGTCTTCTTCGCTTAAAAAAATCCAGTCTGGCAACTGTAACAAGGTCTCGTACATAAATCAAAGACAAACATGGAGACAGCGAGGAGCTTCACGGAGTGAAATGAATGTCTTTTTTCTTGTTGTTGTTGTTGTTGTTGTTGTTTAAAGTCCCCAAAAAGTGGATGACCACACTATGGAGAATTAATTTAAGTAGAAGGAATTCAAACAGTTGATCCAAATGACAAAAAGAAATACCGTCAACCAGCACGACCAGCATGTGGGAGCGGTTACATAGCTCTATCATCCTCTCTTTACGATACACATTAATTATCTACATAGTTTTACACATTTTTACAACAGGTACAAGATGCAGGAGACTGTGGGAAAATAAAACAGGAGATGACGTCTCCCTCGCTAAACAGGCAGGAGTAAACTCGTTCGGCTGTTTTAAAGCAGTAACAACTGTTTCAAACTACTTAAATATAAACGTGAATATGTGGGGAAAGTTTATGGCGCGCATGCGCAGAGTGGTCCAACCCGTCTCTGATCCTGAAGCTCAGAAAAGACCAGACAGATGCAAAGAACATCACGGTATGGGCTGAGTGATTCAAAAGAAACAGAAATGACAGGTGGGCCGCTGGTCAAACTTGGGAACTCCAGAAAAACACCTTTTGAACCATTAGGATTAAAACCTGGTGGTTTTCCTTCCTAATGAGACTTGGCTTGACGGTTACCATTAGGGACCACTAGTTTCCTTTAGGGCACCTTTAGATCCCGTTAGGAAACCATCAAATGCGTCTGGAATCGATGCCAGGTATCAACCCTTTAGAAAAACACAAAAAAGCATTACTGACTATGTAACACTGCAGGAGCCAACAGAAACTTTTAGGTATTTCTATGATAATATTTTTTTTTCATCAGGGAAAAACAGATTCCCGTTTTACCTTTTGATTCCGGTATTAAACTACTCTTAATTTCGGACCCCGTTCTCCGAATCTCGAAAAAAAAAGCGATAAAAAGGAAGAGATTTTAAATAAACTATATCAAAAACCAAAGTCCTTTGTTAAATGTGACTTTCCCTAACAATATCTGACAGAGACAATAAAAAAGGGGTGATGAGTGAAGGAAGAAACTTTTACTCTCTGTTTCTGTTTCTCTCTAATCAAATGCTGCCAGAATACAAGCAAAAACCAAGTTATCTATAGAGGTTTTCTTGTCAGCGGTGAGTAAGCGCGCTCATTATTCGCCTGAGAAACTTTTTTTTTCTGCCGCTGTTGGTGAACTCGCGTTGCTCACTAATCGTATGCTGTCAAAAAATAAAAGCAGAAACAAAAACACATCCAAAACAAAACCAACAAAAAAAAAACTCACATGAAGAACTCCGGAGAGGACGGGCTGTGGTTGTCGCCGCCTCCGCCGCCCGAGCCTAAGCCGTTGCCGCTGCCGACGACCACGAGCTTCTCGTACTTCTCCTTGTAGGCGTCCCTCTCGCGCGCCAGTCTGGAGATCTCCTGCTTGAGGTGCTCCACCTGCTGCAGCAGCTGCGTCTTCTCGCCCTCGAGCACGTGGCGCTGCTGCACGCGCTTGAAGCGGCACGACTGCGCGTAGCCGCGGTTCTTCAGCGTCCTGCGCTTCTGCTTCAGCCGGATGACCTCCTCTTTGCTGACGCCGCGCAGCTGCCGGTTGAGCTCGCGCACGGACATGGTGACGAGCTGCTCGTCGGAGAAGCGCTCATCCAGGCGCCCGTGCTGGTGGTGGCTTCCCGCCGAGGAGGCGCCTCCGCCTGGCACGCCGCTGGCCGCTGCGCCGCCGTTGCTGTTGTGGAGGTGGTGGTGATGGTGGTGGCCCGTGGGGTGGTGGTGGTGGTGGTGATGGTGGTGGTGGTGCGGCGTGCCGTTGTGTGCTGCCGCGGCTGCTATCACGGCGGATACGACGGCGGCAGCGGAGCCCATTTCCTCGCCGGCCACGACGCCTCCGGGGCCCGCCGCCGCTGCTCCGCCGCCGCCGCCGAACTGCTGCCCGCGGGCATAGCCGTCGAAAGCCTGCAGCTGGTGGCTGCTGCTGATCAGCGCCTCTACGGCGTCCTCCGGGCTGAAGCCCAGCGCCTCCGGGTTGAGTTGCTGCTGTTGTTGCTGTTGGTGGTGCGGTTGCTGCTGGTGCTGGTAGCCCGTCATCCAGTAAAAGTCCTCCAGCTGCGCCTTCTGCTCGCTCCCCGAGCCCGGGCTGGGCGCCGAGAAGCTGGGCGAAGGCGGCACCGAGCTGCACGGCGTGCTCATCGGCGTGGAAGACACGGAGCCCCCGGCGGCGGCCACTGCGCGGCTGCACTGGCTGACGCTGCTGCTGCTGCTGCGCTCGGGCTCCAGCGGCTCCTTTTTCACTTCAAACTTCATCAGATCGAAGTCATTAACATATTCCATGGCCAGGGGACTGGTGGGCAGGTCGGAGTTGCTCATTGCCAGTTCTGATGCCATCCTTTTGCTGCTGCTGACAGTCCTCCAAAGAGGGTGAAGAGCAGCTGTCAGAAGAAGGCTGCTCGGGTGCGAGACACCGTGAGCCAGCTTGATTTCTTTATTTAATTCTTCTTCCCCCCAAAAAAAGAGCGAGAGAGAGGAAGAGGTAAAAAAAAAAGAAAAAAGGCCAGGCGGAGGATTTGTGTTAGAAAGGAACAGCCTGGTTAAGGAGTCCGTCTCTCCTCTCTCAACACGCGGATCTCGGCGCGTCTGAATGTGAAACGTTTAACACTTCATGGCTTCGCCTTTTTCTTTTCTTTCTGTTTTTTTGCTACTACAGTTGCGCAGAACTGAGGAGGTTAACGTGCATGTGACTGGCAAATTGTTGCTTTTGCTGGAGGAAAAAAGAGCACTCCGGGCGTGTAGTAGGGTTTTAAAGGATCGCCCAGCAGACGAGTATAAAAGCAATGCTGAGTTTTATAGCCGCCCTGACGTCACGTTTGAAATGGCAATTGGACCCGGACTCGCAGCCAATAGCATCGCGCCATCCGAGAACGTATTTGCATATTAGAAGAGAAAGAAAAGTTTTTTTTTTCTGAACTGTTTGCTCAGATGCGAGCACGTGCTCTTCAGTCTTTAGCAACAATAAATAAACAATATATTCAATGTTACATATCTGACTTTAGGAAAAGCAGACGCCATCACTAAGCGGGAACGCTTTTACCCACTTCATGTAAGATTAATTACTCCTGATTATATACATATTTAGACTCAGGACATTAGGCTCTTGTTTGTGAAGAAAATATGCCAGGAATATGTCCTAATCATGGCGTCATTTCATGGTCATTAAGAAATATCCATCCGGACTGACATAAACCAGTACACCTGTCGTGTGAGGGTATCTGTTGGACAGAGTGTTGGGTAAATACAGAGTTTCCTTGTAATAACGACTAATAGATATGCTAATAAATTATTTTGTGTACTGTAACTGTATATCTGAGATGTAATGTAAACTATAAATGAATTATACCGTACTCAGGGTCAAATATAAGGACTGTTTTTGAAACGTATCGCCTTACGAAGAAAGAAGTACGCGTAGAAATTATTAAACGAACGTACTGTGGTTAGACTACGAGGCAGTCATTTCTTTTCTTTTTTTTTTTTTTTAATAAATCGTTCTCAGAGCTCCAGCATGTCAGTCCAGCTCCAGTGTGGAAACACAACAGTGCCACCTTTCGGAGCAAACCTATTCCACCACTGGAAAAAAATATTCAAACCGCTTTACTATGGCAGTTTAACCCATTGGACTTCGCTTAAATATTTACCTAGTTGCCTATGTCGATTCAGTTAAAGTTAGCATACAGAAAACAGGTTCACACAGAATACTGACATCCCGGTATCCCACTCCAGGACAAGATGGTCGTCTTTAAAGATGCTAAGCTAACTTCTGGCCTGATGTGAAGGCTGGACCTGCGTGTGTATTCCCCTCTGTGCCTAACGTTGGCCTACCGACCTCACCGAAACAAGACGCTGCTTTATGCTCAACGGTACAACCGAGCAGAGGTTTGGCCTTCTTTGTCAGGGAAATGCTCATTCGGTAATGAAAACAACGAACAAGTGTACACACAACGAAGCTACTTTTTAGCTCGAGTGCTCTAACGCGTTACTAGTGGGACTTTGTGTGTGTGAACAGAGGCAGCAAAGCAGAGAGAGAGTATTCTCCCAGGACACACTCCACTCCAATGTGAAAATGCCACCCAAACTACAAAGCCGCCAGCCTCGGAATAAAAACAACCGCACTCCCCAAGCATCGAGTGGGAGTAAATATTCTCTTGGTCTCCGTGACTGTTCTCGAGGACCTAAACTGGGAGAGAATAAACATATTATTTCATTAATTAGATCACCAAACAAAAGCCTTGGGAGGCCTTTCAAGAGCTCTGAATAAATATTGAATTTATGTCCCCCCTGACTGCATAACAGCTCAAGCGTCAAGAGAAATAACGAGAGGCAGAAGATAATGAATATATATAGAAAACCTTTTGGCAGCAGTAGTGAGTGCCTTTTTTATACCAAGATGAAGTGCTTCTCACAATAAAGTGTCTGCAACTTCATGGTAACGCCTAATCGAATAGCCAGCCTCTACTTGTTTTCCTCTAGGAAGATGAACTTTTTAAAACAATGCCAGTAATTTTGGAGGTTCAGTGTGATCTCTCTCTCTCTCTCTCTCTCTCTCTCTCTCTCTCTCATACACACACACACCCACACGCAGCAAGAGTAACTGTTGCATGTATCTTGCTAAAGCCTTCAAGTTAATATTATAAAGTCACTATGGGACACTGATACAGTTGTTTTACTCTTCTTGAGTTCCTTTGACAATATTTCAAATTTGTCCTGAATTTTTCATTCTGTTAATTACTTTTTAATGGTAATAGAACAATTACAGTGCCAAGTAAAAGTTGTGAATCTAAATCCTTGAAACATCTCTACCACCAAGCATCTAGACAAAGTACTCCTAAAGTATTCATGTTTACTTTAAACTGGCTTGTTTTGTGTTTCTTAACTCAGCTGTCAGCAGTCACTGTTTGAGACCTGCTGCCGGAAGCAGTTTGGTATTTACCTCCTATAAAGCTGAATTTATAGGGTTGTGGTTCTTATAGGTTAATGGGAAGAGCACTGGCATAATATATCACCAATGTAACAGTGGTTAAATGGTTAATCGTCGTGTGCACAGTGCACTCGGTTCTTCTCACAGAGGCTTCGTTTAAGGAAATGCCACTCCAGCAACAAAAATGCATTTTGTTTGATTTGGAGATATTTATCTCCAGACTTTACACAGCCAGAGAAATCAACAGAGAGAATACTGAGCGAGATTAGATCTGCCATTAGATCTCTCTGATTTTATCCTGGCAAATCCAGGCATGCACATTTATTGTGACAATGCTGTAGCATTAATGTAATATTGTATACAACTTTTTCCATTGGTTTTAAAGTAAAGACTCCTGTGTGGTTCTTGGCATGGTTTTATGGCTCTGGGGAACGGGGGTTACGTAAAAGTACACTTTCACATCCTGATCCATCAGTATATTGTTAGTTTTCCTGTTTTGTCTTTCTTACGTATTTACTGTCATGTCTTTATTGCCTGATCAATTTATTTCATACTGTACACTAGCTCATTACTGTAGTGTATCTGCACTTCATGTAGTTCATGTGTAATGAGCTGCTGAACAAAATGTGAACATTTTATTAGTGTGCACAAGTTATAATGATGAATGACTAAAGCGACCACTAGAATGAACTTGACTTAAGCTGTTTAAAGGTCCTTCACCATTGTACCTTTAGTCACAGCGCCATAGAATACGTTTTGGAAATTTTAATTTATAATTCTTTACTGGGGCGGCACGGTGGCGCAGCAGGTAGTGTTGTAGTCACACAGCTCCAGAGACCTGGAGGTTGTGGGTTTGATTCCCGCTCCGGGTGACTGTCTGTGAGGAGTTGGTGTGTTCTCCCCGTGTCTGAGTGGGTTTCCTCCGGGTGCTCCGGTTTCCTCCCACAGTCCAAAAAAAACACACGTTGGTAGGTGGATTGGCGACTCAAAAGTGTCCGTAGGTGTGAGTTGATGTGTGAGTGTGTCTGTGTTGCCCTGTGAAGGACTGGCGCCCCCTCCAGGGTGTATTCCCGCCTTGCGCCCAATGATTCCAGGTAGGCTCTGGACCCACCGCGACCCTGAATTGGATAAGCGGTTACAGATAATGAATGAATGAATGAATGAATTCTTTACTGGATATGGCCTTGTGTGTCACAAATCCAAAATCTGTCTGTTGTGCCTTCTGAAGTCTAAACTGTGAAACACATTTCCATCCATCTGCTCTACTACAGTTAAAGAATTGATCAGTAATTTAGCGTGTATTCGTTACAGGTGTAGTACTTTATATCTTCACCAACGTCCTGTGTTCATTCGTGCACATTAGCAAGGCCTTTGTTAATGTGAGATTTTATGACCTTTCTCATATCTACCCCCTGAGAATATTGATGAATATTGTTTAAAAATAACCAACCTTACAGGCCTATTACATGATTTACAGTTAGTCCATACACATTTAATTATTGCATCCATTACCGTGTTCTCCCATTGTTATGAACGATGGTTCTGCCGACACACTGAGGGCAATTTATTTTTTTATTTAGGCAGCTACTACACAGATGTCAACAGAGCTTCAAATGCATGAAATCTCCATGTCCTTTGGTGTTTAAGATCATTTCTAATACAATAACCAAATAAAAAGCAGACTTTTAATATTTCAGTCAAGCTGATGTTTAGTACCCTGTTTAACTTCGGAACACATGGCACCACTGTCTCAATCCAAAGGAGTGCATGAGAAGAAGCAGGTGATGTGGAGGTTCTGGAACAGGTTTTCTAACTGATCCTTCACTCTGAGTCCATTATCATTGATGAGCACAGTGTAAACCTGGTCCATCGAACTTTAATAAAGCTGTTAAATGAAAAGAAATCCACCATTACTGGGATTATGAGCATAATCATTCATTATACAGTCCCATTGGGTGGCTAGCTTAATATTCATTTTGGAACCCCTATTTAATGCCGAATATTAAATCCTGAGCTTAGTCCAAATGAACAAGATGATTTCAATGCACTCATTTGAGCAACATTTAATTATCGGCTACAGAAAATGAAATGTTTCTCCAAAGGTTTTTTAACTAAGTGTTGTATCTCTTTGTAATAGAATGAAAGGAGCATAAAAAGCTATTACAAGGTTGAGCATAAAGGCAGTTTAACGGGTTCTTTCTGTGCAATGTTTTATGAAGGGAATAAAAAAATGCATATTAAGATAATAAGCTTCCACTTCATGGAAACAAAGTGTGGTAATTGAGCGTCGGCTTCCCTCATTTCAGAGTTAATATTCTCCTTTCACCATCTGGATTTTAATGCGCTCCCATTTCATCTGCAGACGCATTTATCTTCACATATCCACAACTCTCTCTCTCTCTCTCTCTCTCACATACACACACACACACACACACACAAACTCTCTCTTCCTCTCACTCTGTCTCTCTCTCTTTAGCCCTTTTCCCATCCCTCTCTAGATTTTACTACTCATCCATTTATAACACAAAGACTAGAGGAGGGCTGAATGACTTACAGTCACACCCAGATTGTGTATGGGTGTGTGCGCATGCACACGAGTCAGGGTGTGTGTGCTCTCTGCTGTAACGCTCATTAGAAAAGGAGCTTTCCTCTGCACGAGGTCCATCCCTGAGGTTTCAGTTTTGTCCTTAAAGTTGGGGAATATTGAGCCACCTTCTTCATTCTTTTAATTATATTTATGGAAGGGGTTAAAATAATTCGGCATGCCATGAATCTAAATCTAATTTCTTAAAGGCTACATAAAACTTGCCTTCACCTTAGAAGCGGTGGAGCGGTACGTGAATAGTGTCATTTAGTTTGTCAAGAATGGCTATAGCTTCACGTCATTTTATTAGGTTTGTGCAAAATTATTCAGAAACACTGCTTGACATGTATGAATGTTGAAAATCAACTGAAAAAAAAAAGAAATTGATTTCACCGTAGCTCAGTATATTCATTCATTCATTCATTATCTGTAACCGTTTTTGGTCTGTGGGAGGAAACCGGAGCACCCGGAGGAAACCAACGCGGACACGGGGAGAACACACCAACTCCTCACAGACAGTCACCCGGAGTGGGAAACAAAGCCACAACCTCCAGGTCCCTGGAGCTGTGTGACTGCGACACTACCTGCTGCGCCATCGTGCCGCCCTAGCTCAGTATAGCAATGTTTAAATTAACTATACGAACTATTCCTATACTAAAGTTCACTGAATGATAAAAACAGTATTGTAATTTTCATAACAAATGTATGGCAGCACATTATCAGGGGTATCAAAAAACATTCTTTACTGTCATTTTTACTATTCACAGAACAATAGTTTATAGTGCACTGCAAAAAAGGCTCAGTCAGATAACAGTAGTTGAGCCCTTGTGAGGTATTTAGGGAACTAGATATTATTTTCCTTAAAGAAACAAAGACAAACACTTAGCCAAGTACCTTTAAACATGCAGTTATTTCTTTTTTTGTTGTTATATTTCTACATATGGGCCTTTTACTAAAGAACCTTTACAGAACTCTTTTTAAGGGTATATGTTGGTGTAACAAGATTTCATTCTGTGCAAGAAAAAAAAAGAATCCAGTGAACTTTGAGGTTTTGGTATAACAGCCACTATATACCTGTGTATATGAGCTAATGTGGCACACATTCCAGTGTTCACATGTACAAAACCTCTCCACAAAGTGTTCTACTCTCAGCTTTTTCATATCCTAATGAGTATGACTGAGAGGTGATCCTATATCAGCACTCTTGCTGTGAGAGCAGCAAAGCTGTTTGCTCTTGCTGTACACGACTGGAGCAAGTCCAATCACTCACACCATCTTCAGTAGTTAGTCAATGTATTCAGCATGATCCTCAATCCTGTCTTTGTAAGGAGGAAAGTCATCTGATGCCCTCCAAGCTGGTCTTAAATTTCAGTGTGGGAGCAGAATAAAGTCAGAATCAATTTCCCACCGAGTACAAGTTCAAACTCATATAATCAAAAAGCCTGAGCTGTAAGAGCACACAGCCTAAGGTTATCTGGCAGGTGAGGAAAGTGCTTGCAGAGGTACCAAGGAGAACACATGTACAAGCTCTCTCTTTCTGTGTGTGTGGTGTGTGTGTGTGTGTGTGCATGCATGTGTGTGTCTCCCTCTTTCTCTCTCTCTCTAGGATTTAAAGAGATAAAAACTCTTCTTAAATCTCTTAGACCAATGCTAACATATGTACTGTACAACACTGGTGGATAAATGAACCCTGACGTGGTTGGAAACTTTTATATTGGCCTAGGGGCATAGTAGATTTCTCTTGTTTTCAATGCTTAAACCTTTCTGAAAATGAGAATTCCGATTCTCCATTTTTGTCAGTTTCAGTAAATGTGTGTAGAACATTTTAAATGGAAAATGTGTGTATATTTGCATTTAGGAAGCTGTGTGTATGTGTAAAGTGAGTATGCGTATGTGTCTACATTTGTGTGAGTCCAAGTCAGCACTTGTGTCTTATTGTATAACATTGCCATTTATTAATTGTGTCACCTGTATAAGACTTCCAAAAAAACTAAAATCTTCGACTGCTGTTGTGAAGAGGTATAAAGTTGTTTTCATATCACAGCTTTGTTACCTTTGTGCTAGCAGTTAGAGTAATATAGAGTAGATTACTCCTCTGGGCTATCATGCCCAACATCCCCTTGAAACACACAAAACATGGTGTGGCCGAGTTTGTTTTACTCACCATCTTCATTGTGATCAGCTCATGCTAAATCTGACCTCAGTGTCAGTGGGAGTTGGTTTTACCACGACTATAATAACCCATAGTGCAGGACAGAGTAGAAGAGACAGAGAGTGTGTGTGTGTTATGTGCAGATGATTCATATGGCAGAGGGAGGAAGCGATGCGCCTGACTCTGTTATTTATGTGCCATATATTGCTATGGAGATGCTCATTAATAAGCGTCTCCCACCTGAGCTATTAGAAAGCAGGGGGAAGTGAGCTCCTTGGCTGTGACCCGGTGGGTTCAGCCTTGCCGTGGGAACAGGACACCTCACGCACTGCATCATCTCAGCACACACATCCGCCCACTCTTACTAATTACTCCACACACAGAGGGAGTGTCGCCAGCTCTCAGCTGGAGCTCAGGTTCACCAGGGCATGCTTCATATGGGTGCTGCTTTACACTGATTTGAGATCTGCTTTAAATCCAGTCTAGAGCACACCGCCTCAGACTCAACAAGCACCAACAAACCCAAACTTTGACTGGTGTTTGTGTGTGTGTTTGTGTCATAGCTGTGTGTAACTCAGAATATTCTCCTCCATTCATTCTAGAATGTTCTTTCTGTTCTAAAAAGCTATCCCTTAGTCATGCTGTTCTACACATTTAAATATGGTTCTATAAAGGTTCTTTGGTAAAGAAAATGGTTCTATGTATCGTGATAGAGAACGTGCTATAGGTGGTTCTATATATCACCTTTTAGAGAACACTTCTATATGGCACCAATATTGTTACAATGTCATGCTTGTTACAATGGAAGAGCTGTTTTTGGTGCCATACATGACCCTTTTCTAAAAGGTACTGCATAGAACCAGTTACAACACATTCTCCATCAGTCTGAAGAAACCTTTAATCATGCAAAGGGTTCTTCAAGTGTACATGGTTCTATATAGAACCATTTTCTTTACCAAAGTACCCTTGTAGAACCATCAATTTTAAGTGTGTAGGATGTTAACTCTATTCTAGAATGTTCACTCTGGTCAAAGATCTAAAAAATTCTGTGTCCTAAGATTATCTCTCTGGTATATCCTCATTGGTTTGTTGGGTTTAGTGTGTCATGGCCTTTAGCAACAACAACTGTGTCAGTCAGGGAAAAAGTATTCAGTCTGTAGTGAATGAGAGTTGGGACTGAAAACAGTCCCAAATACACATATACTGTAAGACTTCTTTGGTGTTTGATTGTTTAGCGAGTTCTGGGGTCATTTTATTGTAAAAAGCATTTTTAAAACATAAAGTTTCCTTAAATATTTTCAGTACAGCAATTTACCTTAAATTAGAAAAAATTAAATAGACAAAACAGGTCTTTTTAAGACAATTTAAGTGTCTCCTTTTGTTCTGTTCCTGTAAATGAGACATATGAGCATAAAGAATGTTGTTGTTTTTTTTGTTAGTTTATATATTATAAACAAGGTTTCTACAGAGTAATGGTTCTACACTATGAACAGGTTTTCCTAGACACATACATCCAAGTAGTAATTCAGTAAAACGCTGTAGAGGTACAGTGTGCTACAGAAAGATAGCCCCACCTTTACATCACAGCAGCTAGGCAGGTTAATCAATGGCAGATCCCCAAGCCGATCTGGCAAAGACTACAGTGGGGTCATGCTCAGCTCATGTGCCTGGCTAACAGCCCTTAGCACAATGGAGTATTGTGGGATAACACGGCTCTTTCAGCACATGAATAAACTAGAGTGGCCTGCTACATTCAGTCCATTAAATAGGCATCTGAGTTCCAGAGACACACCCACACAGCAACACATTCACAAACACACACACACACAAGCCTGTTTTATTACTATGTTAATAGATTTTTATGAAACGTATTTGCATCTAACATGCCCCAGCAGACGACAGCCTTTGCTAAATATCATGAAGTCATTACTTGAGAATGTATAAAAAGAGCAATAGATCATATAACAAATTATCCACATATTTGTACATTATAACATTTGTTTTAGCACAGTTATTTTTAACAAGGAATTATAAAGTGTAAACAAACTCTTAAATTGTTGGTTCAGTCGTCTTTATTCTTCAGTGGGAGGTTTTGGTAAAATACATTTAACATTACATTAATAACATTAATTAATTACATTATGATGGCCACCGGTTTTGCCACCAGTGGAAAGCATCTAAAAATAATATAGGCAAACTATTCAGGACACAAATATTTCAAATATTTCCAACCAGTTCTCTGCATGCTACAAAAACCCTACTCTGAGTTAGTGAATGGAATTGCACCACTTATTACATAGTAATACATAGTTACTATTTGTTACATAGTAACATCCAGTCATCCATCCATTCATTCATTCATTTATTTATTCATTCATCTTCTGTGACCATTTCATCCTGGTCAGGTTCATAGAGGTCAAGAATCTACTAAGAATCATGAGGCACATGGCATCACACACTCACACAGTCACTCATACATTGTTGACAATAACCTAACAACATGTGTTTTTGGACTGTGGGAGGAAAATGGAGCCCTCAGATGAAACCCATGCAGACACAGGGAGAACACAACAAACCCCTCAAAACCATCACCTAAGGACCGAAGACCCTGGAGCTGTGTGGCAGTGACACTACCTGCAGGACCGCCATGCTCCCCGCATAGTAGCTTTCACTTTTGAAATCAACTTGAAGTAATTTAATTATTCCTCACTGCCAGAAAAATGTTTCTGTTTTGAAATTAATTTGAAAATAAAACTTTTTACCTTTGAAAATGAACAGAGATGTCATGTGAACAAAATGCCTAAAGAAAAAATGTGTGTATTTTTTAATTTGGTAAAGTATCCCTTTAAGACTTATTTCAGAGGGTTGTGAGGAAAATGAATGCTTATGAGGCCCGGCTCTACTAACACTTCACTGCAGTGAGGCCTGCACTAATGCTCCTGAAAAGTTATGAGTGATTTCCCACTCAGGGAACGGATTGGCCATAAGACTGGGCTTGGAGAGCTGCCATCTTGGGAATTTTAAAATGAGACTCAATCTGCAGAGAAAGAGCCGCCCTGCTCCTGAACCAACTAGCAGAGGAAAGAGTGTGTGTGCTGGAAAAACACTCAGCAGAGGATTACATGAAGGTAGAGCTGATTTGATTAAAGGTGCACTATACAATTTTATTTCATTTTCTATCTAGTGTAAACTAAGTGGAAATATGATAAACATAATTAAAATCTACTTATTTTAGCAATGGCTTCAGCACAAATGCATTCTCTGTCTGAGAAAACCTCTGAAAATTTCTATTCCAGTGTCTTAGTTTTAACATTTATCTAACATTTTATGATAAATACAGTATGAATCCCATGGAATGTTTTTATCTGTTTTCTGTAAAGTTATATTTTGGAATTCAAAAGTGTGACAGTACCATATTTTCTTCCCTTAATGTCCACTTCTACATTTTATTTTTTTTCCAAACATCCTTTATCTCTTAGAATGAAGAAAGCTGTGCCTTTAGGACTAATATATAAATAGAATCTGTTGTAAATGTCTGTTCTCTAATGTTCCTCATTTTGGGCTGAAAAACTCCTTTTTAACTTCAGCATGACTGGCTGGTGCTAAACTGATGAAAGCTCTTTCTTGTAAATTCATAGAAACCATGAGCTCCTCAAGCACTGCAGGTGAATTTCCATAAGCAGACATGACCTGGAGACTCACTGATACATTTGCATGATTCCATACCTATATCAAACTCAGATTGGTTTAATGTTAGGTTTTCCATGACACTGACGCTTTAAAAACATGATGATAATAACTGCAGATCCTCTGTACAGACATGCAGTTATGTTTGAATATGATTGACTGAAGTTTGGGTCATGTCCAAGCCCTGTGTGCGTGTGTGTTAGCCCGTGCCTGTGTGTGTGAACCACAGATTCCCTGAAGGCAAAGCCCTTGGAGCTCTTGGATTACTCTGTACCTCTTTTTCTGCACCTCCTCTCTGGATCCTCTATCCTTTTTCTTTTTTCTTTTTTTTTCAGTGGGAATTTATTTGTTGTGGCAGCCACTTATGGTCTTTAGCTCCTCTTACACCTCTCCCAACTGGCCCGAGGAGTCTGGCCTCTCTCCAGATCAGATATAGAGATATGAGCAGACACTCAGAGATGGCAACTGTCCCAAAAGCCACCTGAGAGAGAGAGAGAGAGAGAGAGAGAGAGAGAGGTGAGTCTCCAAAGTGCTGGGTTAGCCTAAGGAATATTTGATATGATATAAAAATTGTACACTGTGACATTATGATAAGCTACTGCATGGAAATGAATAATTATTTAAAAATTTTTGGCATGTATTATCCACACCTTGAGCCCTCCAAAAGGAGACACTGTTGCCTTATATAAACAACAGCGTCAGGATCTCCCTGCACTAGTTTATTAGACGCACAGCCAACAACAGTGTGTGAGGCCAAGCGCCGGCTATCCATCACCTGCGAACAGTGCACAGCGCGTGAGAGATTGTAACAGGGCCACATGAACAGGGGAGATATACAATCCACAAATACATTTGTGCCAGGCCTCAAATGCTCCCATATCGGCCATCAGCGCAGTCATTTAAAGCGTGTCTGGGAGTGTACACAACAGTAGCTACAATAAGAGACATGAATCATGCAACACGGCAGGGTGTAAACGCACATGCACACAGCCATTATTTATGATATATATAAGACACACACAGAAGATGGAGAGCGTTGCAGTGAGAAAGGCTGGCGTGATTGGAAATAAATGAAGGAGTAAACTTAAGGATTGAATCACTAAGTTGTGTGTGTGTGTGTGTGTGTGTGTGTGTGTGTGTGTATGTGTGTGTATGTGTTTGTATAAGGGTTGAATGTAGCTGCATAAAACACTGCTGCCCTCTCATGCATGATCCCAAGGTTTTGGGATGGGTCTTAGTCTTAGTTAGCCTCTGAACTCTTAGCTATCTCAACTATCTTACTATCTCAAAATAAATTAATCAATCAATGAATAATAAATAAATAATTAAAACACAATTTAATTGAAAAATAAAGACATTAGGATGAACAGATTTTACAGAATTTATTGTATAGGCATTGTATATATTGTATATGCATTGTATAGTGCTGTCAGATGGTGGATACATACTAGTCTGAGGAGGAACAAGCCATGGTCCCACGGTCCAAAAACACACGTTGGTAGGTGGATTGAGTACTCAAATATGTCCATAGGTGTGAGTGTGTAAGTGAACATGCAAGTGTGTGTTGCCCTGAGAAAGACTGGTGCCCCCTCCAGGGTTTGTTCCTACCTTGCTCCCAACTCCCGACCCACCGTGACCCTGAAATGGATAAGAGGTTACAGACAATGAATGAATGAATATAAATTACCATCCACTGGATTGCTTGTAAGTAAATTATGCCACTAAATTGTGATGAAAATATCCCCTTTTTAGGAATTTTTTAGGAGCAAGCATTAACCATGCCGGTATGATTCATCACAGAAGTGTTACATGGGACCAACAACATTCCACAGCAGGCTCACACTGAAGAGGTATCAGTGTATATTCATTAATATAACTCCATGCTACACTGAAGCTGTTTAGAACTATTCATAAAAATCTCAAGTTGCTTTCACTTTAAAACATCTATAAAGACTGTGCTCTCATTGAACAGGATTTCACATAATAAAAGAAGTCATTAAGTAAATCAGACTCAGTAAGAACAGAAAACTGCAGATCTACTGTTGCTGCGGTCACATGCTTTACTGCAAGACTATTCATGAATTAGCAAATGTACCGGAATTTCCTCATTTCAATCTCGAAAAGGCAAACTCCAAAGCCCATCTCAATTTCCCGCTCAGCCTGCACAGTATCTATGAGCGGAAAGTGTCCTCAGAAGCTGTAATTGAACCGCAGTGCAAAAATGATGCAGCAATGATGAACAGGCTGGCTGAGACGGTTGGCTCTTTGATGATGGCAATATTGAGCAGCCAAATGAGATCCTTGTCAAATGTGGCTTTAAAGGAGAGCCAGGGAGCAGTGGCGGCTTTGGAAAGTCGTTTGTCTGTGAGTTAAATGGCAGTTTTGGCATGTTGTGTCTGGTCAGCCAGAGAGGGACTCTGGGAAGACATGATCCACTCCCACTCTCAGATTATCTGCTTCAGGCCCGTTTCAGATGCTTTACTTGCTTGAACTTTATCTGCTGATAAATATAAATCAAATTTTATTCAATTACAAAGCAGTGATACATTTGTATATAATATTTGGGAAAACCAATGGCTTTTCTACTTATTAAAGCTGGTTTTCTGAACACAAACAGATATAATCTTAGTCTAAATTTCACTCACAATCAGATTCTTTGTGTCTTATCTATACTGAGTATCTGACCCAGATTGCTCATAGAATACCAAGTGTTAGAAGTGCAATAATGATATACAGAATAATATCTGCACTGGCAAAAAGAAAACAATGTGACAACATAGATGTTAAACTGAACAAATGTTTCAAATTGATAATTAGTACATATTGTATTCTGTGAGGGCGACATGATGGCACTGCCATTGTGTCACAGCTACAAAGGTCAAGGATCTCTGTTTTGTTTGATGTTTTCCCCTTGTGTTTGCATGGGTTACCTCCAGATGCTCTGGTTTCCTCCCACAGGCCAAACACCTGTTAGTATGATGATGAGCCACCGGTGTCTATGTGTGTGTATGTGTGAGTGTGACTACGTGAGTGTGTGATGCTCTGTGATTGACTGGGACCCTGTCTAGGGTGTGTTCCTACATACATGTACATACATAAAAAATTAAAGAAGGAAGGTATTCTGATGAGCTAGTATGCTTATTTATTTATTTATTTATTTATTTATTTGGCTGCATGGATAACACTTTACACAGATGTTGTATATCTCTGTGATACAAATCAGGGTACAAAGAGTCTTAATTGGTACATTTTATGTTTGTTTACATATAAGGTGAGTCAAAAGCCACAGGACGGCCTTTTATTTCAGAAATGAAAGAAAAATTTAATCTGAATACCCCAGCAAGTTATGGGTGAGAGGGTCTCTCTTTAAGACTACATCCCAAACATGGCCACCATCTTGAAAGCCACGGTATTGGATCAAGGGCAGGTTTTTCCAATGAGAATGTAGTCATGTAGCATATCAAAGGAGACCAGAACTGTCTCAGAAATTGACTGCTGCAATATCATGTGTGGGTCAAATGTTATCAACGCTGAAAGTTCAAATCTTTTGTTGTTCATTACATGCTTGTTACTGACTCATTACAGGCTTGACCAGGCCCTAAATGCTCAGTGCTACCTGCCACAGGAAACAGATCGAGCTTAGCATTTAGGATCTGGTCGAGCCTCTAACAAGCCTGTAATGAACTACAAGTTTTCCACATTCTGGGTTGATAACTTTTGAACCACAAGAGATCTTGCAGACCTGAGTATGGCAATTTCTGAGAAAATTTCGGCCTTCTTATTTATGCTATCTGACCAATTTGGTGGCTTTCAAAATGACAAACCTTGTTCTGGATACAGCCTAAAAGATAGGCCCCCTCACCCATTACTAGCTGAGGTATTCAGATATGTCATTTTCCCTTTTGCTTCTGAAATAAAAGGGTGTCCTGCAACTTTTGGCAAACCCTATATTGGTATTGGTACACTGAATATCACCCTTGGTCGACAATACCTATATAGCACATGAAGATCACATGTAACTGTTGGCACTGAGCATGCATTAATGGTACCAGTGGGGCTAGGTACAGCCTTAGTCACCAGGAAGTGTGGATTGACGGTTGTTGATGGTGAAAGGTAAGCTAGGACTGTAAAGCTGGCTTAGAGGGAGGTGTGTCTGGGAAGTCATGTAATTCATTAAAACACAGATGAGGGGATGTTCCTACCTGATGACCTTGTGAAGAGCTAGTGATGCAGTGGGTGGTTTGGATACTCATGTGATGGACTCAATGAGTAACTGTAGATGTTAAGGGTAGCGTGTTGCTGATCGGATCATAACCTTAGGGTGTTGCTCTAGGATTGAAACAACAGAAATTTTGCGGCTGAGAGTGGGGTGGGCCTTATGTGAAGCTCTAATGGATTGGCATAGGATATTTTACATCTTATCTTGTGTCTGATTATAATCTACCTGATGACATGTACTTGACCACATACACCCTTAAATTTAAGGTTGGATCACAACTTAACCCTATAAAGCCAAATGTATCAAATATGATACATGATCTTTGGAGATGGCTCTTCATCATCTAGTGAAGAGAAATACCAAAGAAGACTTCCATCCTTTTGGGGCAAGTGTTCTGAATTTCTCTACAGAACTGTGAATGAAGTGGAAGCATTTCCATGCATTTAACAAACCATTACAAAATTGTTGCTATCATCTTGACAACGCAGGAGACAATTTCAAGACATTTTTTTTGCTAAACTGAAGCAATTCAAGGTGTGATTTGAATGATGTCACTTGTAGCAAATACTAGGCATTTTTGTTCCATTTCATAGATGAGCTCTTGCCCCTCGCTGCCGTTGTATGCTTAGCTGAACCTATGTGTGCTTTTCGGTCCTTTACACCTTTATTTGCTACACAAAACATGGGAATTTCTTTTTTAATCCATCCGAGAACTTACATTGATGTTTCGGCATAGATGCTCGAGATGAGGATAGGTACATTAGCTTTGCCTGACGTAAACAAGGACTACTGACGTGCAGACTGACCAATTAAATGTTTACAGAGAAGGTTATCGACCAATAACGGTAGCTCTACAGTCAGACCGTCCAATCAGAAGATTTTAGGATTTCTACTTCACCACGCCCCCTTCTCACTCAAGCAAACCAAACGGAGTAGGGGAGGGCGGGACTAGTTTGTGAACAAAACGCTTCTCTAAATTCAATGTAAACTCTAGAAAAACAAAATCATGGACGTTTGTGAAATTCCAGCCGGACATTTTTTTAAGTCTAAAAAAGAGGACATGTCCGGGTAAAAGAGGACGTCTGGTCACCCTACTGTTGAATGACCTCATACCTCAAGCCAAGGTTCAGACAGTAACCGAAACAACTGTAGTTCCTCTAAATGTGAAAACATAGTTGTGTAGACCAACAAAAAAGAGCCTTTGTGGTTTTGGTTTTGTGGTTTTTATTACCACCAATATATGAAATGTAAAAAGGTCAGAATGAAGAACAGAGCACTAATAAATCAAGGACTTCTCGAGCAGTGTTTTCCATCGGCTCAATGTTACATTTTCCTGATAATTTCTGAAGAACAGAGACAATCATTTGATATTGATTGTCTAATTGAAATTAATCAATATTAAGAAAAAATTGTAAAAACAAAGTCTGAAGAACTGATGCAGTGAACTAAATAAAAAAATAAAAAAAATACTGGTCAATGCCTAAATATGATGCATTCAGAAATGATATGATCCAAAATTTATAAATTATTCATTCATTCATTCATTACCTGTAACCGCTTATCCAATTCCTGGTCAATGTGGGTCCAGAGCCTACCTGGAATCATTGGGTGCAAGGCAGGAATACACCCTGGAGGGGGCGCCAGTCCTTCACAGGGCAAAATTTATAAATTAACATTTATATTTTTAGTTAAAGGGCAACATAATGTGTGATTTTCAAAAAATCTGTTTTATTGTATTATTATTTCATGTGTCAGGCTTTAAAGGGTTCAAATGGATCACAGCTTGGATTTATAGCTGTCCACTATATAAAAAAAAAAAATAAAAGTCTCTTAGTAGTATTTGACTTAGATATTTTTTAGGTAAACACAGATATGAATCTTTATATTACATTAAAGTTTTAAATTATTTAAAATTCCTTATTGCTTAAACAGATATTTTTTAATGTTTTAAATAACTCTTCCCCGAAAGGTTCATTGGGACATAAATGTGTTTTTCCAATGGCATTACACCACAGCACCATTTTTAGCACTCTTACTTTTAAAAGTGCACATTATATGTTCTCTATCAAGTCTGTCCTAATGAAGTGCAACTGTGTTCACTGGGAGAGAAGGAAAAAAGGCCTGAGTCTGACAACTGTTTAGGGAAGACATTTTGTCCAACAGACTATTTACCAGCATCAGAGGGGGTATCCATTCCCTGTCACAGCCGTCATACATCTCAGGGGCGAGAGAGAGAGATCGCAGCCCAATTACCGGCTGATATCTAATCAATACGTAGCTTATTCGTGGAGCAGGAAGTAAAGGAGTGGACCCCTGGGAGATGGAGTTCAAATTACTCCTCTGTCAATGCGGGATGCAGCAAATGATGGCAGAGCACACAGAGGAAGGGCAGAGAGAGAGACTGGAAGCACAGGAGAGACATCATGAGTCTTCTTTTCTGAATAATCCTTGTGTGGAGCCGGATGCCACGTGAAGTGGAGCCGGAATACCAAGGTTTCGTAGCCAAGGGACTTTTGCAAGGACAGGCCTAGGATATTGTAGCTTGAAAGGTTTAAACAACAATTTAAATGCAAGATTTTCTCTTCAAGTAAGCCAAGTAACTATAAAAGAAAGGAGATTTGATTTTTAAAAAATTGCTAAATGCTAAACTGACCAAAATATTTTTTCATGATAAAACATTGGGTTAATTGGGTTAGCATTAAAAGACAGTAATAGCAGCAAATGCTAACAGTAGCTTCAAAGATATTTAGTAAGGAGTCACCTCCAGAGATGTCCAGTCTGGAGATGTTTGTGTCGTAGCTAGCTTTAGCATTAGCGAGCATGTTGATGGTTGAAGGATTTGTGTCTGGCACTGCACTGGAACTATTCGTTCTCATTTCCCCTGACAGGCCATTCCTGAGCTGGATTCAGCTGGAAGTGGTTGCCCTCATGAAGAAATATGGCAGTCCATTCTCTCTTTCAGACACCCACCACATGTGCACACACACAGACTTATAGTGATGAACATTTTTGCAAAACGCTCTATGGCCAGTACTAGTGAAAGTTTAGTTCAACAAATGTTTTACCCAGCGGAACAAGCTATAATCCCAGTATGAAAATGCTGTTTGTAATTCTTTTTGAAGAGAAAATGTCTAAGCATTTCACAGATTTCTTTTAGCTCACAGTCTGTGGCATAATTTGTGATAAAAACCTTTAAATGCAATTGATGTGATTTGAAGTCCTAGCTCAGGACTAATATTTGATAAACACAACAAGTTCAGCTGTGAAATCTATTTGGAATCAACAATTATTCAGATCAATACTCAAATATTAACTGCCAAAGTTCATTTTGCCTGGCTCTCAAGCAATGTAAGCAGTAGAGTTGGCTGCTTAAGGAGTCTGAACCACTTTAGGAGAAGTTTCAAATCACAACACTAAGCACTAACTTAGACTTCCTAGCACCTCAAATTTGTCTGATTTAAGATGCCACAGAGACTGGAAGAACAATAGCCTCCTCATCTTCTTAACTGATTTAATGACTTGTGTGCACATCTGCCGAGCACTGCTTCATATGTACAATGCCTCAAAAAATTCATCTATACATCAAAAGTCTAAAACCCAGAACACGAGTGTGATGCTGGAGTTCTGCTCAAAGGAGAACAATGCTCTATTTTGAAAATCAATTGGTAACACTTCTTAGCTTTTGATGGCACCTAATCCATTCTGGGCTCTGAGAAAGCGAGGGATAGAAGGAAAGTCAGAGTGGAGGCAAGAGAATAGACACAAAGCATCATGTTTTCCAAGGACTTTTGTGTTGTGGTGTCTTTTTGCCGATTGGCCTGTGCAGTGTTAAGCTTTTTAGTCCTTTTGGCTAATGAGATGGAGGGAAGGCGAAAGGGAGGATTACAACATCCAATAACCACGAGTCTTACTAAGGCATGCAGTTCAGTTCTATTCAAACACAATATTATGTGTTAGCAGCCTTGGCAAGGACAGTAGATTACCAGCGAGATTCAACACAGAATCTGAGCACCTCACTTTGAACTCTTCCTTTAAGATGGAGGCAGCTGAAGCCTGTTGGAGTTCTGTGTGTAACTATTAATTTTTCAGTTGGCCAATCATCGATGGTTAAGAGGGAAGAATTGACTCAAGTGAATGATCGCTCACACTTGGCTTCCTGAAGTCATAAAAATAACAGAAGGTTCTTAACTATCCATAAAATCTTGCGAGGGGAGATGAGGAAATTAATTAAATTAGTGCATTCATGGCCACATGGCTCTCCTTTATGCTTTCCTTGCCTTTTTGGGTGGACGAATGGGATATTAATAAAGCATGTTGGATATACACTGTATGAGAAATAGCCTATTATCCATGGCATTGGGATAGCCCTGTGAAAAAAGAGGAGTCAGGAGACTTGTCCGTCAGAGTTCTAATTTGGACTGACTCCACTAAACAATGAAATTCTACAAGATTTTGGTTCTTCGTAACTGTTTGAGTCACTTTTTTTGTATTTAATAATTCGCTTTGAATCTCTCACACACACACAAACAGTCACCTTATAAATCTCCTCTAAAATATAAGCTTCCTGGCAAGCTCAGAGGGTGGGGCTTAGTTTAGGAAGCAAGTGCTGTTATTGGCTGGATATGGAGATGTCTTATATGATGATAAATTTCACACAGGTGTCACCCTCTCGCCTGCAGGTGAGGATTGATGGGATAGTGGAGGGTGATCCATCATTCCAGGCAGGTGGTGCCGTATCGGAATTTCGGAAATCTGTTCCCAATCACACCTACAAGCGGGCAGCCACGTAAGAAACCCCCCTCTGTACTAACCCTCCATCTGTACACCGGTACCGGAAATCAATATGAGGCACTCAAGGTCAATGCACTGAGAGCTCCCTCCAAAGCTTGAGGGATAGATTGCTCTCAGAGCGAGAGAGAGAGGGTGAGGCAGAATTGACAGTGTCTCTGCACCGAATGTGGAAGAGACGGTCTACCCTAAGATGTGCGTCACAGAACCAGTTGGTTGTCATTCAAGTTACAGGCCTCCCCTGAAGGCAGTCTTACCAGCGCTAAACTTAGCCGGACTGAAGTTTATTGGATATTTGATCAAAGTTAAGAAGTGCAGTGTCCTGCTCCATATTCTTATGGATTACCTGGAAGTCACCTTGGCCTTATTGTCTTGACTGTTGTGTTTAAATTGCATAAAGTTTGACAGCAGTTTCTTTACACTGGCTTTAAAAATGTAAAGTTACAACCTTGGAATCACAACATTACTGAACCTATGATCCGTGTTGTTCTTAAGGTTTTACTGGAATTAAAACTTTTAACCAGCTTGTATTTTGAAATAATGAATTTGAAGGGTCACAAAAACACAGTGCATTTGCCTACTCTAAATCAATCAATCTATCTATCTATCTATCTATCTATCTATCTAACTATTTATATATATATATATATATATATATATATATATAGTTAGATTTACATATATGCATTTGGCAGACGCTTTTATCCAAAGCGATTTACAAAAGAGGATCTAACATTCGAATTACAGCACAAATTATAGAAAATACTTTACATTAAGTGCAATATGCCAGGAAGTAATAAGTGCATTAAAGAACTGGGTTTTCAAGGATTTCTTGAATGCGGAGAGGGTTTCTGTTGCTCTGATAGTGCTTGGAAGCTCGTTCCACCAGCGTGGTACCAGAGATGAGAATAGCCTCAACTGACCTGTACGGGGGGTTGGTCGTGTTAGTTGGCGCTCCTTTGAGGAACGGAGAGGGCGGGCGCTAACGTATGGTTTTAAGAGTCTAATTTTATATATATATATATATATATATATATATATATATATATATATATATATATATTGTTATACAATATATATATATATTGTTATACAATATATATATATATTGTAGGTATTTAAAATATTGTCTTCGAACTATCCAAAATCAAATATAAGATTTACATGATTTGTACATTATTGTATTTTGTGTCTATAACACTTTATAATATGGTACGCATATTAATATGTACTTTCCCCACATTTACATTCATTTATTCATTCATTGTCTGTAACTGCTTATCCAGTTCTGGGACGCGCTGTGTCTGGAGCCTACCCGGAATCACTAGGTGCAATCGGAAACACACCCTGGAGGGGCGCTAGTCCTTCGCACGGTGACACACACACACACACTCACCTTTGGACACATTTGAGCCACCAATCCTCCTACCAACATGTGTTTGTGGACCGTGGGATGACCCGGAGGAAACCCACACGGACACGGAAAGAACACACCAAACTCCTCACAGACAGCCACCCAGAGCGGGACTTGAACCCACAACCTCCAGGTCCCTGTGTGACTGCGACACTACCGCTGTGCCACTGTGCCAGATATATATATATAATATAATTAAATATAAATGACATATAAATAAATATATAATTAAAGACTCTAATACTACATGCTGGACTACTTGCATTTCATATGTGGAAAGCTGTCCATTGGTCAAACAATTTATATTTACATGCACACAAGAGAATACCTGTCCTTCCCCCTGACACTCCAACACACACCCCAACACACATCTTCCTTTCAGTGTGAAATAAATGAAGATCCATCACTGTCAGACAAGCTTCTGCAGGCTTCACATGAGAAGAGCAGTGCTCTCTGTGCAGGACATATCCATCAAGAAAGAGGCACTGCATTACTTCTAATTGTGCTCAGTACAACGCCAAGGTCAAGCACATCAACACATGACCTCTCTCAGCCTCACCATGAGAAACTCATACCACCTCTGCCTCCTCACACACTTCCACATTAAACATGGAGACTCAGTCACTCTCCACTCAGAAGGTGACCCCATGAAAAGAGTAACACCTTCATATCACTACTGGTTGTTACTTAACATCAAGTCTATTAATCCCCAGCCCCTTTCCCTTTCCCCTTTTCAGTGGATTTATGACTGCACCTATAATGCATTATAATTGAACATTATAATGCTATAATGTCCCATCTTGCCCTCTCCATGTTTCAGAGCCATCACTTTCAGCTCAAACAGCTCTTATTTCTTGTTTTATTTTAACACTCCTGATACTCCGAAAAACTATTTGCTCTGCTTGCAAACATGGATTTTTTGTGGGTTATGAATGTAGTAGGTTCCAGGTGTAAAAATGTAAAGTAAATAAATGACCTTTGTAATTATAGAGACTTTTGGAAAAACATGTCATGGTGGTTTATGTAACAGAAGAAAACCTGGTCCAATACACTGCTAGAATAAAAATAATAGAATAACTTACACTACTATGGTTTATTATGGTTACTGATAATGAGCAGATCAGTGTGGTTGTGATGAAGATAAGGAACAGTGTGTAATTGATGAAGATGAGGATTAGTGTGTTAGTGATGAAGATGTGGAGTAGTGTGTTAGTGATGAAGATGTGGAGTAGTGTGTTAGTGATGAAGATGTGGAGTAGTGTGTTAGTTATGAAGATGAGGAGTAATGTGTTAGTGATGAATATGAGGAACAGTGTGTTAGTGATGAGGGTGAGGATTAGTGTGTTAATGCTGAGGATGAGGAGTAGTGTGTTAGTGATGAATATGAGGAACAGTGTGTTAGTGATGAAAGTGATGATTAGTGTGTTAGTGATGAAGATGAGGAGTAGCGTGTTAGTGATGAGGGTGAGGAGTAGTGTGTTAGTGCTGAGGATGACTATTAGTGATGAGGATGAGGAGAAGAGTGTTAGTGCTGAGGATGAGGAGTAGAGTGTTAGTGATGAGGATCAGGAGTAGAGTGTTAGTGCTGAGGATGAGGAGTAGAGTGTTAGTGATGAGGATCAGGAGTAGAGTGTTAGTGATGAGGATGAGGATTAGTGTGTTAGTGCTGAGGATGAGAAATAGTGTGTTAGTGCTGAGGATGAGAAGTAGTGTGTTAGTGATGAATATGAGGAACAGTGTGTTAGTGATGACTGTGAGGAGTAGTGTGTTAGTGATGAGGGTGAGGAGTAGTGTGTTAGTGATGAGAATAAGGATTAATGTGCTAGCGATGAAGATGAGGAATAGTGTGTTAGTGATGAGTATGAGGAGTAGTGTGTTAGTGATGAGAATAAGGATTAATGTGCTAGCGATGAAGATGAGGAATGGTGTGTTAGTGATGAGGGTGAGGAGTAGTGTGTTAGTAATGAGGATGAGGAGTAGTTAGTTAGTCATGAGGATGAGGGGTAGTGTGTTAGTAATGAGGATGAGGAGTAGTTAGTTAATGATGAGGATGAGGGGTAGTGTGTTATTGATGAATATGAGGAATGGTTTGTTAGTCATGAGGGTGAGGAACAGTGTGTTAGTGATGAGGATGAGGAGTAGTGTGTTAGTGCTGAGGATGAGGAGTAGTGTGTTAGTGATGAGGATGAGGAGTAGTGTGTTAGTGCTGAGGATGAGGAGTAGTGTGTTGGTGATGAGGGTGAGGAACAGTGTGTTAGTGATGAGGGTGAGGAACAGTGTGTTAGTGATAAGGATGAGGAGTAGTGTGTTAGTGATGAGGACGACGAGTAGTGTGTTAGTGATGAATATGAGGAATAGTGTGTTAGTGATGAGGGTGAGGAACAGTGTGTTAGTGATAAGGATGAGGAGTAGGTTGTTAGTGATGAGGATGAGGGGTAGTGTGTTATTGATGAATATGAGGAATGGTTTGTTAGTCATGAGGGTGAGGAACAGTGTGTTAGTGATGAGGGTGAGGAATAGTGTGTTAGTGATGAGGATGAGGTGTAGTGTGTTAGTAATGAGGATGAGGAGTAGTGTGTTAGTAATGAAGATGAGGAGTAGTTAGTTAGTGATGAGGATGAGGGGTAGTGTGTTATTGATGAATATGAGGAATGGTTTGTTAGTCATGAGGGTGAGGAACAGTGTGTTAGTGATGAGGGTGAGGAATAGTGTGTTAGTGATGAGGATGAGGTGTAGTGTGTTAGTGATGAGGATGAGGAGTAGTGTGTTAGTGATGAGGATGAGGAGTAGTGTGTTAGTAATGAGGATGAGGAGTAGTTAGTTAGTGATGAGGATGAGGGGTAGTGTGTTATTGATGAATATGAGGAGTAGTGTGTTAGTGATGAGGGTGAGGAATAGTGTGTTAGTGATGAGGATGAGGAGTAGTGTGTTAGTGATGAGGGTGAGGAATAGTGTGTTAGTGATGAGGATGAGGAGTAGTGTGTTAGTGATAAGGATAAGGAGTAGTGTGTTAGTGATGAATATGAGGAATAGTGTGTTAGTGATGAGGATGAGGTGTAGTGTGTTAGTGATGAGGATGAGGTGTAGTGTGTTAGTGATGAGGATGAGGTGTAGTGTGTTAGTGATGAGGATGAGGAGTAGTGTGTTAGTGATGAGGATGAGGAGTAGTGTGTTAGTGATGAGGATGATTGTCTTTTACCATTTCTCTCTTTGAAACTGTCAGAGAACCTGCTGATTCTAATAAATTTGAAATATAGTAGAAATATTATAGTAAACAACTTAAAATAAACATCATAGAAAATTAACATTTATTCACAGACACCCACAAAATGATTCTACTCAGTACCAGAGAAGGTATCTGTATTTAGTGTAAAATACTTCAGTAACATTAACACAACAATATGTTTACAGAACTTTTGCAATTTTTACTTGAAAAAATCAGGAAATTAAAGAGCGGTCAAGAATGGGCAACAACCTTGGGGATTTATATGAAAGAGTGGGAGAAGAAGAATTTGTCACTTGACAATTATACAAATACATTATACAGTATATCCTGAGGTGTTTATAGAGAGTGTGTGTGTGTGTGTGTGTGTGTGTGTGTGTGTGTATGTATGAATCTGGACAATTTTCTGCTCCAGTGGCTTGTTTAGTGCAGGCTAAAATAATGTCCATTTAAATGAAGGTAATTATACACCATCTTTGCCATTCACTTGTGCTGCATAAATAGAAAAGTAAATAGAGGTGGACTTTTTGAAGTTCTTGTCCAGCCACGTTGGAGTACATTTACAAATTGTTCCAGTAAAACTTGAAAGCTCCACTCGGCCAAGCTCAGTATAATGTGCTCTACATGCACTCACACAAAAAGCCACACCTTTCTGTCTCACACCAGGCCCTGATGTTTCTCACCCCACATGTTCAGACTGATCAGTGCTGCTTAGACAATTAAAGTCATGTAGATGTAGAAATGAGGTTGTCTGTTCATTTACAGTCAGATTTATATAAAGTGTATACATTGGGAAATTTACCTTAGCGCCAAATTGTTGATTTAAAAGATAAGAATATCTTACCAAGTGTAAAGTTGTTTTTTCACTGCACACAGCATCATGATAATTATTGTAATAAAGCATTAACTAAAGGTGCATGAGGCCGTTTGCTCATGTAATATTTTAATCAGTTGTAATATTAGTCATATCCCAGGTCTAATTACAATACTTCACTTAGAGGTAAGAAATTAGCTCTAGCAGTGGCACCAGTAGAAATTCATATGTACATACTAGGGATGCACAATGACATTTGGAATCATATCTGTACTGTATTTTCTCTATTAATTTGGCTGTTATGGGTTATGAGTGTGTTAGATACTGTATATCAGATGCCTTCATACTTTACATTAATTATATATATAGTCTTATTTTCTGTGCTTCTTGCTCAGATTATTCATTCACCTAAATGATGCAGCATTTACATTAACTTTAAAGTGGAACCATTTAAGGTGGAACAGAAAATTTAAATAAGAAATACTGAAATACTGTCAGGAGAAATTACTGTGAATTATGGAAGTGTTTTTGGTCACTTCAGTCAATGATATTCAAGACTTTACAAATCTGGTTCACTTTTTTTTCAGGCAGACACACAGAACCAAACAATGTTTCTCACGTCAGTCATTAAACTCACTCTTTTTCAGTTTCCAAAGTGTGTGGGAATAGTTACCTCAAGGTACCTCAGCTTTGTAGGCAAATCTTGGTAACTGAATCTTGGTATTATGTGAGCTACTGAAAATGGAGTGAAACTTTCAGTCTATTTAAAAATGAACAATAAGAACAGAGACACAGAAATCTTAAACAGAGCTTACTTCACTAGGTGAGAGAACATAACACTGTAATCCACAAATTATTCAAACAGGCCACTGGTATTATAGGCCACTCCAAAAAATGGGGAAGAGAGCTTGGCTTCTTTAATAATCATCTGAAAGTAATTAACTGCATATATCAATGGTGGGGCTGTCATATTTGTGTCCACTGGAGCGTGAGTGGTACTAATTCTGAGTTGGTCACTGTAAAAAGCCACGCAAGAAGAGGCAAAGCTTTGATTACGCTCAGAGGCCTCCACTCTCAGTCTTAACGCCAGAGCCACTGCACTCAGATCAGCTATTAAGATAAACTGCCCAACTCAATTCAGCTTATTGCCTCATGAGAAACTGCGCTCCAAACAGCCATGGATTTGCATTCTTGAAAAATTCATTAAATTACTACTTTTATAGACTTTTGGTTTTAACGTTATTTGATGGAATTGAACTATGTGATTTGCATACTATACAGTGCATGAAAATGTCTGCCAAGTTGTCATGAAGGAGAGGAGGGTATTTGCATTTCATTGCAAAAAATCATGAGTTAATATAAGGAAAGGATATTAATATTAAACATGTAACAAGAATAAGTAGCTATTAAAGTAATTCATATTATAAAGTAATAATTAAGAACCAATGCATAGTTTACCATTCTTAAACTGATAACTCTAGGTTGTAAAGTATAGACAGAAACATATATATATAAATATATCAGAACAGATGACCACACCAGAAGAATAAGAATTTCCTTTCTTTTATCCTTCCAAGAAAGCCTCTGCAGTTGCGAAGAAAGGTGCATCCTGCTCTCCTGACTCAGTTAAATTAACACATTGAGAAAGAGCGGAGGACAAGAGCACTCTGTTCTCATTAGAAATGAGGGAGTCCACAGCACAGCCATACTTCACTGTCAGCACACTCCTATTCATAGCATGTGTTTGGAGCAAGGCTCTGAGAGGGTCCGGCACAGGCCCACCATACACACGCCTGCATTAGCTCAGGATAAAGGGCAAAGCAAAAAGAAAACTCTGGTTAATGTTAACGGCATCAATCTCTGTATGACGATATCATTAAAAATGACAAAAACTTATACGCCTACATAAGTGAACCATCCTGATGGAGTTAACAGGCCCTCAGCCAAACTGATATCTGTTTTAAGAAAAACATGAAGGAAGAGAAAAATCTGACTGTCTGAACTGTCTTTATTCACATCAAAATACACGAGCACAATACATTCATGCATATAATTAATACATTTAGTGTTATGCATTCATATTACACAAGATTTTTTGAATTGATGCATCTAAATCTGTTAAATTGAAACTGACAGATCATAATATAATCGCATACTGATTGTGTGTTGTACTGACAGCATACAAGTTGTCCTACCATAAGGTGCCAAAGAATTTTCTATTAGCCTTTTCAGGAAATATCTTCAATATTTATTTTACTATATAAACAACAAAAAATAGAGTTGGATGGAAATATCTAAGTGACTTCAGGAGAAATTATGATTACACAGCACTGGGACTCTGACGAAGAAGCATGGGTTCCTACATTCAACACATGCACCACACAAGGCACTTTTCATAATAGCTCGCTACATAATGGATTATGTAGGTCAGTTGAAAGGTGGCATATTTTTCATAATCAGTAGTAGCTGGGTGGCTTATTCTTTTTTGTTCTGTCAAATGCAAAAAGGACAGAAATCAGAAATAATAAGCTTAACCTTGACCCACAGTATTTCTTTTTATTTTTGCAGAAAGTAATTAGGAAACTGTTTACTGGAAAACACATTTCTGCAGGAGAGCCTAAAATGTACCGCGCTGCATCAGAGAATTTTTAAAAAATCTGTTGTAACCATTTCATATAGGGTTGCATTTCTGGTTCCAATTACCACCAATTCTCAGTGGGTAAGTGTCACACCAAACCTCTAAAAAATTGGTGGAATTTCTCTTTAAGGCAGCAAAAGCAATCTGGTTTAGATATTGTGTACAGGAATAAACCAATACCCTGATATAAATCACACTTCTCTAGGTGCTAGCATTTGTTCATATCGTTTAAATCTACTACTGCTACGGTTTACATAACATTTAAGACAATAGACCATATGACGAAGTTATTCTTCCTACGGCAAGGTTTACAGCACCAAATAAAAGTACAAGTATATGATTTTTATGACACAGGAGATTACCAAAGCTTTTTCATGGCACCCTGGTGGCTGAGAACATAAAGGTGGCAATCAGGAATAGCAGTGTGCAGCGCCATAGTGTACACATTAAGAGTAGCCGCAGTTGTTATATATGCCCCGTGTGTCATTAAATATTTTGATAAAGTGCATTGTGTTGTTCAGAGGAGTTTCTGTGTAGGTGAACCATCTGTATATAGACGTTTTATGCATTTTAAATGAGAGTAAATGAGAGGATGCCATTAATACAATAGCCATTAAATGGCACTGCAATTAATACACTACTAATCATAAGTCTCTAATGGCATTTTCAAAATTAATAATTCATTAAAAATAAACATTCAAAAGCCTAATGTTATTTATAGCACAGTGCACAGTTATCCAGTTAGGTTGCATGTAGCGCATACAAACATTAAATCACACCCACAGAATTTTATTTATGTTTTTATATTCAAAAAGCCTTTCATAAAGTAATATTTTTTATTGATCTGCTGTGCAATTAAATAAACAATCTTAAATTGAATATATATTTAATACATTTCGTATTGATCCATTATTCATATATTAACACAATACAGCTGTTGTTAACACAATAACAGAAAAATCAGAGAAGTTAGTGTTTATAAATGATTTAGTATATAAATAAAATAAGACCAACCTGATTCAGGAACCCTTTGATGCTATGTATAAACGGCCCTTGATGTGTAGCAGAATATCTAGTTATATCAAATGGTCTATGTAACAATAAAAATAACATTCATTCACTCATTCATTTGCTGTGTCAGAAACTAGGCCCTATTCACTATGTAGTGCACTATTTTGGGATTCCGCCATTTTGAAGTAGTGTCTGAAAACATTAAACAATTTTCAGTGTGCTCAAACAATCCCATAATTAGTAATGTACAACTGATGTACCATAGCTCATAGTGGATACCCATAATACATTGTGATGTTTGTGTAAAAACCTGCATAAGGTAGTGTCCAAAATTGTTCAGTACCCCTCGAATTCAGAATCAACAGTGCACTATACAGTGAGCAACAAAGGGAACAGTGAGAAGAGAGCCATTTCAAATACAGTTAGTTTTAGTATGTAAAACAGAAATCTGTGACCTCTACATGAGTTTTAAACAAGCTAAATAAACAGGTTCTTGTAACACTGCTTTTTCTGCAGTTTTTTTTTTTTTCAGGTTTACCCTGATATTTCCCCCTGTTGGCTCTCCTAGGAGTGTGTGAAATATGGCTAAGTGCGATCTGCTGGTAGTGGAGTGGCTGCAGCTGGGCTTCAGCAGGAGTGTTAATGCTAAACATTGCATCTGGCTCAGCTCCAGAAACACAGCCAACCCCACGCTGGGAGAACCACATGTTACATCTCACTGAGCCATCACTGTGAAGACAAGAGGCCTGATACACCAGCCTCACCAAGTAGAAACTCAGAAACTCTCTCTCTCTCTTTCTGTCTCACACACACACACACACAAACATTTTATTATTATTTTTTAAAACTGACGGACTGATGTAATGCCATAAATAAATACCTAATTTCGAATCACAGGGACCAATATAAAAATGTTTTTTCGTTGTCCAGTCATTAGAGGAATATTATTAATTAATTATTATTCTATTTAATATAGAATTATTATTATTATTATGATTATTATTATTATTATTTGTAATGGTACTATTTAAACATCAGAAATCTAGTCTTGTTTTGTATATATTTGCTCGTATTACATTTTTAAAACATATTGAGGAGATTGCTGAGGAGATCTGTTTAAAGATCAAATTAATCAAACTGGGCTTTTATCCTATTTGAGAAGTACTGGGTGTATATTGTAACTGAATTTCGTGTTGTACTGCAGTGTCCATGCATAGGTCACTTCATGTTGTTCTGAGGCCTTGGGGGCCCTGTTTTCCCACTGAACACTGAACATTTCCTTGATCTTGATGTGAAGTTTTAACGACAGAAAGTAAAACAGTACGTGCACACATACAATGTACATGCACCCGTGGTGTGTGTATGGCTGTGCTGTCAGGTGTGAGGATTGTTCAGTCTGACTTGTCTTTTAGAGAGGTTCTCTCACTGTTGACAGTAGCTGCTTCAGCACTGCTGTATTGCAAAGTCTATCATCATTTCCAAGATACATAATATAACTTCACATCATGTTTCCCCTCTAGGCCATTAAGTCCACATCAGGTACTATCATATCTACACCTTCTGTATTATTTTGCAACTTTTTTTTTCAACACCACTCCACATACAAAATCTAGACACGACAAAACAACAGTCATCAAAGTGTACTTCTTCTAAAGGCCTGAGGGTGTGGGCTCACCTCTTTGACTAAATGAGACAGATGAGCTCTGCAAAAAAAATACCAGGATCTGCCCCAAGGCCATTTTAATGCAGGTCATTCCTCACTCATAATTAACTTCAGTGTTCATAATCTGCACTAGGGTGCAAAATATAAGCACCGTTGAAGCTGGTCAGCTCTACTGGACCTCTGTCTTTCACTCAGGTGTCAAACTGTGTACAGATTTAAACAAACAAGAGCACACACTCACACACCACAGCAACTTCAACACACTCAGAGTTTAAAAGTGCATTATTTCATATTGAACTGTTTGGTATAAAATGGTTCATATTCAGTGCATTAATTTAGGAAACATAGTTGTACCATATTCTAGATGAATTGTTGATTTATAGTATGTGCTGTTTTCATACGCCCAAATTCACCTCAAGGACTTTTTATGTTCTTATGTTTTACACAGTTCTATAATGAATGTTTACAAATATTCCCCTCTCCTTTTGGAGAAGAGAATGTAATGTACCTTTACAGAACAAAACTTGATTTTAAAACCACTGTTATACATTTAAAGTACATTTACACTGCACCTTTACTGACCAATAATGTACCTCTACCATACCTTCTTTTCTGAGAGTGTTACTGATACAGAATGTCATTTTATAATATATACCATTGATCATATCAGTTTTCTATCAATAAGTGAATGAAGAGCCTGTTTTTGAGAAAAGCTATGATCTGGATGGATTCTCACTCATAAACTGTCAGTACTTCAAAGAGAAAGACATGCATTAACCATACAACTTCTTCTCTTTCTGGTTATCTATAAGAAATATTCTTTTAAGTCCCACTGTGGTCTTATCTATTAGTGTGCAGTATGTATTTGAGGGAAAAAACACATTCCATATAAGTAAAGGAAAGACATCAGCAATTCTGATGCTCTCATTCTCTCTCTCTCTCTCTCTCTCTCTCTCTCTCGCTCTCTCTCTTTCTCTCTAATAAAATTGAGAATTGAGAATAAAATTCTCAAACTAATATAAAAAAAACTTAGTTAGAAAACAGTAACTCTGTGGTAACAAGTTTCTGTTCTTTCATTTTATACACACATTTTCTATGTTTAATTTTGTTCTCTGAGAACTCTGTCAGACACATTCCACAGTTTCATATTCGCTGTGCTTCCAGATGTGCTCTCATTATTTTTTATTATAATTGTGTAAAATAAGTGAGAGATTTTCCATTCAGCCTCACTACATTTAACCTCATTCAACTTTCAACATATGTTCAACAACTTTCTACATTCTTAACTTTCAACATATGTTTTTGTTTGTTTGTTTGTTTGTTTCTTTCTTTCTTTCTTTCTTTTTCCCCATGCTATGTTGGGTCATTTCTGTTGTTGTATTTATCATAAAACCTTCACAAAATGTTAAGGGCATTTTTTATATTATGACTGAAAATGAAAAACAGAAATTGAGATCAGTTTGATTTGAAGTGTATGTGTGTATATATAGTAAGAAGCTGACCTGTGAAATAACTAATAACTAAGCATTGGTTTACTTATCAAATAAAAGTCTATCGCTCTATTCCTGCCAGTTCACCACAGAAAATGAATGTACAAGTACATTTTAAGTTAAAGTACACAACAGGAAAAAAAAGTAAAACCTCTAAATATTCACATAATGTTAACACATAATGTTTGTAGAACATACAGTAAATGTGAGGATCTTAGCAGTATTTAAAGAACCTGCTAATCCTGCAGTACTCCAATTCTCCAAGTGGTGATCAGGACGCTAATAGTGGAGCTAATGATGCTCATATTGTGCTAAATGCCTCAGCAGAGGTCATTCTGGTGGATATAATGCTCAGCAGCCAATCAGGCAGCCTCTTCAGGGCCAGGAGGAGCCAAATGCAGCTAATCTCAGAACTGGGGGGATTAGACCATCATATTATTGTGTTGTTTGATGAGGGATTAAAAACAGAAAATCCAGTTCTTCATATGGGATTCCTCATTTGAGATAGCAGACACATTCGGCCCATATGCTCGCTGCAAAGTTTGCCTCGCCCCAACCCCCCTCACTCAGCACATATACACAAACACACACAAACACACATTCACATCTTAAGGCACTACTAAATATATAGGTTAAACCAAATAAATACATATTTTGTTTGTTGATTTATACTAATTAATGTAAAATTATTAAGATATTGTACAGGTCATACACTCTCAGAAAAAAAAGGCATGGTAGTGGAACATTATTGCGACTAAACATACAAACAGTGTAAAGGTACCTTTAAAAGTACAGCAGTGCTTTTAAAATCCAGCTGTGCTCCCTAAAGGTACATTCTCGTGAAAATGTATAATCTTTCATAACAAAAATATGTATAATAAAAGATCGTTATATAAATACTAGAGGTAAAACAAAATTATATTCCCTAACAAAAAGGTACAGAATATGTACCCTTCAGAGTACCACCACAGTGACAGAGAACGGTACCACCCAGTGACATGTATATAGATGCTTTATATGCAATACTCAGAATTTTAGAAACACACACACCTGACACACTAAGAAAAAATTCTTTTTAAAACCAAAGTGTGCATTTTTTAATATAAATAAAATACTAAGCTATAAATATTCATATGTATGTGTATTTTTATGTTAAATAACACAGAATATAAGCATACAGCCAGGGGAAGGATGCAGTAATACATTATTATTAAGCAGAATAATTTATGTCTTTATGTCTGAAGGGTAATTAAATATTCAAAGCACTTATGTTATGCAGTTATGAGACAACTATATGTGCTACAACTTCTGTAATCAGGATAACAAGGTCTGGACCAACTGTAGTGCTAGAATTGCTTCTAATGAACATATGATATTAGAAAACATCACACTGGAACCTGTAAATGCAGATAAAGGAAAAGGGAAATTATATCTATATAATATATGACTTACAAGAATGTTTTCTTATTTATAGAATGGTAAGTGCTTTGTATCACATGAATGTGTGAATAATAGTCTTTCTGCTTGTCTTAGTCAAGAGGTTTCTCTCGAGGGATCTGCACTTTGGGACACTGGCGTTTTTTCTGCACGCATTAGCATATTTTCCTTCATTAATCATGTCTTGATTATTATTATTTTTCTTGTAACTGATGGGGTCATTAAAAAAAGAGCATAAACTAATTTGCAAAGCGAAATAAAAATCTGAATCAATGAAGACGTGATTAGGTTACTCATGATCTTCCACACTCCTCCCAGTTTCTCTCAGTCTACTTACATGCCATTTATTAATTGAGTTTATTATTCTTTGAATAAACTACACTTTCCTAAGTAGTTCCTTCAGTTAATATTGGAATTACATACAGGAGCTGAGAGAATGCACCGTCATACTTATCTTCTATTAAGCATCTTCTAATTATGAGAGAAAAACACTAACGCTATCAAGACACGTTGAACGTACAATGAAAGTGCTTAACACTGTGGAGATGAGCAGGAAAAGACAAAGCTCATATAATCATGCAGCACTTCCTGGGGAGATAGAAGAGTGTTGGAGTGTCAGAGTAATGAATGAAAGCAGACATTAAATCAGGCCAAGATATTCCACAGTCTGCCAACTCCTCTCTCCCTCACCAGCCAGTGTGTTGACACATTTTTCTCCGGCACCATTTAGAGCGAGCTGGCATCATTAATTGATAGTATTGCCAGTAAATTGGCAACAATGAAAAGACAAATTATGCACAGGGAAAGTGGTATAGAGGGAGGATTTACAGTATTTGAATAATTTAGACCCCCGTGGTTAATTTGACAGGATTGTTATTCTCGGGTAAGGCCCTGCTGCTTGAGGAATGAACGGCACGCAATGGGCCTGACTGCTTCAGTAATCAGCCTCTCTGCCAGTCAATAAAAGACTGCGTGCTGCAAATTAATCTGTAAATGTGGTTAAGGAGTGGTAAATATTTAGAGAGTGAGTGGGACTCAGAGAGACAGCGAGACACAGAGAGAGAGAGGAGAATGCATACATATATATATATATATATATATATATATATATATATATATATATATATATATATATATATATATATATATATATATATAGTGAGTAAACTGAATGAAACATATTCTCAAGGGTTTTTAAAGATGGTCTGTGGGTTGCAATGTGAAGTCTGATTAGACAGGAAGTGGTGTAGTAGTGTTACCATGGTCCTAACTGTTAACACAGTTTGAGTAACATGAACAGCCATCAAAGTTTTGTATTTTGGGATCTTAAATTGTTATTTATGTCTTGACATTGAGTAAAATTCATGTCCTTTAAGTACAACACTGTTATAAACAAGGGGCAAGTTTTCGGTAATTATTGTTAGGAGTGTTTGAACACACAGCAGAAACTGTTGAGATGGCTCATGTCAAATCAGATAGGATAAATCAACATGCCTCCACAAAGCAATTAAGGTACAGAAATGGCGCAATACACAGAGTTCTGCCACTTTTTGCCACTTCCAAAAGACAGTAGCAGGCACAGGACGAAAGGGGTTTTGAGGAGGTAGAGGAGGTGGATCTTTTCCTCGTGTCAGGGCACTTGACAGGCCAGGTCTTCCAATCTGTCCCCTTTAGCACTACCAAGGGACCTTGGAGGAGAAGGACAGGGCCAGGGCCCTGGAAATCGCACCTCTTCCTTTGTGCACACTTTCCATTTCAAGGGCTATTTATCTAATAATGTCCCTGCCTTCCTGGCTCTCTCTCAGCCTACTGCCTACTGCACCGAGTCCGTATCTGGCTGGCACCTTTAATTATTTCATGCCTAGGAGACAAGTTATAAGCAGAAGTGGCAGGTCAGGTTGTCACTGACAGCTGGAGATTATTAAAGTTAAAAAAAAGGAAGGGCTGAGGTGTTGTAACAGGTCTCCACTCCGCTCCCCCCGGCAACGAGAACACTCCGCTGTTGTGTAGGAAAACAATGGCGGCGCCTTAATTTTTTGACAGGGAGAATTCATCAAGGAGTATATGCAGGCCGGTATCCCACAGAAACGGCAGCACTCATGCACACGCCTTTGCGTGCACACACACACACACACACACACACACACACCAAAATAAAAATGGCAGAGAGTGTGGCTCAAAAGCGACAGGGGGCTTGGGAGTAATGGAGACATACCTTGGGAGTAGCCCACTGTGAGGAAGACAAACTTCACTTTCCACCACCACTTCATTCAGTAAACACACACACACATACACACACACACACACACACACACACACAGAGCCATGCAGAAGCTGCTTCATTAGAGTGGTGTTTTTGGTACCAGTCAACCCCCTGGTGACTCTGGCAACAGCTCGGTTCGACGCTGTCAGAAATAACAACAAAAGTGCTTGTAGCATTTCCTGTAGTTAAGCTGGATTGAAGAAGTGTACACACGGATCATAAATTTTGAATTCCTGTCCCATCGGTGCCTGTGGAACATTCAACACTCTGGGCCTAATGACAAACACGCTGGAGCTCCAGCCCTGTTAAAACTCCCCAGCAAAAAAAAAAAAAATAAAAAAAAAAACTTTGCCCCCACTAAAAAACCAGAAGAGCAGGCAAGCGAGCACTGCCCAGCCTAGCAGAAACAAGCCTAAAAACATCCAGGTTTAACTTAAGTGACAACTATTTTGAATGGCCTCACTTGAACTGAGTTTGTCAGAGACAGCTAAAGTTTCTGCAGGGTGAGTCACAGGCCAACAGCTCAAAGAACAACAGTCAAACACATGAATGAAGATCACAAGTATCCAAACATTAATCTACAAGTACCCACTTGCTTTGGAACCTAATCGGTTTTCTCACTATTTGTTAAAGATGTTGATGAAATATGTGCAAACAATGTTTCCGGAAAAGTCAGAATTGTGTGTTTGATGCCAGTAAAAAGATGAATCTGTGATTTGTTCATTCTCTTAGATGTTTATTTAACTGACAACACAAAGACAAGATGTCCAATGGTTTCAACTGGCCAATTTGTTTGTATTTTATAAATATAAGCATGTGAGTATAACAGGTATAATAGGAGCACACGATACAGGCTCATACTTTCCAAGTAAATATGGGCCATGGCTCACAACTTTGTGCCAAACATCAAGAGAGAGCTGTCAGCCAGTTCATAAAAATAAAAAATCACCAAGGATTTGGCTCTTTTACACTCTACTGAATTTAATACTGTAAAAAATTTCAGAAAATCCTGAGAAATCTCAGTCCATGCAGGGCAAGGCCAGAAACTACATTAAATGCGTGAGGCCTTCAAGCCCTCCGAGTGTACTGCATGAGAAACCATCATGCTCCTGTAATACATACAGCCACATGGATAATTTGTAATTTCTCTATCACCAAACAAAGTCCACCACTGCATGAAGAAATGACACCTGAGCTCTATTACACAAAGAGAAAAACAATCATCAAATTTATGCAGAAATTCTGCTAAATTCTTAGGGCCCAACTAATCTCAGACCATCTGCAATGTTGCCATGTTTTAGCTTGATTTCAAGAAAAATAAATGTTGATTTCTCCATGGTAATGAGAAAAGAGACAATCCAGACTGTTAGTAGTAAAGAGTGGAAAAGCCAACATCTCCCATGGTATGAGGGGTGCATCAGTGCCAACTTCTCGGGTGACTTTCATATATGAGAAAGTACCAGTGATGGGGAGTTATTGTCACAAATTAGTAATCCAACAAACAAACTGAGTTCACATGGTGCATTTATTTATGTAGCAATGATGTACATGTTGGAATGCACAAAATTCTGTGCAATCCTTGTCTTTGTAAAATGCAGTTTATTTGATCAAATTATATCCATTTGCATATGTTTCTGTTGATGTAGCTTCTGTCACTGCTGCCATTTGTGCAGAAAAGTGAAAGCATATTGTAAATCTATGGAGTGTTGATATTACATTGTAGTATTTCCTTTGGAATCAATAAAGTCATATCTTTACATTTGAAACTTGATATTTCCCTCTTTTTCTTAGCAGTGTTTGTGTTTTAATGCACTTCAAATTAAGTATCCAGCCGTTAACACAATGATGGAGCTCTGTGTTTATTGTGCAGGATGCAATTGGATAAAATATAATTTAGTGTTATGGAACGTTGTTCAATAGGTCTCGCAGTGCCTTTAATGAGCTGTCATTACTACAATGCAAATGCTTTTTTTTTCCACAGGCAAGCACCAGCTCACATCACTATATTTAATTCCCTGCAGTTAGGCTAATATCATTGCCTCCAGTCCAGCCCCACTGATTTAGGTATGCACTGAAGTTATTATAGTGAAAAATAAAACATCCCCTCTGTCCATTCCTTTTAGCCTTGCGCCATAAAAAGCTAACCTAATTTAAGTCAACTGTGCATTTAATGCAGCCGCAAAAGGGCTTTATGAGAGGAGTTTGGTTTACATACACGGGTATGTGGTTTGAGTCCATAAACACTTATTGGTATTCATTTAATACTTTCAACATATGGCTTATTACTCAGTTATTATCTTAAGGCTTATTGTTCAGTAACTGCTATGAATCATTAGAAACCCACTAAGAAGTATGTAGATATCAAATTAAGGAACACAACTGCAATATAAACGATTAAAAACAGAAGTGCAGAAATAATTAAATACACATTTGTTTAATTACAAATTTTGACATTTCTAAATGTATTTTTCCTATTTTGCTCTTATACCACATGCAATTCCCCAGATAAATATGAAGCTGTCATTTCATCACTTTTAGTGATTGGTCATTAATGAGTTTTACTGGGTGTGAAAACACATCAAGTTCCTCAAGGGAACACTTTAATATTTATAGTAAAACAGGCCGCATTTAGAGCTGCATGCTTCAGTCTGGATTCAATTTTCCCTGTGCAGATGGAGGAACCTACATTAGTAGAAGCACCTAAAAATAATACAGGGTTTTCTCTGTCTAGTAATATAGTCTAACTGTCTTTGTGCAAAGCATGATACTGTGTAATTGTGGAGGGAGCATAGTTATTCAGCGAACTTAATTTTAGCTAATACTATCTGTACTATACTATGTGTGTGTGTGTGTGTGTGTGTGTGTGTATGTGTGTGTGTGTGTGTGTGTTTGAGCTATCTAGTTTTCTACTGGCTCACCCTTCCCAACTTCCATCCATTCATTATCTATAAGCGCTTATCCAGTTCAGGGTCACGGTGGGTCCAGAGCCTACCTGGAATCATTGGGCGTAAGGCGGGAATACACCCTGCAGGGGGCACACATTCACTCATACACTCACGGACACTTTTTGAGTCGCCAATCCACCTAGCAATGTGTGTTTTTGGAGTGTGGGAGAAAACGGGAGCACCCGGAGGAAACCCATGCGGACACAGGGAGAACACACCAAACTCCTCACACACAGTCACCCGGAGCGGGACTCGAACCCACAACCTCCAGGTTCGCCACAGTGCTGCCTCCTTCCCAACTTCCAAATGTTGCAATGCTGTAAATAAATGACACTGAATTCAGGCTACTTATTATTATGAATCAAGAGGTTGCATGAAATGAAATCATCTACATCCTGAGAAATAATTTGAGTAACAAAGTGATATATTTTTTTCAGTGAAATTTATAGGGTTAAAAGTCACCTAGATGAACTCAGTGTGAAGTGAAATGACCCATTAAGAAGTGAATTATTTTTGTGTTGAGTCCCTTTCGAGTGAATATGTACATTTTACTTGTATTTTGACTCAGTAACATAATAAGTGCTCCATGACACATACTAGTTTAAATTTATCTGACGCTCATACAAGGCGTCACAGTGGCGCAGCAGGTAGTGTCACAGTCACTCCGCGGGTTAAAGTCGTGCTCCAGATGACTGTCTGTGAGGAGTTTGGTGTGTTCTCCTCCGGGTGCTCTGGTGCCCACGGTCCAAAAACACAAGTTTGTAGGTTGATTAGTGACTTGAAAGTGACTGTAGGTGTGAATGTGTGAGTGTGTGTCGCCCTGTGTGTTCCTGCCTTGCACCCAGTGAGACACGTGTGTACATTTCTGAGAAGGCTCCGGACCCTCTGCGACCCTGAACTGGATAAACAGGTACAGACAATGAATGAATGAAAATAAATAATGCTCAAACATTGATAGTTTAACAGAGTTTAAGAAAAGTTTTAGTATTCAAAACATGAGAGAGCACAAGAGAGAGTGAGAGAGAAAGTGAGAGAGAAGGAGAGCATGAGTAGGCCTGGTTGAAGTAGTGCGTCCTTGGCAGTGTGGAGAATTTCTGGCCCAGCAGAGTGCCTAACTAACCTTCATTTCCCTCCAATCAGCCGTCATCTGGCTCACTGTCTGAGGAAGGAGCCCACACAGCAAGCCGACAGCCTGAGCACTAAGCCACAC
Source organism: Hoplias malabaricus (assembly GCF_029633855.1). NCBI lineage: Eukaryota > Metazoa > Chordata > Actinopteri > Characiformes > Erythrinidae > Hoplias > Hoplias malabaricus. Next base: position 33,540,787 of record NC_089803.1, read on the forward strand.
TGGACTGTCCAATTACATTTAATTGTTATCAGTGGGGGGGGTGATGGAAATCGGGGGATGAGGGTGGGGGCACTTTGTTGCTGTCCTGCCTGACAGCATGGCTTATCTCACACAGTTTCTGTCATTTTTACACACACACACACCCAAAACCCCCCACCTCCCAAAATCATATCACTCCTCCATCCACCCCCAACCCCTCTAAACCCTGCCTCTTACTGAGGCTTTAGCTGGAAGCATGAGAACAAGATAGAGAGAGTGTGTGTGTGTGTGTGTGTGAGAGAGAGAGAGAGAGAGAGAGAGAGAGAGAGAGAGAGAGAGAGAGAGATGTAACTGAAGACCTCTAATGACCAGGTTTCGGTTAAGGCCTTGCTGTCGGCCATTAGACTATTCTTCCTTATATGCCAGCTCTCACTGATGGAAAATTGTCACATTAGGAAAGTGCTGGCAATGTCTGATGGGGAATGTTTCAAACAGATTCACTCTCCGGTTCTCCAAATTACTTTCACCTAACCGAGTTGCACCACAGTTAAATAAGAGCAGGCAAAGAGCAGAAGTAAATGACTTCAGTGGCACCCAGCACTGTTGGCTCCTCTACTGGGTTTCCGGAAAAGGAGGTTTGGTTTTTGAACAGAGTTTTACATAAGTTATTATTTACCGTATTAAAAATATAGTTTTGGGCCGCAACACTTCCACAAAAACGCTGACAAAAGTGCTTTTTAAGGCTCATGCCAAACATGCTCCTTTTTATTCTGCTATTAATGAAAAATACAATGAGGAATACTTTAGGGGGAACGGCACTAATTAGGGAATAGATCAAAGCATCCCTTTAATTCCTACACGCAGTAAGAAATGGAGGGGTAAACACAGATCACTGCTGCTCCCTAACAACTCTCAACACAAACACACAACAGGAGCCGATACGTTCTGCACAACAGAGGACACTGAACAGTCTCAAAATAACAACGGTGGCCAGGGCACCCCAGAGAACTGAATGACTGACATGAACTTATAGATATTACACCATGCAGCACATCTCTAGTGTCTGCTCTATAAAACGACACGTTAGCGATCTCTCACGTACTCATACACAAAGAGCACAGCATCTGCTCAGCACTTGACAGCTCAAAAAAGCTGAACTCAAACCCAGAGAAAAATAATCCTGTCTGTTTTGAGCACAAACGCCCAGCCTAAACGCTCCCTCCCCAGTCTGCAAACTAACACAAAGCCTCGTCACATGCCGCTATCGCTGCTCTGCATACATAATGTTGTCTTAATCCAATAGCAGGCAATTAAAAATTAAGCTGTGTTGTAAATTAACGATTCAATTAATTAGCAAAAACTATTAGCGTATCAATTAGGGGGCTGAGTACAGACGGATTCCCCACTTGCTCAGAGGGCATTACACGTTTAAGCGGCTCTGTCATTCCAAATGATGATGAGGGAGCTCACGTGACTACCAGGAGTGTGGGAGCTGTCAAATTAAATCAGCCCAATCTATCGTAAACCTAACGTTGTGGAAACGCCAAGTTAAAGAAAGCTATATTTCCATTTGGTACAGTTAGGATTGAGCATATTGTGGTCTCATGTTCTTGCTTTTTTGCTTTAATTCTACCGTCATAAAATTCTCCTGGATTTTACTTTTTTCTTTTAAACTATATACATGCTTTTGGAGATAAAGAATGCATTAAATTTTTTGGGGTTTTTTACACAACCACTTTCTATTCTCTATTCATTCCTGTATTAAACAAGCTGTTATTGTTACAGTGCCTTTAAGACTGTTATAAGAATATTGGCCATCATTCAAAAAGCAATTTTCTATCATATAAAACAACAAGGTAGCAAACAGAGCAGTTCCGGCCTCTGTACAAAGCCCATGTGTTTCTGGTGTTTGCTAGAGGTGACCTTAAGTAGAATTAATCTTAACAAACTTTGCTTTAAAAGGAAAAGAGTTTTCTCTTTAAAGGTGAAGGTGAGGCATGTAGATAAGCGCACAAACACAGATTTGAGCCATAAATGGCTGCAAGTGACTACAGAGCGTAAAGCGAACAGACTGCTCCACGAGGTCATCACATGCCGCTAAGTGATTAGGGCCGGTAGGAAAGTGACACAGCATTGAGTATGTCTTCAATAGGTCAACTCTTTCTCTCCTCTCCTATTTTCATCATAGCCTCCAGCCGCCTGGATCAATCTACCTCTTATACATACATTACCATACACTTAATGGATCTCTTCTTAATCAAGCACAGTGATGATGAATGGCTTTGACAGTGAATTCAATAACAGACAGGGGATTTTTAAGCTGTTGTGTGATTCTTGTAGATGGATCCTGTACATTTAGTTTGAGGAGCATGATAGAAACAGTAAAAAACACTTGACATATCACCGTGAACTAAAAGTTTCAAATTTGTATACTCAAGATATATGCGTGTTATCAAAGGATCACAAAACCTCCAATATAATTCTTTTGATATCAATAGAAATCATGTAACCTTTCTAGTAGAAGGGATTTGTCCCTAGAGCATAAGGTAATTTATGCTGGGGTTTTTATCTCTAAACATTCATATAAGAAAAACATTCATAATTTTGCTGCAAGTTTATGTAACAAGATTAAATTTCATTAAGTAATTTTACACCATATCTCCACCAAAATAAAGAGTATATCTAAAATAGTAACTTTATAGGAAAAGGGAAAAAACTTCTTAACTGTGAATGGAAGTCAATGTAAAAATATTTTATTTCATGTAATTTTTGAGTACATATATTGGTCCAGTCATCATGAAACTTTCACACAATGTGATGCTGTGTTCAAACTGTTGAAAGTAGAAAAATAAAAATGCAAAAAAAATACATGTTTTTTCTTTGGACAATGATGATATGTGTGTTATGGGAAGTGGTATTTTCAAATATATAAATGTTAAAAAATGATTATGATTTTTGTTGCAAAAGTAGCCATACTCCCCCTGTAAGATTAAGCAAATGTAAAATTACATTATAACAGAGGAGAAATTCATTCATTCATCATCTGTAACCACTTATCCAGTTTAGGGTCGCAGTGGGTGCGGAGCCTACCCGGAATCACTGGGTGCAAGGCGGGTGACACCCTAGTGGGAACACCAGTCTTTCACAGGGCAACACACACACTCACACCTACAGACACTTTTGAGTCGCCAATCCACCTACCATCGTGTATTTTTGGACTTTGGGAGGAAACCGGAGCACCCGGAGGGAGAACACACCAAACACCTCACAGACAATCACTCAGAGCGGGACTTGAACCCACAACCTCCAGGTCCCTGGAGCTGTGTGACTGCGACTACCACTACCTGCTGCACCACCGTGCTGCCCCCAGAGAAATTCTTAAGTAATATTCATGAACAACATTATCCATTGCAATATAAAATAAGTTTACATGCTTAACTTAACTTTATGACAAAGCATAAAACTGTTAATGTAAGTAACAGCAAAGAAATGAGGAATGATTTGCAAGCTATCTCAACACTGATACTGAAGAAGTGTTAAACACTATAAATAATATACTTAAAATGCATAATAATTATTTTAAGAAATATGCTGCTCATTTTTGCATCTCATCTACATATTTGACTTCATGAGGGTTCTCACTTCTTTATCTGTTCAACACTATATGACACTTTTCACAATTTTATCTGTAAGTCTTTTACACTTACCAGGCTGCCTTAAAATGATACGTCTAATAATGAAAAGATGACAGAAGGAGGATATTTTACTGTCAATCTAGTATAAGAAGTTGATTTAACTAAAATATAATATATATTATATATAATATAATATAGTATAATATAATAAAATAACTGCGTGATATAGTTTTATGAGACACTAAACATTTCAAATGTCTCATTCCTTTCAGCACCACTGTGAGCAGCTTCATTTTGAAAAGTTTTTAATTGTGTCCTTTTAGTGGTATATATTTATTATAAAAAGATTCCTTGATTCTGTTATGTCTTTGCAACATAAAAATAATCATTTGGGGTATTTGAAAACCTGACAAGATGTAACAAACATAATGTGATGCTTTCTAGTGATGCTATCATGTTTTTATTTGGTAATATGCTGCAATTATTTTAGCTATTTCACAAGTTATCAAAAGCAGCAATTATGAAAAAAAGAATGCCTAATGAAAGACAAGTGTAGAGCTCACACACATTGCACAGTTACACACTCTTCTAGATGCTATCAGGTCAGAGAGGAGGGCTGTGTCCAGAGAGCGAGTGGCCAAACCAGCGTGAAGGAGCCAGTAGCTGCCCAGCACTGCTATTTGTCCTGAGCTAAATTCAATAACAGGAACCATATATAAGAGGGGGAAATAACATGGCAAGCCCCAAGATTTATCATGGGATGGGAACTCATTGTTGCGCTTATCTTTTCAATGATGTGCTATTTCCAGCGGGTAATGACTTATGGCTCTCCCCCGCTCTCTCTCTCCTCTCTCTCTCTCTCTCGTTCTCATGTCAGCTCACTTGTGCTGCTAACAAGTGAGGATTCAGTGTCAGGGGAATCCACTGAGTGCTAGCGCTGGATTGGGTAAACTAGCAGGAGCTATGCTACAGTAGGACTAGCTGTCCTTCACTTGGATAGCGCCACTAATCTCAGTGCTGATCAAGAAACAGGACAGTGAGTTCTTTATCACTGAGCTCATGAAGTATAGTCTACTTCAAGCAGATGGAAAAGTACACTCTTTAGCAGTTCATTTAAATGCTTGTTTAGCAAAAAAATGTGTTAAAAAAAATAATAAGGTGAGCAAGCAAAAAAACGAGACTCATTCTTCAAGCAATTCAATTTGAGAGAGAATATTTTTTAACTCCCAAAAGACGTGGGTGAAATCACCTGACTCACCTGAGTTAGCTCTCACTGCAGAGGCATTTTAGCCCTTAACAGTGACATTTATGGGCCCCGACTCTATCCTTAAAATGGTTTTTCAATCACACATTTCAACCATTTTAATTTCTCATTCTTTTTTTATATATTTATTTTATTTTATTTATTTTTTTTTATTTAAAAACATTTTTTTTCATTTTCCATCAGATTTCCTAACTGAATTGTCTGATTTATATATAAAAAATTAAACAAATAATGAAAAGTGGCAAATGATTAGTACTAAAACTAGTGCTTGACATTGAATTACAAAGTTTATGGTATCTATCAAATTACTAAACAAAAAATAATAAATGAAAAATTAAAAAATTAGTGCCCAATACTTAATAGTCCAACTTACCAGCATCAGTGAGCCTTATATCTATCTGAAAATCTAGACTGTTGATTGGTTGTTTAAATTACATGTAATATACATAATTGAATGTAATGTACGTAAGCCATCTTGTACTGATAATCTGTAACTGTATATAATATCTGGATTAGGCCAAAAATATTTTCAGTAAAAAAAATATTGTTCTACTGTATGTGATGAGATTAAGGTATCTTTGATATTAATTTTAAGCTAACTTAACTAAATTAAATAATTAATTAAAAAAATAAAACATTTGTATGTTCATTCATTCATTGTCTGTAAATGCTTATCCAGTTCAGGCTCGCGGTGGGTCCAGAGCCTATACAGAATCACTTGGTATGAGGCAGGAACACACTCTGGAGGGGGCGCCAGTCCTTCACAGGGCGACACACACTCACAGATTCACTCACACACTCACACCTATGGACACTAACAATGTGTGTTTTTGGACAGTGGGTGGAATACGGAGCACTCGGATGAAACTGGAGCACCTGGAGGAAACCCACACAGAGAATACACTGAACTCATCACAGACAGGGCTCGAACCCACAACCCCATGTACCTGGAGCTGTGTGACTGCGACACTACCTGCTGTGCGAGTGTGCCACCCATGTAAGCAAGTATTTATGTATAAAAACATAAATAAAAAGCTGTGTTGAGTAAAATTTTGTAATATAATAAAAGTGTAAATTGTAAGTGTATTGAGTATATGTACAGGAAAACTGGTAATTAAAAAAAGAATAAGTTAATGAAGCTTTCTAATAGCTCAGCTTTAAACCACACATCGTGAGTGTGTGTGTGTATGTGTGTGCGCGCTCTGACAGAGATGACAATAGGGTTTTACAGGAAGCTCTGAATGTCAGACAGACTCTATGCTGCTTCTCTGTGTGTGCTAATTAACCCTGACAATACTGCTGCTTAATTCCCTATTTATATGTATCAAAGCAAATAGGCCTGCATTACTGCAGCCTGTCACTGAGGCTTTATCAATCACATCAGCAGCTAGAAATTGGCTGCCTGTCTCTTTCTTCAGTCCTAAAGGGGAGGAAGAAAGGGAGTTTATCTCCTGGAAATCTTGTGATCGCTCCATGACAGCGCATACTGACATGAAACACAGAGAAGGCCCCCTTTTTTTCCTAGTTTGGATAAATACATATTTATTTATTTTTCCCTAATGAGGCCTTTTCTCTTTGGCTAAATGGGACAATATGATGGTGGACAGCCTGATAATGTTTATGCTGAATAATATGCTGAACACACACACCTACAGTGGACTACTTTGGTTTGTGAGGGTTGGGTGTACAGCAGGAGAAACCAGTCAAGTACACAAACTGACAGCATCTGCCATGCTCTGCTCCATCAATGTCAGTGCCCTGCTCTAACTGATGTAAACACACACACAAACACACAGATATGCTATTTTTCCAGTTAGTAGAGACCTCACTAACCTACAATTGAATGTCTTTAGTTATGTGCCATAAATCAATACATAGTGACGAGATGACGGGCCTAAATGCTGGAAAAATATACCACCGATACATGGCAGGCCACAAGTGCAGATTACAGCACCCAGACATACACACACACACCAAGGTCTCTGCTGTCCGCGGTGTCAGGGCAGTGTCACTGTCACGGGTGACAGGTGCTGCCATAGTGCTGTCAGTCTCTCTGTTTGCTGTCCCTCACTCACTCACTTTCTTTCTCCCTCTCTCCATCCTTCTTTCTCTCTCTCTCTCTCTGTCTCTCCCTTTCTCTCACACACTCTTTCTGTCCCCTCTATCGCGCTGCTTGTTGAGTGACAGACAGACAGCGCGCTGCATCTCAGGATGAGTGAGAGTGTCAGGCCAATCAGACAGGACAGCACTCATTGTGTCGCTCTGGCTCTATCCTTCATCTGGACCACTCACACTACAACTGTCCTGGAGACAGGAGCTAAAGCATGGGAGTACTTGGCCTCCGCAGTGAACAAAATAGCAAAAATATTATTTGAAGAAAATGTTTTTTAAAACTATTTGAATATGTCCAATTTCACTTTATATTTTGTGACAAATGGATGACTAGAAAACCTGTAAAGCATTATTAGTTTAAATTTAGTGACCTTGTTATTTAGTTTTATTCAGTATTATTTGTATTAAATGCTATAAATGCTGAGTAACTACAAGGAAATAACACAGTAAGGTGATGCAGAAAATGTAATAGATTATAGTTTTAAATTAACACAATTACATGGAGTCAAACCAATTGCCCTTAATTCTGACACAGCCCTGACACAAGATTATATTTCAATTTAAATCTGGCAGTTTGTAATACATTTTCAACTTATTTTGCCAAGATGCTTTGTCTGCTGAGGAACCTATTTGTAAGTAAACAAATGAAGACAACCTACCTGACCACAAAGAACACTGATGAGCCACAATTCTCTCAGTTTGCAGATTTTCTTTAGCCAAGTTCACGAAAATGAAGGCCAATTTATGGTGAAATAAAACCTATTTATTTTGCATGTACTGAGGACTCACCCTTTCACTTGGCTCCACTGATGTACTTCTGCCTCTGTATTACCTATCACCCTCTTTTCCTATTTTTTTTCCCATCTCTGTCTCCACGCATCATCTCTCGCTTTCCTCCTGTTTCTGTTTCACTTCTTGTCCCCTTTGTTGAAGCTGTGGTTCTACTGCATCACATTACCCATCTCCTTCCTTTTCCATCTGTGACATATCAAAATAGCAAAGCAGTTTTTCTGTACAGGCTTAATTCAAAAAGCATATAAATATAGATAACAAACTCTAGCCCCAATAGTGTTGTGCTATAATAATTCATTCATCTTTATGTAATGTTCCTGTATTTTGTGTCAGTGGGTTGTTTTAAAGCAGCATTAGTCGATTCTATTTCAGTTTATAACTAGTGTAAACTAACTGCAAAATATAAGGATGATGATAGGAAAGTTACATTAGCAAGCTCATCAGCACAAGTGCATTTCTGGTGAACACTATATGCACTTTTACCACATGGAGAGAATTATTCCACATAGACATGATGAAACGTCAATGGTCAGGACCACTAGAAGACCAGCACAGAGTAGGTATTGTGTGGGTAGGGAATCCTTTTCAGCGCTGCAGTGAAACTAACGTCATAATGGCTTTAGTACGTGTTGTACTTATAGGAATGAATTAGACACAGCAGTGCAAAGTTGATAAACACCTCATTGTCACTGGTGGACTGATAATAACCCACCAACCAAGAAACACAGAGTAAAAAAATCTGTGGGTTGTTTATAGAATTCTATAGAGTTAGCACTGCAGTTGTGTAGCATTAGCTTTACATTTTACAAAATACCAAGTCACAACCTTTTTAGGGACCTCATGAGATGCATAACAACTGTTCAATGTGCTCCTTTTGTTACTGTTGCTCCATTACTAAAATGAGAGTGCACCTTTGTGACATCATCTTTATTGGCAAATTGTGTAAGCTGCTATTGCAACCCAAACCATTAGCCTTAATATTACAGACTTCTTCTTCCAATTTTTTTTTATTTCACCTTAAATGATCTACCAGTTAAATCCATGTCATTTATTTAAATCTCCCTCTTTTCAGAATGTAAAGCAATGACAAATTCTGTGATTTTTAAAAAAACATGTGAATTAACTCATGAATCCTGCAATTTGAAATAGCCACCTTGTGACACATGACCCAAATCTGTATTGATTTTAGGGAGAGGAATGTCTGGCAGGTAATTAACGTATAATATCATCTAGCAATATTTTAATAACTTTAAGAGTCCATTGAAAGTAGTTGCCATGGAATGTTAGACATCCTATTTTGATGTTGTCTAATGAAAATGTATGTGTTTTTATGGACACAAGAATACGTGAACAAACTCCTGTATACAATCATCGCAAACAGTACAAACACCACATCCTGCTAAAGGCCACCTTTAAAAAAACACATCTTGCTTGAAACCAACTTAAAAGGCACCACATCTCATCACATACACAGAACACAGTAAAACACACAGCAAATTTGTCAGTGTTAAATCAACACTCTTCTTACATCTGGACATGAATTTGGACATATCTGGCAGTCAATGGAGATACTGCTAAGACAGTTAAAGAGTTTAGAATTTTAGGAATTGGCCCATTTCATTGCTTTTCTTTTGATTAAGCAGGATTTGTATTTGAATGGGGAGACAACAGTGAATGAGTTTCTCATTATGTTCATTTCCCTATGGAACTCTCCTTATTCAGCTATGCCAATACTTCATTGAGTGACAACCTTAAATAATGTGAAAGCAGAAAAATGAGACAATAAGCTCCAGTGAAGTCCCATATGAAGATTGGACATTTGAATCAACACAGAAGTGAACCTTGTAGCAGTTTTTATAGCTCTATCACTATACAACCCTTAAAATGTAAATTGACCTGTTTTACCTTTGAGAAATTCTAAACAGGTGTAGGGCAATTTATAAGTGCATCTAATTATTGTTTTCTCTAGAAATTATTTATTTGGAAAAAAATATAAAATCAAATGAATGTATAACTCTGATAATGATAATTAAATAAGTCTATACCAGTTTCCTAAAAACGTCATTTTCAAAGAATTAAAAGGGCAAAAATGACAAAAACCTCAGATTTTAACATTATTGAAGATATAGCAAGTAGCAACACAAGCAGGATCACACGTGCAGGAAGAGGACCCTGACACTGCGGTTGAATACATTTGAGTGATCGGATTCTGCTACTGAAATCAATACATAAGACCAACGGGGCTGCCTTAAAGCTCACATACAGGACCATCCAGTCACTCGCTCACCGCAGCCCTGCTGCAGTCTGAAGTGTAGATGACTGAAACGGGGAGATTTTTCTAACCAGATCGGTGTCGAATCATCGAGCCATTCCAACAGTCAGTGTATCTTCTGTAAGGTGTGTATGACTTACATTAGTACACTTGAAATAACTACTGTTTTTCTCATTTATTCACACAGGAAAAAAGCACCAGGGCAAATCTTCAAAACTGCACAAAGATAAATGTTGCACTGGAGAACAGAATGATGGAGTGGAATGAAAAAAGGCTCTCTCAATATCCGCCATCCTGTCGGTTCAAGCTCCTGCCGCTGAAAAAGGAGACACTTTTATATGATTATATATTATTCCATTGGTCTGGCACCCAGAATATTTAGCAGTGCTATTGTAGTTTCAAATAGTACGCTTCTGCGGCTGAATTACATTCTGGGGTTGAAAGTGAGGAGAGGGCAATTTTATTTCCTGTGATCAATCTGAGGTGAATTTGGGTGCTTTTATTGAATAAGTGTTAAGTCATGTAGGGGCCAGTGGCGGCTCTTTAGGCTGCACTGATATGTGCTGATGGGTGGTGGAGGGATGATGGAGTAGAGGGCCTGTGAGAGACTTTATGGCTCCACTTCATTTAAAATTAAAACGGCTGCCACACTCAGCCCATCTGTGAATCAAAAGGGCAAAACCGGCCACTTCGGGCTGTCTCGCCACAAGATGGATGAGCAGCCTGCCAGTCTGCCACACTGCGTGTGTCATCTGAATGTGTGTGTGTGTGAGAGAGAGAGAGAGAGAGAGAGAGAGAGAGAGAGAGAGAAAGATAGAGAGAAAGAAAGAGATAGTGAGAGAAAGAGAGAAGTTCAGACTAATACGAAAATGAAATCTCAACATGGGTAATAAATAATCTTAAAGCAGTTGAAGCATGTCCCAAAATATTCCACGTCATGATTTTCCTTTAATTTTGGAATCACAAAGAGTTTGCATAGTAGGTATAGTGCAAATTGTTTATTTAAAAACCCACACTCTCCAGTCAGCTGTAAAAACAGCACATTTTGAATTCATTGCTTATGTGATGTTCCAAAACCAATTCATTTCCAAAACACATCGCCTATTTTCAGTTCACTGCCATTCTCATAATATTTAAATAGTCATGTGAAAATAAATTATGTTTATTTAAGGGAGAAAAGTATTCTTATACATAGATTGAGTTACTGAAATGTTCTCTTTTTTGTTGTTTTGGCGAGGCCAAGGGGCTCTCTCTCTTCAGAAGCCTCTATACTTCCACAAACATGTGAACAGGCTTTTGAATACTTCAGTGATCAAAGCCCCCCACTTGTTTGAACAGAGTGATACAAAGTCATTAGAAATGCATATAACAAGACAGCTACTGCATATTAACGACACTCAGGAGCCAATTAATCATTAAGGCATCAATATCTAATTTGCATAAAATTATTCTCTTTTAAGAGTCTATGTTGGAGGTGACAGGGTGAGCTCATCGATAATGCAAATGAGCCATTAGGTAGACACCAGTCCAGACAGAGTCAACAAAGAGGAGAAAGATGTGCAGGAAGTTTAGAGAGAGACTTTGAAATTCAGGTTCTCTGCTCTCTCGCATCAGATTTGGCGCATGTGGAATTACATCAAGGCATGCAAAATGAAAGCCAAATTAAAAAACAGTCCTGATGACAAAGTGCAGAGGAATGTTTCACTAATGCTTTTCAGATGAGTAGGTTCATCAGCCACTCCCACGGCCCCCAAAAAGCTTACAGTTTATTAGCAAACATGAAAAGGGTTTCCCAAGTTCAAAACTCCTCATTGATCAGGCCGCACCCTCCAATATCATCTTCAGTTCATGTGTTAGCCAGCCCACTCCCTTCATTAAGCCTTATTGATTAGTGTGGCATATCAAACAGCAAACAAACCACACAACTCTCGCCATGAACAACACAGTCAGCAACAAACGAAAGAAGCAATATTCTCATTTATAGCCAAAATTAATATAGCTGAGTCAATAGTCAGAAACCACCCAAAGATCTGCAGGACGCTTAATGTTAATCATTACCCTGATATATTACAGGAATTGCTTGTCTTATAAGCGGTTACAGACAATGAATGAAAAAATGAATATTATGTCAAAGAAATAGTATACTTGACTTTAATGACACAAGTTAACCTGCCAATTACGTTCAGTGTTCAGTGAAAAAATATATGTACATTATGTTGGCTTTCTTTTCTTTTTTTTCAGTCAAATTGGGGAGGAATGCCACATACAGTATTTTCCAAATTTCTGCATAACTCAGCCAAATTCAGTTTTAAAGTCATTTAGTGTGTTTTGGTATTAAATATTTGTTAATTCCTCGTAATTGACATGTAACAATCAGGGACCCTATACATGTTTTACTTGTGTTTATGTATAATGCTGACAATTGGTCAAATATGTCAAAATAATACAACAGTAAAACAATGTCACAGACCTCTGTTAACCATAATGTAACCAAAGGAGTTGAAGTTTAGTGGGGTAACTTTTAGAGACATTAAATGCTTCAGGCATCTGCTCTCCCTCACCATTGTACAGCCTTAAATATATAACTTTGAATGACGTTGTTTACAGCTAAACCATTGCACTCTGCAAATGTGTTGGAACTCCCTGTTAAAACTTTACATTTTTAAATAACAGTAAAGAAATAGGCCTTCGGTGGCAAAGGTCCATTATTGCTTGGTAAGCGATGTGATTTTGCACATGTGAAAGTAAGGTTGGTATTTCATGGATAATGGGCATGTGGTTCAGGAGACATATGATTTCTTTCTTATTTAACTTCAGCACACGCTCATGCTGCTGTTAAAAAAATACATTCTCAGTGCGTCAGTACAGAAATATCTGGAGCCTACAAACCCACAAACTGTGAAATAAAACAACCATCAGTTTTTTGTGATGAATATGTTTAGAAGAACCCAAGTCTTATGTAGATAGATGGCACTTCAGAATTGTCCAGCCTCTTTTATCTGATTCTTTCCAATCACAGCGCTGGACCTGTGTTTATTTAAGACACAAAGATGAGGTTAAATATAGCAAAACCAACACTACAAGCACAGACAAATAAGCGAACTAAATAAATATGGTGAAAATGTGAACAGCAAACAAAGAGAACAAAGCAAAAATGACTAAAGCCCATGTTTTTGTTCCTCACAACACAATCCTGGGCTCTCAGGCTTGAAAGTAAATAGAGGCTCGTTTCATCACGCGCTGAAACTAGCCGTTCTAAACAGGACTGTTTAGACAGAGGGAGAATGCTGCTGTATTGTTTGATTCTCGTGGTATTTTGAGAAAAGCATGTCAAAGACATTTAATTAATACCTCAGAAATCTATGTTATTATAGAAACCCTTCTATACCATCACTGAGGAAATCTGCATTCAACCTCTTCACAAACTCCTCACACCTTTCTTCACACACTCCTCACACACTTCTCAAACCTGGCATCATACACTCATCATACATAATATACACACTGCCTCACACACACTCCTCATACTCTGCCTCACACACTGTCTCAATCTCCTCCCACATTCCTCTTCTCTAAAATTCCCCACACCCTGCCTGACACACTCCTCAGATGGTCCACAAACACTCCACATACACTCCTCACACCCCACAGACTGTGTAACACTTTACCTCACACACTCCTTATGAACTCCCTATCCCTCACACCCTATGCCACACTCAACACACTCCTCGGGCACTTATCTCACCCTTCTCTCGCTCTCCTTTGCACGCACAGTCACATTGAAGCCTTTGTTTGAACCAAATCCCTGGAACCGGTGCTGAATTCCCAAACAGCCAGAGGACATTTTAATCATCTGCAACTCAAAAAAAGGGAGGAAAAAGGGAGGAAATGGAAACAATTCTTATGCAATAAAAGTGGAATTGATTAGTGAGAGGCACTACAAGAACAGGGAGTAATATAATAAAAGAAAAATATAATAATATAATAATTCTCTATCATTACAGATTGCCCAATTCTCCTGACAACTGCAATCCATTTGAGATGCAATTAACGTGCATAATTATGCTAATTAACATGTAATTAAGTGTTAATTCTTCAGAGAATTTACTCTCTCTTTGTGTGAGCAGTGTTGCTGTTCACTTTGAGTTTTCTCAAGTGGTACAAAACCATCCAACAAAATATTGATGCTTTTCATTAATGCTTCACTGTTTTGACACTATTTTTTAATTAGACTGATTTGATACAAATGTGCCACAATCTAAAATTTGCCAAATCAATTCAATTGGCAAAATTACAGAAATGGATATTATTTTGCAATGTCCCTGTAAATCTAAACCAAATAAAGCGAACAAATGATAAATCAATTAATGTTGGTTGTGTTTATTTTATGTAATTAATAATACATTTTATTATTTGGCATTTGGAATATTAGAAAGCATCTGATATTAGACATAGTAAAAAAAAAGTTTCAAAGCAAGATGCACAAACAGCAGCCCTGCATGTTTTATGTTATTGACTGCAGGACTGTGTGAAGAGGGGGTATATTTTCCAGCAACAGGAGTTTATTTGCGTGACAATTATGTACCAAATGAAGCACTTTTGTTGTAATGAACAGTGTACATGTTTAATTAAAGGCAATTCCTGTACAACATTAATTATAAACCATTGGAATTGCATCTCCTGTGAGCTATGAAGTGAATACCCAGTGCATATGTAACTATGTCTGTGTGCGTGTATGTATGCGTGTGTGTGTGTTTGTGTGGTGGGGGATGCAAGAGCCTATGAGGTCAATCAGAAAGGAATCTGAAGACATCTTGTGCCTCACTGACCTATCAGGACACTCTTGTTATATGAGGAACCTATCAGCAGTGTTTCAGCCTCATAGACTTTCAGCCTCAAATAACACAATAAACATCACTGCTGGATCTGACAGATACAATGAAACGTGAATACATTTACACACAGCAATGTTTTATCAATGAGCCAAATTTTTCCCACAGTCAGAAACAGTTTCAAGAAAAAGATAAAGGTGGGTTCCCCCTAAATTACGTTGCAGGCCTTTACCATTAAACCCCGCAGTATAAAGATAATTAAGTGCAGCGCTAAGTAACTGTGGAATCCCTGCCAAAACGTAATTAGAGATTCATCCGGTCGTATATATCAAAATTAGTGCACGTCAGCGGGGGGGGTGGGGGCTCAGAACCAGAGAGAGAAGCTTCCAGAATCCCCCCTTTCACACCCTCTCTCAAAACCAAGCCTCTGAATTACTGCCTGCAGTTCAAGCACTGGAATTAAGGGCTAATAATTAAAGCAGGAGAAGTTTAGCACCTGGTTTTGCTCATTTCTAATGGATTTCCCACACAAGGAAAGCCCTCAGTGCTTCCATTAATGGGCAGTCCTAAAATAAACAGCAACTCTCCTCATTATCTAACACTATCAACACACAACTGGCCAAGCAAGGCCTGAAATTAAAAGCAGAAAAAAAGTTGAATAAACAAGATGGGATCTCAACCAAAACTCACTGGGCCATCTCACTGTAGCATGGCAGGAAAAATATTGGCTATGCATATTGTTTTTTTTTTTCATAGAGTGATTATATACTACTTTAAACTTCAAATAGTTCAATTGTAAGAGAAGGAAAATCTCATAATATTGCATATTAAATATTAATTATGACTAGTTTTGGTGCATACAATACACTTAATTGTTAAAAATGTCATAAAAGGGACTCAGGGAAAAGTTAAAATATGGAAAAAGATACAATATGTAAGCTATGGTTCCTTTGTTGAAGCTGGAGTAGGAGATTTTGTAGAAACCATCATAAGCCAGTTTTTGAAAATATTCAACAGAAAAAAATCCACACTCTACCGTCAGCCCTCGTTCCAAAGCCACTCCCCTGAAACACAAACATAAACAAGGCTTGATAAATTACAGTGAGAGAGAGGCAGAGCACTTTGCCTTCCACCTGCCTCATGTCTCATGCACATGTAACTAAAACACCCAACCTCTGCACCTATATTCACTCTGTTTTACCCACCGGCTTCATCCAGCCTACTTTTGTTTGAAAGCCTTCTCCCTCCGTTCACCTTTTCTTCTTCCGTGTGACTTTTCAGGCAGGTAATTCATCCAGTCATTGTGTTCTGTCCAAATTAAATGATTGGACAGGATTTTTTATTTTTTACAGTCCTGTCACTTTTACAGAAAAGGAATCTTTTTCATGATTTATATGATTTACTGACTGCTATCAGGATGTACAGAGTACTTTAAAAATATACAAAAAACTGTTTTTAAAACAAAGGACCTATTCCAGACTTAACCATGGAAATTAGGCTTTTCTAAATCATAAGTTGAGAGTGTCCACTGTGAAACCCATGAGATCATTAAACCAAGCAGGAAACAGTGTATTGATCCTATGTTGCCTTTTATAAATTCCAGCCATCATCACTCTCACTGTCAGAACGTCTTTAGCCACTTACGCAGTGTTATTTAGGGCTAATGGGTCGGGGTGGGCTATGGGTCAGTTGAGCCACTTTTTGTCTCAATAAAACTTTTCTGTCAGCCAAATAATTCAAACGCATGGAGAAGTGGCTGTCACCAGCAGCAGACTCCCCTGTAAACAACATGTTTTGTATTTGTTCGGTATTGAAAAACCTCAGGATTGGTGTGAATGACCACGCAATTACTGCATGTGTCTCTGCAGTCCTAGAGTTTGAGTGTACAATAGCTGATGCCATAGGGAGCCAAAGAGAGAGCGAGAAAGGACAGACAGTCGGAGAGGTCAGCGCTCCTCCAGGGGCTGCTGGGTGTACAGTAATACAGTAATAATGAGCCCTGGAGAGAGAGCCCGTCTGAGCATGAACCATGCCCACAGGTGCTGGCCATAATAACTGCCCCAGGGAACATAGAGAGAGAGAGAGAGAGAGAGAGAGAGAGAGAGAGAGAGAGAGAGAGAGAGAGAGAGAAGGAGAGAGAGAGAGAGAGGGAGACAGACCGAGAGAAAGAGAGAGAAAATGTAAGTCATAACCTAGTCTCTTTTCTCTTTCTCTGACAAACGGCATTTTTTTACACTCTACGAAAAAAAGTGCTGTGCTCAAAAACACACAGTCTAGCAGTGTGTGTGTGTGTGGCATGATTTAAGTGAAAGTTATACAGTATAGAGCTAAGAAAGAAGTGGCGGTGAGATTTGATCATGGCACACATAATAGATTTGTGCGGCCCACCGGAGGAGGCTCTTGTTGGACGATGAGGCATGAAAGGTTGCCAGTGTTATACAGGGGAACGGTAAAGGCACAACACAATCAGCTCAGAGTGCACTTAACTAAAACTAATCGATTAGTGGGGGGCTCTCCACACAGCCCCCCACACGGCCATCTGTCAAATCACATCATCCCCCGACTTATCCCAGCCACATCACCACTTGTCAGCATGATACCTACTTTTGTGTGTATGTGTGTGTGTGTGTGTCTGTGTGTGTGTGTGTGTGTGTGTATATATAGGGTGTGTGGAGTGTGACGGGGAAAGCCCTTTTGATATGGCTCACCAGGACACTTCATTAGGCTCTGACAGCCTGGTTAATACTCCACTCTCGAAGAGGCTCATCTTCAGCTCGTAAACTCAAAGCACACACACACACACACACACACACACCACACACACACACACACACACACAAACACACACAGTCTGTTACACATACTTTTCTACAGCAGGCATCGGTTTGTTCACACAATACAACAGTCACCCATTAAACACCTTCACCAGAAATGCCAGCTGATAATTAGAGAGAGAGAGAGAGAGAGAGAGAGAGAGAGAGAGAGAGAAATGCCATTCTTCATTTGTTTCATGTTTCCAGGCTGTGTCATTTAATCTGGTTAATTGAATGCTTCAATAATTCTAAGAAGATTATACTCTCACAAAAGTGCCATTTTAAGGTCGGGGTTAAGTAAGGCCAATTATCTATTTGTCAAATACATAAAGCTCCCATCTAATTTCCTCTCATGTGGTGTAAAAACAGATCCCATAATAAGATTTATTGCCTAATAAGATCTTCCTCCGCTGTGACGAAACAGGCAAGGCAAATATTATCTTAAAGTAAGGGATAAGTCAGGAATAAGTCAGGATAATCTAGACTCATGCTCAGCGTCCGCAAAAGCTGATTTTCACGCAAGACTCACTCAAATCCCAAATCTGTTTGTTATCTAAACTGCAAATAACCCACTACTTTTCACTGTGTGGAACAGGCAGATTCTCGTCTTTAATTAATGCTCTCAGTCTCCCTGTGCTTATTTTATCTTGGGTGAGAGTGATGCATGAACAGAGATAATAAACAGTGTGTAGAGTTGGTCAACTGACACGGAGACTGTATTAATAATGCTGTTAAGGAATTGAGCCCTGGCTCGTCCAGTCCTAGCCATGGAAGCGAACTGTTTTTCAGCCTAAGCCTATATTTAAATGGGAATATAAAACCTAATAAATTAGTTAGAGACTGGTTTATTTTAAATAGATGGCATCAAACAATGTAGTATCAAGCTTAGGTGTTTACAAAAAAAAATCACATCACATTCATTGTACAGGCTCATATGTCTAATCTAGAGACAGAATCTACAAGGGTGGACAATTTCACTATCACTAAAACAAAAGGCTAAACACATTTTGATACAGCTCTTTTGTTCTGCAACAAAGCGTAGCAAAATCACTGTTTGTTTCTTTTTCTTTTTTGTATCCCTGCACTGAAAAATATCACTTCATTAGGCGAAGTATGAAGTCAGTCTGGTTTTAAAATATGCACTGTGGGAAACGCTACTCCTGACAGACTTCACACTGGAGGACTGCTAGTTCTAATTAAGCCTCACACTGTTCTCATTCCAACTGCAGCTGACAATTAGCACAATATGTGGCCCCATTAGGGCCACTGGGATGTGGGCCGCTCTGCCTGGCGACAGCCTGCCAATCCCTACAGGAATCCAATATTCCTACATACAATCCTACCACACCCAGCAATCACAAATGCCACAAATATCTGGGCGTTTAAACACAAAGCTGACTTTTGACTTGACCATATGATAATAAAGTGCTGACTGAACTCAGGAAGTACGACTGAGTTACACAGGTATAGTCTAGGTTACGTCACATGGAGTGCTGATGTTGCATAAAAGCAATCAGAATTTTTTCTGATTATTCTTGGCTTTCCTAAATATTTGTTCATATATAAATACACGTAGACCAGTGTAAATCAAATCATTACTGCACTAAGCAAACAGAAATAAGTTGTCTCCTGAAGGCTCTTGAAGTTTAAGGCACCACAGCTGACAGCGGGGAATTCTCTGGGCCTTCTCGGAATTAGAATAGGCCTTAATCATTTCCACAAAACTATAAACCTATTTCAGTTTTATTTTATTCCATTGTCAGCAAGTATTTAAGCAAAAGTACTCTTTCAAAAAAGGTTAAATTCATTTAATGCCCCAACAGAAAATCCAGAAGGTCTAGTCAGGATGTTTTTCTCTGTGGTATAGGGGCAAAAGTGAATTGACCTGTTGTTTAGGGCTCCAGGTGCTGAACTAGGCCTAAGGTACCTGATGAATCATAATAATGCTATAATTAAACATCATGACAAATTAAACATGGAATATGACCGTTTTGATTTACAAAGACTGGGACTAAATTTGTAAGACAAATGTCGCTCAATGCCTTCTGAAATCTCTATTTTAGGGCCTATAACATGTATAATGTGTATAATGGGTCTGTAACAATTAAAAACATGGAAAACATTTTAAAAGCTTCAAATGCCCATGTATCCAAGGGAAGCTAGCAGAAATTAGCATTGTCAAAAATATATATTTTTTTATTTTAGACTTAAGATAATGACATTTTAGTTTTTGGCTTTAGTTATTTCTACCTTGCGTAGGTTGCTTCATGTGGACAGCTGTATTCACATCAAGTACGTGACAGTGTGGCCTCTTTTAGCCCTCTAAACCCTTTTATTTTGCATCCATGTAACATGTAAAACTGGCCTCTGCTTAAAGCTGACATCTCAGCTTTCTGTCTCATCTTGCCGTCTTTTTTTGATTGTCTTGCAAAATAACGACTTTTTGGGCTGTTTTCCTGTCACAGCTGTTCACATGCAGGTTTGTGAAGGCCATGAGGAAATATGACTTGAGAGTGTTTTGATGGGCAGAGGGAGGGAGAGGGACACTGCTCGTATCAGGACAGAGTCTTCTGTCACTGAGCATTCTCTCAAACTCCTCTCTCTCTCTCTCTCTCTCTCTCTACAATGTTCATAGACGGAGAACGAGAAATTTCCAACCGCTGCGTGTGAGCGGTGATGACAGGAGCAAAGTTGACGCACTTCAGCGGGCACTCTGCCCTGAAGGGGGTCGGGGGTTGCTGCTCCTGCTGCTGCTGAGGCTCATTGGGCCCGAGATCCCGGTTGGTCCCACCGCTCGTTTCCCATCATGCCTGATTCCGGTGCTGCTCCTCAGTCTGCCTGATGTTCTCTTCCTCAAAGCCTTCAGCTGCCATGATTGAAGGGGACAGCAAGCTAGCCGGCCTGACTGTTCTTTTTGACTTTGGTGCGGCCCGAGCGAGCCTTTCACAACGACGGCCGGCCTCTGGGCTGAGGCAGTCATCAGAGTGGCAGGCCTGTCAGATCACACAGGACCTGGCAGTGTGATCAGCGCCGCAGCAGCCAAAGAGACAGCGGCTGAGGCCTGAGCTACACTGACAGGGAATATGTTCGCACAATTGGCAAGCTGGTGGCAACTGAGTGACTGCGACTTCAAGTGGCAGTGCTTAAAGAAAGAGGAACGGCAGTCAGTCAGTCAGAGCGGTAGCGATCGCACAGGGGGAAGGGGGCATGATGGTGAACCAAAACATCTAAACAGAAATGCTCAACACAGCCACACTGCAAGACATGGGTCTGTAAACCTAAAGCAGTCACAGTATCAACATTCTGTATCTGCTGAATTGTATCATGTACCATGGGCAGTGAAAATGTACTCTCACTGACATAGGAAACTTTGTATTGTTTTCTACACAATTCAGAAAGGCAAACCAGTACTTACATAGAATTATTATTTTATGACATATGGACGAACAGAAACAGATGTTAAGGACATTTTACATTTATAATATGTCCATTGCAGACGTCAGATTTCATTGTACCGTAGTTTCCTTTCTAGGTTAGGATGCAATTAGTACATAGCATTTATTTCTCAGAAAATATTTCAACAGTGATTAGAAAAACTAAATTTAAGATTGAAATATGGAAGTATAATATTCCAGAAAATGACAGAAGCTGTAATTACGCTAAAGCACATGCATATTAAAAATACAATATTTATTATCTAATTGTTAGGGCTTCTATGTAACTTCCTGCTTATAAAATGGTTTCTGTCCTGACCCTGAAACAATAATAACTTGACTTGATTTTTTGACTGTTGCAGATTTTTGCACATTAATAAGAGAATAAATAGGGTAAAAGTCCCCCTGACATATAATACATATAACAGGTGTACAACAAGGTTTCTGAATTCCCCTATGAATATGAGCTATTGGTACCAAAAGCAAATTCCTTGAGCATACGTGACCAATAAAGCTTGATCCGGATATTGAAAACCAAATGTGTAAACATTCTGCAGTGTGAAGGCGTACTATAAAAGGTTTGTGCTAGCAACTGTTTTAACACTATGATTTCTAGCTTTTTCCTGCTCCATGTTGTCCTTAAAGCCTACCTTTTGGAATATATCTCCCTATCCTTTAACAAACAGAACAACCATGGGGGAGAATAATGAATAATCATTAGCAAAAGGTCCACAAATTATTGATGTAAAATAAGCAATGATATTTTTCCCTCTCTGCAATTTATTGCCATTAACAAGTAACTTGCAATCCAATAAATGTCAGCATTGCTTTCAGTTAATTAAAGGAATAGATATTATATAGTAATGCAGGGTGGCGCTTAGATCCCAATTGCCACAGACTGCAATTTACTGTCTGAGCTTTATTTGAAGGGAACCACAAATAATGGCCATTAAGCTGTCAGCCAATGGACAGGAGATCACATTAATGAAATTAGATAAGCTGAGCTGGTGATATACACTGCAATCCCACTGAAGCGATTGAGAGTCCAAAAAAATAAAAAGCTTGAGACGCCTTAAATAACACAAAACAATGTATAGCTGTTCAAGCATATTAAGAGAATAGAAAAATGAAAATGTCAATTAAAGCCAAGCTACAGCTCTGTAGTAGCATCAGAATGTAGTGCCTTTTGTTGTGCAGTACAATAGAGCATGTATTGTGTCTGTGTGTGTGTGTGTGTGTGTGTGTGTGTGTGTGTTTGTACTGTCAAGGATATTTAAGTAGCCATTTAGCTATAAATCTTAACACGAGGTCTATTCCTGATTCTTTAATTCATGTGAAACGTAAACTCCCTATAAATTCTTGTCTTGTCAACAACTCGCATACATGTCATACCTCCCTAGAGCATTAAACTAGTTTACACATAAGAGTGACCAACACTGGTGGAAAATGTGTGAGGTCATATTTTTCATTCCAAATTAAAATGTACATTTTCCTTTCCTGTTGTGGAATTTATCACAATGGGAGTTTTCTTTAGCTGTAGATTAAAATGAGTGATTCTACATTTGGGGTTTTATATGTGTCCAGTGTATAACATAAATTTGTTTCCAAAAATTCTTTCAGAACAACCTTGTTCATGTATGATATAGCATTGAAAACATTTATAACACCTCTCCACGGAATCGAGAAAGCTGCTTGTGCCTGTCTTAAGAAAACATAAGTATATTTTACAGTGAAATGTATTAAATATATGTTATGACAATTTCCCAATATGTTTAATGCGCTAAAAACTCAAGATGGTTCCTTTAAAGTTCACAGTAACGTAATCTGTTAGAGGCAGAAGTGCGCTTTACCTGTAAATAACTCGAGTGAAGTGAGGAGCAGGGGACAATAGCTGTATGTTTTAACTTTTTTGACTTACCACAAACACGAGAGTCGGACGAGGTAAGAGGGCTGTGTCTGTAGTGTAAATGGCGGCTCAGTTAGGTGAGGAGAAACAGGTACACTGCCGCTGTGGTGTGCTGTCCCCACGTTGTTGTTGTTGTCCTCAGACAGTGAGTAGAGAACCGCCTCTGTCTGTCTGCCTATATAAGTGTGGACACGAATCCCGTGTCCGGTGTGTGGGTGTGTGTGTGTGTGTGTGTGAGTGTGTGCCCCCAGGGCAGAGTGCCATGGCTAGCGGTAAATTAGTGATTAGGGACCCTCTCCTCGCCGCCTCTCTCCGGAGACGCGCCACACGCCGCTCGGCTGCGTCCGCAGCTGTCAGCCCGTGTCACAACAAGTTTCTCCGGCTGCGGCCCGCAAAACTTTGCCGCTCCGCCGCTCTTCCTCGAACCCCTCAATGTTGCCTTAGTAACGGCGGCGGTGACTGCGAAGCCCCACCCAATATCCAAGGCTGTCACGGGAGAGAGGCCGCGGGGACGCGCGAGCACTACTACCATTCAACGCGGGAAGGTTCGAGAAACCGAGTGTTGTATTTTTCTCTTCGTTAATTCAACCAGAAAAGATGACTGATCTGAATGTACGAGAGAGACTCAAAACTCAAACTTGTTTTCTGCGGTCACACATTCTAAGAAACGTGTTAGATGGAAATTTTGTAACGAAAGCTATAATGACCTACTGTGCAGCTTAGATAAAAATAGGTCTTGTGCAAATGTGCTCCTACTATAGTGTGCTGTCCCATACACCATCTCTCTCAGTGCGTTGCATAGGCCTTAAATTGGTTCAGTTAGGAAATCAGTCAGTTTAATCACAGTGTTTAGTCAGTGCTCAGAGGATTTACAGAACAATATCCTTAATTTTAAAACTGACCATGTCTTCTCTCCACAGACATGATAACATACTCCACAACGCACTGCTACATTCAAACCAGGAAAGCAGCGTAGTGCAAACAGGCAGTATTCAGAGCTGCCTAAATTTAGCCCATGGTATGAAGCAGGTGTGTGTTTACGTGAGTTTTGGTCCATACAGCTACTTAATCTGCAGTCCAACCCTAACCCAATGAGAATGCATTTTTTTTTAAGTTTTAGGAATGTCATAGTGAACACATTTTCCAAAACTTGATAAACTATATGAAACATATCTTTTTGTCGTTTTGATTTAGCCACCCCTGAATACAAACTGCAGCAATGAGAACTGAACATCTCAGACATAACAGTAAACAGTGGACTGCAGGTTGGGGGGAGGATAAAATTGGCCCTTTCTGAGTTATTGCCAATTATACTGTATATAATTTATATATATATATATATATTACAGTAGTTAAATCATGATAATACTAATAGGTTGTAGAAGTCCAAACAGCAGGTGCCAGTTTGTCTTCAACATAAAATGTCATGTACATAAACTGCATATTATAATGTCCTTGGTGTAAAGTGAGCATTTGTGTCAGGTGAGATAACAGTAGTGTTCCAGGCAGATTTGTTCCGTATTTTGACAGCCTGCAGGAAGAACCTATTCATAAATCTGGAGGAATTAGCCCAGGAGCATGGCAGCCTAGCGGGCTAAATTCCACTCCAGTATAATAAACAAGACTGTGGTTGTACCTAATTCGTTAAAGGCCTAAATTAGCCTATTATAATGGAAATGTCCTAAATTAAAATACATTTTATTGAATGTATTTGGTATATGTCTCTGAGGGACATGAACTGTGCTATGTGAGCAGCAGTTTGTTCTGTGTGGTGTGATGAATGTCTAAACACACCCACTGGTGATGGAGAGCTTACAGGAGAGGTGTCCTGTGATGGAGAGCTAACAAGAGACCAGTGTGTCAGTCGGGAGAATAGGCCTGATAAGCTTTACCTAGCCTTTCAGACATACCTGGGAAGCCCAACAAAAAGACAGACTCCCAACCTCTCACAGAGTTAAATGCTTTAGCAAAACCATTACATAAAGAAAAAGAAAAGAAAAACCCCAGACAGTTAAAGCTAAAGTTTAAATCAATTACATTTAAAAATTATACAACAGCCTATACGCAATCTTACTTGTAATGGAAGTTAGTTTAAACCTGTGAACACATCATATTTCTACAGACAGGCACTGGCCTAAGAAAACTAGACAAATATCATGAATGTGACTTATTAGAAAAATGCAAATCTAATTATTAGTATGTTAAACTAATTTAAATATGACCAGCTCAACTTTCTCCAACAATAAGGAAACACACTTTGGAAGTAATATTAAGTCACAGGTGTTAAACCACCGTGTTCTGAGACATTTCAATGTGGAACAGTGTGTACAAGCCTCTTGTGTTTGCTGAAGCAAACATGGGAGAAACACACCTCCACACTGGACAAGTTGCCAATATTTCGGTCATGTGATTCTGAGTCCTGTCTCGACATGGAGAATTTGTCAATATGTGTGCATGTTGACATGCTCTCCTCTTTCTCCAACATGAAGTGGACTATGGTCAAGATGCCCTTTGAGTCTCCTTAATCCATTACTATTACATATCCACACTAAAATCCATAATCTCCAAAGAGAATATTTTTAAAAATTGGTATAATAGTTCCAAAAGCGTTTGTTTACTGATACTTGGCACATGCAAAATGGTGGCTGTTATTTTATATCACCAGTTGTGTCGGTTGCCTGAAAAAAGAGGAATATTCTATGCAGAGTGTAATTAAAGGCTTATGTGTTTGGCTCTTGAAGTACACCGAGAGAATGAGCCATATCCGAGTTATACGTAACGAGCTCTAGAGAGGTATTCTATGACAACACTGCCCTCTAAAGTTTTTTCAATCTCACTGCATTAGGAAAGCCTCTCTTGGAATTAAATGTATTAGATTTTTTTCAAAGAGCTCATGATTGGTTCTGTTGTTGTGCTAACCTGTTTTTGGGAAACGTACTCCATTAAAACCTTGGAAAAATAATTGCAGCATAGATACGATTTGTGGGGTGGGGGTGGGGAAGAGAATCCATTTCCTCTAGTGTTAAGGCAACAAACAAATTAATGAAAAAGTTGAGCCAGACACCCGGGGCATAGTCCCCCTGATACTTGGTGTGAATAACATAAAAGGTCACACACACGTAAATGATCTCATTTTTGCATTTAGGTGAGAGATCCATCTTGTTAGAGTGCGAATCTACCCACTACCTCCTGGAGAAATGCAGGTGACATGTATTGACAACATGTTGCTTAAAGAACAATCCCCCAATATCTGGATAACATTGCCTATTGATCTTCCCTCACCATTTATTGGCAAGACTAATTTATTTACGAACTTGTCATTCCAAATAATTGATTGAGATGTCCTTTTGTTTGAGCTTTAATTATATGCAAAGATAAAAGATTTTCTCATTATTGGCTGTTATCTAATTAGGTCTTTTGTTCTACAGAGGGAGAGTTCAGGGGTCTGGTGGCCGCTGGCCTTGTAGTCGTTTGGTGATGGCTGAAATGTTTAATTAGGCAGTGTAATGAAATGCAGGAATCGGGCTGGAGAAAGCTTTGACACATGCACGGCAGCTAAAGCAGCCTAATAGATAATCAGGTCATATCCCCCATTACCACACACTGAAAGGTGTACAGCTGCTTTAGTCTGAGTGCCACTGTAAAGAGAAGTTTGAGAAAATCCCTGTGGTCTATCAGTGCAGAGCAAGACACCATGCAGTATGGTTCATAACTGGAATTGAGAAAACAAAGGTCCTTTGAAAATTCACAATCAAGTCAGTGTCATGAGAGCAGTCAGTGAGGTATGGAGAAGCCCAGCAGAACCAGGACAACCCAAGCGGTTCCGGTCAACACCAGTAAGGACCAATTTGCTCAATGTATTCAGTTACAAATTCCTTTGATTCAGTCAAGACTTTTTTTTACAGCTCTATAAAGATATGTTCACCGTAACAGAGAAGTGAGGCCCATTGTGAGATATTACAAATGACGTGCATCTCTCAGCTGAAGCAGTCTCCCCAAGCAATCGTCACAAATTGAGACTGTGAGCTAACAGAAGCGAAAACTGATTTCTTGTATTTAACAGGTTGAAATGGATCAGATCGATGCTGCTCTCTGGTCTTTAGATCCTGCTGCAGAAGAGCTGACACAGGGACTTTCTTCTTCCTGTTCTGCGAGACTGTGAATGCTACATTTCATTCTGATATTTGCTTAATGTGTTAATTGATGACCTCTCCATATTCAAATGAATCCACAGGAGATTTGCACTTTAGCACCATCTCAAGCAAGAGTGCTCGCCCGGACTGGGCTCCAGTCTCAAGGCGAGGCATATTTCAAAAACGGTGTTTCAATCATTTAATGCACTTTTATGAAAGTGCTCCTTTTTTGCCCGTTTAGACTAAGTGGTTTAATCTTTTTCTATCGGTGTGATGCATGGTTGGCTGTGAAACTGCCCTGGCGCTTAATAATGGTAATGACTACATTTCCCTACATCTCCTTCATTAAATCAGAAGGGCCATAAGATTCCCTGCCTGCTCAACACATCCATCAATCGCAGTGCTAGAGTGGAAGCACATTTCACACAGGCACACCCGCAGTGAAAGTTGGCAAAACTGGGATTCCAGGTTTCTACCCTCCGTTTCTTCCTAATACTTTTTTTCTTCTTCCCCTGAATCTACCACTGACTGTGTTCTTTAAAAGTGCTTTGTGCTGAAACTTTACACACAGTGTCAGTTTGAGTGGAGGAAGATAATATTTTTAAAATATTTATTTAAATTTGAATATAAAAATTAGTATATATAATGGATATTTTATTAACATGACGTACATACTGATAGCTACACTCTCAGGAAAAATAGGTATAAAAGGTGTAAACATACTTTTAAATGTACAACAGTGGTGTTAAGTCTTGGAGATGATACGGGCATATGAAATCAACGCATTTTTAAATTCTTTAGTTATTATAGAATATGTTACAAATACGTTCCCTGACTTAAGGTACTGAATATGGAACCTTGAGTGTACAGATACATTATTTCACCCAGAAAGTTAAAAATCACTTTTCATCATTTTTGTTTAGCAACTCTTTTATACTCATTACTGGAAAATAAAGACACATGAGGAATATGTTGTGAGGATTGTATGATTTCATGGTTGTAGGTTTTAGTCCCGCTCCGGGTGACTGTCTGTGAGGAGTTGCTGTGTTCTCCCAGTGTCCGCGTGGGTTTCCTCCCCCAGTCCAAAAACACACATTGGTAGGTGGATTGGTGACTCAAAAAGTGTCCATAGGTGTGAGTGTGTGTGTTGCCCTGTGAAGGACTGGTGCCCCCTCCAGGGTGTATTCCTGCCTTACACCCAATGATTCCAGGTAGGCTCTGGACCCACCGCGACCCTGAACTGGATAAGCGGTTACATATAATGAATGAATGAATAAATGAAAGAATTTTTCATCCTGTTATGGGTCACAGTGGACCAGACCCTTCACAGAATCACCTACACACCCTAGACAGGGGTCCAGTTCATTAGAGGGCATCATATTCTCACAGGCACAGACATTTTGCTTAGCCAAAACCACTGATCAACATGTGTTTTGGGGCTGTGGGAGGAAACCCACATAGGCACAGAGAGAACACACCAAAGTCCTTACAGACAATGGCCTGAGACAGACTGGAGTCCTGGGTAGTAGGACTTTGAACTATTTAGCCATGAAGTGAAACTCATATTAAGGCCCAGTCTTTTAGACGTCAAAATGAATGTATAGAATGAACACATTGTTTAGGACACTGATAGGGTTAAGGGTTTATTATTGATTATTTTGACACATATAAGGCACAGTCACTGCATTATTTTTTTACACAAAATAACATTTAAACGCACATATAAAAATAATTATCATTTTTCCAGACCAGTTTGGCTGCAATAATAACAAAAACAACCAACATGGCCCACAAAAATTACATTCTGTGGCAAATATATTTTTAACAAATAGACATTAAACAAGGACCTATTTTCTCCAATCCATTTCCGACAAAAATCTGAACACCACTTGGAATGATTCTTAAATTCAGGGCTAGGATTGGCTTGCATTAGAAAGGCATACAATTATGCCAAACTCCATTAGGTCAGCTAATAAAGAAGAACTTTCATGACAAGGCTAATAAATTAAGCTCTGTGTTAGGTAAAGTGCATATCTAAAATACAACAGTTGTCCGGAACACTCAGTCCTTTATATTTTGTTCTTAGATGCATGGACGATGTCCATTTCCACATTTATCCAAATGAATAACATGACTAAAGAAACTCAGTGGAAGCTTTACCAACATTTAAAATCATTTTCCACACCCATTCATAGCAACTCAATATATGAAGAATGATTAGCTAAATACTAGATATTTAGTACTCAAAAGTCTGAAAGAAAAGAAAAAAAAAATGGCCACAAAAAATTAAATTACCCATTACAAAAACTCAGCAACTCAATCATACATCATCAGTTTCAAGCTTCTGCACATGCTACTTAAGTTATTTAAACTTAAGCAGAAGTGGATTGACCGTTCAATATCAAACAACGCAATAATAAAAGAACATGGAAATTTGTCCCAAAAAAAAAAAAAAAAAAATATTTTACCATCCCTTTTATGATATAATTTAAACAAGATGTAAAAGTGCTCATAAAAAGAAATTTTATGTTAAATTTATTTTAAAACAACATTTCTGTATTACTGAAATTGCTGAAAGAGACTGAAGTCTCTTTTCGATGTTTCATTTAATGCTACTTTTGATTCTTAGATGATAAACAGACCACAAAAAAACTAAAAAGTTCGCTAAACAAAAATCACAATATCAAGACTTCCAATGTCCCTTTGACAAAAAAAAAAAAAAAAAAAACAAATTAATGAGCAAACAGGCTCATACTCCTACATTCATGCGCGTCAAATCCGAACACTGCTTTTAGCTTTATTTCACATTCAGTTTAATTACGCTACTGAACTATACAAGTGAATAAATTTAATTCACAAGCTAAATTTTCAGAAGCAGTTCTGCTTTAGATGCAGTGCTGAGACAGAATAACTGACAGTGAAAAGCTAATAATTTTTGTAACACTTACTAGTTTTCAAGTTTACACACGAAATTAATTGGAATAATTTTCAAAAGTGATCATTTCACATATCAGGTGTTTTCCGAAATCGCAGAGTGTCCTCAGAACACAACATTATCCATCTCTGTTAAAGCCGTATCAGAGTCCTTCCTCCTGTGGGGTAACTCCTCTTCCTCTTCGGTGCAAGCCTGCCCAATCTCCACAGACTCCCCGTTAACCTGCTCTGGTTCAGGTGAGGAGTCAAGTGAAAGGTCACTAAAGCCTGAAGGGTCTCGAGGGCCATTAACACCACTATCAAACATGTTGCTAGAGGAAGAACGGCAATCAACGTGCTCCAGCACCTGGGGCGTGCTTTGGGCGAGGTCCTGGTGAAAGGTGTGGCAACGGGTCAGGATTTTGGCCTGGTTCTGTGAGCCCTCCTGGGCAAAAGACTGGGAGTTTTCAGGAGAATGGGTGAAAGGGCCACAGCTGTCCACGGTCTCTCCTCTTCGCAGACGTCTCCTCTCACTCTGTCTACTTGAAGCCTGTTACCCACACATGGCAGAGAAAACAAAACACCTCAGGGTCCTTTTCACACCTACGTTGTGATGAGTAACTGGATAATAAAAGAGGATGTAACTAAATGAAAGGATAATCACCTGGCTTGACACGACTGTTGAGGCAATAGTTCCATCTTGTGGAAATGATTTCTTCATCTGCTGTACCCTACATATAATATGAGAATAACGTCAACATTTGGTTTAAAATGTTTAAAGAGCCAAATACTGCTATTAGCTCACTTCCAGAACTGTGCAAAGTCAAAAGCTGTCCCTCAGTTAATATTGAGGTTTGAAATTTGAGGTGACAAAGGTATTGCTCGGAAAGCAGCAGATTTTTAGAAAATCTATTCCAAATCCATTCAGAATCATAGTGTTGAGCTCAACTTTTTCAGATTTAAAGCAAGAGAGGAGCTTAGTTTTATCTTACAACTAAAAGATGAAGTGTTTAGGATAGTAAGAGGTTTTGTTAGTCTGCACAGTTCTCAAGATTCCAAATTTCTTATCATCTTTAATTGAACTTTAGGGTTTCCTGTATTTCCCTCTGAATTTTTCCTTTCTATACCTTTTATTTGAATATATTTTACTCAATGGCATCAAATGTAAAAAATGTTAAAATTAATATTCACTGTATACTGTATTATGTACTCTATTAGAACAGATTTATTTAATTTCTTACACTAATATGCTGTCTATGGCAGACCCTTACAACTCATTAACCTACCTATAGGTGAACTGGTCTTTCTCTTGCCTTTGCCTGTCAGGGCGCTTCATTCTCTGGGCAACAGAGGGTGCTATATAAAAAAAAACGTGTGAAAAGATGTATCATTTCATCAGCATTATTTTTTTTCCTCAATGCACACATGATACTAAACTAGTTGCAAGTACTTACTTCTGTCTGGAGTTCCTTGGGGCATGCACAGCTGATTGGCTTCATCAGTTTCAGGACTACCAACTTTCTGTAGAATCTTAAGAATAGCTGTGTTCTGCAAAACAATTTTTCATTTTTAATATTAAGGTTTTCTATGTACTCTATGATGCTGAAACTGCTTTAAATATTTTTTTCAGTAAAATGTTTTCAGGATGCTGAGAAATTGCTAGATCAATGAAACAATACTGTTACAACACTAAAGTACCTTGCTAGAGGTTTCCTGGGCACAGTCAAGTGGGGTCCTCTGTCTCTTGTTCCTGATGTGTGCAAGAGCCCCAGCCTGTAGCAGGATCTCTACCAGAGCCTCGTGTCCACCCCTCACCGCTTCATGCAAGGCTGTGTTACCCTGGTTATTAGCCAGATTCACTGAGGCACCATTCTATGAACCAAAACAATGAACTTCAACTCAACAAAAGCAGAGACAAGTACTTTCAACTACTTTCCTGAAATATCCATCTTGAGGATACCTCAATTAGGACTGCCACTGTCTGCTCATGTCCCTTTAAACAGGCCTGGATCAGAGGAGTGTTCCCAAACTGATCTCTTTTATTCAGCTTGGCATTGCACTCCACAAGAGAGGTCACCACCTACACATAGAGGATTAAAATGGGATTTGAATTAATACTGTAATTCAGACCCAAATCCCATTAGAGTACATCAACCTACATCAAATATATTACAATTTAAATTTGACATCGAAACAAGTTCAGTGTATCAACGGCTATATTTAGGTAACTAGAAAAATAAAATATCAGAATAAATAAAAAGCATAAATAATATCAGCATGTTCTTTTTTCTAAAATGACAACTTTTATGTAAAGGGCTACATCGAGTTTTATCACACACACATATACGCATACACATACATATACACATTATATATATATATATATATATATATATATATATATATATAAAATGACTGTTTCTTGTCTTGATTTCAAAAATGTTTGACAACATCATGAAAAACGCTTGACCTAAATAAAGTGAGTTTATAAAGTAGTGTTAGGGGCTGGGGAACACTAGCCATGCATAGGCACCTGTATGTGGCTGTTCTGGCAGGCCAGGTGAAGGGGTGTGGCACCCTGGCCACTGTGGGCATTGATGTTTGCTCCATGGCAAATGAACAAAGAGACAAGTTCTGTGTGTCCGTGAAGTGCAGCCACATGCAATGGAGTAAAACCATCCATACTGCTACTGTTCACACCCAGTCCATCTGACTGCAGGGCAGATAACTTCTGAAGACACAAATAAAGAAAGTAATGCCATTATGACTTCATCTAGTAATAATTACATAAAACTAAAAAATTGTTAAAAAATTAAAGCGTGCCTTGCGCCCAGTGATTCTGGGTAGGCTCCAGACCCACTGCGACTCTAAACTGGATAAGCGGTTACAGACAATGTATCAATGAATAATAACATGTTCATGTTCACACTACTTATGTAGGACAACACCCAAGGGTTAACCATCCTAGGTGCGAGGATTCGAATACTGAACCACCGTTTACATATTTGCTGCATTTCATGTTTGAAAGACCGAGAAAATACAAAGAACAATTCAGAGAAACAATTAAGTTATAAGATATCATGCATATATTGGTATATTATTTTATATTTTTATATGTTATATTTCTCTGATCTACTTCACATAAAAAATGAGTGCCTTAACCCTGGTTCACACATGGCAATTTCACTTGTGTTATGAAGTTATTACATGTCATTACCCTTTGGGATCAATAAAGTATTTCTTATTCTGATTTTTACAAAATGATTATGAACAAATCTAATAGAGATGTGATGCAAGAAAAGTATGTCTTATGTCATCAAATAGCTCCTTCCAAGAAAATAGGGACAAAAATAAATGTAAAACAAAGACTGTTTCAAATCAAATGTAATTTTGTCAAAAAAGAAAGCATGTAATGCCTGTACTCCAAACTGAACTTAATAATAATAATATTTGTATTTAGCATGTTAGCTAGCTGTTTTCTGTATATATCTTTAGGGCTTGCTAGCAAACACATTTCTGTATGTGTGCCAACTTAAGTAGTAATTTATCAAAAGTTAGACATTTACTAAACTTATCAAATCACATACTACAATTCCTTTGCCATTCTCATATGGGTGGTTTTTATATGAACCTTGAAGCAGTAGTAGCACTTGGATTTTGACACAATATTTAAAACATTTTTTTAAATTTGTTCAAAGTGGTACTAAACTTGCCATTTTTGTGTTAGGGATATTGTACACTGCCACAAGTTTACAACTCACAGCAAGCAAATTAGCTTAGGAAATTGGCCATGACAGAAAAAACATCCTGAATATCAATGTTAACTAGTTTTTTTCTTTGGTGCAACTTCACATCAGTTACTTAAAAAGTTAATTCTAGCTCTGCATTAACTTAACTGGATATTCATAACAAAAATGAATACTCCAGTATCAAAATTACAGGGAATGCCCATCCTACTTCCTACCTTTTGAGTAGGTTCACAGTTTGGACACTGGCACAAAGGGTGACACAGCTCAGATTTATCAAGTATCTCAGCTTTCTCATTTTCCTCAGGCTCTTCATCTAACCACTCCAACAGGTAGCGCACCTGAAAGAACATGAAATACATTTACACAGAATGCATGAGAGCACAAACACCCTAAAAACACTTTCCTATAGAGTGTGAGCAAGGATAAATAGAGAATGAAAAACTGTTCTGTTACGAGATCAACACAAAGTATGCAATAAAAGTGTATGAAATAATGGATCACCATTTCAACATCTCCATCTGCCACAGCCCGCAGAAGCTTCTCCACCTGCCATTAGAAAGACGATAATTAAAAGACAGATAGTGAGTCCACAGTGAAGAGTCCTTTAGGAACAAAAGACATAAACGGCAATGAATCAAGCAGAAATTGGGACCAAGTCTCTAAAGGATTGTTTTTCTCACCTCCTTGTAGCGGGCATGGTCACCTTCTGGACGGACCTCCACAGAAACGAAAGAGAAAATACTGGACACAGACGACCGTCGACTGCTACAGTCAGAGGGCTGTGGAGAATGGCTGGGAGACTGGGAAAAAAAAGAATAAATAAGAAAAACTGTTTAATATGAGTTTGCCTAGTACAATATAGCATATATTGTACTATTAATTCAGTTGTTTTTTGCCCACCTCAAAACCACTCTCTTTTTTATTAGATCCATTGCGTGTGCGCTCTAGCAAGGACAATACCTAGAGAATATATTTTTAAAAATTCAGTTTTGGGTGAATGGTAAAATGGTGCAAAAACAAATTTTGAGAATGAGGGATTACAATATGGACCCTGACCTTAGAGTTGAGTGCACAGTGCAGTGGGGTCTGATTGGCTTTGTTGTATAAGAGAGTGGAGGCCCCATTCTCCAATAGAACTTCCATGATGAGCTCATAGCCCCACCGTGCTGCAATGTGCAGTGCTGTGTCACCCTTATCATTCTGCACATTCAGCTGACATGTGTGCAAATCATAGTAGACCAGTGCTTTCACACACTGAAACATAAAAACACACATACGCTGGTTAAGACCAGGGTATCACAGAGCTGCTCTTTATGGCCAAGCATGATTGGTGTTTAATGATGATCTGGACTTGCATAAAAAAAATTATCACAAGCACTGTACTGCAGCGATTCTGAATTGTTCCCTTAAAGAATAGCACTGGATAGCAATTCAGTGCTGTAGGCCTCTTGTGAATAATCATCCAAGTCACTCACATCCTCATGGCCATACATGCAAGCCAGGTGCATAGGAGTGTTTCCATTGTTGTCCTGAGCTTCTGTGTTCGCCTTATAGTGCAACAGCAGCAGCTACAGGGACAAGAGAGGGAATGAATAATGATAGAGACACCGTTGTGTAGCCATTTGATAAGAATGAAATGGTGTGGATGTTTATCCAAGTGATATGTAAACAGCACACCCACCGTCACTCCCTGGTAGCCCTTCTGGCAGGAGAGGTGCAGGGGTGTGAGGCCATGGTAGTCTGTGGCATTTACTGGAGCTCCCTTTGACACCAACAGGTCAATCAACAGGGACTGACCTAAAAAGACAAAAACATATTTTACATATTAGCAAACCTATCCACAAATCTTGGGTGATAATGCACATTTTCACAATGATAATCATCTGCAGAATGACATCTGTTATTACTATGATTAATATTTAAGTGTAGTCACACATTTCCATGTATTACATTGTTTTATGCTTAAGCTTGTCATAGTGTTGGGGAATTACTCAGTTTCCTGGACAAATTCGATACAAAATTAAAAACTCTTCATTAAATAAAACACATTTTAGGTATATGTGTAATAGTTTGTCTTCATTGCTGAAAATTGTAATTAAAATACATTAGATTTCTTGTCTGCTTGAGGTATTCTGGAATTTCAACCTAAAAACCTACTCCACTAGCACTTCCAGAGCAAGCTTAAAACACATCTGTCTACTATTCTTTATCAGAATGAATAACATGTGAAAGTGTTTACTGACTCAGACCAGTGAAAACATGCCTCACCATTTGTAAATGAATACATAAGGTTTATGTAGACATAATTTGTGCAAAAACATTAAGTTAATGGTTCCATGAGGGTGTACAGGCTAACTGTCGTAATCACAACATTGCTTTGCTAGTCATTAGATTAAAATATTCATGTTTTAAAATAATAGCATCATCTTTTTCAGCCTATTTATAATAAGAAAATACCTATTTTGACGTATGCTGTCAAAATACGTAATTTGTTAAATCATGATACAAAGCTAAATTAAAACAACCAGAATCCTTAGTTGCATTAATAGAAGAAGCTGGGAGGGGTTTTAATTAAACCCAAGCATTGACTATTAAATATTTTTACTGGTCAAAGGCTGTTTTTTTGTATTATTATAAGAGGAAGGTATTTCTCAGGGCAGAATTTCTTTTTTTGCATTGTATTTAAAACCCCACGTACCCTAATGTTAATATTTATGTTCTAACAATAAACAAATAAACACAGTCACAGTTATGTCACTGGCAGCTGCATGCATAATGTGGTGGCAGAAAACCAGTCAAATGAAGTGAAATGTGCAAGCTCTATGAAATAATGACAAAAGGCTTGTGGTGTTGGATGACAGAACTGGAATTAAAACCCAATTACATTCATTTTTGCAAAATACTATCATTGAAAATGAGTCAAAACACAGATGTTTATAGGTTTTTTTTTTTTTTTTAAACCACACCAATTGGGAGCCACAATATATTATTTCCATTTGATTTTTGTAACATTAACATCTTGACTGAAAATGTGTCCCTGTATATGCTAATGACTTTAAAAAAAATTAAGAAAAATGTAATAATTACATTTCATAATTGGTTCTTTACAAAGTATCTGTGTTACGTTTAAAAATGGAGCCCAACTGCATCAGTCAGTAGCTCTGTGTCCGTCCCAAATAGTGTCCTATTCCCTACATACTGCACTTCACTGATTATAAAACTACTACTACTACTACCCCAATTCCAATGAAGTTGGGATGTGTAAAACATAAATAAAAACAGAATACGATGATTTGCAAATCCTTTTCAGCCTATATTCAATTGAATACACTACAAAGACTTGGCATTAAATGTTCAAATGGATCAACTTTATTGTTTTTTTTTGCAAGTATTCACTCATTTTGAATTTGAGGCCTGTAACACATTCCAAAAAGAGTTGGGAGGAAGACTGAATCAAAAGAAAACCTAAACTACAGCTTTTAATTCACATTACTGTTGAGCTGTATCTGTAAAAAACAACTCAGAGTGAACAGTTAAGCTAAAGTTGAACTGTTTCGTGGTAGCCACAAAAGCCACATGTATCAGGTTTTCACCACCTTGCTAAGAGATTAAGATATTAGAGTAGGGCAAACTGTCTTTTGTATGCAAGTTGTTATAAGGTGTCTACTGCAATGGTGGTAGAGACAAACCATCGAAGTTCTGAGCAGGAAGCAGATCAGAATTTTTGGAGCATTAAATTCTGTTAAGCTGCATTACTGTATAAATATATAGTTAATATAATATAATAAGGGTAAATGCTTCCAAGACTTATTCTTAAGATTAAAACATTATGTATTTAAAACCTACCAACAAAACAAAACCAATAAATGGACCCATCGCACATTAATATTTCACTTCTCTAAAAACTCTCTCCAGAACAGTCACTGACATCCTCTTATTTCTCTAATTCTAACTCTCCTTTTCTCTAAAGCAGGGGAAGCGTGTACCAGATGCATGACCCTCCCCCCCGCCGGAATATAAAAGAACACTTATGTGCGTCCATAAACAAGCAATGACCATGCTCTGATTGGCACAACTCTCACAAGTGTTGGCTCCCTAACAGAGATTGTAAATCCCCAGAAAATATAGCCATTTGTGGCCAGGAGTCCAAAAGTCCATAACTGGCCTGGTTCTGTCTGGGTGAGCAAGAAGGCCCAGTCTCTCCTGATCATGTGGCACAATGCTTTCACAATGCTCTGTCTCAGAAGGCACATGGGCTGACTTACATTTCCCCCATCGTTAGGTGATCAGAGAAAACATAAGTAGTGCATAAAATTGGCCAAAAAAGTATAAATGTGATAATTAGGGGGGAAACAGATAGAAAAAAAGAATGTAAGCATACACTTTTGTTTATGGCTTTCAAGGCAAAGGCAATGTAAATAGTTCCTCAGCACAAGTAATATAAAAGAAAAAGGAAAGGAAAAAAAAAAAATCTGAATTTAGCTAACCACATATAGCAGCAACATGAAGAGGAGTGTAGCCACGGTCATCTCGGGAATATGGAGTGACTATAGAGGGGTCGTTCAGTCTCCTGGAGAAGTTGAAGAACCAGAAAAACAGAAACACTTATCTGATTAAGAAAGAAGCATTTATGGTTATTACATACAGAAATGTGACAATCATCATCATTTCCACTTAATCCATGTCAGAGTCAAGAAAAAAAAACTAACTAATGTAAGGAACATGAGTGTAGATGCTTCCTGATCTCAGTAATTTTAAAAAGGGTTCAGTATCAGTCTTCACCACATTTGAAACCATCTAATTCCTGTAGGTAAATTTGGATCAATGTGTTAGAGCACACGCTTAACCACCATCACCTATGCCAAGATGCTGTGAAACTGCTTTGATAACAGCTTGCTACAACCCCTGGAACCAATAGACTTAGAGCAGAGGTGCCCAACTCCAGTCCTGGGGGCCGGTATCCAGCAAATTTTGGTTATACCTCTGCTCACACACACCTGAGTCAACTCATCTGTTAATTGCCAGGTTTAAGGGGTGTGTTTTAGCAGAGCAATCACCAAACTTTGCTGGATACCAGCCCTCCAGGACTGGAGTTGGGCACCCCTGACTTAGAGGATGTTCACTCTGCTTTTTAAATTTCATACCAAATAAAATGACACAAGTGATGTATTTAAAATTTTTTGGATATTCTGTCTTTGTGAAGCAAACTATTTAAGGCATATTAAATTGGAATTGAATGTTATAAGAGGTATACTTTGGGAAATAATTATTTAATAACTCAATGTTGAGGAAAAATTGACAGTATCGCCCTTAAACAAATGCTGTCAGAAACCTACAGAATGCAAATTAATCTGCAGCTAATGGGAGCCCTGACAGACCCTAACAAGCTGTTGGATACTGCTAATAGAAAGAAAACCTGGCCACAACAACAGTTGTACAGAAGGAAATCCAACACAGGATGATACAAAAGATGTTATTCCCTGTTAGCTCTGTCTAAAATGTTGCAGCATAAACAAAATAAGAAAGCTGCAAATGCAAAACATATGGGTAGGCCCAGAAAGACACCAAAGAAACATGAGAGATATCTCAAAGCAATACACTTGCAAAATAGAAAATCCCCAACAAACAAAATGGATGAAACCCAGCGTTCCTGATGAAAGAGTAAGAATTCAGATTAATTAAATTGAATGAATATTCAAAAAATGTCAAATGAAAACCAGCTCTAACACCTAAACAGAAGAAATCAAGGTTATAATGAGATATAGAGAATCAGTCATGGAATGTAGATAACTGAATGAAAGCGATATCCAGTGAATTATGAATCTGCATTAAGCAAGGAGATGAAGTGCCATTCTAATGGAACATATAAAAATGTACACTGAAACACTTTTCTCGTTCTATTGATGAAAATTAGGTTTAGTGATGAAGGCATTTCTCAGGATGATAATGAATCACAGAGAAAAGTGTTAGAACTTCTCTTTAGAAAAGGCATTTCAACTAAGTGCAGCTTAGTTACAACCAGCAAACATTTTTTAATTACTGGTCCATGGCAAGGCTCCATCTTCCAAAGTGGATCTATGAACCACTATTTGAAAACCTTGAAACTAGACTGAAATCATAAGTAATGTTTATGCCACACAGAATTCAGGCTGTCTTAAAACCAGAGGAGGAGCAACAAAATACCATTTTATTTGTTTGAGATATGTTTCACCAAAATGGTCAGCAACTAAACTAATGTTGTGTGTCATATGTGCTATTTCTTTATTTGTCTTGAAGTAAAGCTGAGTGAACATTTTCAAGTGTGATTCCAGAATCTTGTAAGGGGTTTTAAGAAGACCCTACATAGGGGTGGTTTGTCCCTCACCTGCCTTAATATGTAAGTGTTTTGTATTTAAAGTCACTTATGAAAGTTTGGTGTGTAGAATTTCTAATTGAAAATCAGCAGATTTTCAAAATCTGCTGATTAATCAGCAAATTAATTGAGAATACACTTTTTGCAATTAGCCTAAGGTTTTTTTTTTTATATATTTTATGTTTTATTTTTAATAGGTTAAACCCAAACATGCACTTTACTTTTGGATGGTAGTCTATATTTATTCAGCTTCTATGGTTTTCAAGGTAACTATTACAGTGGTGAGAGTGAGAGCTTCTGACCCTGACACACGCAGGTCACACAGGTCACAGGAGCAGAGAGGGTGACACATTTTTCTCCTGTCTTCTTCACTCTCGCCTTCACTCAGCAAGCGTTCCACCTCTGCTTCATTGCCATTTGCTATGTGCTGCACACAATGAGAAAATTTTATACTGTTAACAATGAGCTCAATTACTAACTACACATAAAACAGGGTATTGTTTAGTGTCTGGGTTTAAAGGTCATTCCACCCACATTTGACCAACATAAGAAAAAAAAAAAACACTTAAATCATTGCAGCATATTTTATAGGTATGGTCACAATTTAGAATTTAAAAATATAAAATATCATTTTTGTCTGTCTTCTTGTACTTGAACAAGCACTCTGCAAGTCATGTACTGCTTGCTTCTACATTACCGATCTTTCACGATGTGACAAACTTTTAGCTTCGAGGCCTTTTCTTCATACCTGACAAAAGAAATTTCAGCCACATCCTGGCCACGGAACTGAACTTGTTCCACCCCACCATGTTTCATAGATGAAGTGATATGCCATGGCCCACAGAAAAACTGACCAACAAAGACACTTCTTTTCATAAATGCTTTGCGCCCAATAGGTTCAATCACTAAATTGTTGGTGCAGGGTTGCAGCAAAATATGCACCCTCAAACACCCCCTTACATCCCTGAGATAAATGATTCTCACCTCAAACAAACAGTCTATAGGAGTAGAAGAGTTTTGGGAAAGAAGGTTCATCTTCTGCTTGAAGAACAGCTTGTCATTTAGCTCTCCTGTTCCCTACATGACAGAGTACATTTCAAAATAAACACTGGCATTTATATTTTAACAAGAAAGTGCAAAAAAGCAAAAGCAATTTTGTGAAATATCTAGATGGCTTTCCTGAGCATGCAACCTATCTTAACACACAGGTTACCAATAAGATTATAACATTTCCATAATGTATAAAAAAGCAGCAAAGACAAAAGTGGTTTCCCAGACAGGGATTAAACTTAGTCCTGTTCTATATTCTCAATTCAATTGAGGAAAGGAAAGAAGAGAGGGAGGAGAAAAAAGGTCGAACAAAACAACGTAAACAAAAACCTAAACAAGTCCATATCCTGGAACAGAAATATGTGTATAAATTTACCCTCAAAAGACTAAACTGTAATGAAAAGAAATAAAAAATAAATAAATAAATAAATTAAAAAAAACATACATACTGATGAGAATCCTATGATTTATGTTTAGAGACAGGACCAATATCAATGTTTGTTTTTTCTTTTACTCACTGCAGGACCTTGACTGAGGTTGCCTTGGCTGATGTACTCTACGGCCGCTTCAAATGATGTCAGGCAGTAGCTCAGGTCATCCTTTGTGGAGTTGCAGAAATGGAAGTGTTTTATATAACTAAGATTTGCCATCCTGAGGACAGTGAACAAATATTTACAAAAGAATTTCTTGCATTGTCCTGCTTCATCCAAAAAGGAATGCCATATGAATATTTGAAGGGCTCCAGGAATGAAAGCTTTATTTATGTGCAACTACCCATCTAAGAACTTGAATATGAAACTACTTCTAGACTCACCAATTTGGAATCTCTGTTTTCACCAGAAGATAGAGAATAACTGAAAGGAGATCATCTGCACATATTGCCCCCAATGTAACTGAGAGAGGGAGATACACAATTTAAAAACATCTACTGTCACACAAATTCTAATAAACAAGTTTAAAACACTGGAAATATTGTTACAAATGCTCTAATAAATAATTATATAATGTTGGAAGTAAAAAAAAAAAAATGTAAAATAACAATTACTTTGTGCAAATGTGCTCTATTTCACGGCCTACTAGTGTCCAGTTTGGCTGTCCTTCTATACACTATCTGCCTCTGTGTGCTTCATAAGTCTTAAATTGGTTCATTGGCAGTTTGGCAAACAGTCATTAAGACAGGATTGCTCTACTTTATGCATACAGGGGAGTGTTGTTGCCCTGCCAGCACAGTGTGTATTTCCGTAATGACCGTTTGAGGTGAAACAGTGTGCAAAGTGTTCTGTGGGTCTACAGGCCAACTAATCTGGTTACAAGAGCTGTGTATGGGAAAAAAACTGAGGAAGAGAGAGCTGAAGAGAGCTGTTTGAGAACAAATGTACAAAAACATGGCACTGTTAAACTTTGCTTTCCTGCAACATAATAAACAAATCTTCCATACCATTAATCTTTATGACAGAGATACACACACACACACTTAAAATGAAAGTAAATACCATACACACAGTATATCCATTCACCAAGAGTCAATATACAGTTGCAGTAGAGCTCCAGCACACAAATAACTTTTCTAATTTAGCAAGTGTTCAACAAAGAAAAATAGCACAGAAAGTAAACGAACAGAAAGAACAGCAAGCAGAGACAGTTAATCAAACAGATAAATTTTTAATTACTTCTCACAGTTTGAAGAGGCTGCTTGTCATTTAGTTATTTATTTATTTGTTTTTTAATAAAACACCAAATTAAATTAGTTGTTTCTCCTTTTTAAATAATATAAAAAAGGCCAATATTTAAGTGAGAAATACACTGAAGAAAAACTCTATGGGTAATATCTATTGGAAAAATAAGCCTCTTGCCTCAGGCTACTTCCAATGCATAAAGCCTTCAGGTATGCAAGACTATGTACACAAATCAAAGTCATAAGTCTGAATTTTTGTTTATAAACAGAAAACAACTCACCTGTGCGACTGGGTGACTGCATAATAGTGAGGGCAACCTTCCTGAGGCAGAGAAGTTTCTGCTGAGGAGATGTGCAGCGGTTGAGCTGATTCAATTCCCTCTTTGCACGAGGAATATTTATACTGCATAGAGAGGTCAGATAAGAGCATAAAATACAAGAGTGTGAGACAAACCAACACTTTAATGTCACTTAATAGCTATCAGATGCTAATATAATGGATACATCTATTTAAGACTGTAATTCACAGTGAAATTTTAAAGTGCTCAGGCTACTCTTGGGTTTTTATGAAACAAAAAAAGGTCACCTGAATTCTGACTTAACACCAAGATCTTTTTGCTGCAGATCCTGCAGTCCCCTGGTGGTTT
Source organism: Hoplias malabaricus (assembly GCF_029633855.1). NCBI lineage: Eukaryota > Metazoa > Chordata > Actinopteri > Characiformes > Erythrinidae > Hoplias > Hoplias malabaricus. The sequence continues at coordinate 33,584,345 of NC_089803.1, forward strand.
TATTGAATGCAGAATCCTAAAACACATATGTAGCTCTTGAGCAAAAATTCTGCTATATCAAATATACTCTCAATAATTTTGTGTATTGAACAAATCAAAATCATTACCTGGCTTGCTTCAAGAGATCCCACATAACTAAAGAGGAAATCATGGATACCATGATGTATGTACATCTGCAAAACAATACCAATCTCAAACACAGAACCAAAAATGAAGACATTTGACCTGAGTCTTATGTGAAGCATGTATTTTAACTAAGAGCTAAAGCTACTGGCACATATGTTACCTCCACTGCTTGTTTGAGAAGTGTCATCTGAAGTTCCTGTTTGGTCAGCACCTTCTGTAATGCAGGACATTCACTTCATCAGCTCAAAAACAATACATACAGCAGCAGCTAATTTATTGCAATCTTTCAATGAGCTCTACATACCAGACGAGAGTCTCTCAGCAAACACTGAAGACACTTGGTGTACAAGCCATGTACAGAATCCTAGAAAATGGCATAGCAACTGATTATTTCCCTTCAGCTACACACTAACCATAAACAGAACTAGACTGAGTCACAAGGTTTAGAAAATTTCTCTCACAATGTGATGACGGAGGCCCTTCCTTTCTTGTTCTTTGAAGGAGTTGCAAAAAGTGACAATAATCTTATCCAGTTTCTCAGCATGGCGGCCCAGAAATTCTTTAGCCTCCTCCACATTCCTCAGGCAGTACAGAGCAACGATGCGGCTGAGCTCCACTGATAAACAAAACATTTCAATAGGCATGGGTCTGAATGTACCTCAGAAGTCATAAGCATAGACTTCTTTCTATTCTTTGCATAGAATAATATTAAGTTTAGCTCTGTGCCTAGTGACTCCCAGGTTTGGGTTATTTAATTTTCTGTGATTCACTGAAGTTTAAAAAATCTTGATGGCCAAAAAGCATTTTAAAAGTTTGATCCAGCCATCATTGCTGAAATATTTAAAATTTCCCTCTGAGGGAACAGGTATAGGTAAATTTTACATTAATGTCAGTTCACACTTGGTGTGCTAACTGCACTTCTTACACCTAACAAAATATGCTCAGAAGTGCATTTTCCATATCTAACTTTTTTATTATTATTATTCCTTTAAATTTCAACAACTATTTGTGGCTTTAAAAAGAAAAAAATCAAATAACACAATAACTGAAATTCTCACCAAAGAATAAATAAAACACTGTAGTGCTGTGCATGTAAAAACGGACCAAGATCTACCTGGGCTTGGCTCACAGTCAGTGGGTCGGGTAATGCACAGGATACTGTAGGCCTGCTCCTTCTCATTGTAGAACGTTTCTTCAAAAAGAATGGGCACAGAGCCAGAGTTTAAAAACCCTGAGCCCAAATGTACTTGGTTATTTTCTATGGACACCTCCTGAAAATAAAACCAGAAAGCATTGATGAAAAAGGAAAGAAAGGCTTTGCAGCTTTGCAGATGCCTGTTTAGATCAGAAATGTGTGTGAGTGCGTATTTACGTATATACCTTCCCATCAGCTGTTTGGTAGTTCTGCTCTGCAGGGAGGAGAACATAACTCTCAAACTGTGCTGCTGTGTATGAGCAGGTGGATAAACTTCCACGACATGGGACCAAGACCTAAATTACACACAAAACATATTAAGCACAAATAAACAAGAGCAAATTATGAAGCATGACATGGGTTTTCTGAAGTTTCCATCAACACCCGAGTAACAACCTGTGGTGTAATATGCACCAATGACCCACAACATTTCCTTTTTGTTCTAAGCTCTAATAATAGCTCCATTAGTAAGAAGCTGTTAAGAGCTAATCAGTCTGCAAAGATGCCATGAAGCATTTAACTTGAAATATTCAGACTTTTATCATCAGACAAAATAAAAGGCTACTTTCAAGTACAAACTGACTGCAGAGAGACTATTACATATGTCCACCACCATGCACAATTAAAGAATGCAGTCTTGTTTAGAAGAACAAGATAAATCAGTATTCTAAAACAGATTTTATGCTCTGAAGTATGAAAGAAGGATCTGTCCTTGTGCTACAAGCATAATACAGACTCTCCCTTTGATTTTGTGTGGCAGTGGTATTAGTCACATGGCAATAACTGGACGAGTTATCATCATAACCATCTCTCTGTGCAGTTTTCCTAAGGACTAAATTACACATTTATTCCTCATATGGCATGTTAAGAGTCACATGCCCCCCCACCCAACCCACACACACAAACCCTCCTCATTTACTTATAAACATTTACACAGGGAATGAGTGAGTCTTCCAGGACCATTCCACTTCATGGTAGAGAATGCTGACTATGTCTTTGCTGAACTATGCAAACAATAATATCACTATCCAATATCCACATGTCCATATTTAGCAGATGAACAGTACAGGGGATACATTTCTGTTACCTGCCAGAAACTGTATGTTCTTTTTATTTATGGTATATTTAGTAAATGTAACTGTGTAAAAAAAATGTAACCATATACAATTCCATGAAGTTCGGCTACTCTGCTGCATAGGTCTGGTCTCCGTTTCTCCAGTGCCAAGTAAAAGGGATTCTTCAGAATGTTCTCATCATACACAGCCATATGGACCCGACACTCTGACTCCTAAACAGGAGAGAAAGCGGTTGAGAGTAAGAAAAATAAAACAGGCAGAAGGGAGATGGCAAAAAAAGAAGGGATAAAAGTCAAGAAACAGTTCTGACTAATAGGATTACTCCAATTAGCTCACAGTGATAAGTTCTGCGTGGATGATCAGAGCTCTTACTGAGATATGCATTTTGATATCAGGAATGCCCTGCTGTCAAGATTATGTTACAGATCACATACAGGAGTCCAGATTATAGGCTTCATGAGCTGAACACACTTTGAATTCAGTCAAAGCTAATTCTGAGCAAATTTTTTATCTTATCTCAGGTGCCACTTTAATGTCCAGAACTCGGGGCCTGTAGCCAGTGTTAAAGGGTTAATGGTTGCTAATGCAGAGTAAGTAAACAATTCCTAAACAGAGAGAATACACTGTCTCTATGCAAACAACATGCTGGATCAAACAACAGAGATCTTCTTTCAGTCCTGTTCCTCCTTCTCTCTCTAGCCAGCTGCTCCTCAGCTGAGCTCCTAGGAAAATTAAATTACGCTTCAGAACACTGCCTCAGATGGAGGTTCTGCTAATTTCCATGCACTGTGGATATGATAACTGACAATTTCCATGGGAAAAGCCCTCAAGCTTTTCAGTTTAATGCTTGAAAAATGATCAAAATATAATACTTTGTTGTTTCTACAAAGCAAATGTCATGTATAATATAATGTTTAATAAAGATTGTCACAATGTGTTTGTTTTCTGATCTGTAGTCTAGACCAATGTAAGCTGAGAATGGGGACCTGCCAGTAAGCCACGTACACAAATTAGGCCAACTAAATGTTTGAATGAAAAATAACTGTAAACCAGACAACAACAGTTAACCGAGTCTCAGAGTTCCTCTCCTACTGGACAGGTTTGGCTTTACACTTATGTGGCAAAGTTGGGGAAAAAAAAACATGCTCTGTAAACTTCTCAGCTTCCACAGCAGGAAACTGGAGAACACAACTTAAACTCATATTCATGGTTCTGACATATTGATGCATTGATTCTTGTACAGACATCAGCAGCCTAAAAGGTTGAACAATACTAGCATGTGCAGCATCAGAGTAAACAGGAGCTGTTTAATTCTTCCTACAACACACAGGACTGCAACACAGATTAATACTCAATGTGGGCACATTTCTTACAACAGAAAGCAGATAAAATGCAGAAATATGTATACCAATAGAAATGAAAATTATTAAAGATAATCGGAAAGTATAAAAAAGAAAATTGATATAAAATGTTCAGAACAATACGTTTAATTTAATAACAGTAAAAAAGATACAAATAAAACTGAAAAATAATTGAATACCTAAATTGTTCATTTAAAATCACTTTCAATCAGACACATCTGAAACAAACAATTAAGAAAATGCAAAGCAAAATTAAAATGTTTTCAGCTGCTTTTAGTCCATAGTTGATTTGAGACCAAATCAAGGCCTAAGATATTTCTGGGAAAGTCTTAACTCGGCTCGTCGGGACATGTTCAACAGTAATATTTAAAATCCCAACAATGACCACATAGATTAAACCATCAAAGGCAGGAAAATTGCTCTGTTGTTAAACATAACTTTCCCTACAGAGATTTCTGTCATTCGTATACTCACTTGTTTATAGCGATTAAAGAGAGTTTGCGACATAGAGAATAATCTCATCTTCAGGTCCCTAATGTGACGAATCAGAAAAGAGAGCGCCATTAGGGAATGTTTTTGAGTGTCCAGACTAAGCAGTCATAGTGGAAGGCAACTCACACGATCCCTGGAGGGAGGTCAAGGCCCAAGCCTTAACACAAGACAGGGGCCTCCCCTCAGCCCCGCCCCTGACCCTCATCCCAACAGTGTATCAGAGGGATGCTGAGAGTCTGAGGAATGTGAACTACAACATGTGATGTGTTCCACCAGGCCAGAAGTGAAAGCACTGGGGTAAACCACACTCTTTTGAAGCTGAAGGACAAATGATCTGACAAATGAGCAAAACTCTGTAGAAGTGGTCTCTGGCAGGGCTATTTCTTCAAGATTGACGCTGCAAATAAATATTCCCCTACAAAATCAATATCTGTTTATTCCTAGGTAGTGACTTGCACAACATTGTAAAACCACAGTGTTTCCACTTGGGTTTGATCGTCTTGTACTGAAGTGATATATCAAAGCACCAGAATGATGCAATATTTAGGGCTTCAAAATAGTATTACTATGATAAATATTTAACCTGCCCCAAGAAAAAGAATACATTAAGCAGAAAGACACAGAAAATGATGCAGGGGATAAACTAGTCCCACAAATGTTAAGGAAGTAGACTAAATGTATAATTAATAGGTCACTAGGGCTTGTTTCTCAAAACTGGGATTTTTACACTGAAATGTAGTTCAGTTTTAATCTCTCTTCAGAAAAATCAATCCTTGGTGTCATTCCAAGCCCTATTACTAGACCTAAGAAGCCTGTAAGTGGTGATTTCCCTTTGTGCCAGATTTCATTTCAACACCGATTTTATCACAACTCATTAAAACATGCACTCAATTCCACTTACAATGGATTAACAGATGCCTTTGCTGTCATGTGTTCATTCTGCAAATATATGTCTATTTAGATGGCAGTAGACCTGTTTTCAGAAGTAAATTCTCAATTAATTTTAGACTGAAATAGAGGGGTCTAGCGCTGCAGCGCCAATGCCATCACGTGATGGTATACCAGATTAACTCTTTACTTCAAGCTTGTCTTGTATATACATCGTAGGGAATAAGCACGCCTCGATCCAGACAGCAGTATTTAGCTAAGACAGAGAGAACACATCGGTGTGGGTACCATTTTACATTACAGAAGATAAAGGAGATGAAAACTCTTTTTAGGAAATCCCACCGCAATAGAACTTGTCCAGCTCCACCGATAGAAAGGGAATTAGTGTTGATGACAGTGGTGAAGAACACAGTTAAGCAGGCTCAGCACAGAGAGACAAAGCTTAGTAACAACCCTGAACACTGCGCCAGAAGCGTCCAACCTCTCACACACGATGATGTGGCTTCAGTTAAGGCTCCAAAGTGGAAAACATGGCTATGAAAAGCCAAGTAGCTTGCACAAAAATAAACCAGGGGACAGGTCCACGCCGGTGTTTACATGTAATGTTGTTTATCAATGCCTGGCGGGCCAGCTAACTCGCTAACTGACTAGCTAGCTGACTCGGCTTATCCGCTCCTGTCTGACTTCAAGCGGTGGTTCTCTTTGGTGCCGCGACAGAACCGCGGGGATAAAGGGCTGCGCGGTGTCTGAGCCTTCTTACCTGGTTTATGGCGACCCGGTTCTCATGGTAAACTCAACATTTATTCGAGCAGATCCGCAGTATCCCAGACTCTCTGCTCACCATAACCACAGCTACTGCTGCACTTCCCCGAGCAGCCCGCTCCGGACTGGCTGAGCACGATCCAATCAGAACACGGCCCAGCCCCCCAATTGCACGACTCCCGCCCCTTTCTTTATTTATTTATTTATTTATTTATTTATTTATTTATTTATTTATTTATTTATTCATTAATTAATTAATTAAATGAACGAAGTATACAACGTTACAAACAACTGACACTTCTTGGATTTCTTTTTGGTAAATATTTAATTATGGGTAAAAATCATATACATATGAATGTATGGTCTGAATTTAACATTTTACATTTACATTTATGCATTTGGCAGAGGCTTTTATCCAAAGCGACTTACAAAAGAGGATCTAACATTCGAACTACAGCACAAATTATACAAAAATACCTTACATTAAGTGCAATATGCCAGGAAGTAATAAGTGCATTAAAGAAAGACATTCAGTTCAAAAGATACTCTCGGAAGAGCTGGGTTTTCAATGATTTCTTGAATGCGATGAGGGTTTCTGTTGCTCTGATAGTGCTTGGAAGCTTGTTCCACCAGCGTGGTACCAGAGATGAGAATAGCCTCGACTGACCTGTACGGGGGGTTGGCCTTTGAGGAACGGAGAGGGCGGGCGCTAACGTATGGTTTTAAGAGTCTATTGAGGTAGATGGGAGCAGAACCAGTGAACACTCTGAAGGCCATCATTAGTGATTTAAATTTGATGCGAGCAACTAAGGGTAGCCAATGCAGCTCAACTAATAGTGGCGTGACATGTGCTCTTTTAGGCTGGTTGAAGACCAGGCGTGCTGCAGCATTCTGGATCATCTGTAGCGGTCTCACAGCACAGGCCGGAAGACCTGTCAGGAGGGCATTGCAATAGTCTAGACGGGAGATTACTAACGTCTGAACGAGGAGCTGTGTTGTATGTTGAGTTAGGTATGGCCTAATCTTCCTTATGTTGAATAGGGAGAAGCGGCACGATCGAGCTACAGCGGTAACGTGATCTGCGAAGGTCAGCTGGTCATCAACCATGACACCTAGGTTTCTTACAACCTTGGTGGGAGCCACTGATAGGGACTCTAGCTTGATGCTGATGTTGTGGAGAATAGCTTGCTTGGCTGGGAGGACCAGTAGTTCAGTTTTGGATAAATTCAATTGGAGGTGATGTTCCTTCATCCATGTAGATATGTCAGAGAGACAGTCAGAGATTCGAGTTGCCACTGAAGTGTCTCCTGGAGGAAAGGATAGATAGAGCTGTGTGTCATCTGCATAGCGGTGATAGGAGAAGCCGTGCGAATGTATGATTGGGCCTAGAGAGGTGGTGTACAAGGCAAAGAGGTGGGGTCCCAGCACTGAGCCTTGGGGCACACCTGTGGTGTTAAGCCAAAGGTTATACATTATCTCCATGAAATTATGGAATAAAGCACTAATTAAAAATACACATTAAATCAAAAAAGGAAAATGACATTGAGGTTTGTTTTTTATTACAATTTATATTGTGCAAGTACACATTTTCCCTTAATTGAGTGATTCCATATTTTTCCCCTATTTGATCTAAACAAAAAATATTGTGACTTACTTCAACAATTATATTTCTTCCATTTAAATTGTTTCTTAATGCCAGAAGGTGGAATTTAAAGAGATAGTGTGTGTGTGTGTGAGAGAGAGAGAGAGAGAGAGAGAGATTGATTTGTGGCATGTCTTTGTCATATTTTCTACAAAATGAAACAAATGAAAGAGCCTCCAAGAGTGGTGATTCCATAATTATTGCCAGGAAACTGTATTATTACCCCAAAAATCATCCTTGGGTCTCAGACATCTGTTTGAGGTCTTGTTGAGTTGAAATCCATGATAAAGTAACATTTGGCTGGAATTATTCTTTCAAACTGTAAGTATTTAGATAACGTTTTAGTATTTGGTTGAAGTGAACTTTTAAAAAAAATAAGTAGAACCAAAGAAGTGCTGTTGCAAACAGTGTTGTGGCAAATACAGAGTGTCTTAGAAATGTGGTCCTGAAACTGTGGTACTTAAACCAATTCAAGCAGCTGAAAAGTGCCATTCTAATAAAACATGAATCATGATAAAGTTATCATTATTCAGAGTCTCTATCATACCACTTGAAATCAGATTCTTATTTAAAATTTGTGAAAGAGCACTTGAGAATTGCTGAGAATTACACCATGAGAATTTTTAAGTTAAACCTTTTATGCTTCACTAGGCAATTTCACTAGAACGCCTAGCTTCCGTGTGAATCCCAGGCAAATGCACTTATACCTTAGTCAAGACAACCTCAAGAAACAAAGACAGCTGTTTCATCATGTGCCATTTTTTCAAACAGATTTTCCTCAAGCATCAAAAGCACCTGTACTGATGTTACAATATATATTGTTTAATGTTCTTTATATTTTACAGTTAACTATTACTTGTTAGAACTTGAAATAAAACTGCCTAGTGCATGTTTATGTAGCAGTGTAACTGGTCTAAGCTGGCTTATAGCAGTCTGGTGTCAGTTTAAATGGTAGTCACTAGCTGTTAAAGAAACAACATATACTTACTTTGCATGTAGCTTCCTTTGTGATGTGTTTTAAAAGTAGATATGAGAATTTTACAACTGATAGCAGGTGAGCCATCTATGTTGTCTAGTGTTTTTCCACACAATTTAACATGAGGGTGAGTGATGGATGCCTTTCCCTAACCCTATTTTTATGGCTCCACACACACATTATATGTGGAGTCACTTGTACCAGCACCTAACCCCATGTTTAAGGCTTTTCATTTTCCCAGTTTTGTTGGTTGACAAAGGTATTTTAAAATGTGGTCTTTCACATATTTTTTTCTCCACTGAAAAAGGAACATATGGGTGACTGTTTAAGGGATTGTGAAAACTCAGAAGGACTTAGAACCATAAAATATAATTGCGAATATGTTTGTTAGATTTTGTTAATAAGAAAATTATATTTTTAAATAAGGTGGATTTGTTTTATTAGACAAAAGCAATCATTTTTAGATAACAATGGTATGACGTAAAAAAAAAAAAAAAGCTGTAAGGAAGGGTGGAAGAAAAGAAAAGTTTACTTTCGCTTTACTGTATACGTGTACTTTGAACACACAAAAAAAACTAAAGGAAGACGACAAACAACACGGTAAGGTTTGACTTAAAACATCCTATCTCACCAAGATATACTATCAAGCAAATTAAGTCTTAAATTAAGCATTTTTACAATTAATGTTATTATTCTTTTTCAAATATGTTCAACATTACTATTTTGTTGTCAAGAAGCTCTACTTTTCTGGTCTGGTCATAGAACCCACGCCTAGAGAATGTGTTTACAGTCTGTTTTGTGCACGTGAAGTATATGTGGAGATATCCTGTACCCTGTTCTCCAGGTAAAGCTATGCTTTGTTTATGTTTGACAGCTGTTTGAAACAGTCACTGTTTAAAATGGCTGGAGCCCCACTGCCTCGTGAACAGAAGAATTCAGGTAAAAACTGAAGAATTTTCAGATGAATACTGTACCTCCTTTTCAGATGTGAGAATTTGGGAATTGTTTGTTTGTTGTTGTAGGACCCAGTACTATTAACATTGATGTGGATGGAGGTGTGCACACCTCACCAATCATGTTCAACAATGATTTTCAAGAAGGTTTGAAGGTTAAGTGCACAGTAAATTACACTGGTGAGAAAAGTTACACCATTTGGTTTTCTATGCAATTAATATGAATCATGTTTCATTAAAAAACATTATAATTAATCCTAACATTTGACACCGTAGATAAAAAACAATTATTGTACATAATTGACTAAAGTACTGTAAGATATTTTTAGGTCCTCCTCCATCAGCTGGACCAGGATTGGAGCAGAAAAGGGAACAAAATGGTATGCATTTTGTATAGTTTTTCTTCATGGCAATATAAGAATCACTAAATCGTTACTAACTTCCTATATTTCTTATTTCAAGCTACCGATGGATCCATAAATTTAAAGAATAAAGGAGGAATCACATGTCAGCCTATCATGAGTTGCAACAGATTTGTAAAAACTCCTGAAATACAAGCAACTATTCAGAGTAAGTAATTGTACATAAAATCTACGAGTAAAATTCTAAATATATGAGACAAATTAATGAAAATACATTATTAGGGGAACATAAAAGGACAGATATAGGCTTACAAAGTACGTGCGTAGGCCGAACTGGGCCAAGACCCAAGCAGTCAGACAAAGGGAATTCCCTGGCGGATGAACATTTTCCTCCAGGATATTCCGTGTGTATTTCCGCGATCCAGTTAGAGGTGGAGCAAAAGCTATGTAGGCAGGAGACCATCAAGAGGGAGGGACATACGGGTTTAGACAAAGCTAACTATTTTAAGGCTCTGTGTTTAGGGTTAGGGATAGGTTTAGTGTTAGGTTATAGCTTACAACTGGAGCTGCCTCCAGCCTGCAGAATAGTATGATTCACGCACTGAAACAAAAGCAAGTATTTGGAAAAATAATGAGTTTCTAAATAACCCAAAATATGTTTTTCTGTAGTGACAACTTTTATATTGTGATCCTGTAAACAAGTACTTTGTCATTTTATAAGTGAAGGCAATTCCTTTAACATATTTCTGCTGAATTGCAAAGTCTTATGTCTTTATTCTCAAATAATATCTTATGTTTATTTAAACATAACATTTGAAAACACCACTCAAAATCCTAAATAAAATCTTACTAAATTCTTCTTCTTATTATTTTATTATTATTATTTTGTTGGGATTTATTTTTTGATTATAACTTTTTGGAACATGGCATTAGACTGAATATCATCTTATTTCATGCCTCTTCTCACAGTAGATTATACATCATTTCATATAAAATTGCTTAGGCTTCCACTTTCACCACGTCATTTTCACTCATGTAGCATATTATGCAAGATAAGACAATATTCATTCTCTGTACCTGTGGTCACATTCAACACAGACTAATCAGACTAGAAGGGCCCAAGGGTTGAACATGGGTTAGTTGAGTAAAGACAGTGCTCTGCGTGTGCTGGTACATGGGCTGATTGTGAGACACAAACAGGTGTCCTAAATCCAGATAAATGTAGACACCCAGTAATTAACTTATCATGAAAAGGTATGTAGAGCCAATATTTAACCCATGGACAAAACATACTGGTATAAAGCTGAATGCCCAGATGTCAGCGTCTCCATCATATAAACGATTAAATTTGCAACAATTACTTTTGGAGGATTTGTTTTCCATCTTTCCACTGAAGTTTAAGGATCTTGTGAAATCTATGCGAAATCATACTGAAGCTGAAATAGTGGCATGTAATTGTCTTTTTACTTTGTGTACATGTACAGACATGTGACAAAATGTGTGATGGTTTCTTTGTTTGCTTTTTCTGCTTTTAAAGTACAACAGATTGCAGCCTCAAATATCCCTGTAGGAGGATACAATGATGAGATTTCAAAGTTGCTACTGTTGTTACCACTACCACCACACCCCCATCCCCACACCCAATGTCAACTTTAAAATTAATGACTTTATGTTTTTTAATTTCTTAACAGCACACCCTGCAGCAGAATCTAAGCCTGAAGATGATGGTAAGATTTTAAATTCTGTTCTGCTACTACTGAATGTTTTTTTCTTTTTGGCTGCTTACTTACTCTAAACATTCATTTTGTAGAAATGGATTTGAAGTAAGGTGGAGGAATATTACCACATTCTGAGTATTCAACAGTTAATCACATCAAGCCTGCGCACTCATTTTCCCAGTACACATTGCACACAGAAGCAGATGAAGTAATGACAAGATTTCCCCATTGAAAACTGCAAGATCCAGTTTTATTTGGCTTGCCTTGATGCTGCTCCACCAAGATGCAATGTTGTTTTTAAAATTTGGAAATGTAGGGGTATTTTCCATGGATTAAATCTTAAATTCTGGATAATAATGGAGTGCCTGGTATGATTTGCCATTGAGTCAGGGAAATATTTTTTAACGGTGAAAATGCTGATGCATCATGAATGACTGTGCATTATGAGTAACTACTCAAACATGTGTTTATTTATTTTGTAAGTCTTTGTAATAATGGAAAACATTCTGGGGGAAAGTGGTGGGTAGGTTCTTTAGAGAAATTATTAACTCAAAATGCCATGACGTTCATGGAATACAAAAGTGAAAGAGAGAAAAAGGAAATAATGAAAGTAAATTATATAATTAAGTGTTTATCTCTGCAATAATTTATTATAAATTACATTTGATTTTAAGCATTATAAATTGACAAAACACAAAAAACATGATTAAGTCAACAAGGTAAAACAAAGAGGAGTAAAGTTAAGTTTTTAAAACATCTCATACGATGCACTAAATGCTGCTACAGGTGGCAGTGAAGGCCTTAGTTTAATAGGCGACTGTAGGAAGGGTTTCCTCCCTCATGAACTCGACAAAAGTCCTGACCTGCTAGTGCCCTTTTCTTACATGGCTGTCCCAGCCTGGTGGTGCCACTGCACAAGGGACGACCAGAGAGTGAGCTGAGGAGAAGAAAGAAAGAAAAAAAAAAAAAAAAAAAAAAAAAAATAATAATAATAATAATAATAATAATAATAAATATATATATATATATATATATATATATATATATATATATATATATATATGGCATCACAATGATTTTGAAGCTGTAATATTAAACTATAGAAATTTTGAAAGATCTACCTGTTACTTGCAATTGACTGATTGGGACTGGAACTGCGCGACTGACCCATGGTTTCCAAAACACCTCCAAGGTTTCTTTGGGGAATATTCTCAAAAACTGCCTGCTAATAAGAATACAGGTAAATATTAGTTAATCTAAAGATTTTTTTAAAAAAGAATGTACATGTATACAGCTCTGGTAAATGTTAAGAAATTAATTTTAATTACTAAATTATATCATAATCTTGGTAAATGATTGCACTAGAATAGTCATTGTTTGTGCAATATTTAATTGTTGCACTGTTTACTACTTCTACGTTAAATTATAGCAACAGCAACTCTGCTGCATCCTTTGCAATCAAAATCAAAAGCAAAGCTGAAGGAGGGGTCTTTTTACTTACTCCTCCATTGCTTAAGCCAGTCTTGGGCCTTGGTGTAGAATGATTAGGGCTGGATAGTGAGAGACGCTCCATTCTGGATGTACCATAATTTGGAGACAAAGCAACCAGGCAGAGGTCTCCTACACCATGTAGAGAAGGTACCAACATTAAAACCCAGATCAAGTCACAGCAGCATACACATATATTTAAATGTCTGTCTGTGTGTGTGAGAGAGAAAGAGAGACTTCATTTTTTAACAGTCATTCTGAGAACATACCCATCATAAAACTGTCTTGACGTGGCTCCTCTGACTCCAAATCACAAGCCTGTTCATCACTAAGACATTAAAAATATAAAAGCAGTTACGAATATGCACTGGATTCAAAATGATTCTCATCTACAGTACACCTTTGCACTACAGCCAACAAATAGATCTAATGTTAACATATAGATGTAATTAACCAATGACTGAAGTTCATAGTCCAGTCACTAACATCACAGAAATACATGCCAAAATATAGCCATATCAAGTATGTAAATAGACTGGATAAAGGGGTTTCTGACATTGCTACCTACATAAAATAATGATAAAATAATGAATGAGGCAAGAAGCAGGTTTGCCAGTAAACCTGTTCTTTAACACTTCTCCGCACAAACAAACTTAAAGTCAATATGGTGAAAGGCTTTGATCTTGAAGATATTCTATTGATTATAATTCTAATGACAAACTCAGACATATATCCAGTTTGTAGCAGCAAATATCCATAAAAGTACTCAAATAAGTTTTACTTGTTTTTTGGGTACAATCCTAATTGCCATTTTGGTTAAAAGTATCACTTTAAGGCATCCCTTTTTATGGCAAGACTCACTGTAGAGGAGTTGAGGATGTTGCTGGCCAGGATGCAGGTTCGGGTTTTTCAGGAGTTCCCTCGGCTGGGAGAGCCAGAATAGGTGCAGGAGCACACTTTTGACCATTCAGCTTGGATATCATCCACAGAAACTGCCACACCAACCAGCGACCTGAAGAACAGTGATCTCAATATTTTCACATCCCATACATGGAATTGATAAAGAAAAAAAAAAAAATAATTGACTAAATCTAACCCAGTGAGAGAGTGAAGAGGAACAACGAGAGGCCAACCAGATCAAGGGCTGACTGCTGATTGAGCTCAGCGATGGCGTTGATTGGGACAGTGATGAGCAGAGAGACGCGGGAGAATGTGTGACACTGCAAGAAGGATAGCAGCACTGCAGCCAACAGGAAATAACCAGCATGCATCACACATGTCCATATGGCACACAGACTCAGACCTGAGGAGGTAACAAGGCATTTGAAAAAAAAAAAAATAAATAAATAATAAAAAATAAATAAATAAAACACACACAACTTTTAACCTCTATTCACAAAAATAATTTTTTTAGTAGTTCAGCCAGTTAAAGGGAATAATTCAGTCATAAATAACAAATGTTACACAAAAAATAAAACTGATATGGTTGCAAGTACAAGATAGCAAAAATGGCATTTCTCTCTATGGGTAGGCAAGATAGACCTCCCTCTCCCTGTATCCCTCAGCACAAATGTTAGCCAACACTGGAGACAATTACCCAAGATTGTCTTCTACTCCAACCATGTTAAGCTGGCCAAAGATATTGCTTTGGTAAGGTTTATAGTGTCTGGCCCCTGTGACTTGAAAGAACACTAGTCTAGCCCATCCTTATGTCACTCTTGGTCCTACCATAGTAATATGCTTCAAAATTTCTCATACGATGCAATATATGGAGCAATATTGTAATGATCTGTAGTGTACCAGCCCATCCCAGGTAGCCTTGGATCATGTGCAGTCTGTCATCTAATCGAGTTTGCATGCTGTCCAGGTATGTCAGCATATATCCCAGAGTGCTGTTCATGCGCTCCAGTTTCCCCATGAGCTCACGATAGAACTGAGCAGTTGTATTCTGCTGCTGCAAGACTCCATTCAAATTGAGCTCTAAAACAAAGTAGGGAGAAAGAATTCCAGTCTATTAAACATGCAAACAATATTTTCTTCCTTCAAGTACACACAGAAAAAAAAAATGTATATATTTTTTTATTTACTACAGTGTGAAACACCTTTAAATCTGGTGGTTTCATAGCATAATTACTGTACTTTATTCATTCATTTACTTATTTTTTGTGGCAGTTGTCTTGTATATGTTTGCTGCTTATTCTGTTTTCAAGAGTACATAGAATTTAAAATCATTGTAGGGTTTGCTTGGTCACAGAAAACGTTAATGAATTAAGGGATATCTGAAAATAAACACCACAACTGTGCAATTATCCCAAATACAGAACTTGTCATTATATATTTAAGCAATAGGACATGGGAGAGGGGGGCGGCACAGCAGGTAGTGTCACACAGCTCCAGGGGCCTGGAGGTTGTGGGTTCGATTCCCGCTCCAGGTGACTGTCTGTGAGGAGTTGGAGTGTTCTCCCCGTATCCACGTGGGTTTCCTCCGGGTGCTCTGGTTTCATCCCACAGTCCAAAAACACACGTTGTTAGGTGGATTTGCGACTCCAAAGTGTCCGTAGGTGTGATTGTGTGAGTGAATGTGTGTATGTGTCTGTGTTGCCCTGTGAAGGACTGGCGCCCCCTCCAGGGTGTATTCCTGCCTTGCGCCCAATGATTCCAGGTACGCTCTCGACCCACCGTGACCCTGAATTGGATAAGCGGTTACAGATAATGAATGAATGAACAAACATGGGAAGGAGTGCATTATCGTGGAGAGAGTAAAGAAGGAAAAATAATAATAATAATAATAGGCCGTGATGCAGTGCAAGCAAGTACACAGATTGGAAGAGTAAATTTAAAAAGGTATACAGAATGAATTGCTATACCCCCCAGCACTACTACTAATACATTTTAAGTCTACATCATGAAAAATCCTGAAAAAGCTACAGAATAATTTTTGCATCTTTTTCTTAAATCACCTCAAACATTTTACTGAAATAAACCTGTGAAATGGAAGAATCCATATACTACTAACACTGAAGGATAGAATAATTAATAAAAGAAAGCAAATAATCACCCATTTTACTGTAGATCTCCTGAGCACGACCTCGAACTTCAGCCAGGTCATCCAGAATGGCCTGGTGACCTTCTTGCACCTCTGACCCCTGACCTTTGAGCTGTTCACTAACATTTTCTGAGCATATGTAATAGGACATAAAAACATTAGTTAAGTAATATATAAATAGAGGCAGTTCAACAGATAAATTATGTTGTGTAAGTTGAATAAGAGACACTAAAATTGACATTTAAATGTAAATAAAAGATTTGCACACTTATCCAAGCATTCCATTTACAGTTTACAAAGTGAATACATGATTATCCAAAAGAACATATTACCAACCCATCTTGTGTGTAATTCCCTGTATAAGCTGTGCCACCAGCTGTTGCCCGGTACTGATGAGAGCCTTCTCTTGAGCCAGCCTCTGAAGATTGGCATTGATTGAAGCATCCAACTGTTCCTGGCCCTCTTTTAGCACCCCCTGCTGGAGCTGAAGTGCACTGTGGCCCTCTAGTAGTTTGTCCAGAGATGCAGCAGTCATGTCCCGAAGCTCACGCTGTCCCTCCTGTATGGGCATGACACATACACACACGTAAATTGCAGGCATCCAGTGTCCTAAATTTGGTTTTTAGATATTTATTTATTTGTTTTTAACACAGGTTCATAGAACTGGCTTGTTACTCAAATAGTCGCTCATGGTTAGAAATCATATGTTTTTATGCATTAAAAAAAGAGAGGAAAGAGACTTTCAGAGTAAAACTTTTGTCTTGTCAGTTAATTAACCAATCTTGCAGGATTAAAGCAGATTGAAACAGGTTTTCAAGGAAATAAAAAAAAGAAAAAAAAACAATACAAGACATACCTTCAAGTCTTTCATAGTTTCAAGCTGGTTTGCTGCAGTAGAGATAAGGGCATTCACAGTAAGCTCTGCTTTTCGGCGGAAGTGCTGCTGGCGTGTAGCATAACACACTGAACGAGCTCGGTTGCTGACAATGTGATAGGCGTTCCATGTGTCTGAATCCATGCCTGCTGTGCACTCTTTAATTGACTGCCAGAAGATCCAGAGCAGGGTTTGCTTACAAATCTGCAGTAGGTCAGGCAACTAACACAATATTTCTGTCCTATGCATCTTACTACCAACAAATTTAAAGATTGTTACCATCTCCTCTGTGCAAAGATAAGTCCTACGACCCTCTACTTCCGACTGGCAGTTGAACAAAGCTACTCCCAGTTTAGCCAGCTGTTCTTCTGTTAGACCATTACAGGTAGCTTTCAACTGAGCAACAACCTGAAGAGAAAGCAGACAGTGACCAATTGTTTATATTTAAAAAGATGTATATATATTGTGGATGGAGAGGAGTGATTTTAAAATAAATAAAACTTTTGCAGTTTTAATAGTTGTTATTTAATATGGCAGCCATCTTATGATTTGACAATTGCGTTGCATCATCATAATAGCATTTTTTTTTCTTTTACTGAATGATGAATTTGTCATGCACCTACTCTGAAATGGCAGCTGTCAAGAGGGCTGAGCTCCATCTGCTTTGCCTCAGCCAAGAACTTCTCATCAGCAACACCCATTTCAAAGGGTGGAGCATCCCCCTGCAAAACCAGTGTGGCAGGAGGCACAGCAGGTGGCACAGGGGTTGGATCAGGGGCAGCCTTCTTCATCCATTCAAAGAAGGCATCAGCTCTTCCACAGTGAACATCCAACACATACACTAGCAGCATCCAAGGCACCACACTCACCCAAAGCCTCAGAAACATTTGACACTAGAGGACAGAGAGAGAGAAAGCAGTGAGAAGAAATAACAAGACACAGGTTTTAAGCAAATGCAGTTTACCAAGGTTTAGAAAATTACATTAGAATGTGTCACTGTTAAATGAGTAGCTGGGGTGAAAGTAACAGTTATAAAATAAATAAAAAAATCTATCCACATTATATATATATATATTTCTCACCACAGAGCAGGTATGATTTGAGTGGTGAATAATTTTCAGTGCTACAGTGGTGGTATTGTATTAGTGTGTTGCACTGACACAAACAGATCAGATGCAACAGTACTGCTGGAGTTTTTAAGCTCTAGTCACTGCTGGACTGAGAATAGTTCACTAAGCAAAAATATCCAGCCAACATTGCCCTGTGACCACTGATGGGATTCTAGAGGACTACCAACACACACTGTGCAGCAACAGATGAGCTACTATCTCTGGCTTTATGTCTACAAGGAGGACCAAAGAGGCAAGTGTGTCTAACAGAGTGGACAGTGAGCAGACACACCAACATACACCTCACCATGTCAGTGTCACTGCAGCACTGAAAATGATCATACCTGTGGTGTTGAAGAACAAGGTTAAAGGGTAATAAAGTATGCAGAGCAAGAGCTGGACTACAGTCTGTACAAAGTGTTCCTCTCTGTGATCATAATGCTATGGTTTATCAGTGTACTATATATGAGCGCACACACACAAAAAAAACAACACTTAACAGGTTCACGTGATTGTGTCGAGAATAGTTGAAGGTGAATTGGTGAAGGTTTATCATTTTCAGGTAGTGAATAAATTAACCTTGATATGCTTGCAGATACACTTGCTAGTCTGTAGCGAAGGGACAAGCCCGGGCAAGGACGACCTCCTCCTCCTCCACAGCTGAGTGAAATCAGTGAGGATGAGCGTCTGAGAATTCAGTACTGATAAATACAAATGCAACTACTTAAACACAGACGCATATAAACATTACGCTTTCCATTATTTATCGCCTTTATTTAGCACTACATTTAAGTTTTTAAGACAGTCTCAAGCAATTTATAGCAAACATGCAGCAGGCAAAACAGCAGCACTCACCAGACCTGTCCTGCAAACTTTGAAATGTTGGCCGCTGGCTCTACAGCTTATCTTTCCCCGGCGTGAGATCTACTACCGTTGGTAAAGTGGCTGTTTGAGCCCTTCACTCAGCTGCTCGTCATCTCAGCTGTTACTGTTCAACTGTTTAAAAGGCCACACAGCAGCCAATGGAATAGTCGTGAATATGCGGAGATATCGCGAGACTTCCGGGTGGCGGGCGCGAGACTTAATACGGTTTGTAGCCGAGCCGGTTCTCTGCATGCATCAGGTTTTGAGTTTAGTAACGTCTCAGTGCTTTAGTGGGGGTGGGGTTACTTGTTTATAAATGTGATTCGTTTAGTGTTAATAAATGAAGGCGAAATCTAAAACAGAGCTTGATCATTGATCTGAGATGGATTTTGAGCCCTCTCCCGCAGTGAGAATTAGTGCTCCTCCGTATGGACACATTGTCATCAACGCCAAGTGGAGGGGCTCTGCACTAGTGCAACATTTTAAAGGTAGTTACCTACTGCAGGGATTGGTCTAACTCAGCTTTTAGTTTGACTAAATCTCCACTTACTCTTTACACCCTAGTGTCCTGCTTGGGTCCTGAAATTTTGGCTTTGTCTTATGGGGGACTATATACACAAATAGCCCGTTACATCTCGCATTTGGTTTCACCCCTGGGCTGGACCCTGTTTACCTTTTTTAGGGTAGGTTTTGACTATAAAGTTCCTAGTTTCGTGACGAATGTAGTACACTGCATAGGGTGTAGGAAGCTGGGTTAAATAGAGCCAGAGCCAAGGGACATTCCTGATCTTAGACGTAGTTCTCCCACTCTGGGATTAATTTACCTAGCTAACTCCAGAGCCATGGTTAACCCAAAAATCCTTCTTTGTGGGCAACTAAAAGCTGTTATCTGTTGATATTTGCTTGCTCTTGCTCATTAATTTGTGTTCCCTCTTTTAGGAAATGTGAAGCTCCTTTATGAGGAGGAGCTTGGTGTTGTGGACCTGCAACTCAGTAACAGAAGCTGTGTCCTGTATGTGACAGAGAGTGACTTGGTGGCAGGGAATGAATATAGAAGGAAAATTGTGCGATTCAGAAATGTAAGCTTTTTAAATACCTTGTTTCTCCTCATCACTACTGATATTACACATAAATGCACAAATGGTGTTCTGATGCATTGTAATGTTTATGTTGTTTTATTATATATTTTGTATTTGCAGTCCAACAGCAAACTCAGTGGGATTGTTATAGTGGAGAAAACTCATCTCAATGAGCAGTACTTCAGTGGGCTCCAGAAGTTTGTTGTGTTGGAGCTTGGCTTAACCTTGCTTCCTGTGGCCAGCCCTGCTGAAGCAGCTCAGCTCATTGAACAACTGGTACGTCACTGCTCCTGAGTACTCTAATGGTCAGTCAGCTTTAGGGCCGTACCCTGGAAAGGAAAACCCTTTTCAAGACCTTAATATTTATATAAACATTGCAGGTCTCTGCTGTCCCCACAGGTACATGGGGAGAGCAAGGACAACCCATTCCGCAAGAGAAGCATGTCCAGGCTGCTGGACCCTGTGGTAAAGAACATGGTGCAGAAGATCCCTGGAGTTGGTAAAGTTAAAGCCTTGGCACTGCTCCAGCAATTCTCCAGCATCTATGAAATCAGCACTGCTTCAGTCCAGGAGCTGGCATCTGTTGTGGGACAGGCTACAGCTCAGCACATCTGGGGCTTTTTCCACGATCGACTCAGCTGATGTTACACCACATTATAATATGCATATAACTTTGATAGAGAATGTACAGGCTCACTGTAAAATACAGACATCACCATGATGCAAACCGAGTGCTCTGGTATTAAAAGAAGGCTGGCCAAACTTGAGCTTGTATACGAGTTCCTTTAAAGTATCAGTCAGTACATCCATCCATTATCTGTAACCGCTTATCCAGTTCAGTTCACGGTGGGTCCAGAGCCTACCTGGAATCATTGGGCGCAAGGCGGGAATACACCCTGGAGGAGGCAGTCAGAACATCCATGAACGCATAATGCAGAACTGATAATTTTTCATAAGTGTACAACCCTTCTGCATCTGGACCCACCTTCAGAAGAATGACCAGCCTACAGCTCTGAGCCACGCTGATATATTTCTTTGTTGTTTTTTTTTCAACCCCTTTTATAAAGATTTTTTTCTTTTCTCACCACAAGGTGGAGCCAACACTGCTATTGCATGCTGTCAAACTGTAATGATGTTTACTGATTAAAATGTATATTTATAATGGATTTTTTAGTGTAAAATGTAAGCTCATGTTTGTGTGTGTTTTTTTTTTTTTTTTTTAGAAAGGTTACATATTAGATGAATATTAGATGAATCAAGAGACATGAAATTTGCCTGTAAATGCTGCAGAGAAGTTAGTGGGGCAGAGTACCATTGCTTCATTACAATGCATAGTCATTAACCCATAGATTGTCAAGACACTGGCTGTAATTATTTTGTCAGCTTCAGTAGTACTTCAGATGCATTCAGGGTTCATCTGATTGAGAAGGCATTTAGAGAGTATGCTCTCACTTAGTTACTCCCTCATTGAGCAAAATGTCTTTCCCTCAGTTTCTCTCTCTCTTTCCTCAGTGGCTCTTGTGATGTATTGGTTTTCTGCTCGACTTCTTCCTTTAAGTGCCGCACACTGCTGGCAGTGTTTTTGCCTTCCTGCCGGCTTACAAAGCAGACCCCCTTTTAACAGGCTTGCTGGCGGAGATCAGCTGAATCCTGGGCCCTTTATTGTTCAACTAGTGTGGTTAGCCAGGGAAAAGCCGCAGCACAAATTCACAACTTGACTTTCTAAATTCCACGCTAGGGATCATTTTAGGGTGAACAGGGGTGTGAGGAAGACACTTAATTGTAAAACACATGTCCCAGTGCTCCAGGATCTCTTCACATTTTCTTCATAACTTTGTGACCCCTGTTTGTGCTTCATGCTGGACCTGCATCAAGATAACAATAGTTTTATGCTCAGGTGGGGGCCTGCTGAGCAAAATCGTGCCTTCCCAGGCCTGACTCTAAGACTGCCTGGCTGGGCTTTTGGACTATTTTCAGGGGAATTGATCCCAAGTGCCATGTTCAAGTGCAGTAACATACATTTCAGAGTTTTTATTTCTAATGGCACAATTTAGGACCCTGAAATAATAATGGTTTGCAGTCATGCAAGGTATCTCTGTATTCCAACAATTAAAAACAAAAAAATAAAGAAAGTTAGATTAAGCAATTTCAGGTTATGCCTGTTTGGAGTTCTCTGAATTATTTTTCTTGATTTAAAAGTAAAAAAAAACTGTAATTGCTTTATTATGGTGATATTTCTATTTTAGTATATGTTTTCCTGCATCTTTGCCTATGATTTCTCCTTTCAAGCCAAAAGAAACGATGTAACAAAAAAAAAAACTCAATTTTGTGTGTTTAGTTACAGATTCATAATCAATGGTTTCTTATTCATGTGAAACCTACACTCATTTACATTTGCCGTGGATTTTCCCCCAGTACTTGAGCCCCCTTGTTTCTTTATGGTCTAAGGGCCCCTGAGGCCCCTGTCAGTCAGGGCCCCCTGAGCACTGACCCTTCCTGGTCCAGCCTTGTGGAAGATCCAGCAGCATATACTTGAGCCAGGAAGGTGTAAAACTTGAGTCAGTTGGGCAGGAAGTGTGGCTTTAAGCCTGAGCCTCCCGTGGCCGAATCCCTCACGCTCCGAGTCTTTAAGAGAGCAGCCGAGCCGTCGTTAGCATTCAGGCCCGGGCCGCGGCGGAGGCTGCGCATGCGCGTCCCTTTCACCGTGCGTGAATGCAGTGAAGGGTCTGAGGCGGAGAGACTCCGGGCTGCTTCACTCTCAGACTGCAGAAATGGACGCAGCGCAGCGCAAAAGGACCGCAAACACAACTCCACACGCACAGACACGACCACAAAACACCACCATGAAACAGAGCGAGGAGAAACAGGACAGCGTTCCAGACAGAGTCACACTCAAAAAAGAGATAGGACTCCTCAGCGCCTGTACCATCATCATAGGTATGTAGAGGAAACCAAAGTTGTTTACTTTAGTAAGCGGAATAATTACAAAAAAGACTTTGGGAAGCTTTATTTGTTGTGCTGATTATCAGTTAGTGTCACCGGTGCATAGGAAAGTAGTTGCTAAAACTCTTGAGTAATTTTGTTAATGTAAGGTTCCTTCATAATAGACTAAATGTCTACACCTGCTTGAGACATACATATGGGCCAGACTACACTGTTGGGTTTAAAGTTGGAGGCTTAATTGCACAGGTCATTATTAATTCATATTACTGTCAATTATGGTCCATTAGTCTTCTCCTTTTTTATGAAGGTGCTGAACCCTTTCACTGCTGTCATTCCTGGCACCACAAGAGCATCTGTCCAGTCCTTTCAGCTGTTTAAATTATGTTTATATGAAAAAAACTGTTATCCTCAGGTGATATATAGGTTTCTGTGGGTTTCCTCAGATACTCTCTCACTGTCTGTCTGTGTGTGTGTGAGAGTGTGTGTGAGTCTATTATGGGCAGTGGGATCTGCTCCTCGTGGTACCCTGAGCTGTCGACACAGTGGAGTAAATGATTTATTCCTGCTCTTATGTAATCTCGTTGTGTGCCACTTGGCTGGCAGGGAGGCAAGCGTAAGGGGATTCACTCTTATTTGCAATGTCCTGTGGAGAGATGCTGCTTGAAGTGGTGTTAACTTTTGTATGTGTGTTTCGAGCATTTACAAATCCATCACTGAGCATCATAAACTAACTCACACCTATGGACCCTTTTGAGTAGCCAATCCACCTACAAATGTGTGTTTTTTTGTACTTGGGAGGAAACCCACACAGACACAGGGAGAACTCCTCACAGTCAGTCACCCCGATGCAGGGCTTGAAGCCATAATCCCAGCACCCTGGGAGGTAGCATACTAGCATATCAGCTTATTAGCTTATAATCAGCACAAAATGTGACATTAGATGTTACACATTAATGCCCTTAAGAAAATTCTCAAAAACTTTGACTAAAGGACATTTTTTCCCATATTTCTAGCATCTGTTGTACTTTAAAATTACTACGTAGTTCAGTTGTGCTTTGTGTTTACTGCAGGTAACATCATTGGTTCAGGAATCTTCATCTCTCCTAAAGGTGTTCTGGAACATTCGGGCTCTGTTGGCTTGGCGCTGGTGGTGTGGGTTTTAGGAGGGGGCATAGCTGCCCTGGGGTCCCTTTGCTATGCTGAACTTGGGGTCACCATCCCCAAGTCAGGGGGTGACTACTCTTATGTTACAGAGATTTTTGGAGGCCTTGTGGGGTAAGTCCAGCACCACATTTAGCAAACTGACTAATTTAAAATCACTTTTTGTCTTTCCAGTTCATTTAAATATCAGGGTCTGCACACATTCTCTACAATACTTCATCCCCTTCTTGTAACTTAATTGTACAATAAACCATAGCATTAGGTTAAAAAAAATGAAAGATACCATTAGATTTCAGATCATTTAGAACTCATTTTACCTGCACTGAAGAAAAACTCCTTATAACTCAAATGTAAAAGGGTGTGGCTAAATGCCTGTTGGCAGAATAAGCAGACGTGATGGTTTTTACAGACTGTTTTCACAAAATTATTTATAATAAATTCTTAAAATATGCAACCATGTCGTTCCATATCCAGATTCCTTCTGTTATGGAGCGCAGTCCTGATCATGTACCCTACCACTCTAGCTGTCATAGCCCTCACCTTCTCCAACTATGTCCTGCAGCCTGCTTTTCCTAACTGTGTTCCTCCTTATATGGCGACACGGATGCTCTCCACCACCTGCATAAGTAAGTACAGCAGCTTTTTATATCTAGTGTCATACTAACAGTACCTTGACAGATGTCTTTCATACAGCAGTTTTTGTTTTCTCTTGAATTGCTTTCCACTTCATGTCTGTATGTTTTAGAGTTAAGCATCGTAATATACAGTAGGTATAAGTGAAATATTTTTGGAAGACTGGGTCCTGCCTTATGTAATCAGGCACTAGGGTGACAGTAAAATATGCATGTTGTGTCTGGGCTGCTGTAGAAGTTTGAGAAACAGCACAGAAAGGCCACAAATATTCAAAGGCTGATGAAATTATTCTAAAGGCGCATTATGGTAAACATTAAAATTTTGAAGTGTACCAAGAGCTACATCTGTTCTAAATATCCCTACTTGCCCCTTTCTAGGGTGCAGTAGTCTCTATTGCAAGATTTTCTTTCTTTAAAGACTAGGGAAACCCCTTCTGATGCTGTATCTTGAAAGTGAATCGAACATTTGAAAAACTAGAAGCACATTGGAGTGGATGCTTTGGCTCTTTTAAAATGCTTGTTTTTTTGCCACTATCTGTCTAATGTAGTAGGGAGATCTCTAACAGCACTGCCCTAATGTTGGATGTCACACATATACTGACTAACCTCTACATTAGTGGCTATACCAGTAGATTTATTTATCACGGTTGGGGGTGGGGGGGTGTCATGTAAAATAACAGTTTAGGCCAGAATGCATGCATTTGGTGAAACATAAATGTGTTTGCAAAATCATCAAACTCATTTAATTTAAAAAGCTATTTCACACCTGCACTTTTACATTGGAACTGATGAGGTGTAAACACAAAAGGGATTTGAAATTCTGGTACAGTTAGAACAGCAAATGACCTGCACAAGACTTAGTATAGCAGCTGCAGCATGTGAACAAAACCCAATAATGTCTTGATAATGGCAAGTATTTTGTAACGTTGCTTTGTTCTTTAAACAAAGAAAATGGCACTCCATGATGTAAAATAGAAGAAAATATTAAAATGTGATTTTCTACAAACATATGTTTTTCCATTTTAAGAAAATAGTTTGTAAGATAATCTGTTAATACCACTTTCACCACTTTCAGCTTTGTTTGTAATGTATGCTATGTTTTTCTGTACACTGAAATAATAATATTAAGAAGAAGAAGAAGAAGAAGAAGAAGAGGAAGAGGCGCAGCAGGTAGTGTCGCAGTCACACAGCTCCAGGGGCCTGGAGGTTGTGAGTTCAATTCCCGCTCCGGGTGACTGTCTGTGAGGAGTGGGTGTTTTCCCCGTGTCTGCATGGGTTTCCTCCGGGTGCTCCAGTTTCCTCCCACAGTCTAAAAACACACGTTGGTAGGTGGATTGGCGACTCAAAAAGTGTCCGTAGGTGTGAGTGTGTGTGAGTGTGTGTGAGTGTGTGTGAGTGTGAGTGTGTGAGAGTGTGTGTGTCTGTGTTGCCCTGTAAAGGACTGGCGTCCCCTCCAGGGTGTATTCCCGCCTTGCGCCCAATGATTCCAGGTAGGCTCTGGACCCACCGCGACCCTGAACTGGATAAGCGCTTACAGATAATGAATGAATGAATGGAGAAGAAGAAGAAACTTTGGTGGAATCAATCTCATAAGCATGCATCTTAGAGCCTATATTGTACACGATATGTTGGCTGAATGCCATAGGACTGCAGTATTTGTTCCATATTGTAGACACTAGTTGTTAATTGGCTCGGCTCATTAACCCAACCTAAGAAACAGTGAAGCACTGGAAGCACTGAAGAATAAACGTTACTGTTCTTGGCTCTTGGTGCCAAGTCAGCAGTTTGCATTCCCACAATTACAGTAGCTTCCTCTTCACAGAAAAACACCAGCACATTTGGAGCCCAGTTCCATAAGCTTGAAGACAAATAATTCACCTGAAGCAAATGAAAACCTCGTTTCCTACCTCTTGTGATGCTGTAAACACCAACAACACCAGAAGAAGATGTAAACATGCAAGGCACACAAGAGCCTTGACAAGGCCAAGTACTCAAAGGGGGCAATGAGCTGCAAGCCCACAGCACTTGACTGTGCTGGCTGGGCCCAAAGCGTGTGATTATTGCATTAGCTCTTATTATTCACTCTTGTTTGGGGACTGAGGAATCTTGAAAACGGGAGAGGAGCTCCATCTTTTCATGGACCTGCTTGTCGCGCTCTGTCTTTGTTCTCTCACAATAAAAGGCAATTTGTTAGTTGGGACAGCCTTATTTTTCACTGACAGAAAGAGAGAACTTGTAGGAAAAAAAGAGAGACTGTGATAGAGATGGATAAGCTGAGAGAATTACAATTCCACTCCTTATTTTCTTCAGCATTCCCATATACCTCAGCTCCAGTAAATTCAAATTACTAGTCCTGATCCCATAACAGTCTATCTTAAAGTCCCCACAGTCTTGATAAAATCAATAATCATCAATAATTCATACCTATTATTTCAGGTATTCTGTCCAAACACTGACACTTGTTTTTATTCTCTTGCTCTTTTTTTTTTTATTTATTTATTTTTTTTAACTGCACTTGTAGTATTTCTGACATGGGTGAACTGCTTCAGTGTGCGACTGGCTACACGTATCCAGGATATCTTCACGGTGGGCAAGCTGCTGGCCCTAGGCCTCATCATAGCTGTAGGACTGCTTCAGATCTATAAAGGTGAAGCCATTGTCCAGTCACAGATGGGAATTTTTTTTAAACAAATAGTTTTCACAATGTGCAAATCAATTAGGGAGTAAGTAAGTAGTAATAAGTATTTTTTTGACTAAATAATAACAACTATTTAGGAAAGTTATTATTGTTTTACATGTTTCTATAAAATGCCACTCAAATATCATAAAGAATCATATTGCTTTGTAGTCTCTGTATTAACAAGTGTATGGAAAATATTTTACTCCAAATATAATGGTTTGGATTTTTTCAATAATAAATAAGAATAAATAATTTTACTAAAAACCTTTTGTTCTGTTAATTAGTTCTGATACTAAGGGGGAACTGATTTTAAATGTACATTAAGCAAATAATTCTAAATGTCTTGTAGTCAATAATCTAATAGCATGTTCTTGTTTCCTCAGGTAACTATGAGGGCCTTACCCCACAAACAGCGTTTGAGTTTGATAAGACTCCAACAGTGGGGCAGATTGCTCTGGCTTTTCTTCAGGCATCCTTTGCTTTCAGTGGATGGAACTTTCTCAATTATGTGACAGAAGAGGTGGTGGACCCAAGGAGGTTAGGGTCAACTTCTTGTTCACTGACTGCACTAACATTTAGAGGAACGCTACGTAACATTTTTTACCTAAAAATTACAGCTTCAAAATCATTGTGATACTTCACTGACCTGTAATGGGGAGAATAGAGCCTCTGTAGTCGTTACTGTGGGCTCAGAACAGCAGAAAGTGCACTATGTAGGAAACCACCCCATCTCCACTGATTTCAGGACAGTGCTGTCAAAATTACTTACACTAGGAAGAGCCCCAGGATCTTACCTAGTATTCCTTTAAGTCTCTGAATGTGCATTTTTATCAGCTTATTTTTTCCATCGCATTTATATCAGCAATAGTCCAAACAGCTGCACATTATCAGTGAGTGCATCAGTATGTACTCTGCATTCCCATGTGCAGCTCACCAGGGCCATACTTATGACAGTAGTTATACACCAATCAACCATATCATCATGACCACCTCCTTGTTTCTAAACTCCAAGACGCCAACAGCGTCCTGAGTCCATTGCTGAAGGCCTAAACGATGACCAATACAAATTGCAGCAACACATCATCTATTGTCTCTGACCAACATAGGTGTGTCTAACAGAGTGGACAGTGAGTGGATGCAGTGTTTAAAAACTTCAGCATTACTGCTGTGTTTGATTATAAAACTTCAAAGAGCCCCTGTGGAACCGTGAGTGGAGAATGGACCGTGAGTGTAGAAACAAGGAGTGGTCATAATTTTATGGTTGATTGGTGTATGATCCAGTGTTATAAGTCATGACAGGACAATGCAAATTGCAGCAATAATTGTTTCCATGTTTTACATTTATACATATCAACCATAAAAGTCATTTCCAACAGTCAGCATAATATTGTTTTAAACATGGCTGTTTCATCAGGAATCTTCCACGTGCAATTTACATCTCCATTCCTTTGGTGACCTTTGTGTACACACTCACCAACATCGCCTACTTCTCATCCATGTCACCAGAGGAGCTGCTGTCCTCCAATGCTGTGGCCGTAGTAAGTACACACCAGCAGAATTTGTATCCTGCTGCTCAGAAAAAGCATAGCTGTAAGATCAGCTCCACAATCTGCACAGTTGTAAGTTAGTCAAGTACACCTGCCTTGAACACATTCGTTTCTTCAGACACGCGTGGTATGAATGTATAAAGCACAATTGTGAGCTAAATTATGACTTTCTATCTGACAGACATTTGGGGAAAAGTTGCTTGGAATGTTCTCCAACATTATGCCCATCTCTGTGGCGCTTTCCACTTTCGGAGGCATTAATGGCTACCTCTTCACTTCATCAAGGTCAGCCCAAACATTCCACAACCATTTTAATCTTTGAAAGAGTGACATGTTCATTTTTTTCTGGGATGCCTGCTTTTTTTGTTTTATTGTATTTTCTCTTAATTTGTATTGCTTTTATCCATCAACCTGCTGTATACTGCACTCCATGCGTTTTTGTTCTTGATTATATTTGTGTGAATGGTTACAGGCATGGATGTTCGCATGTGTAAAGAACAGTGTCCGAGTACATTAGTAACATTTTTGTCATTTGGGCTACTGTGTAATTGAAGACAAACTCCTCACGTATTTATGAACAAAACTACCTGACTATTTAACGCTGATTATGATGAGTATGAAAGAACAGATTTTGCTGCCCTCCTCTGGACATTCAACGTCTTACGTTTTATGGCCCTTCCGTAGTTATTACTAACATGAGCCCAGTTGTAAAATTGGAAGTGCTGGTTTAAAATCACGTGATCATTTATTTTTTAAATTGACTTAAAGACTATTGCATAGTCTTTAATTGCATTAATTGCAAATTGCATATTGCACAGACATTCAGAAGATAAATGTAGTTATTACAATGCCCTCAGACTCAACATTTCTGTACAAAAATATGTGCTCTAGTTTTTAACTAGTTGTTAGCATGTTCCAGTGGTGTTTTTTTTTTCTACAAAATGAATCATGCCAAAATGAGCAGCTGACCTAATGACTTTGAAACAGCAGTTTTCACAAGACACTTTCAAGCGGGCAAATGTGAACAGCTAGGCTTAAACCTAAGAAACCAAACCCATACATTTGTGGGGACTCTATGAATCATTAGGGGATTTTTATTTTTTCCTTGGATTGAACTTTTACACTTTTAAACCTGTTTAACAGATGTGTGGTTTTAAAACAGGGACTGGAGGGGGCCTTCAGTGTATTTTATGTGTCTTGTTGTTTTGTGTTTTTCTCTTTCTTTTACCAAATTCAGGCTTTGTTTCTCTGGCGCAAGAGAAGGACATCTCCCCAGTTTACTGGCCATGATTCATTTTAAAAGCTGCACGCCCATCCCAGCTCTGCTTGTCTGTGTGAGTTGATAAACTAATATCTTTCTATAGGTTTTCTATAGGTTAAAGATTTACTATGCAAATAATTGCATGGTTACCATTAGCATTGTAATGGCAGATTCGTATTTAAATTTTCAGTGTCTTTATTTCTCTTAATCACTTTCCTTATTGTTCCTCTTATATCTTGCTTCACAGTGCACTGCCACAATTGTAATAATGTGCATTGGTGAAACACACAACCTTATAAACTATGTATCCTTCATCAACTACCTCTCCTATGGAGTCACGATTGCTGGCTTGCTGTATTACAGATGGAAAAGGCCAAACTTGTACAGGCCCATCAAGGTATCAGCACCCAAAGCACCTTAGCATGACTACTCATAAAATACTGCTACAAGGCTTCTTTATGTCTCGTGGTTATGAACTTGTTCCCTGTTGTAGGATTAGTGGTTTAACATCCTTAGACAGAGGGGATCACATGACAACCTCTACATTCAAGCTACATTCAGAATTTCAGTCATACCACCACAACTACACACCCACCATAGCTCCTCTGGACAACTATAGAACCTTTAGAAAAAAAAGACACTAATGGAAGGTTTGAAAGCCGCCCTGCTCTGATTCCACATTCTCAGCTCCCAGCTCATCTCTTCTCCTCTCTGCAGGTGAGTCTGCTGGTTCCTGTGTGTTACCTGCTCTTCTGGGCTCTGTTACTAGGCTTCAGTCTACACTCAGAACCTGTGGTCTGTGGGGTGGGTTTGGTCATCATGCTCACTGGAGTTCCTGTCTATTTTCTGGGAGTGCATTGGAAAGACAAGCCAAAATGTATCTATGACTTCATTGGTAAGTTAAAGAAAGTAATATTTTAAACACAATACAAGCAATCTGAACTCCAGATAAAGGGACTCTTCTCCAGCCCTCCACATTTTCAAATTTTCCCTCTATCACTCCTGACCCTTCTAGTCCAAATCATCAGCTCCCTGCTAAGCCCTGTAAAAAAATTGCTGTGTCACTGCAGAAATGTTTTTTAATTTCAAACCTTGCTAGGCCAACCTTAACATTTTAAACTTCTAAAAAGTAATATGTATAAAAATCCTTCTTGTGTTTTGAAAATGTATTATTAGAAGTTCAATGACTTCACTTCTATGTTATGAAAAAGCTCCTCTGAATTACATTTACACTTATGAAGAGCAACATTGTTCAGGTTATGTGTAGTATTTCAAGTATTCCCAAATTTGGTGAATGGATTGGATGCGTCACAATAGACCTGAGCAGGTTTTTATTGTTGTAATTCACTGTAGTTGTAGCTTTAGAGGTGTTTACATTGATTGACCAGAGGAGGATGGGTCACCTCTTGTGAGCCTTGGTTCCTCCCAAGGTTTCTTCCTCAGCTGGGGGAGTTTTTCCTTGCCACTGTCGCCCCTGGCTTGCTCACTTGAGGGTTTTACATTTTGTTTTTACATTTCATGTCAAATCTTGTCTTACTGGAATTCTGTGAAGCCGCTTTGTGACAACATCAGTTGTGAAAAGCGCTATATAAATAAATTTGATTTGATTTGATTTGATTTGATTTACTACTCATGCCTGTGATCACATCCTTTGTCTTTGTTACAGAGTGGGCCACATATCTGGGTCAGAGGGTGTTCTTTGTGGTTTTCCCCCACATTGATCCCATTGAAATCATAGCACCAACAGAATGGAATGACAAGACTTCTGTCACAAGCAAGGCTTCTGGACGTGTTTGACTTTTATACTTGTGTTCATATACTCTAATTGTCTGGGGTGGGAGATGGTTTTGTTTTTGTTTTTGTTTTTTTGTTTGGTTTAATTTTGTAAGACCTTAGATGGGGGGTCTCTCTTGATTTAAAACACTAGTTTTTGGTTCCTGTGAACCATGCATTTATTCATGGGCCCTTAAATACATTATGGTATGTACTTATTACACACAATTTAAAATCAGTTTGTTAGTGCTTCCTACACTCTCAGAAAAACTGTCACTAGGTGGTAACTTTTGCTGTCACTGTGATGGTACCCTCAAGGGTAAATTTATTTGTACATTTTTGTTAGGGAACATAATTGTACCTTACTCTGTATTAATTGTAGATTATAAAATTGTGCTGATTTTATACACACTATTTCATCTCCAGGATTTATATTATGTTTTTTTTATTTTACACAGTTCTATAATGAAAGTTTACACATACTCATTACTCCTTCTTCTTCTTCTCTTCTTGAGAAGAGAATATAATATATGTTTAGGGAACAAAACTGGACTTTAACACCACTGTGATACCTTTAAAAGGTGCATTTACACTGTGTTTTAACTTTAGTAATCAATAATATACCTCTACCATACCTTTTTTCTGAGAGTGTATAATTGTACATTTAAATACATTTTACAAAATATTTCTAACAGGTTGCTTGATGAACTGAAAATCTTGCCAGTCAGCTTCACTCAATGTTTTCATTGTGCCTTACAAAGAAAGATAGACAGTACATAATTCTGCAAAAGTAAACATGTGTATATTTATTTTCTTATTTGTAGTCTTAAAAATGAAGCCTAATAATTACTAGTGTTCAATATATAAATATATATATTGTGTGTGTGTGTGTGTGTGTATATATATATATATATATATATATATATATATATATATAGTATATTTAGTACTTCAGTTTAAACAGTGAAACTCATATGGTATAGATTCATTAAAAACAGTGATCGATTTCAAATGTTAATTTCTTTTAATGTTGATGATTATGGTTTACAGCCCATGAAAACTCAATAGTCATTATTTCAGAAAATTAGAATAATGTATAAGACTAATTTAAAAAAGATTTTGAATACAGAAATGTTGGCCTACTGAAAAGTATGTATAGTATATGCACTCAATACTTGGTCGGGGCACCTTTTGCATGAATTACTGCATCAGTGTGGCGTGGCATGGAGTTGATCAGCCTGTGGCACTGCTGAGGTGTTATGGAAGCCCAGGTTGCTTTGATAGTGGCCTTTACCTCTGGTTGTTGGGTCTGGTGTTTTTCATCTTCCTCTTGTCAAATACCCCATAGATTCTCTATGGGATTCAGGTCAGGCGAGTTTGCTGGCCAATGAAGCACAATGATACTGTGGTTATTAAACCAGGTATTGGTACTTTTGGCAATGTGGACAGGTGCCAAGTCCTGCTGGAAAATGAAATCTGAATTTCCATAAAGCTTGTCCGCAGAGGGGAGCATGAAGTGGTAGACAGTTGTGCTGACTTTGGACTTGATATAAGACAGTGGACCAACACCAGCAGATGACACGGCTCCCCAAACCATCACTGATTGTGGAGTGTGAAACTTCACACTAGACTCAAGAAACTTGGATTGTGTGCTTCTCCACACTTCCTCCAGACTCTGGGACCTTGATCTGAAAACAGGACTTCGGACCACTGAGCAACAATCCAGGCCTTTTTCTCCTTGGTCCAGGTGAGACGCTTCTGGTGTTGTCTCTTGGTCATGAGTGGCTTGACACAAAGAATGAGACAGTTGCGGCCTGTGTCCTGGATACGTCTGTGTGGTGGCTCTTGAAACACTGACTCCAGCAGCAGTCCACTCCTTGTGAATCACCCCAAAATTTTTTAATGGCCTTTTCTTGACAATCATTTCAAAGCTGCGGTTATCCATGTTGCTTGTGCACCTTTTTCTACCACACTTTTCCTTCCACTCAATTTTCCATTAATATGCTTGGATACAGCAAGAGGGTGTCAATAACTGCCTTCTGGAAATCTGTGAAGTCATCAGTCTTCCCCATGATTCCCCAGACTAAGGGACTATTTTAAAGGCTTAGGAAACCTTTGCAGGTGTTTTGTGTTGATTATTCTAATTTTCTGAGATAAAGACTTTTGGGTTTTCTTTGTAAGTCATAATCATCAACATTAAAAGAAATGAACACTTGAAATAGATCACTATTTGTAATGAATCTATATAATATATGAGTTTCACTAATTGAATTACTGAAATAAATTCACTTTTTGATATTCTAATTTATTGAGATACACTACACAAACACACACACACACACACACAAACACACACAATTAAGTGAACTCTAAAAGATTAGTGAGAGATGCTAAAAGGCTCATGTCAGTGTTTTGAAGCATCTGCTACCTCTTTAAAATCTAGAGTTCAGGGATGTGTTTGCAATCCTTTTAAAGAACTACTTCATCATCAAAGTTACAACCACTGAGAATGCAATGGAAATGGCATACTTTACACTTAATCTTAAACCATTGTTTGTTTGTTTTTTTACTTATTATTACTATGTGTCTAATTCTTATTGTGTTATAATATGTGTGTCGTTTTTAGTACTGCTTTTGAGAAACATCCTTTTGTATAGCATGGCCATATTGTGGCAGCTGCAGAAGTAAACCTATTGCACTAACCAATGCACAAAGCACACTTTAGAAATGCTTAACGTTAAAATATTCTGATATTTAACTGTGTATTATAACTGGGTTTATATATTATATAATATATAATTTTTTTTATGCCAGCACCCTTTCACAGAAAGCTTTATAATGTAAGCTGATGGCCCTTTTGATCCACCTTTTGTCTCCAGCACTGCCTGTTACACAGCCACCTGTAGTCAGTTTGCTGTACATAGTTTTGCAGAGCCCTTGGTATGGATACTCTTATAATGCTTTGTTTTTTCATTTGTCTTGATCAAATATGTAAGTAAAGAGATGTAGAAGTTTCAGACTCTACACAGGAATCAAGGGACATATTGCACTTTATCGGTTTCTTTTGAGTTGTACACTTTGCAACTTTGCTCATTTTCTGCCTGTGCACACTTTGTTTAGGTTGAATTTGCAGCAGCTTAATGTGAGAAATGAAATCATAAATTATTTGTAAAGTTCACTTGCAGTGGAGGAGGCACTTTCAAGTTTACCTGGATGTTTACCGGTTGTCCGTCATTGTGTAAATGAACCGAATGGTTTAACAGTTACAGCACAGTGAATAAAGTATGAATAACGTTGCTCAGTTGGTCTCTGTGTGGTGAGTAAAAGGCACCGCTGGGATTCGAACCCAGGATCTCCTGTTTACTAGACAGGCGCTTTAACCAACTAAGCCACGGCGCCGCTGTGTAAGATGGCGGAGGAACCTGAGTTCACCGTCAGACAGCGCCCTCTTAACACCACCCGATGATCCACAGTTAAATAATAAGCTTACATTATAGCTTAGTCGCTTTTCATGAAACAACACCCAAGAGTTCCGTTTGATCAGTCGCTTCACGAATATCACATTTCAATTTGCACCCTTTCGCTCTTCTCCGTGTTAGCTTCAGAAGCTAACTGCCCAGGCTAAAGCGAAAGCAAAGTGACGTGAGCTGCGACTGTAACGTTAGCCCAGAGGAGTAGGGTCTGTCTGCAGGTTTAGGACCGCAGCTCCAGGACCCTGTGTTTTCGCAGCACTGCTCCCTACTGCAATCGAGGACCGCGTTGATCACATATGAATGCCATGGATAACACTTGGAGTGTATTTATAGAATTTGAAAAAAAAAATGTGTATATTTAATGTTAAAAACAGCCTGGGTTTTTAATTAAACAGTAACTATAACTACACAAAGTTCTATAGCTTAACGTTACTAAGACACTGCATGCTGTTTTCTGTTCACTTATGACATCGGGCTTCAAAACAAAATTTTAACCTAACGTTAATTTATTGTTTAAAAACCATAGCACGATTTGGCCAAGCCCAACAAGGTATCGTATTATTACATGACTTAGTAGTTATGATAATAATTTGTAGCTCTAATTCTAAAGATGATATAAGATTAAATTAAATTAAAATCAGCCTGAAATTTATTATCAATTTCACTAGAGCAAGTAACTACAACAAGCCCCCTTGTGGTTGATTCGATGTTCATAATTTACACTTTTAAGTAAGATGTTAAATTATTCATTCTACAGAGTTCTGTGTTCTTATGTTTTAGGGTATGCCATTCACAGGTGTGGGTTAAATTGCAGACCATAATTACATTATCACTGTGTCCACTGCCAGTCAATGCCCTCACATAGAGTGGACTTCATTATACAGATGTCTTTGTAGAAAGAGAAGCACATTGCCATTACCACCACCATCCCAGCTTCAAACAGCTCCTTTTGCCCATAAGGAGCACTCAGTTGGAAGCCATCCAATTGAATTCCTCATAGGCCCTCCTCCCAGGTGCCTGTCTACTTCGACATTGAAGAACAGCAGGACCCTTTTTGCCTGAAGTCACTACTTCATAGAACTACACACCTGAGCTTCAAGGATGAAGTGCACCTTTCCAGGGGTAGGCCTAATCATGTAATGTATTTGTATTTAAACCTGTTCATGCACTACTCAATATAAACTGTATAATCTACTGTGGTGCTACATTATTACAGACCTGTGTATAATGGCTTGCTGTTCTATTTTGGTATATTTCAATCCCTATTCCTTTGGTTGGCCATCACATATGCCTTGACTGTGATGAAAATGTCTCCTTGGAGAATATATATATATATATATATATACACACACACACACAGGGGTCGGACAATGAAACTGAAACTGATGTAGGGCCTCCTTTTGCAGCCAATACAGCGTCGATTCGTCTTGGGAATGACATATAGAAGTCTTGCACATTGGTCAAAGGGATTTTAAGCCATGCTTCACTCTGGGCATGCAGCAGTCTGGGTGGTATGCTTATTTGGGGCTTCTCCACACCGTAACTCTCCCGTATGTGGGGAAAACAGTAAAGGTGGCCTCATCAGAGAACACTACATGTTTCACATTGTCCACAGCCGAAGATTTGCGCTCCTTGCACCATTGAAACCGACGTTTGGCATTGGCATGAGTGACCAAAGGTTTGGCTGTAGCAGCCTGGCCGTGTATATTGACCCTGTGGAGCTCCCGACGGACAGTTCTGGTGGAAACAGGAGAGTTGAGGTGCATGTTTAATTCTGTCGTGATTTGGGCAGCCATGGTTTTATGTTTTTTGGATACAAGCTGGGTTAGCACCCGAACATCCCTTTCAGACAGCTTCCTCTTGCATCCACAGTTAATCCACAGTTTTGTCCTTCTTGGTGGTATGCTGACATTTTGTGACTCTTGATACATCACAAAAACTTGCTGTCTTGGTCACAGATGCGCCAGCAAGTCGTGCACCAAACATTTGTCCTCTTTTGAACTCTGGTATGTCACCCATAATGTTGTGTGCATTGCAATATTTTGAGCAAAACTGTGCTCTTACCCTCTGCTAATTGAACCTTCACACTCTGCTCTTACTGGTGCATTGTGCAATTCATGAAGATTGGCCACCAGGCTGGTCCAATTTAGCCATGAAACCTCCCACACTAAAATGACAGGTGTTTCAGTTTCATTGTCCAACCCCTGTATATATAATAATGATTAATAATGATAATAATGATTAATAATGAAATATTAATTAATTTTGGCAGGTTTGGTCTTTCAAAGATTTGGTCATCCATACCATAGTGCCCTCTGCGGTCTGTGCCCTGTTTATTATCAGTTTATCATATGTTCATAGTTGTCAGCGGGAGGACGCTTTGTTACTAGGGTACAGGCTTCCATAATGGCGTGCCTGGTTACAGCCGAAGAGCCAATCACAGTCCTTCTAAACATGATTGACGTGTGTGTATTGCGCTCTCAGCGCTGAGGAGGCGGGGCTAAAGAACAAACAGACAACCTACTAGCTACAGTTTACAGACTGCGACCACGGACAGTTAGCACCGAGATTCTCTACAAAGTTGTGAGTTTAGCCGTATTTAATATGGAATTGTGCATTGATATGTAATATAGATATTAAAGTAGTGAGTAGTAGTAAAGTAGCATCGGGCAGACATGCGTTACTTTGCTAACAAAATTAACTCGCCCTAAAACGTAAGCATGCTAACGTTCTGCTAGCTAGTGATTTCATGTTTTACTGTTTCTCTGCTCAGTGAAAACAAAAGCGTTGTTGTTGTTGTTCTGTTTGTTACAAGTAAAGATGACCAGTTTTTAAATCCTTCACGGGGTGTATCAAACCAGGAGAAATAGTGACTTAAACAATGTAAAAAACTAAGCATTATCTACTGCCCATTACTAAACACCTTTGTGATAACAACGAGTTAAATATAGAACAAAAAGATATGCCTAGGTTTAGAACTAGAATAAGTATGCGTTTGTGTTTATTTGTATTGACTCTGTTCCGCCCAAAGTTAATCTGGTTCACTGAGTTTAACTCTCTAAGATCTCTGTTATGTGAGCCAGTTTAATGAGGGTTATAACTAAGCTATGTATTGCAGTTGGTGTCTCTCAGCAGATTTCTAACTTTTACCGACACGTGAATTCTAGCAGCAAAAAAATAGTATTCATAAATGTGTTTTTGTAACCCCTCAGGCTTGTGATGGCCTTGCAGTCTGCTTCGTCCAAAAGTTTTACCTCGACACCACTCAAAAGTAAATCTACTATTCCGAGGAGCATCCCTAGAAGCAAGAGTGTGGAATCATCTGGAGACTCAACCTACTCTTTGCTCTCTCCCATTTACCATGATAGTTTTGAGTTTTCGGATATAGATAATGAAGAAGCACAAAAAGAGTTACAACCGGCTGACAGCCACTCTCTTGTGGTTCATGAAGATGTGTCATCAGTCAGTCCAAGCAGGTACACTTGTGTTAAAGAAAGGATTTACCAAAAAATCTAATTCCACAAACGGTGCTATGACAGAAATCTGTGTAACCCAAAAATATTTTTGGTGTCAAATATTTCCATTTTCATTTATCTGCATAAGCCTAAGCCTAAGATCTCGTCAAAAACCATATTAGCAAGATTTTGACAACAAACATACTGGCCAGTTCATTACATTTGAAGGTTAATAATCTACTTAGTGAATACTTCCTTTAACAGAAAAATAAGTGTTTTTCTCTGGCAATTCCTCATGATTTGAAAACAGCAATTATATTGACACCTAGTGGCATGGATGTGTCAGACATACTGTTCTAATGCTTTATATATTCTCTACAGCTAAGTGGAAAATAAACCTGTTTATTATCTTGATGGGAAAATTACTGATTTCTCATTTAACCACCATTGTACTGTCTATAGTACAAACTGATGTTGTGTTTTCAGAAACGAGTCACTTAATGCGCACGGCAGTTCTGCAAAGTTAAATCTGAGTGCATGGGAGCAGTGGGTTGTGAGCAAAGCTAAAGAAGAGCGAATCAAAATGCAACAGAAAGCTTTGGAGGTATGTTAGTTCATGAAATAATTAAGCAGTCATATCTTCATCCAATGTAATTTATGGAAATAAAGCATTAGCAGCAAAAAAACCTGCAAATGTGATGTTCTGCAACCATTGTGTTTCAGCAACAAGTTTTGAAAGAACAGAATGAACAAAAAGAAAGGGATCAACAGCGGAAAAAGGCAGCCAATGAGAGTAAAATCCAAGAGTGGCTCCAAATGAAGAAAGAACAGGTATTTAATTTATTCTTTTCCTATGTATAGTAATGATAAAAGGTAACTAGTGCGTTGGAGAGTAGATTAGCTTAAATCCACAGTTAAGTAAATACCGACTAAGAACTAATGACTAAAAGTCTAACTTGAGTACATGTACCAAATAGCAGATCAAAAACCTACTATTTAATAAATATTCGAACTGCAGTGGAACCTCTTAATCCAGCATCTATCAGCATAAGGGAAAAATGAAAGCTGCTATTATCTGAGATCAAAATTATAGTAATTCTGAGAATAAGCTCTAACGTCCCTGAATTCCTGAATTTGTTCTCATAATTATTTCTATTTTAATCTGAGAACTTTTTTATTTATTTACATAAGCAGTGGCAATAAAACACCATTGCATGAATGGTTAAGTTGTAGCTAACTTATAAAAGGTGGATAAATGGATAGATTGATCAAGAAGATGGATCTTTTAGTATCTAATATAGATAGTAGAACTACAAATATTACAATTTGAAAGTACATGCATTCAGTAATTTGATTATTTAAATATGCCTGGGTAAATGTAGTCGCCCTGTGAAGGACTGGCGCCCCCTCCAGGGTGTGTTGCCTCCTGGCCCACCTCACCCCTGAACTGGATAAGTAGTGACCCACAGTGAATGAAAGAATGATAATGCTTAATATATCTAGTTACTACACATCTATACATGCTACAGAGAGAGAAGCATAATAACATTTTCAAGGTAAAGTAACTATACCAAATGAGGTAAAAAAAAAATCCACATTTTTAATTGCATGATTTTATACAGTTCATTACAAATACAAGGGGATATGATTTCTTTAAAAATAAAAGTTGGTGCATCTGCAAATATTCAAAGTTTCATCATATTCCTAGTTTATTCATTCATCCAATTTATTCATTTTCTTTTTCAGGAAAAACAAGAAAAGCTTTGTAAGGAGTCCCAGAAGAATATAGAAATGCTAAATGAGGAAAAGAAACGGTTAGAGATTGAAAGAAAAGCCCAAGAAAAATATAAAGGGTGGCTAAGAAAGAAAAAACAAGAGGAAATGGATAAGAAGCTGAAAGAGAAAGTAAGTTATTTTTAGAGGCATAAAAACCATAATAAAAATCTATACTTTTTGTTTCTAAATTAATTTGTTACATATTCCTGATAGGAAGAAAAAAACAGAAGAGAAATGGCGGAAATAGAACGGAAGAAGAAGGCAGAAGAGACGTTTAAACAGTGGCTTGACAGCATAAAGGACAGAGACAGACATAAATGTCAGTTAACCTGTTCAGCTGGTGAGAAAATCTGTCTTTAAATGAACATAAGTCTTTAGTCTAACAAGACTTTCTGTACCGTCTTGGTTAAAATTACACACATAAATCAACCTCCATAAATGTCAGTGTTTAGTCACTGGTCTGAAGATGCAAATTACCACACAGAAGAGAAACAACCATTGTTTTGCTCTCGCTTAGCGTAGAGCAGGGGTGACTATTTTGATGCATTGTTGTTACACAGGCTTTACATGTGACAGATGTCTGAGGCTTGTTTTACTAATCATGGTCATATGAAAAAAT
Source organism: Hoplias malabaricus (assembly GCF_029633855.1). NCBI lineage: Eukaryota > Metazoa > Chordata > Actinopteri > Characiformes > Erythrinidae > Hoplias > Hoplias malabaricus. Next base: position 33,625,676 of record NC_089803.1, read on the forward strand.
AATAAACATACTCGTTGTTTTCTAGGTGGTTATGACAATCTAAACTATCCCTCACCTACTTTTGTGAACCCTATCCCATGGAAGCCCATCCACGTCCCCCAGCAAAACAGGACACCCAGGAAAGGCCCTACACGGAGGAAAAATCCAAGTTTACCAAAGTATCAGTCAACTCCTTGTCTCAGTTACAAACCCAAAGACACTATCAGCTTTGCATACAAAAGACGGTGACATCATGTTTTAAAATCAAACAGTCACATTAACTTTTATTAACTTCTACAAAAAAATTGGATCAATTGTAAAGATATTCATGCTTTTAAGGAATGGACCTGTAACATGAGTATTTAGTTTTGTATAGTACACCTCTCCATACATTTAGCAAGTTTGTATTTACTGTGATCTATTGGTTTTTCAAACCACTGACTGCAGACAAACGTGTTTTACAACTCTGGGTATTTTTTGATAGAATGAATAAATAATTAAGAAGTATGTTTTATGGAAACATTAATTTCATTTTCTAAATAAAGCCTAAGAAATATTTGGAAAGACTAGAACAGTTTGTAGACGTTTAGTGAATATGGCAACATTATACAGTCAAATTTTCTCCTTCAAAGAAGCTGCTGGTGTTCTCAGGACAGTGGACTGCTGACCCAGGGCCTCAGCTGGCAATTTGTGTGGGTTTCTTAGGTTCTGCAAGGCTCTAGAAAAAGATGAGCACTAAATAAAAAAAATATATAAATACATTTGAAAAATCATATATTTTCATGCTGTAATTGTTTGTTCAGTTTTTAAATATAAACTATAGCAGTGTATTTTACGGTTTGTAACATTTATGTTCTCGTATGAATACAAAGAGTACAGGTTGTGTGTGTGTGTGTGTGTGTTAAATATCTCAGATGTTTTGCATTTAGTCATGTTAACATCAGCATTCCAAGGAAACAGGGAAAGACCAGACTGGTTGAGGCTGTCATAATAAGCATTGTAGTTAATGGGTCTTGATAGTTGTTTATACATACAGGCACCATGGCTACTCCTACTCTTGTGTCTCACAAAGACTTCTCTGTGGCAGCTTGTGCACTTGAGCTCAATGGAAGTAAAACATACAATATAACGTTGTGACTAAAATCAAATATAGGATTTAATTAGAGAATCTGATCATAGATTTCTTTAACGGAAGAATCAGTGGGGGTTGTTTGTTTGTTTCAACTTCAGTACTACTAATTTGTTTTCTGGTGACTTAACACAAAAAAGGCTTCTGACTCAAAGGCAGGGCTGAATGCCAGATGTGGTCATCACGCACTTGTGTATTGTCCAGTGTCCGGCAGTGCCTTGTGGCCCTCTGTGTTGATGCCAGGGCAGAGCGTGAGTGTATGTGGGAGGATGAATAGAAGGATGAGATGAGAAGGGGTCTTAAACATTCATGCTCTTTCATCGTCACTGCGTATGACGCAGGGAAACACTTCACTGGACTGAAGGTAATGAAAAATATATTTCTCTTTCAGTTTTGCTTTAAAAGATTGTGTACTGTAACAATACTTCTATTGTCGGGTTATGCTTGTTGGAATGTGTCGGGCAGGTAATAGACGGGGGAGGGCAGTCAGACTGAATGGAGGGCTTTGGCTGCTCTGGATCCCTGGCAGTTCTTTGTCTTGCTGCTTCAGAGAATTGAATGTACTTCTGAAAGCTGATCTCCTCGTCTGCTTATAAGGACAGAAAGCTATTAGAGTGAGACAGGGTATGCTTTAGTGAGTTATGTGTTTACACGCTGTTATGCTGACCAAAGGTCACCCCACAAGAAGTTGAAAATGTGCGTGTGCGCTCACTATTGTGTTTGTATAGCAGGATGTCCTGAACTGTTTCTTGTTTAGTTTTTTTTGTGTGTGTGTTTTGTTTTGTTTTTTTGTATTTTTTTTTTTTTTACAAATGGTGAAGATTTTACACGTTTTAAGTGGCTTATACATGTCAGTGTTTCATGTTCTGTTAGGCTCCAAAGTTTGCTTAGAAACATTTCCAGGAGATGCAGTGGTGTAAGTGGAAGTGGGCAAGCAACTGGAAATCTCACCTACCAGGACAGGTAGGGGTGTGTTTGTGTACATTTTACTCAGTGTGAGAGAGAGAAAGAGACAGAATGAGAAGTGCATTGATTCTTACAACAGTATTTGCCAGACGAGTAGTTCAAAAATTTGTTCAACATCTAGGATCCTCTCAAATGTCACACATATTTTGACAGACTGAAAATGGAACTGCTATTTCATCAATAATGCTGGACATTATAATCTAAACACTGGTCAGTATGAGAAAAGCTACTTAGATAATTTGAAGCAAACTGCACTGGTAAGTGTACAGGGAGTCTTGGAAACCTTTTGTGTGATATCATCTCAGTGTTCATTATGGCTATGCAGTCTACAGGGGCACAGGAAGATGATGACTGTGATTTCCTGTTTAAAATTATCTTCATTGGAGACAGCAACGTTGGAAAGACCTGTGTTATCCACAGCTTTAAATCTGGAGAATTCAGAGATAAACACCATAACACTATTGGGGTAGACTTCACTGTGCATTCCATGGACATTGATGGCAAGAAAGTAAAGGTGAGTACATTAAGATACCACCAATAATGGTCAATTTACATACTCAGGTTTGGAGATAACTTGTGATATTGTAATAGTACTGTGACATTAAGATTTCTTTGTCTGCTTTCCTCTATAGAACACTGACCTTGCCGCACACACTGTTGCACTATTTTCCCATAATGCAGAGTATTTCCATTTAGTTGGTTATTCATTAAGGGCAAAGCCCACAAAATTTACAAGAAATGTTTTTCCACAGAATGCTAGTTGTTATAAGCAACAGCACTATTTTATTGTTGTTTTATGTAGTAGTACTACTGTGGCATTGTAGAAGTGTGTTGCAGATCCAGTTATCAAACATAAATTTTATCAGTTTGATTTTGTATTTTCTATAAAAGATCTATGCTGTGTTTCAGCTGCAGATATGGGATACAGCTGGCCAGGAGCGGTTCCGCACCATTACACAGAGTTACTATCGCAGTGCTCATGGGGCCATGATTGCCTATGACCTGACACGTCGTACCACTTTTGATTCACTGCCTCACTGGATACAGGCTGTAGAGCAATATGGAGCTGCCAATGTAGTCTTTGTTCTTATAGGTGCGTGCATGTGCAGATAACTCATTCTCTTTCTCATGGTAGTGCATTACTTTTTGCTATATGTTTTTGTATACCTGTAATATTCATGATTACCCTGTTCCTGGAAGTGTCCGGACACTTGTTCTAATCTGTGAATTATGCTAGTTTAAGGTGCACCCATAGTAATTTCCATGTAAATGTCCTTACAATGGGAAGGCATGATGGTATTTGCTGGTCCCTTCCACAAAACTCCAGGGGCTGGGAGTTCTGGATAGAATCCTTACATTGGGTCATTTGGTGTGTTCTTTCTGTGGCTGCTTCGGTTTCCCCCAACAGTTCAAAACACGTGTTGGTAGGTCAATTCAGTTGTCCACAGGTGTGAGTGTGTGATGCCTTGTGATGCACTGGAGCCCCAGGGTGTCTTCCTGTGTGTGTGTGTGTGTATATATATATATATATATATATATATATATATATATATATATATATACACACACACACACACACAACTTAAAAAAAAAAAAAAACTTGAGGAACTGTGCTATATAAAACGGTCTATATTTCATTCTCCATTAGTCTGAAGAACCCCATCACAATGCAAATAACCTTTTAATAATGCAAAATGTTCTTCAAGTGTTCAGGTTTTCTATATAGAACTACAGTAATACCTTGACTTGTGAGTTTAATTTGTTCTGTGACTGAGCTCGTAACTCAATTTGCTTGTATATCAAATTAAATTTCCCCATGAAAATTAATTGAAATGTCGTTAATCCGTCCCAACCCCAAAACCACACTTTTTTTTTGTGTATGTTTTTAAATAAGAACTTATTGGAATTCACTGGAAAGAACCAAGGTTCCAAGAATCAGGAACTGAACCGGTTCATTTGGTGGAAAAGCGCTATGGTTGACAGCAACAAATCAATGTTCTGATTAGTTAAACAAACCTCGAGTACTGATTGGTCCAGCTAAAGCTTTCCTATTGGTCCATCAATTTGCCGTTAAAACTGGGTCTTAAATCTGCAACTGCAAAAAGATTCACACACGCAGCAGAGAAGGCGAATGTATGGATTTTTTCCACCTCATTCAAAAACTCCCACTGTCACATTTGGAACCTGGCATATTTTAAGCCATTTGAGAAGTAATGATTCACACATTCACGACATTTGATTTACATATGCAAATCTTTTGTACACATTTAAATATTATTTCTACACATTACAAATATTTTTCAATTTGTGAATTTAAATTATTATTGTTGTTGTTTTACATTTGTGCATTCCAATACATGTGTGGATTTGAATTTTACGTGTATGTGGTTGCTCAAACACAGTTACAAATTTGAGAGTATTGTTTTACAAGCTCAAAATCTTTTTGACCCCTTTTTTTTTACTCCATAGAGGTGGAGGAGTTTGGCGGAGGAAGTTGGGGAGGTTTTCTTTTCATGCTCTTTTGCTTAACTTATTCACCACAAATACTAATGCTACAAAAACAGCGATACGACAGAGATGCTTGCAAGGCAAGATAACCAAGTGAACTGAACTCTTGATGGGCTGTCTAGTGGTGGGTAACTCAGATCTCGGCTCGCATCTTAAAACAATCGACGGCTCATATCTCGGAAAATTCTTAAGTCGATTCACTAGCAAGTCAAGGTTTGACTGTATATTCTTTACTAAAGGACCATTATAGAACCCTCAAAAAATGAGTTTATATCTTTTTGATTTCAAATGAAATGTATAAGAAGCAACAGTTTATAAATTTTAGTACTTATTGTTTATATGGAAATGCTGTGACTTGAATCAAAGTCATTTAGTATTTCACCCCAGAGATATGTCATCTGATCTTACTTTTCCTTTCCTTCTTTTATCTTCAGGCAACAAATGTGACCTGGCACCTCAGAGACAGGTATTGTTTGAGGATGCTTGTACACTGGCAGAACAGACAGGGGCTCTGGCAGCCCTGGAGACATCCGCCAAAGAAAACCATAACGTACAAGAGGCCTTTGAGCTAATGGCTCGGGAACTAATAGTGCGAAATGGAGGCCTGATGCATCATGACATCCAGTTAGATGCTCCAAGTTATCTCCTGTATTCTGACTCTCACCCAGTAAATGAAGGGGAGTCCATTCAGAAGAAGTCGTGTGACTGCTGAAATATTCTAGAGGGATTATACCTTATCAGGAACGATTTACCACTTGACTGTTACTTAGCCTTAGCATTAACCACATTTAGAACTGGGAAAAATTATGTGATCTCATTTACAGCACCCCACCACTATGGAGAGAGATTAGTCTCAAAATACTTTACAAATGTGTAAATGTTAATCCACAAATAAAACACAAGTCACAAATATGTTTCACTGTTCACAAATGAACACATCCTAATCTGTCTCACAGTCTGCAATTTGTACAAATATAGTTACATTCATAAATACATGTTTTTGGTTTTCATAGATATATCAAATTTTTATGGGAAAATAAATACATTTGTTTAAATTTACATTGCATTTATTTATAAAATCGAAGTCTCTAATTTAACATTTATTTGTAAATTGTTGAATCTGCGTTTGTGGATCAAGTCACTCACGTTTGTTTCTGTGACGTGCATTTGTTCATTTCCTCTCGCGGGTTTTTGGATTTTGAGACTTTCGCATTTCACTCGATCCACAGACAAATGCAGCCTGATCCACAAATGTGGCCAGCAGGTGGCACTGTTGTATCCCTCAGTGTCTCAGAACTGGCCTGTTGCTCTCAGGGCCGCAGCAAAGCAACCCCCTGTAGGCGGGACTATAACTCCATTGGCTGTTGCAGTAAATGATAGACAGCTAACTCTGGCTGCTGATTGGCTAAATAAAAGTGATGACCCATTGGTCATCTCATTAGAACCGCATATTCTGTTTCGGAACTGTGGGGTATCTGCCCCTCCGGGTGAGAGAGAGCATCTGTCTGAAAGAAATCACCCGTTTTAACAATCCATTCTCAAAATTACGAAACACATCGCGTCCCGTATCAGTCCAATATGCAACACGGCTTTTAGTGTCCAATTACGGGATGATTTAACGTATTTTATTTGACAACCCTAGTCTGCAACGAAATTAGGGAAGTTCCGCTGGACTTTAACGTCGTTAAATTTAGGGCACCTTCAAAAGCGTTCAGTGATCACCAGCTCCTAACTCTCCGATATGAAGCTTTGGCGGCGTTTTGTTCGAAATTCCACATTAAATGCTGCGTAAATGCGTCTCCGTTTAAGTTGTCCCCCACGTCCTAAAACAACAGTGCCACCCAGCGGTGCCTTGTTCCCCTGCTGGCCACATTTGTGGATCAGGCTGCATTTGTCTGTGGAGCGGGTGAAATGCGAAAGGAAAGTCTCAAAATCCAAAAACCCATGAGAGGAAATGAATAAATGCACGTCACGGAAAACACGAATGACTTGATCCACAAACGCAGTGTCTACAATTTACAAATGCATTTTAAATTCAAGACTTCGATTTTACAAATATTTGCGATGTAAATTTAAACAAATGTGTTTATGTTCGCATAAAAGTGTGATATATCTATGAAAACCAAAAACGTGTATCTGAATGTAACTGTATTCGTACAAATTGCAGACTGTGAGACACAGATTGGGATGCATTTATTTGTAAAGAATGAAACACATTTGTGAGTTGTGTTTAACTTGTGGATTAACATTTACACATTTGTAATTGAGTACACATTTGTACACATTTTTGAGACTAACCTCTCTCCATACACCACCCCATGTACTGACATATACGTCTCTCGTTATAGTTAGCCATTAAAAAATGTGTATATATATATATATAGTGATGTATGAAACTTTATATTTTAAATTAACTTAAGAACCTTAGTTATCGTCCACATGGAAACATTGGATGCACAATTAAAAGAAATTCAGAATTGCAATGGGTGTGAACAATGAACATAAAAACACTGAGGACAAATTTCTAAAATCACATTTAATTGGCTCGAGAGCAAGAAATGACAAATGTCAAAATAAAAAAAACCTTGTGACAAATAAGGCAAATATATTTATCAAATAAAATGAATCCCTTTTAAAAAGCAACAAAGAATAATGATTTGCATTGCACTGCTGAGCACAGGATATGTAGCATTTTTTGTCAGAAACAAAATATGGGGCTTTTGACTGGTGCAGTGGTGTAAACATTGTCCGTATCATCAGGACAGTGCGAGTTCAATCCTTGGTGATGACTCTGCCATTTGAGTCTGGGAATCTTATCTGTTCAGTGATGTTAAAGTAGTTTAGCTGCAGTTCCAAAAGAAGCAGCCTTTTTTGGCGTCACATCTCAAAGAAAGCACATGATAACCTCCACTTCATTGCCTCCAATGTGTAGGAGGGGGGAGAATCAACAGCAGGTAGAATTGGCAAAGAATAATTGTTTAGAATATATGGTAAAAGCTTATGGATAAACAAGAATTTAAAAAACTTAATTTTCAATACTCAACTGCCCAAAAACACTCCTTCTATAATAACGGTGCTAAAACAGAAAAGTAAACTTGAAGGCTGCTTAAAAACAGATATTAAAGACCAAAACTGTTACAATAGTTAAAGGAATCTGCTCTTGAATATTCCTTTGACTGTTCTAACTAATAAGGCGTCCTTTATAAATCATTAACCATAAAAACATTATACGCAAAACGCAAGTATTCAAACATACTGAATTATGTTGTGTATGTCATTACAGTTAAAAGTTGTAAGTTCTAGCTTTAACTGGCGTAGAAGTGTACTGCATTTCTTCACTTGCAAAATGTGTCCTGCCCACTCTTCCAGTGTGTGAAGTAAACCACTGTGGCAGGCCTGAAGATACTCTGATTTATTCTAGAGGCCATTCTTCTTGCTGGAAAACCAGCTCAACAGCCTCCTGTACATCGTGAACCACAAAGGAGGGCTGGGTCAGACTAGGGTCAAAACGAAAGTCCCGGTGGCCATGGAAGATTCTTTGTTCTGTAACAGTATGGTCAGGGGGCAGGTCCTGCTGGTCTCTGTTGTAGACACCAGTGCAGACCAGGATGGAACTGCAACTTTCTGGCAGACGGTGCTCATAAGAGCCCCCAACCATTACCTTACCTGAGTTTTTAGCATCATCAACAGTTTCAAACTGAATATCAGTTGCTACCTGACCAGCTGAGCCTCTCTGAGCCTGCACCTGAGCCCTGGCATGCCGCATCGACTGCAAGTAGCGGTTATACAGGTTTGCACCGTAGATATCAGCCATTGGGTTGTCCCTGTATGAGACAGGTCTGTGTTAGATACATTCAACACAGAAGGCCTACAAATTCCAGCGTAAACCAAAAAATAATAGATAAAAAACAGCAGCAGAATTAGGCATAGCTCACCCAATTGCATAAAGTCTCCTGACAGATTCGGTCCAGCCCAGACTCTCTGCCTGTTGTCTGATCAGCAGCTCAGCGTAGTTGTATGTTATCACACTGGGCTTCCCAATCAGAGCCTCATACTGCAGATCATAACCTGTGATCTTCTTATAGAGGCTCTCCAGACAGACAAGGAACATTCCATGACCAAATCTGAAATATAACATGGGTACAAAGTGTTTTTAATGCAAAGCATTGAATAGTTCCTTCTTCTGGTGCAATACCTAACATGTGAAACAGAATGTGAGTGAATTCCATGAGGTTCTCGTTTCTCAAAATAATCTGCAAAAGGTTATACCATGAGTATTACAATTAATAAAGAATATTACGACCAATATGAGTGTTAGTTGCAATATGGGGGCATTATATCTATATTTTTTTCTATCATGAACACAGTAGCCATGGTTGTTAATTAAAAATAAATAAATATATAAACTGACCGAGGATTCTTTGCTTCTGCCATCCACAGCAGATCCATATTGCAGGCCAGCACAGGTATATGTGGGTAACACATCGATGTTAGAGGGTTCCCTGGCCTTCCATTAGTCAGGAGTACATCCACAATCAGCTGTAGATTAGTCTCCCACCTGATTGGCTCACCAAAGAGAACGACAGCTGAAAATAAAAGTATTTAGTAAAACCACATGGAGTAGCACAAAAATGCAACAACACATAATAGAGGAGGAAAAAAGGACAGGTTCAGTGTATTACCTTCAATTGGTGGCAATTCCTTAGAAGAAGGAACCTAAAATATTGTTATTTTAATTAATATTTTATCATAAGAACATGTTGAAATTATTTAAAAATACCTAGATTCTTAAAATTTAGATTTTCATTTCCAGTCTTGAAAAATAAAATTATTATTTTCAATGTTGAAACCTAACTCACCACATCTTTGGGTCTTCGATGGTGATCCACTACATCCAGAAGAGGGTATACCTCTCGCAGCATATCTATGGTGATTACATTTTGAAAACCCAAACTAGAGATTACTTTATTAAGGAAAAGCAATGGCAAAACTTTCCGAAATTTATTCTGCATTTTCTGACCCTCAGTGATTAGATTTTTTGAACTGTACGTTGCATACAAATTAAACATGTAAAAGGAAATGTACATATGAAATGCACAAATGGATTGGTAGAATATCAACAGATCATTTTTGGAATTCCTCCGTATTATTATATTTTAAAATCATCTGTTTATCTAGTTAACGTTTTACTTTTATTAGCTTACTAACAGTTAAATACTTCAGTCTGTTGTGCACTATTTTTCAAAATCACAGTACAATCAATGATTAATGATTCTTTGCAAACTGTAAAAACAAAACATACATTTAGCATTTAACCAGCTATGTGAACAGTAGTTTAGTAGAACTGACTAGAAGTTTAGTAGAAGGAAATTTCAGATAAGTGAAAATAACCTGAAGATTTAAGGATACTTGTGTGCAACTTCCAAGACTGGCCCCTGTCCAGACACTAACACACACATATTATGGAACTGATGAAAAACCCGCAATGGACTGTGGGACAGCATGACCTGGTCTGGGGATACCTTAAGAGGGGGAGGGGGGAGAGAGTTCATAACTACAAGATAAAAACATAGTTTTTACAAATGAATAACAATGCAAATATAGGTAATTGGTGTAACTAACTAAAAGATCTACCTCCACTTCAAGAAGATGTGATAATTGCTCAGCTTTGATCTGCCGGACACAGTTCCCTGCGTTGGTCACAAAAACCACAGGGACTTTATACTTTCCATTTCCATCAACCAGTTTCCTGAAGCACTGCTTTGCTGCTGGAATGGGAGTTTTTCCACGGACCAGGACTCCATCAATATCAAAGAGTAGACCGAAAGAATTGGTTCCAGACTGGGGAGGATTCAAGAAACAGATCTTTAAAAACAGGCCAGTGTTTTAAGATGGAAAACAAGCTGATGGTGTAAGAGGAACAATAAAAATAATGCATATGATTTTCATGACAAGATAAACAAGAGCTATTTGTTTAAGGGTCATAATCTTTAATCAATACCTTATGGAGGGGGGAAAAAGTCAACAACAGCAAAACACTATAGCAGGGGCGTCCAAGTTTTCTTAAGAGACCAAAGTGCAATGTTTGTGGTGGGCAACAAGGGCCAAAAAGGCAAATTAACATACAAATGAATGGCTTATATTTTTAAAGTACATGGTCCTCTTGAGTGAGGGTTGGGGTTGAGGTAACTTAAGGCCACACACAGGTCTGATCTACAGGAAAAATACACCAATGTCATTGTTTAAATTAAAAAATAAAATTAATTGTAGAGAACATTTTAAAATTAAGTTGTAGTATATCTTCTAGTAGTTGCAGGCAGCAGCTAGTGTATCACAGTACATTAAAATAAAGGTAAATTATTACAGAAAGTTCTGCAGCAGTCTTCTTATAGATTATTATAGTTTTTAATCTTCATTTGCCGGTATAGATTGGTACATATAAAAGAGATAAGTGACATGAAACAGCCCTCACTGGATGAGATGTTTTATTTGAACCGTGTAATTTAAAAAAAAAATTAATTCTCGAATAGCAACATTTTAACGTTACGGTCTGCACAGGGAATTAACTCACACTTACACTGCTCAGGCGGCGAGGTTGCGTTGAAAGTGTCAAAGAGCTTTTGCTGAAACTCAGAGCTCTCCATCCGAGTCTGAGGAGGTTAAACCTGGGAATAAACTCCGCCATCCCTTCGCTGTGGAGTAAGTGACACGGCCGTTTTCCGCACTCTGGCCTGAGAGAGACCCTTCTTCATACAGTAATTTGATCTCCCTGCTGCTCTGTCAACAAGCGCTAGCTCACAAACATCTCAGTGGAAAGAGAAACTTCTCTTAAAAACATCAACACATTTACCGTACTTCTAGAAACCCAAGGGACTACCCGGGTCCACGTATTAGTTCTCCTTGATCATACAAAACATGGTATTAAAAGAGTTCACCCTTAATATAGAAGAGTCAAATAAACTAACAAAGGTCTTCCGCCGGCCGGCCGGGCTGACTGGCTCAGAGTTGGAGGGTCCCATACTGACTGAGTGAAGCCCAAACGGCTCCATTCTCCCTGAGTAGTGCACTATGAAGGGCAAAAAGTAATGGCTTCAACGCTCAGAATGTGCACTGTACGTCGGGATTGGTTATAGTCTTTAGACATAGGCTGCAAGTCTCCCCTACCCACACGTAGAGCACTTAGAGTATATAGTTTCAGGACCAGTGTAGTGCACTAAGAAGGGAGCATGGAGTCTTCTGAGACACACCCGAGTTAGGTTTCGCTTCGATGACGCCTCCAGAGCAACACCTTCCGGATTACACCAAGCCAACCGAGTCAAACAAAACACGAGTTCGAGTCCAGATTAAGGTGAGTTAATAATTATTTTACATCTTACACAAAACTGCTGCAGGCAGATGGTAACAGACAAGTTTAGATTAAACGTTTAATGTCAGAATGTCAGTTTGTGTCCTTTAGTACGAACTCGTTACCGTTACTCTCGGTCTGTGACCGAACCTTACTGAGAGTTTCTCTAAATCCTCATCGTTTCTGTCGGTCTGACTGACTCTTATGTGCCCCGACTGAACTGAGGGTTTGTCAGGCTCCTCTTAGTCACACTGCTCGCTATTTTGTGTTGTTTATTAACTGCTGGCTCGTCCCAGCTGCAGTTCTCTGTTGTGTTCAAATTTCCCTCCGTCGCTGTGGAGCGACCTCCTCACCCCCTCTAGTGGAAATCAAGTGTTTAACATGCGTGTGTTGTAGTTATAAGCATTTAATGAGCGATGTAATCCGGCAACACAATGGCAGAGTATTGCCACTTTGGAATTGCAGTGTTAGCCCTCTCCAGGGTGTATTCCCGCCTTGATTCCAGGTCGGCTCTGGACCCACCGCGACCCTGAACTGGATAAGCGTTTACAGATAATGAATGAATGAATGAATTGCAGTGTTACAAAAATAGTTTCAAAGGGGCAAAGTTATACAGCCAGGATTTTTTTACACCATAAACCTAAAGAACCAATCTTATCAGTCCTATAATTGTTGGTTATAGATTTTTTAAGTGTTTTTTTTTTACCTGTCACATGCCAACTTATTAAAAATCAGAAAAATTAAATATGTACACACTGTGTGCTGAAAATGTGCTCAAATATGGTTATATTATATTTTTTCCATACCATAACGACATTACATGTGTGTTATCTGTTTCTAGATTGTTTAGCTAGTTAGATTAACATTTAGAAACGTTGTAGGATTTCCCCCAGCCACCAGGAACATCAAATACAGATCTAATTTTAGGTCTATTTCATATATTGTACTGCATTAATGGTATACATTAAACTGGCTAATAATCATATTTATCTCCATTTTCAAGGGCAATAAACTGTGATGGACTCTCCTCCCCAGCGTGCCAAAGATGGGTAAGTCTTCCATTGTCTTCAACCCTAAGATGGTACTGCTTTGAGTGATTTAAGTATTTCAGAAATATTAAGTCAGATATCAAATACGCCTTTTCACTTTCTTTGTTTACAAGTTGTGTATACCCATAAATGATTATATACTTTAGAAAAGTGGTTCTTAAACTGGTATATAAAGCAAAAAGAGGTTATATGCAAAATGAAAATATAACAGTTTTCTGGACATAGACCAAGGCTAGAGAGAGACATGAGCAATTTGGAGTTTATTACAAAATGGGCAAAGCAGAAATGTGGAAAAAAGGCAAAAAAGCAGAGACCAAGCAAAACAACACAAAGAGACATACTCCTGAACCAAGAAGGCAAAATCCAGAGGCAAAAATAGAAAGAAACAAAGTAAGAATTCTGTACAGGTGAAGACAAAAATAGAGGTAATACTCTCAGCTGAAGGGGAAACGTGGCTACATCATTAGATCCCCAAAACACAGTTTATAACTACAAGCGCCGCACCTCCTTGACCTGTTTTTACCAGTGCCAAGAATCTGTGAGCACCTGCTCCAAACCTCCTCCATGTTGTTTTCACCTAGATTTGAGCACATAATTCATAAATATTAAATTGGCCTCATCTCTCTTATTATTATTATTATTATTATTATTATTTTGTTTGTTCTCATGAATGTATCATTTTGTTTAATACATTCAGTTTAGGCCCAGTTATTTGTTTAATTGTTAGTAATTATTTTAGAATAATTGTTCCAGAACAGAGTAAGAACCAGGGGAGCATGTGTTTCAGTGATAAGACTCATAGGTGGTACTTGGAGGTTTTGTTTTGATAAGGGGTAGTACTTTGTCTCAAACGTTTGAGAACCACTGTTTTAGAAAATTGAACATGTCAGTTCCATCACTGCATTTTCTACAGTACCGAAAGAAAAGCTGTGTGCCTGTGAACCTCATAACATCCACAGACAGAAATACCATAGTTATGTTCATTGATTCTGACTTTTGAGAAGAACGATGGAGAGTCAATGTTAAGATATTATAAGTTCAATACATTAAACGTTGTTTGTTTAAAAAAAAAAAAAAAGGACAGATTTTCCTTGCTCATTTAATGGTACACAGTGAAACAATTTGAAGTGTATTTACCAAGTTGTCTGGGGTAGGAATAGACTGTCTGGGCAGAGCCATTGTATTTGTAATGTAGTTCAGGACTATATCATGTATTCTTTTTCATATATTTATATATTGTATATTTAAGGCTTTTAAGTGTTGCCTCCCTTCAACAATTAAGCATCATGCATATGCAGACTCAATTCAATAAGTTACACTGATAAAATCACATTTTTTTTTATTAATTCAGGTTTTAGGTGCGTGTTTGTGTTCAATCCTCTTCTCAAAAAGTTGGAGTATTCTATATAACGCAGTCACTAAAATCTGTGATATGACAATCAAGTTGTCTTTTCATAAAGGTTAAGGAGGATAAACAAGTCACAGATTCTTGTTTTTATTGTATTTAAAAAAAAAAAGGGCTCTTATCTCCTCTCCCTTTTTCTTTAATCTACTCTGTGGATTAGCTGTGAGAGGAAGCAGGAGGCAGACACCCCTCTGCCACCCATCTCTGAGCGTCTGGCTTATCTGCGTCCATCTCGTGAACTGCTGCAGTTCTACAGGCAGAAAGTGGCCCAGTTCGATGGAGAACATGATGACCTGCTGCAGCTCCTAGAAAAGTACAAGAGCACTACAGAGGACCAGGTAGACCAGGAAAGACACGACAAACACTTCTTTTTTGCACTGTGTGTTAAAAAGAGATGTAGATATGCTACGACTTATATGTGGATTGTTAGCAGTTTTTGAACTGTAAAATTTAGTGAGTGTGTGTTTGTGCCTGTAACAGCACAAGCTGCAGTGGGAGGTTCGTCAGCGTGAAGAGGAGATAGCAGAGCTGCAGAAGGCTCTGAGTGACATGCAGGTCTACCTTTTCCAGGAGAGAGAGCAGGCACTCCGCCTTTATGCAGAGAATGACCGACTTAAGATCAAGTGAGACTTTTCTGTTTTCGTCAGTCAGAGATACAGCAGATGTGTTTAATGGTCAGTAAATAAAGTGGACTCACTTGTCAAAATGTAAGCTTAATCTATGTCTAAGAAAATGGCCAGAGTGGAATTAAACAGAGCATCATGTTTCTCTCATGACTGCGTATATCGTAATGTAACCTGCGTGAATGATTTAGAATTGTAACCTGTTGTATTGCTTTCCAGAGAGCTAGAAGATCGAAAGAAAATTCAGCACCTTTTAGCCCTTGTGGGACCAGATGCAGGTGAAATCACCTATTTTCACAGAGAACCTCCACACATGGTAAGTAAACATTATTAATGTTATTATTATTATAGTCAGAGTCCTTATTTTCTAAAATGAATATATGGCAACATTAATATTACATAGATCCTGCTTACTTCTAACATTTTCTTAGGTCACTGTTCCTCAGAAGAAGCTCCAACCAAGGACTCAGGAGTATGGAAAAGTATCAAAACCAAAATCTGGAACAGCTAAAGGTTTGTGTTCCTCGGAGTGTGTTTTAGATCCTCATAGGAGGATTCATAAGCTAAGCAAACCATCTCCTTCAGGTCTGCAAAAGCATGAGTTCACAGATCAGATTCTGAATCAAGGGCTCCTTAAATCCTACTGCAAATCCATGAAGTGATGTACTTATCCCTTCCAATCAGCTTATCAGTTGGGATTAATGTAGTCTGGGCTTTAGCAATTTCCTTAGTTCAGCATTTTGCTTTGTTGTTATTCAGAAGGAAGCAAGAGGATGTCCAAGGATGGAGGAAATGCCGCAAATTCAGAGCAGTACAAGAAAGATAACCAGACATTACTGTTACAGGTGTGTATAAGGATCTCTTAAAGGTAACCGAAGACAACTCTACAAACATCAGTTCAAATAAAATTGGATATATAACAAAAAGTTATTATGACACTCACAAGTCTCACTGTATTTTCTGTTAAAATAACTTTATTAACCTCTTATTTATTGTCAATAGAAGCTGAGCAACAATATGGTTCTCAATATGGTTATTGTTGTATAGTGTGGGGTATAATACATTACACATATTCACAGGGCGCAAAATGTTTAAAGAATAGTGATCTTAACGCAGTCTTGAAAAATGGTTTTGAAAGGTTTGCTAACATTATAGGACAAGATATTTTTCCAGGCATTATTTGCATGTTGTGTTTATGTTTGTCAGGTGGAGGCGCTACAAGCACAGCTGGAGGAGCAGACCCGACTGGCCAAAGAGCAGGTGGAGTCTCTGCTGGAGGACAGGCGAATTCACGCAGAGGAGCAACAGGTCCAGCATCAGAGAGACGAGGAGAGAATAACTGCTCTCACTGAAAAGTAGCTCCTCCTTTTCTGAAATCTAATTCTGCTCACACTATCTGCTACAGACATGTTCTTGAATAAGTGATTGTGATGTTTCTTTGGCATTGAAAACACGTACGAAAATGTATGTAACTAGACCAGTACAGAATATTTTAGTCCCACTTTTTCTCCTATTTAGACTCCATCGCACACAGAACCTGCTCTATGAGAGTACTAGAGATTTTCTACAGCTCAAGTTTGAAAGTCGAGGATGTGAGAAGAGCTGGATGGTGGAGAAGGACAGGCTGCTCAGAGAGCTGGACTCCTGCCAGGAAAGGCTAAGAGAATCACACAAATTTTCAGATCCTCCAGGACCTTCTGTAGCCCCCTTGGTCCTCACCCAGTCAGCCCCAGAGAGCAGCCAGATGCATCGAGAGGAGATTAAGGTAAGATCAGTGAATGCGCTAATTGCGTCCTGTCCTCTCCTGTCCTAACATGACTGAAATTCTCTGTAAGTCATGGAACTTTGGAACTGGCCACTCTTTCCACTCTGTAATCATTGTCGGAGATCAGAGTGTACTCATTCTGTGACCTCCAGAAATGGATGTTCCCCAACTTCGGCACCTTCATTCTGAAGGCCAATCACAATCAGGGACATCTGCAAAACCAGTGTGTTGGAGGGGAATGAAGGAGCACAGTCATGAGTGAAGATGAAGTATAGAACAGGGCTCAATATACATCTTTGTGGTGTGCCTGTATTCAATATAATAATGGAGTACCAAGCCCAGTTTTACCATTTGAGGCATTATTTGTGTATCTGTTGGTAGCTGGTGTGTGTCCAGAAAGCTAGGGACGGGACACTCCTGCGATGGAGGACCAGTATTTCAAAGCACTTCATTATTGTTGTTGTGAAGGCAAATGGGTGATAGGTATTGAGATTGATAATGTTTGTTTTCTTCGTCACTGGCATTACAGTTGGCAGACTTCAAGCACTTAGGGACTGTTGCCAGAGACAGACTGAAGATTCCTGTAAATACCTCTGCTAGCTGTTCAGCACAGTCGTTAAGTACCTGTCCATCATGTGTGCTCAGTGTGAGAACCTGATCATTTTTGGTGTCCAGAGATCACATGTTTCCTGTTTTAAAGCAATTGAAGAAGCTTTTGAGGTCATTGACCTGTGTGATGTCACTGTGGGGGCAGACAGGTTTGCTCCTGTAGCCAGTGATACACTTGAATCTTTGCCACATGCTCCTGGTGTCACCTCAGTAGAAGTGATCTTCAGCACATTCTCTGCAAATGTCTTTAGCCTGTTTTATAGGATTTTTCAGGATTGACCTGGCAATCTGGTAAGTTGTGGTGTCCCCAGATTTAAAGGCATGCTGTTTAAACATTACATACATCTTTGTACAGGGTTCTGGTCTGGAAACATGTTGATTTTCCTGCCACTGTCACATTATCAACAAAGTTGTTGACATAGAAGAGCACAGTGACCGTGTAATCTTCCAGGTCCATCTGCAGGTCAAATGTAGCCTGTTGTGCAAACAGGTACCAGTTAGCATGGTGAAAGAAGTCCTGGAGTCATATTTTGACACATGTTTGACCATAGATGGACCAATATAAATGATCCATATTGACTTTTTCCGTACTGAACTTTTACATTGACTTCACACACAAAAAAAAAGGATAGGCTTTTTAGGATATATGTCAAGTATGGAACGTGGTAACAAAGCTGCTGTCAGTGTCTGACCACATATATTTTTCCTGTAGGCACTACAAGAAGAGCTAAAGCAAGCCCATAAATTGGCAGACATGTACAGAGAGCAGTGTGTTGGTCTAGAGACAGATCTGGCACAAATTCGAGAGGAAGGAGATGTAGGCCGAGAAATCTTCAAGGTAAACTGATCTGAAAACCTGCCTCACTCAAGACAGTTGCCTCTTATTAACGTTGGGCATTACAGGTAATTCAAGTGATAATCATGATATCTGCATAATTTGTGTCTGTAGGAGCGCTCTGACAAAATAGCCAAGCGTCTTCAATTAATGACTCAGCGTTATGAGGCTCTCGAAAAGAGACGTGCAATGGAGGTGGAGGGCTTCAAGACTGACATCAAACACCTGCGACAGAAACTTAAAGATGTGGAAAAACAACTCTTTAAGGTGCTTAACCCACTTGCATTAAAGCAGCTCACATAAAGACAAAAGCTATTAAATATATTAAATTAAGAAGGAATTAAATTTTTTTTTTTGCTTTAAGAAAACAGATTTAAAAAAATTAATAATATTGGTATTGTTCTATTAATTAAAATACTAGTAATATTATTTTCCATGGCCTCTCCTAACAATGAAATGAAAGTTTGAAACATAATTACAAGAAAATCTTAGATATTTTCAGGTTCTTTGGAATTTTGTCTGTATGTATACAGTGCTTTAGAACCCATGCATGAGAGGGGAAAGTCATTTTTATCATTAATAATGTAAAATAATAATACCGATAACCCATGCCATACATAATTTGAAGTTCAATTATTTTTTTTTTATATTAGGTGACTCTCAATGTGGGACCAGATCAAGACTTGGCCGTCCTGCATGAAGTCCGACAATCAAATGCTCGCACCAAGAAAATCCAGGGGGAACTAAAAACCTTAAAAGCAAAGATATATGGACTGGAGAATGAATTGAGATTCAGCTGATGTCTGAAGTGTGGAGAGCTTCCAAATTTCTCAGGCCTTTAACAAGCAACGCATACTAAATTCCAAACTATAAGTTATGCTTCATTAAGGATGACTGTTCTGTAATTTATATCCGTTGTAGTGATGGCCCTCTGCCCAATTTCTACTGCATAATGTCTTCATTTCACACAGAGGACCAGAGATTAAACATAAGGTGCATTAGTTTTAGACCATTCATATAGTGCTTAGGTTGAAATGCTAGCAGTATTAGCATTGGTATAAGATTTTGACATTGTATTTTTTATTTAAATGTGATTGTATATATTTGTTTCTATGATGGATGATTTTAATTAAAGCTGATTTTAATTAAAACTGTGTGTTTAGGTCAATACACCCAGTTAAACTTTTTTCTTCCCATCGATGTTTAGTGCTTTCTGCAGTCATGTCATTGGAAACTCAAATGCCTTTCAGAATGGGTCACAAATGTCTGCTAGGGACGTTTCTAGACTTACATGTCTACAAAAGTGCACATGTAGTTTGACCACATGCAGGAGAAACATCTCTCTTACTAGCTAATATTCTTGTCTCTGAACAGTGTCCATGGTGTCATGGTCCAGTGTACATGCAGCCGAACTCAAAACGAAGCTGTATGTCGGTGCTTTAAAGCCATCAGCAGAAGAGGTATTGATGACAACATCGTGCTTCCCAGTTACCTATTAGTTTATACTCATTTGTAATTTAGTTTGACAGCCGTTAAGCCCCACCTCATGCCATACTTTGTAACATCCAAACAGCTGATTGTACAGTTAAAATGTAATAAGAACACAGACTTGCAAAAACAATGCCATTCCTTTAATTGAGGTTTTCCATCAATATAATATTTCAGCTCTTTAAACATGACAATACTGAAATGCTTTGAATGGCCACAAATATGGGACACAAAAAGCACACTCATTAAACATCTGTACCACACAATGCAGTTTGCTAGAATTAGCTTGGACTTGGTTTATCCACAGAGACCTGGAAAGGTCATATTTTAGTTTCAATTCTCAATTGCAATTCAAGTATTACACATTTAACGAAAAAAAAAAGAGAAGAAAAAAATCCCCAGATTGAGCTTCATCATTGCAAATAAAGTCGAAAAAAGTCATATACAGCCCACAAGGATTTTTTCTTCTTTGCACCAGAGCACATAATGTACCATTGATATTACTTGGCAATAACTGTCATGGTACCAAATCCAATACTTAGATTTTATCCTTAAATAAAATGCATCTATTACAAAACAAAATGACACTAATGAATATAAACTCAGACATTTAAGATATTTAGTTAAAATAACTAAGCTGTAACTTAGAAATGTAGCAGCAAAAGGGATTGTTTAAGCTGCACTCTGCACATACCCATTTATCACAAAACCATTATGGCTTCCACCCCTGGTAATGGAAAAAAAAAATGTTAAACATTTAATTTTGCTCCTGAGTATCTGAGGTACAAAGTGCTTTGTCAGTCCTAGACAAAAATAATAAAATCATTGGAGTGGTAGTGTTTAGGCTTTGGCCTTTTTTCTGTGACAGAGTGGTAGAGTAATGCACAGTTCTTCCTGAAGGCTTATTGCAGTCACATCTGTGTAACTGCCTCAAATCCTTTTATTTGCCTTATTCTTCAGTCTGACAGTCTCTCATTCTTCTTGTTGTCTCATGATTAATTTCATGCACCATCCCTGTCTTTTCCACATATAAGAATTGCCTATACTTTGCAAAATGCAGAAATGTGTTATTTTCAAGTCTCATTTCTGCTGCAAGTTCAAATCCTGCATCTGGATTTCATCTATAAAGAGTGTTTCTATAAAACGCACTATAAAAATAACTTTAAATATCCCTACAAGATGATCAGACTTTACAGTTTATCTAATACAACTCCTCTTCTCCTCTCTATACATAAATACACCAATCCATTGTGATCACTTCCTCTGTAATAATGTAAAATCAACAACAATACTATCATATCCACAATAGCCTCCATTTTTAGAAAGGTTTCATTTATCGTTATTATGCTAAGCCCTAATAATTCATGTTTCATGTTTGTTTTCTTTCTCTCCCTCTCCTCCTCTGTTTGGTTGATTGATTGTTTCAGATTGATGTTAATAAGTGATGTTCCATCTCTCCTGACCCTCTCCTATTAAGATGTCTTTCCATCCATCAGCAGTCATGCTTCACTTATTTCATTTGGCTTGTCTCCACAACATTACTCACCAATAGGCAGACAAAACCTTTTTTCATTTTGATGTTTTCAGTTAGATTTAAATATTATTGACTAAACTTACATGTTAAAAAAGGTGCAACAATAAACTATTTAATGTGCAAACAAATTTCAGTGAATGCAACTTTATATCTTCCATTTACTACTTCTCTAACTCTAAGCAGGGTATATTGGTTTGTCTACCCTTTTGTTTTAGCTTTTTGGGTTGTTTTATTTATTTTTTTTTAAATAGTTGAGAAGTCATTTTGTAAATTCTTTCTTAATTTTTGATAGGTTTGGTGGAGTTTTTTTTTTAATTTTCCCTTAAAATTCCCTTATTCAAAACTTTTTTGCAAATTTAAAACCATACAATTTTGAGATGTCTGATCTTAAAATGTGGTGAATAAATTATAGAACTTACTATTCTGTATTGTGGTCTGGCAGCTGAATAGTTTGTCTCTCGCTGACTTTTACACCTTAGACTTAAGAGACATAATTACTGGACTGTTCTAGTGTATACTGGTTCTAATCTCAGATCATATAGTTCTTCTTGAGAACCTCCAGGTACTGTTGTGTAGCTCTAGTCAAAGGGTCCTGCTGCTCCAGATTCAGATTTAAATTCAGATTCTTCTGAGAGCCACAGGCAGACCCCACTGGAGACATCCGTGCAGAATCACCATCCAGCTCTGCTGCAGCTGTGAGGATGACACAAATTAAAATGAAATTCAGACATCTGATGTTATTTAATTGAAGATTCTTATTTCACAGCACTGTACATCAGTAAAAGGACTCACCACAGTCCAACTCCTTTGATATGTTCTTTTCCAGTTCTGCCTGCATCTAGATGGAGGCAAAATAAACAAAACCTATCAGTACTGCATGCTAATTTTTCTAAAAAGCACAGCTTAGGATGACATGAAGGCACCTTCCACTTTTAAATAATAGTCCAAGTCTTAATGCCCCTAAATCACATGTTTTAAGAAATGTTTTCATGAATTCTTTGGCAAATTCCAACCAAGTGTTCAGCTTATGTTAGGCTTGTACCAAAATTCAAATTAGAACAATAATCTTTATACACCTCATGACATATAAGAACACAAAGCTTCAAGCACATCATTATGGAATGAGTGGAATTGGAATGAGTTAATTTAGTAATAAAACACATGGTCGCTATC
Source organism: Hoplias malabaricus (assembly GCF_029633855.1). Classification (NCBI taxonomy): domain Eukaryota; kingdom Metazoa; phylum Chordata; class Actinopteri; order Characiformes; family Erythrinidae; genus Hoplias; species Hoplias malabaricus. The sequence goes on from NC_089803.1 coordinate 33,648,084, forward strand.
CAATGAAAAACATCAAAAATTTTGTGGATTTTTAATTAACCAAATTATTTGAAAACAGCACACTGTGTGAATGATGGTCCATGATGGATGGACCAACAGAAATGCTGCAAAATTACTGAATAAAATATGTTTACAATGACTTCCATTGAAAGTTAAGATTGTTTCCTTCTCCTGTAAATATATTATTTTGGCGATACATGTTTTTCACTGGACGATGGCGATATATTAAATGCATTTGCATTGCTATATGCATTTTTTTCTAAATAAAAAAAAAAGAAGAAAAAAAATTACTGTGTTTACTAATTCTATGGTTACTAAGTCCTGTAGTATTAAACGCACACCTTGATATAGCTTTAAACATGATTTGTAACCCTACAGCATGGTCTGCTTTGATTTAAATGGCCCATATCCCACAATCTGTAAATTATGTATTGTAATTATTTGTTTTATTATGGGTTTAATTAATAATGTTGGAGTAGATTCCTGTAAATTCTTAAATTAAAAATTTTACATGAGCATTTCAAAAAATTCTTTACAATAATTCCTTACTGAGTTCCTAAGAGAGTTTCCTTACTGTGCTCCTAAGAATGACACATGTAACTGTTCCCTGTATTGCAGCTCTGTCAAAAAGTAGTCCAAATACACGGTCTTATTATGTCCTATTAAGTAAATGGTACAACAAATTTACCAAAACTTTAATACTACTAAATTCTCTTCAATACAAAAGTGAGGAATATTTTTCCTTTTCCATTTTATGGGCCCTTGAATATCAAACTTATTTGAGACTGTGCAATAACATTCTGTTTGGGCAGGTAACTCAAAGGATTAGTTAGTGAGAAAATATTATTCTCCAGTGAACTACACACAACTACACACCTGCTTATGTATCAGGCTGAAGAGAGGAGAGGTGAGAGACAGACTTTTGAGCTAGGAGCTGAAGGAGAGCAAGAAACAGAAGAAGTTATATGTGCACAGTCTCTACAAGAAACTCAGGAAACAAGGAAATGACAGAAAAAGAGGTAGAAAATGTTATAAAGTGAAAAGGTATAGATTTAGTTGCAGATGTTGAAAGCTGTGGGTGCCTTCTTTTTTGAAGTGTGGAGATGACTAAATATATACTTGGCTGTTGTCATGATGCTATGAGAATGCTTCAAAATGGTGAATGTAGTTCCAACACCCGTTTAACACTAACTCAAACCTACTGTAGCTCACCTTCGCCAGATAGGCTTCTACACGACTGCTCTGAGGATCTCCCACAGACCCAAGCAGAGGGGACCCTAAGCCCAGGCTCCTGTTGAGGGGTCCCAACGAGGCCCCATACGCTCCCGCAGAGCCTAGAGAGGCTGCATCCAATGCAGGTCCAGCCAGGCTGCCATTCATTATGCTGCTAGTGAGCAAAGACTTGCTACGCTGCCTTTCGCTGAGTAATTTAGCATTGGCCTCTGCTAGCCGTTCATTAGACCTAAGGGGAAAAAGATGAGGGAAAATATTAATACAGATGATTTGGACTTATTAATTTCAGGTTCTGTGTTTTCTGCATTTTACCGGACTTGAGTAAGAGGGGGGCAAGGAACTGTCCTGTGTGTATGTGTTTGTTCTGTGTGTGTTTACAACCCCTCTGAGTCAGAGAAAAGGCAACATCTTTAGGTTTTACTTTTTGTGTGTCTCGCTAGGAAAATAAGTATTAGATGCACCAGTAAATATATTTCTCAGTAAATTTATTTCTGATGGAGCTGTTGGCATGAAATATTCACCAGATGTTGATAACAATCCAAGTAATCCACAAATACAAAAAAATTTAAACAAATAAGTACATTTTTAGTAAAATTTAATAAAGAGGAATGACACAGAGGAAAATTATTAAAACAGGCTTACGGAAATATATTTTTATACTTAGTAGAAGACTTGGTTGACAATGACAGCTTCAAGGTGCCTTCTGTATGGAGAAATTAGTTGCACGAATAGTTCAGGTGTGATTTTGGCCCATTCTTCCATCCATTTCCATCCTTGACAGGGCTGTTCTAGCAGGTTTATTCTCTTTCTCTGAAAGTACTAAACAGTTTCCTTGGCTGTGTTTTTTTTGGATCAATGACTTGCTGAAACGTACACCCTCATTTAAATTTTCAGCATTCTGGTAAATGGCAGCATATTCCTATCAAGAATGTCTCAGTACATTTCTCCATTTATAGGGACAGGACTGCTTTCTTAATACTGACAGACTTCAGGTGTTTTTTGGAATTCCATGGCTTTTTGCAACTTATTTCTTCATATGTCCAATACCCTTTCCCTGTGTCATTCCACATTGTTACACATAACCTAATTTATGGACTTATTTCTTTTGACTTTATTGTATGTGGGGATTACTTGATTTGTTACCAACATCTGGTGAAAATGTAATGTCAACAGCCCCATCAGATATATATTTACTGAGAAGAATGTTGATGCGGTCAATACTTTTTAAGTAGGAGATTACAAATTTTTAATGGGTAATTCTGGAAAAGGAAAATATTAATATGGAAAAACCCTATGGCTGAATGTACAAATGTGTGTTAAGTGTACACTGACACATTTTAAAAAGACACTTTATTTGAAACATTCAGAAGTTAATAAGGGAGACTTACTACTGTTGTCAAACAGAAGAACATTTTCTGAAATTTTCAATATTCAGCTCTTGTTGCAGACACTTGCTTTTGAGTCTCACCTGTCCAGCTTGGCAGCCAGGCTTTTTCTGAGTCTCAGCTCCTCTGTGTACAGCTGTTTGTAACGGTCAAGCTCAGTGCGGCTGGAGTCTCTCTGAACAAGGCTGTCCTGCTGGTTACTGCGCACACGGCCAAGTTCTCCTTCCAGCTCCTTAATGCGTTGTTCCAGCTGAACTTTCTGACTGGCCTCGTTAGCTGCCTTTATCTGCTCCAGAGCCTCCTGAGATGCTGCCTGTGTCTGTAGACAACCAACAACAGGCTGCAATTGGCACTGATTTTGTATTTTATAAATTGATCATTCATTCATTTTCTGTAAGTGCATTATCCAGTTCAGCGTTGTGGTGGGTCTGAAATCACTAGCAGAAACACACCCTGTATAGGCGTAAGTCCGTCACAAGGCATCACCCACTCCCATATTCACTGACACATACGGACACTCTTGAATAGCCAATCTACCATCCCCAACTTAAGGAGGGAATGGAATACACAGCCCCTAGCTGTTGCATCACTGTGCCATCCTTAAGTGATAATTTAATTAATTAATTAAATTAGTGGGATTTTACTGGGCTATAACAGTCATAATTATGCTACTGCAGTCAGAAATTACAAATAGTTTAACAATTATTTTATCATCACTTTAAATCTGTGGTCTTCTTTTGACATGCTTTACAGTAAAAGTGCACAGTCCACCTCAAAATCTAGCCATGATTTCAACAGTTGAATCTCTTGCAAACAGTGCATAGCAGGTTTAACATCATAACACATTTGTCACTTCTCAGTAAAAGTTTTCCCTTTGCCTCTACCTGTAGAAAAAGATTGACTTCCTCCAGTTTGTGGCGTATCTCCTGTCTTGCTCTCTCCTCAGTTTCTCTGCGATACTGCTCAGCCTGGCTCTGGTCCATGAGCCCAGCCTCTACTTGTCTGCGGAGGCCTGTCAGCTCATCCTCTAGTTGTCGCTTGCTGCGCTCCAGACGCTCGTTGCTACGACTCAGGCTTTTCAGGGAGCTAAGCTGCTCCTTCAGCTTCCTGTTTACCTCCTCCAGCCGAGAGCAGCGTGATGCCTCCCTCTCCAACTCCATCTGCAGCTCATCCACCTGTGGAAAATGAAGGTGAAAGATGGTATTTAAAATGAGCAGAAGAAGCAGACCATTTCGTTAGGAAAACAAGGTGATGCAGAAAGAGATTGTAAGGGAAACAGGAACGAGAAAAAAAGAGATTCCAAGACTGAACAGCCTAAGAAAAAATGATGCAATAATGTTACAAAATAATATCTTGTGTTAAACTGATATATCCTTTACAATTTAAAAAAAAATTATTTAACTCACAGCTATTACAAGATCTTTGAATATAAGAGATGTTGTGCAGACTGAAACATACTTTTGTCTTCATCCTGCTGATGGCTCCCTCTGCCTCACTATGTCTGTGTCCCAGTTCTCCTCCTCTCAGACTGCCCAGAGGAGAACCCAGCTCTCCTCCATCCTGTTCCCGCAGCTTCTTCTTAGCAGTCTTTACCAAGGTTCGCAACCTAACACAGACACACACAAACACACATATACTCATATTCATTTAATCTATTAACACATAGACATGCACAGTACAAATACATATACACATAAAATCAATATAAAAGGCATAACAACAGTTGTCATATGGTCCAACTAATATATATACACAGAATTATATATATATATATAAATATAAAAAATGTGTAGTTATTGCCAAAAGTATTTGTTGGTCTCCCTTCGCATGCATATGAACTTTGAGTTGAGTGACATCCTATTCTTAATCATAAGGTTTAATAGATTGTCGGCCCAAGCTTCACAGCTATAACAGCTGCAATCCTTGTGGGAAAGTTTTCCACAAGTTTTAGGCGTGTGTTTATGGGAATTTTTGACCATTCTTCCAGAAGTGCATGTTTAATTCATCCCAAAGGTGTTTTATCAGAATGCCAGTCATGTACTTCCTCACTAAACTCGCTCATCCATGTCTTTATGGACATTGCTTTGTGCAGTGGTGCACAGTCATGTTGGAACATGAATGAGCCATCTCCACACTGTTCCCATAAAGTTGGGAGCATGAAATTTTCCAAAATGTCTTGGTATGCATTAAGCTAAGTTTTCCTTTCACTGGAGCTAAAGGGCCAAGCCCAACTCCTGAAAAACTCCACACCATAATTTCCACTCCACCTAACATTACACTTGGAACAATGCAGTTAGATAAGTACAGTTTACCAGGTAACCACCAAACCTAGACTAATCCATAGGATTGCCAAATGGAGAAGCATGATTCATTACTCCAGTTACTCTAGAGTCCAGTGATGACATGCTTTACACCATGGCAGCTGACACTTTGCACTGCATTTGGTAAAGTAAGGCTTAGATGCAGCTGCTTAGCCATGGCAACCCACTCCATGAAGCTTTCTATGCACTGTTCTTGAACTAATCTGAAAGCCACATGAAGTTTGGAGGTCTGTAGCAATTGACTTTGAATTTGGCAACCTCTGTGCAATATAGGCCTCAGCCTCCACTGATCCCACTCTTTCATTTTACATGGCCTACCACATGGTAGCCGAGTTTCTGTCACTCCCAATTACTTCCACTTTGTTATAATATCACTAACAGTTGACCGTGGAATATTTAGTAGCAAGGAAATTTCATGACTGGACTTGTCACACAGGTGGCATCTGATCACGGTATAATGTTGGAATTCACTGAGATTCTGAGGGTCACCATTTCTTTCACAAATGTTTGTTGAAGCAGTCTGCATGCCTAGGTGTTTTCTACACCTGTGGCCATGTAAGTGAGTGGAACACCTGAATTCAATTATTTATATGGGTGAGTAAATACTTTTGGCAATGTAGAGTACATGTTCACAGTTAATGTGCCATTAAATTTTATACAAATTATAAAATAAGTGTCTTAATGTCATATATAACTCACCAAAGCACAGCACTAACCACCTAGTGCATGTAATACACCACCATGCAGGCAGGGGCTACATACTCAAACACATCTATAGCTGAGTCTTTCAGCACGGCAGCATTGGGCAGAAGGAATTAAAGTGTCACCTGTACATTTCTTTTTGTAGCTCTGTGTTTCTCTTCATTTCCTGGTCTAGCCGAGAATCCAAAGATTTCTTTTGCTCTGCCATCTTCTTGGCTTTCTTTTTCTCCAGCTCCATCTGATGTATAAATAGAGCAATATGGTTAGATGTTAATAAATGTTTCAATGATAATAAAATGTTATAAAAAACAAAATGTAGAACAGAATATTACAAGTTTCTGTAATATGGTGAAAGGATTTACATACATAGCATGGGAAGTTTGTTGTTCAGAGGTGTAAAAGTGTTTAGAGATCCATCCACTCAAACAATGAGTCCAAAACATTTAGCTAAAGCATGACAAGAAAGCACTTAACAAATGTTAGTCACCTGGTTAGTGAGCTCTCCTTTCTCCTTCTCTAGTTCTGCAAGTCTAAGTCCAATCCGTGACCGACTTTTTAGCTCTTCCTCCCACAGAGCCTGTGAATCCTGGGCATTGTGGGATAACATACTCTGTTTCTGCACCTAAGAGAAGGACCAGAATCTGTCAAATGTAAGATGTTTCTAATAGCAGAGTTTTTAAAAGCACACCATAAACACTAGTACATTGGTAATTTGAATATTTTATCTGAGTCACTCATAGATATTCTGTCCTGCATTGTCACAATCAAATTCAGGTTATATTTTTAAATTGTCCCTAGGGTGATGTCAAAATGATATTAAATTCATTTTCAGTGTATTTCTGGACTTTTCTAATGATGTTTACCTTCTGTACCTAACCAGGCAAGCTCAAATCTGAAACTTGCTGAGGTCTGATGATTACCTCAGCGATAATAACAATCAGAAAAATAAAAATTATAATAATAGATAATAAGAATAAAAGAATAAAAGAAAATGTTAGATTTTCAACCATTCCTGGATGTTAAAATTAATTAATATTTTTGTCAATACTGACAGATATGTAGTCCTTTATTATATCTGTCAAAAGCAATTTTTTGTTTTTCCATACCTTATATATTTCACTACATCCTAAGGAGTCTATCTGTCCAACATCACGTAGAAGACATTATATTTCTTTGACTAGGCAAAAGGCCTAGGAAGGCACCTAAAACATCAAACAAACACTTGTCGAATAGAAGGAGAGGTAGAATAATCTGACCTCACGGCTGAGCTGATCCTCCAGAGTCATCTTACTGCTTTGCAGATTTGTAACCAAATCTTCTAATCGCAGTCGCACCTGTACAGTTCAAAAGAAAGAAGGTCATGGAAAACATGCAAGAGATTCCCACAGACTATGATATAAATAAAAACTTTGAAATCTCTAGACTGGCAACATGCTTCATGCAGATCTAAAAAATATATTTATGGCAAATCAAGAATATAGTGCATGTGAGATCCAAGAAAACGTTGCTACAGCAGGAGTAAAGTTCGTTTGACAGCAAGCTGAATCAAATGACACAAATTGAATTCACATAGAAATACCACCACCAAGAGAAGAAAAGTTCCATAAACAACCCAACAGAATATTCAAATGATAGAACACATTTTCCTAAAGGAATAAATTTGGTGTGAAGCACAGTAATAATATTTGTCATACAAGGAAAACTGGAAGGATACAAAACTGTACAATGAAAAACATGCATATAACAATTGCTGCTTCATACAATTATACAATGCAGTCTGTAACTGATTTCCAAGTATTTTTGTTGATTTGATTCTTTATTCAAGCACATTGAATCTGAAACTTAATACTGACTAAAAGTCAAAAAATGTTTAATTTAAGGCCAGATTAAACTGTAGTTTAATGAATGATCTCTAAATGATGTTTTTTGCCTAAGTTAGCTGTGCTTAAACTAGAAATGTTGAGATAATCAACTGTGTTTACAGCAATACAGTTCACTTGTTTTGCGAGTTTGACACAAGGTTTATTTGATCAATATTAGTCCAATCTGTGGTTTGTTCTATCAATGCATAACCTTAGTAATTTGAGTCTTTGGTTAATTTTCACTTGCCCCTGTTGCACAGTGGATCTGAAGTTGGAGAAGTTCACATTTATTTGTTTCAATATCCAATATATATCTGTTTAAAAAATGTATGGTTATAAAAAGTGATTAAGTGATTATTTGTGGCATTTAAAAATGTATGTTTGTTCGAAGCAAATAATACTGCTTAAAGTGTATCATTCTTTTCCTGTTTACAATCGATGCAGGGGGCAATGGATACATTGTATTGTTAAACCACACAAACAACTTTTTGTTATGGCTTCATTTCAAATACAATGAGCTGGAATGTAAAACTAAAATAAAAGATTTATTATCTCACCACCATGTTTGATCATATGTATGGGTTTGGGTTGAATCTGGATAATCCAGAATACATAAATGCAATCATTAACACACAACACACCCAGAAAATCTCATAATTAGCAAGGAATCAGTGAAAGAAGCTACAAGTATCACGGGTGCTAGAAAAGATACCAACCCCTCCTCCTGGTGATGCATTTGATTGCTGTGAAAAGAATACTTTTACAATCAGTCTACATATGCCGTTTAACACTCATTAATAAACAGACAAATTCCAATGTAACACTTCAGAAATGTTTTTTTTTCTCTAAATGATATTATTCAATATTTGCCAACACTATTGTGATGACAATGTCATCTAGCAATACTTTTATGGTTTTAAAGGAGCAATCAGCCATTTTCTCTATTAATTCTTCATTTAATGCTACAGCCATCATACTGACACCTAGTGGCCTGTATTATCAGAGATTCTGTAGAAAACCAATTTTAAACACAGCTGCCCCAATATCTAGTCCAGTCAGAATTACAAAGAAATCTTATACTTCAACTCATTTTGGGTGGTGTTTAACGGAAAAAAACAACAATAAATGCTTTTATAAATATTGCTTACTAATTTTAATGGTAAAAATGATCTTTGTAAACCTACAATGAGTACAGGATAATCCTACATCATAAAATTAACCAAACATATTCAAAAGACTTTGCATTGGGCTTTGATACTCACCATATTAGATTCTTGTACTTCTTTCTGAAGTGTTTCAATTCGGTTGGTCTGCTGTTTGGCAGCTGCTTCCAGTCTGGCGTTCTCAATCTCTAACCTGTGGGGTGATCGTAATCACATTAATCTCTCCCTGCCGGTGCCTCAGTCTCTGTACTACTTTACATAACATAGCCATCAAAAACATAAATGCTCAGGGATGAGATTTATAAAGCATCTTAGAACAAAGATTCTTAAGTGGTCTAGTAAGCATCACACTAGCATTGTACAAAACAATGCTAACCTAGCAAAAAGAAAAAAATAAATAAATATAAATAATATTTTGCTGCTGTACCTCTGCACTGTCTCCTCCAGCTGTTTAATAGTTTGGTTCGAGCTTACTGAAGCAGCTAGCACTTCTTGCAATTTCTGACCAGTGCTGATGACCTCTCGTTCCTTCTCATCCAGACTGCCTTTCAAACCATTGATGCGCCTCTCAGCCTGCATGTACTGCTCCTCTGTCTCTTGTAGCTGGAGGGATAAAAAAAGACAATAAACACAACACAGACTTCATCAAGTCTATGCGATCAGCACTCCATCAACTACTAAGCCCACAATTGACTTGCAAGCAGTGGTATCCACCAAGTGACTACTTAACCAACAAAATAAGATTTTATTTAGTTTATGCTACCAGCATCATCTCTGGGAATTTTAAATATACTTGAAGATGCTGTAGGTACCTTTCCCCTGATTCTGTCCAAGTCTTTTTGATTGCGCACTTTCTCTTCCTCCAGGTCATTGCGGTAGCGGGTATTCACCTCCAGAGATGCCTCACACATAGACAGCTTCTTTAAAGAATCTGCCAGTTCCTGCTGCAGCTGCCTCAGAGAGCTCTGCCATGGAGATAACAATATATTACTTCACCTTTTATACATCTTCTCCAGATAGTAATAAAATGGTAAATTACCTTAAATAATTTTACTTGTTGCTGTTGGGAGAAAAGAGCCTGTGTTCCTAACACCCCAAAATAATGCACTTTTGTGGCATCATGTTAGATGGCATTTTTGTTTGTAGGAATGATGCATTAATTCATTGTCTGTAACCGCTTATACAGTTCAGGGTCGCGATGGGTCCGGAGCCTACCCAGAATCAGGTAGGCAGGAACACACCCTGTCACAGGGCGACACACACTCACACCTTCACTCATACCTATGGACACTTTTGAGTTGCCAATCCACCTACCAACATGTGTTTTTGGACTGTGGAGGAAACTGGAGCACCCAAAGGAAACCCACACTGAAACAGGGCAAACACATCAACTCATCACAGACAGTCACCTGGAGAGGGGCTTGAACCGACCACCCCAGGTCCCTGGAGCTGTGTGACAGCAACATGATGAATTCAGACAATCCAAATAAAGGGGCATTTTGCTTTCACTTGCCCTGATCTGGCTCCTCTGCTCTCCATACAGAGCAGATGGCTGTCCATAGTTCTGTGTGTATGAATATATTCGCTCACAACTCAGTTGTGTGCATTTGTGGGTGAGATCTTTGCCATGGATGGGTTAAATGCAGAGTCCCAAATTTATGTAGACAAGAGCCTGCAGACTTTGAAGAACTTGTCCTGCCCATATAAATTTCCATACAAATGTCCTACTTCGCTGCATCAAGTTATCGAAAACTGCATCAAGTTATCGAAGTAAAATGGGTTCTATTTTTCGGTTCATGGTTACTTTAAGTGTTGTTCTGCATGTACCTCTCTCTCGCATTTTTCCTGCTCCAGTTTGTAGCTCTGTTCTCTTAGCTCAGCGTTTTTGGCTGCTAGCTCTTTGCTCCTCTCCTCCATAAGCTGCACTCTCTCCTCTCCATCAGCTCTCAGCTGGTTCAGCACATCAGCAAAGCGCTCCTGTGCATCTGTGACTGCTCGCTCCTTTGCTGAACCTTTGCTGTGGGCCTCCTCTAGTTGTTGCCTGAGCAGTGCTGTCTCACTCTGTGCTTGTGCCAGTCTCTCCTGCATGGCCTCATGCTTGGCTGTAGAGCAGCCTGCTTGCTCTCTCTCGCTCTGTAGTGCTGCCTCCAGCTCTTTTACACGAGTCTGAGCCTGCTCTCGCTCCCGCACTACTGTCTCTAGCAGCACACCCTTCTCAGCCACATTCAGTGCAGAGCGGTGGCATTCATTCTCGAGACTGTTGATTCGGGCCTCAGCTTTGCTCAGCTTCTGCGACAGTGACTGGACAGTGTCACGATGTGAACTGGACTCCATAGTATGCTTGCCCTGAGCTCGCTGGTGTTCATCTCTTTCTCGCTGTAGTGAACGCTCTGCATCAGCACGTGCCGCCTGAGGAGAAGAGGGACAAAAAGCACTTTCGCTGAGCAGGGTTTCTCATGGTTGACTATGGCCAATTTGTTGGATCACTAAAACAACACAGACAAGCTTCATAATGTAGAGTTGGTGTAGTAATTTGAAAATTAATTGTAGCTTAAACACATGGGGGAAAACACAGATGTCCTAAATAACTTGGTAATTTCCCGTAGAACCCAATGAAATCAAAGAAACACAAAAGAGACTTTGCTGAAGACTTCTGCTACTTAAATATTTAAATATTACTAAAAGGCCCAAGTGAAATCATGTCACCTCTTGGGTTTCAGTAGAGCTTAAAAAATATCACACATTTGTCCAGATAATAACAATCATCTATATCTGCAGTATCATCTCTGTTATATGCCATGTCTCCTTTGTTTTGGAAGAATCATATTAAGCCTCCATTTAATCAAAGGAATTGTCCACTGACAAAAATAAATTGTGAGAAATGCAACAAAAACAAGAATGTGGGATGTGTTCAATCTCGTGAACCTTTAACTTTTAATAAAATTGCTGAATGAAAATTTGTACTGTATTAATAAAATAACCATGGACCTCCTGGGAAAAGATGTCACTTTGATGGCAAAATATGCTTCTCTAAATTTCCAATATTTGCCTCTAAATCAATCATATCCAATCATATACCAGGCTCTACTACTCAAAATTTGTTAAGCATTTACTAAATCTAAATCTTTTTCCGTCATTGTGAAATGTTTTTTTTTTTAACTGTCTGACAATTCTTTCAAAACATTTGGCACAAGATGGTGAGCCCAGACTAGTATGCTATTAGTGGAATTTTAAAGAAGGGTGTAGAACTTAAATATTCTATACATTTTTCACTCGTATTTTGCAGACATTGGATTTAAATGTGTATGTAATTACAAAATAAAATAAAGTTGAACAATGAAACCAATGGCAAATTTTCTTTGTACTTGTGTCAGTTAAATAAAGGTTCAAGATAATTTACAAATAAGATTCTTCTTTTTATTGCATTTTAAATTTTTTTATTTATTATATTTTTAAAACCCACAAATATATGATTCCAAACTAAACAGCACTAACGCACGTGAAACAGAAACAGTCTATAAAACAAAAGCTTTATTTCAGAAACAAACAGCACACTTACTGACCTGACACCTTTCAGTCTCCTGCAGTGCTGCCTGTAGCCGTGCCCTGTTGGCATCTGCCTCAGCCTCAATCTGCTGACGTGCCTGCTTCTCGTGCTCTAGCTTGGCACTAATCACAGAGCATTCTGCCTTCAGTGTGCTCAGCTGCCCATTGTATTGGAAAACAGTCTGGGCCAAAGCTTCCTCGTTCAGCTTCAGGTCACGCCGGGAATCCTCTAGCCTCTCTCGCAGTACATCCCTATCCTCAGCCAGTCTGCTCTCCTCCTGTTGACTGTGGGAATGTAACCGCTCTAGCTCAGCCCGTACACAGCTCAGTTCATCCTGCAGCGCACTGACCTGCTGCTGCAGCTCTCTTTCACGATCACTGGCCTCTGTGAGCTGGGACAGCACCTGGACAAGAACCCAGGCAAACAAATTAACATTACATTTTTTCTAAGCCTACGTCATACTGCCTCCATGGACACATATTCATTCATTCATTGTCTATAATCGCTTATCCAGTTCAGGGCTGTGGTGGGTCCAGAGCTTACTCTGAATCCCTGGGTGCAACCTACGTGGACACATACAGGGAGGTACAACTAAATTAGCCTACACAGGACGCAGGATAAACAGCAGTGTCCTGCCTTAAGAGATGTCTTTAAGGGGTCATGAAAAATGGTTCATTAGAATGTAATCTAAGAATCAGACTTCTGATGTTACATTTACATTTCAACAAAATTAAAACATTTAGATTCTACAATCACATCCATCCTCATATTCAGACATTCCATTACACAGAGTGGTCTTCAATTTGTTAAAGCTGTGATTTTTAATATTACCTCATTGCTTTTACTGAGGTTCTTGAGGTTCTCCTCCTCAATGTCTTGCTGCTTGCGCAGGTGGCTGTTCAACAGCTCCTCCTGTAAAGCACGGGCACTTCGCTCGTGGGCCAAAAGGCGCTGTGTTTCATTCCTGTCCTCTTCAAGCTGTGCAGCATAAAATATATGCAAGTGTCACACACCATTCCATAAATTCTAGTGAAAAACTGACCAATATTAGTAGTGATATTTATAGTAGGGTTAGCTTAATCATATAACAGAAAAAAATGAGAAATCCAAATGATATAAAGACATTTCCAAAATATAACAAGTCTATTAAGTCTAATGGTAAGACGTGACATGGTGGTTAGGGAATTGGACTTGTAACCGGAAGGTTGCTGGTTCAATCCCCAGAGCCGACAGGTCATGACTAAAGTGGCACTTAGCCCCCAACTGCTCCCTGTTCACTTGTGTGTGAACACTCGTGTGTTTCACTGCACGAATTGGGTCAAACGCAGAAAATAAATTCCTATGTGTGCAAGCACAGTGGCCAATAAAGTGATTCTAATTCTAATTGTAATAAGGAGGCCCCACTGCAGCCCTAAATAACAGTTGACATTATTCTTAAAATATTATGTATTTGATCTCAAAGTAATTATTATTTTAATTGCAGTCTGTATTTGAGTGGTGCATATTTTCAGAAATTACAATATAATTAGGATTCCTTTATGCAGAGAGGTTTGTTCTTTCTAGAATGTCCTTCTCACATAAAAATCGAGATCGTTTGTACGTGGCTGAAGTTTAACTTGTCTGCAGGTTGTTATTCACTGTTTGAATTACCACAGAAACTAATTTGTAACTTGGATTGTTAAGTTTGCTGTCGGTTTAGTTTCATGCCAGTCATAAATATATATTATAGACTATACTATACCACTGCATAACACTGAATAACACTTGGATAACACTGTTCTCCAGGTCTGTGTTATCCAAGTGTTATTCAGTTGTATATAATGTAGTCATGATAATTCAAAGAGCTGATTACTTTATTTCAACTAAATACCACAGCATTTTTCAGTTTGGGGAAGTTGACGAAAAGTTTCAAGTTTCTAAGATGTTTCTGAAAAACTTTAGTCTGGAACCCTGCTAAGGGAATAAGCTACAAGTCAATACAGTGATGTGTTTTGCCTATATAAACATGTGCCAGACTGCTGCATCCAAATTTCAAAAGGTTCTGACTTTTTATATACTCCTACTTATTCTCCCAAATTAATACCTGCTTCATGGTGTTCATCAAAGCTCTCATCTCCAGCTCCAAGTTGCGCATGCTTAGTTCCATTTTTTGCCTCTCCTCTGCCTCAGCACGGTGCTGCTCCTCTTTTCTCCTTAATTGCTCACGGGTTTTATCATACAGCATGGATGCACTCTGGTGTTTCTCCTGTTCTTGTTTCAAAAGAAATCTTCAGTGTGGAACACAGGAAAAACAAGTCAGTAAAATAATAGTAACAAATATCAAAAGCAGGTTTTCTTTATTTTTATTATGTTGTCAATTTATAATACATCACAGCACAAACTGCAGCTCACTTGAGGTTATTTAGGTCTGTCTCCAGTTCTAATCGAAGGTGTTCTAGGCTGGACCTGCTTTCTCTGGTCTCCTCCAGCAGATGCCTTAGTTCAGTCCGTTCCTGCTCCAGCTGACAGACTTTGTCAACTACCCGGCTGTGCCTGTCCCGCTCCCTCTGGATAGTGTGCTCATAATCACGGAACATGTTCTGCAGCTTCACCATGCTCACTGAGTCTGCAGGGTGAGAATAAGAAGTAAGGTCCACTTGTATACCATCTCACAACATTATCCTTATATAATTTAAGACATTTTAATGCTTCTAAGAGATGTTGTTAAAATCAGCCATTTTACTTAACCGGAACACAAGGTTTTCTCATGTGGAAAAAGTACCTTATAGAAAAGTGTACACACAAACTCTTAGCTGACATGCTTTGTTGTAGAAGCAGTTACATCTCACCTATTGAGCTTATGTCCAGCTGGTTGATGAGCAGAGAAGCATGGCGGTAGCCTGATGCAGCCGAGTCCAGTTCCTCAGTGGTAGTGTCTGAAGACTGGGTAAGGTCTTCAAAATCATCTGCCATTTCCAATTCTCCTCCACTCTGACAATGGACAATGTTAAGGGTCACAGAATGTATGTACCTAAAGATTTTTAATTAATAACTAACGTGATTTAAATACTTAAACATAAATAAAGTATTTAAAGGTAGAAGGCAACAATGCAAACATCACAACATTAATAACTTCACTCAGTATGTCATTTGTCATGCGCTTACCTTTTCAGTCCTGTGTCTTGAGGATGGATACCTATTAAGAGTAAAATAACAATTACATTTATAGTGAGTCAAGCTTATTATCTACAGTCTGTGGAGAACACTGTTGACCAGGGAAAGTCTGGGTGGTACAGTCTATAAATGCTTGATGGTACAATGCAGTATCTGTTCCATATTTCTCTCTGAATCACACATTTTTTGGTGGAGGCAAAATAGCTATAATTTGGAACTACACTGCATTTTAGTGTACAGTAAAGAGGTCTCATTTATGTAAAAATTCATAGCACAATTAAAGAGGCACAATTGTGTTAAAACAGAGGCATACTGCATATGTACCTTCTTTCATCTTCTGACACCTCACTTAAAGAACTATCGTCAAACACAGACAGGGGGTCTCCATTATGGTGGTTCACAGGGGAGGGAGGTCTAGCAGGTCTAGCTTGCTGTGCAGCAGGGACATGTAGAAGGTTCCCCTGACTACCAATAGTCCTCCTTTGTTCATCTTCATCTTCTGCTGTCCTCCTGTTAGTGCTGGGGGATTACAGACCTTATCATTCATCATGAGGGTTTAATGATTTTTCAACAGTGGCCACCACAAACCTTTTTTCCTGGTTATACTACCACAGCAATAGGGTAGATGTTTCTGATGAAGTGAAAAAAGAGTAATAGGCTACATAACAGTAGGATATATTGTATGTGCATATAGGGTGTCAAATGTAACAGTACAATAATTTTGCAATGTAATAATTAAATTAATATTATCACAACTAATAGGGGTGTACATAGGCCTTGTATTAAAATTACTATTGGTAAATAATATCTTATCAGCACTGGTAAAGTATTTAAATTTGACAACAATTTCAAGCATTTTAAATGATATATTAAATATATCTTTTCAGAGCTAAATGCTGGGGTGTCAAGGTGTTGCTGTAGAAAAAAAGTCAGCTTTTTATTAATTTTACTACATTAATATTAAAAATATGAAATGTTTTATTTTTGCATAATATTAAACCATAATTCAATTTCCACATTTCTTTATGCATCATCAAACTTGTACTGGCAGTGTTGGCTCACAATCTGTGTATCCCTACAACATTTAATAAAGTATGCTTTATTTTACACAGAATTTGTAAGACTTTTTATATGGTTATGGTTTCTTTGACTAAAAGAGTAAACAAGACTGGTAATAGTAGTGTCATTTCACATAAAGATGGGTAAAAACACAATTCCTAGGGTTCTCTTTAACATCAATTCCAATCTACCACTCAAATAATCTTACCTCCTTGGGCTTTTTGTATGCCATCTTGGAGAAACACTATCCCTTTTCTCAAGACCATCATCCTTCTGATGAGATCCACTGTCAGACTCTGCTTCCCGTTCAGGTTTTGGGTTGGCAGGTTTAGTATTTGCTTTGGTCACTGTTCCCTGGTCAACGTCAGTTTGTTTCTTTGGGCCACCAGAGTTCGATAAAGCGGAGCTTTTCGGCTTCTGTCTCATGTCATCAGTCTTTGCCACACTACTCTAAGAATAGGAAAAAAACACACACTTTGAGATCACAAACTTTTAAAGAGCATTTTTGCTAGGTATTCTTTATAATGTGTATGGCTGAGACAGCGTAATTAAATAAAAGTGTTTATTTTTAAGTAAGCACATGCAAACGTACTGCAAATTTGCTCACATGAACACTAGCAACATACAGTAAAAACACAAAAAATTTGCACAGCAGCAGCCTTATTTTTAAGTAATAAAAAGAAGTCCTGATAAAGAAAACACTCACAACATAACAAGCAGTACCCACAAGGCTGAATAAACACTCATACATGAAAAATCTAGTATGTAGGAAAGATGAGAAGTTTTCTTTCATGCAGCTGAAGGAACTGATGAGTGATACACAACAGCTGAAGTGTGAGGAGAAGCCTGAAAGACAGGCTAAGGTGTGCCATTTGATAACCTGACACCAGGGCAAAAAAATCTAGCTGTTAAATTTTAATCATTTAACAAGCTGAACTCAGAAAAGGAATAAGACAAGAGTAGTTCAGGACCCACTATTCTCATTTTAAAAAGGTAGGAGAGGCCAAGGCTAGGACAATTAAACATTTAATTCTATTCAGTGTCTTCTCAAAAGGCTAATTCAAGAATCAGGTCTTTGTGGTTGACAATCTAATTCTTGTCTAATTGTTATATTTATATTTACCAAATTTGTGATAGACAATCCTGTTAAGTATTCTCCAAAATATTCTGGCTATAACTGTTACAATTGAGAGTAGTTTAGCAATTAAAATGAATATAAAACCTCTGTTTTAGTATGATAACTAAACTTTTTTTAATTTATTCTATCAATATTTACTTGCCCATTAGCGCAAAAAAAAGTGGAAGACCTTTGATGTTTTTCTGCCATGAGCAGAAAGAGAGGAATCCTAGCATGTCCATTTGTTTCGTACTTTGTTTACTGATAACAGGGCTTCTTAAACACATTAGACCAGTTTCCAGTGGGCAACCAGACAGGAGAGCTAGCATATTGTGAGGACACATTAAAATTTTTCATAAAAAGTGTTTTTGATGACCATTGTGAACTTTGCCTTTAACTTTAAGTTTTTTTTTTATTCTTCACTTTATATTTACTGATATACTTTAGTATTTATTTTCTTTCTTTTTTACTGGTTTATTACATTTATGTTGTGTTTTAAGTATTTGTTTACTATTATGTGTTTTGTTTTTGATTACTTTTGGTTTTACTTGTATAATGTGCACTGAATACATTTTTCTTCTCTTCTTTATGCATTATAGTAAAAGTAGATTACTGTAAATCACAATTAGCTGCTTTTTAAAGTATGAAAAGTGTTACTATTATTATTACTGTATGCGATGTTGTTGAAATTCCTCATCAAAAATGTGTTACCCATTACCAGCACACTGAACTAGGGCCCAGTTGGAAGCAGAATAAAAATATTAAAGCTAAAAACATTTTGGCTAACCATAATTCTAATGTTTGGTGGAAACCTAGTTTATTGTCCGCATCTTTACAAAAAAAATGAGAACAAATGAATGGCTGTCACAGAATATGAAATAGTATGGAAAAAATATAGTGGTCACATCAGATGACAAGTTCACAAGTTCAGATGACAAATCCCACACAAAAAAGATATTAATAAATATTTGAAATCTCTTAAAAATAGGAGAGAGAGACAAACCGTGTGGAAGTTATATTTCCTCAGTCTAATCCAAGCATGCAGCTCTCTATTCCCTACCTCAGTCATGCACCTGTGTAGGCTATCCTTGGTCACTTCATCTGAGTTTGGAGGGATTGCTTCTGACTTTAAAGGAGTGATCCCCAGCTCATCAACAAAAGGCAACAGGCTTCTGCCAGGTTCTTCTGAAGATGCTTCCTGTTTCATAATGTTTGCTTCTGGATCACATATGTCAGTTGAGCCAGAATTTTCTTTTTTTTCATTTCCTTTAGAGGAGTTTATAGTGTAGCCAGACCCTTGGTCACAATTTTCTGTTTTACTAATATGCTCCGAAGAAGACTGTTGGATGTAATGATCTTTGGTGAAATCCTCATGCGGAAGATCTGCCTCACTGCCCTCATCACTGTGGATGTGGTAAGATGCTCCTCCTTTAGGTTCTTCAGAGCAAGACTCCTCAAGACCAGACTCCCTTTGCTCAGGGATAGGTAAAAGTTTAACAGTCCTGGCCCGGGCAGCAGGTCGCACTATAGGCTCTCCCTCATCCTCACTAGAATCTTCTTCTGATGTACTCTTAGAAACATCCGTGTCTCTCATCATCTCTTTCTGTTCTTCTCTATCTTCCCCTTCTGTAATCTCTTCATCCTTGTATGACTCACATTGTTCATTCTGGTCTGTTTCACCAAATCTTTCTTTAAGCTCAGCAGCCACATTCTTGTACTGGGATTTTGTTTCCTTTTTCTCTGTCTCCACCCAGATTTTCTCATAACGTTGCTCCCATGTAGTGCTACTTAAATCTTTTGCTTTACAATATTGCTGTTTCTTTTCAAGCTCAAAAAGTTCACTCTCATGGTGGCCTAGATGATTTGGACTATTTTCGTCTGACTCAGACGCATCTAATATCTCTCTCTCCTTTGATTGCATGAATGAACAAAAAGAAATACAATTAACACTGAAAATCCAGACCAAAGGAACCAACTTCTGTGCATTACTATGGAGCCAAACAACCAATTACAATGCATTTCACTGGACAATCAAAAAGGTTTTAAAGACACAACAGCTACTAATACAATTGTTTATAAGAAGCAGTGGCCAATTGCATAAAACATCTTGATTTCTAAACTTTTCTATCAAATATACATATGAATATGCCTTGATTTAAATTTTACAGCAATCAAAAACATCAGTGGTGTAACCTCAACTTGCATTCTAAAAGTAGTATGAAAAAGTTTGGGCATCCCTGATAATTATCATGATTTTCCTTTATAAATCACTGGTTGTTCAGATCAGCAATTTCAGTTAAATATATCATATAACAGACGAACACAGTGATATTTGAGAAGTGAAATGAAGTTTATAGGATTTACAGAAAGTGTGCAATAATTATTTAAACAAAATTAGGCAGGTGCATAAATGTGGGCACCCTTGTCGTTTTATTGATTTGAAAACCTTTAGCACTAATTATTGGAACACAAAATTTGTTTTGTAAGCTCATTGTCCCTTGACCTACATACACAGGTGAATCCAATTATGAGAAGGGGTTAAAGTGGCCAATTGCAAGTTTTTCTCCTCTTTGCATCTTCTCTGAAGAGTGACAATATGGGAGCCTCAAAACAACTCTCAAATGACCTGTAAACAAAGATTGTTCAACATCATGGTTTAGGGGAAGGATACAAAAAGCTACCTCAGACATTTCAGCTGTCAGTTTCCACTGTGAGGAACATAGTGAGGAAATGGAACACCACAGACATAGTTCTAGTTAAGGCCCAAAGCGGCAGGCCAAGAAAAATCTCAGATAAGCAGAGGCGAAGGATGGTAAGAACAGTCATAGTCAACCCACAGACCATCTCCAAAGACCTACAACATCATCTTGCTGCAGATGGTGTCACTGTGCATCATTCAACTATTCCGTGCACTTTGCACAAGGAGAGGCTGTATGGGAGATTAATGCCTTTTCTGCACGCAGGCCACAAACAGAGTCACTTGAGGTA
This sequence comes from Hoplias malabaricus, assembly GCF_029633855.1. Classification (NCBI taxonomy): domain Eukaryota; kingdom Metazoa; phylum Chordata; class Actinopteri; order Characiformes; family Erythrinidae; genus Hoplias; species Hoplias malabaricus. Next base: position 33,668,614 of record NC_089803.1, read on the forward strand.
TGCTAAAGCACATTAGGACAAGCCAGCTTCAATTTGGAATAAGGTGCTGTGGACTGATGAAACTGAAATTGAGTTGATGACATAACAAGGGGCGGTATGCATGGTGGAAAAAGAACACAGCATTCCAAGACAAACACTTGCTACCCACAGTAAGATTTGGTGGCGGTTCCATCATGCTGTGGGGCTGTGCTGTAGGTACTGGGAATCTTGTTAAAATTGAGGTTCTCATGGGTTCCAGTCAATATCAGCAGATTCTTGAGAACAGTTTTCAAGAATCAGTGACACAGCTGAAGTTGCACCGGGGCTGGATACTTCAACAAGACAATGACCCTAAACACAGCTCAAAATCTACTAAGGCATTCAAGCAGAGGAACAAGTACAATGTTCTGGAATGGCCGTCTCAGTCCCAAGACCTGAATACTATTGAAAATCTGTAGTGTGATTTAAAGCGGACAGTCCATGCTGGGAAACCATCAAACCTGACTGAACTGGAGATGTTTTGTAAAGAAAAATGGTCCAAAATGCCTTCAACCAGAATCCAGACACTCATTGGAAGTTAAAGGAAGCGTTTAGAGGCTATTATTTCTGCAAAAGGAGGATTTACTAAATATTGATGTAATTTTTCTGTTGGGGTTCCCAAATTTACACACCTGCCTAATTTTGTTTAAATAATTATTGCACACTTTCTGTATATCCTATAAACTTCATTTCACTTCACAAATATCAACAAGTTCATCTGCTATATATATTTATCTGAAATTGCGGATCTGCACAACCAATGATTTATAAAAGGAAAATCCTGTAAACTATCAGGGGTGCCCAAACTTTTTCATACCACTGTAAAAGGAAAATATTGGACCAGGTTCCATAGATGTTTTATGCAAATGTTAACTACCTATCATGAACAAACACAACAATAAATCACTCCTTTGTGACATGACGGGCATAGGCCTAAATAATGGCACATTGTAGGTAAATACAAGTATGCAGTTAAAACTAAGAAGGTAAGATTTTTGGATTTTAAAATTGAATTTGAGTGCACATGATTCTATTTTTTACCCACCTGGTCTCGATGTGCACTAGTTTCAGCGCTGCAAACACTTGCTTCGTCTTCTTGTGCAGTCACTGGACAATAAGACAACATGAAATAATTAATCTTGAAATGCTTTAGGAAAGATAATATATTAGTGAAAATGTCAAATTATTTACTCACCTGCTTCAGCATCTACAAAGTTTGGCAGCGGAGTTGTGTATTTCGTTGGACTAGAAGTGTTCTCTGTGTCCCAATCTGACTCTCCAGAAAAATGAATACTTAGGTTAATATTCCATTTCAGAATTTACATAAATGCAAATATAAATTTAAAAATGTTTTTCAAATGTTCCAGGGAACAAAAGGCTAACACACACCATCATCTGACTTCTGAGCAGAGTTATTGTGGACACGGGGTTGAGGCTGGGGCTGAGACTGTAAGCCTGTGCGAGCTGGGATGGAACGTGGGCTTGGCAGTGGAGGAGAACATCCCAATGCTGTAGGAGAACATCCCATTTTTTCTAAGTTGGCATCTTCCTGATCATCTGGGTTGGAGGTGTCCATCTCTTGCTCCTGGACAACAGGTAGAATCCCTGGGGTTTCACCTGCTTGCTCTTCCTCAAATTTGGAAACAGGGATGTTCCTACTGGCCTTACTGGTGGTACTTGCTGAGTCCCAGTCTGAAGCATCTGTGTTGTAAAATACACTTTAAGATCAACTAAATAATATGGTCCTAACTCTACAAGCATCTCCACCACTGAACCAAAACAGTCAGGCTATCTGTCCTGCTGCACGCTTATCATTTTATTTAGGGGAGAAAAGACATTTCATTTTTTAAATGGCCATTAACAATTAAGCCTCAAATTTAAGTTTTAATATCCACTTGGCATATGACGTCCTGAATTAAGTATAACAAATAAAATTACCTTCCAGATCATCAACATCCCCTAAACCAAGTTCCTCCATTAAGTCTGAAAGAAAAGATGCATAACTGAAACAGTATTATAATATTTGGACCATAATATAATTATTAAAATGAACAGGAAAGTAAGAACGTAAAGTAACAAGTCTTGAGTCATTACCTGTGTTTTTTTCAGCCTCTTTGGGGTATGTTAATTTATTAAGTACTGATATGTTTTTTTTATGAGTAAGGACATGCTAAAAAGAAAGAGAAAGAACAAATAAGGTTTACTTTAGACCATAACAACCGAATTCTGATGTCATATAAAAGCAACAGTCTTAATACAAATAAAGCCTACCTGATCTTCAGGCTTCTCCTCTTCATTATTATCATCATCATCACCATCACCACCATTACCATCATCATCATCATCCTCCTCCTCCTCCTCCTCCTCTGCCTCGTCTTCCTTCTCTTCCTTACCCCGGCTGGTCCCTAAAACTGCAAAGGAGGATGAAATTAAAAACTGTGACACATATCAAGAGTAAAAAAAAAATTAAAACAACAACAACAAATTAGCAAAAAAATATTTTTAAATGTTAATAACAATCCACAGGGACCACCAACACTCAACCCTCTATTGCAGCCAGCTTGCATGCAAGCACATGCAAAATGAGTTTTAATAATGCATATGGGATCATACAATATGTGCAGGAATAGCACTGGCGATCAACTAGTATTTTTAACTAGCTTTTTGTCCTTTAATATATATTAATACCAACTGAAAAGACAGCATCACATGCTTGGTTAGTGTGCCTTTCAAATGAGCAGATGATGAACTACACCTGCCTAGGAAGATACCTATCATAGATTTTGATGTTTTGCGTCTATAAATGTATACCGTTCAAAATTAAACATCATCATTCTTTATATTAGCAACCATCAGCTGGTGTTTTCTATTAAGAGGTGGAGGACTGAGAAAACTGTGCAGGTAACCAATGGCTTATAAGCTGAAATGGAATCTCATTCAAAATTGAAATTCTGATATAAAGCCAGAGTGAAGCAAGCTTCAGTGACTGAGATTTTCAATACAAAATACTGAGAACAGATAAGCAGACACAAGGAAACCATTACAGACTGACACCTAAAACAGACATGCGACAGTAATGGGATGTGATGAGATAGGAGTAAGAGGTTAATAGTTATATTTTGGCCAGGAGGAGAACAGGAAATCGTGCAGTAATTTAACTGGCATACCCACTGCCTTCTGGCCTCCAGGCCAACCAACACTCCTGAATACACTACTGTGCTTTGATCCTCTTAAGAAAGATGGAATGTAAAGCAGGGCTAAAAAGAAATTCAATTAAAAAATGACTACATTTAGTAATAAAACAGTACCTGCTTTGCTGATGAGGTCATAGCCCAATAGATAATGAAGGAAATGTGTATTTTATTAATAATCATAATGTTTCTTAGTCTCTGTCAGCCCTGAATGTCGCATGAAATGGTTGCAGAGATGGCATACTGCAGCAAAGCTATGTTTTTCCATCTTAAACTGACATTAGAAATGCAATAAGCATGAAATAAAACCCAAAAAGTGCCTGTATCCTACATACCTTCTGTGCTCTCTTCACAAATACTAGCCATAGCATTATGCGATTTTGAAGGTGAGTTTGAGCCTTCTTGCTGCTTTTTCCTGGGACTGTCTGAGCCAGACTGAGAGAGAGAGAGAAGTATGAGTCAGCTTAAAATTAGAAGACTAAATCCTTGCATGTTATGTTTGCATACCTCTCTAAAACATCTACTTTTAATGCATTATAACCACATAAATGAAAGGGGTTGATTGTTAGTCAACAGGTGCAAATGTTAGTAATTCAGACACAACACCTGAGGATGGAAAGATTTTGCATTAAATTTTATGGAGGGATATCTCTCTAGCCCTGTGAAGGGCTGGCGTCCCCTCCAGGGTGTATTCCTGCCTTGCGCCCGATGATTCCAGGTAGGCTCTGGACCCCCCGCGACCCTAAATTGGATAAGGGGTTACAGATAATGGATGGATGGATGGATATCTCTCTAGTTTAATGTCAAAACTAAACAGGCAATTCTAAAGTGAAGGTAACCTAAACGTTATCTATATTTCTGCACTGGCTAAAAATAATTATAAAAATGATAATACATTACATGTAACAACTTCACAATCTGTTAATTAACTCTGGAAACATTTATTTCAGTAAATTAATCAGATAAAACAGGACTGCATAGTGCTTGCATTTACAATCTGTGTAAAGACAAGCTGATGTGCTCATACATCATACATGAAACCCTCTCAGCATAATATATTGCAATGGCTAGCCCTAGTGTTAGCTATAGCTTTTTATTAGACTTTAAACCAAACTGCTTTAAAAGGGGACATATTATGCAAAACTCCCTTATTGCATGCTGTATTTCCATTTTGGTCTCTACTGCTACTATAAACACTCCAGGCCTGAAAAAAAAACATCCATCTGTTTTCTGAGTCAGTTGAAAGATTTTGGTGTCAGGAATCATATGCTTCTACGAGCCGTTTGGATGGCTCCCTTATTGTAACGTCACACAAGGACAATTTGCATAGAACCACCCTGGCATTTGTGAAGGTGTTTGTGCAGACAATAATAATCTACATGCCTGGCCATGGGATTATATTTAGAGGTGGCGTGCACTGCGCAGCTGCTCTCTACAACTGTAAAAGGCTCGCAGTGCCACAGTGTCATGAACCATGACACTCATGGAAATGACAATAAACTTCTTGAACTTGAACCAAATTTGAAGCTGAAAAGTGAACAAATACTGATGTCTTTATGCTGTCTTGTACTCGTATATACTTCCCCAAACACACCACTACAGTCTCAAAATTGCTTACTATTTAATACCACCTTAAAAATGATGTAGTTATTTCCAAGAGCTAAGTTGAGTTCTTTGAAATTTCAGTTCTTCCTTAAATGCTGACGCTATATTCACACAATCACACTAACACCGCCATATATTAAGTTTTCGTTAAACACCTTAAACATTGAAGCAGTTACAGGCACCTGGACAAAACTACTGCATCATTTAAGGTGACAAAATCTGCAAGCTAGAGAATAAACAACTAAGTTTGCTTCTTTTTCTGCTATTCCACCTTTTTCTTATGCTACAGAATGCTGACTTGGATGCTGGAGGGCTGATCACAAATTATGTTAAAACTGTTTATTCATATATTGTTTTTTAATAAATATTGTTTGTTTACACCACATTTTGTTCTGTATATGCCTGGTTGTTTATTCTTAAGCCAAAAAAGGAGGGAGAGTACAAGTTGAGGTGCAACTGTCACATTTTGGCTCGGAGTTCAAAATTTTGCTTAGAGCCCAAGGAAAATCTGGACCATCTCTGTGTGCAGGTAGCTCCTCTTCTTGCTCTGGGTCAGACTCAGGGTCGAACATATAGGGTTGGATAGCGCCTCATTTTCACCTCTGGTAAATGTTCAACAAAAAAAGAGCAACAGCTTATTTGCGTAAAAGTGACAGAGCCCTTAAACGGCTCATTCTGAAAGGGATTGACACTGGCCAGACTAGAGATGGTGAGTTCTCTTTATGTGAGAGTGATTTTATGCAACATGTTACGCAAAACATGGGTTATAAACATGTTTTGTATAACCCATAGATCTTTTCTAACTTGTTTAAAAAGATGTGTAATATGTCACCTTTAAATGCCCGCTCCAGTCATGTTTTTACCTTTGTTAACATGTCCAAGTGATGCTGTTTATTTGCTAAAATAATATACAATGCATGCAGCTACAATGTATGGCTAAGCATTTCTTCTCTGAAACTTCCAGCATTCCAAAAACAGTGCAAACAGTCTCAAACAAGCAATTTCAGACTGCAAGGGTCTCTTACATAATAAATTTAAGGAACCAATGCTGTCAACTTGTAGGGAAGTACTCTCAAACTGCAGGCACAGGACAGGAAAGTTGAGACAAAGGCATTGGCTAATTGCATATTTATAGATCTGTACATACTGAATGAAGGCAAAGGTGTAGAGTTATATCTAAACCACTTTAAGAAATTCTGTTGTTGTTTTTTTTCCTTCTTGGACAAAACTTCTAAATATTCGATTTTAAAGAAGAGAAATTACCAGAGAGGAACTTGATATCATATTCTGAATTGACCTATATTCATATTGACAATTTGCAAATATTTTCATATTTTCCCTCATACTACACAAGGTTTAAGTTTTTCAGGTGGCCAGGTGGCCTTGGCTGACATTTTGACAGATTTATCAAGTGGGGTAGGGGATTTGGAATTTTCAAATACTGTAGAGATTTTATACAGATTCATTTGAGAGGCTCTAGTACTAACCTCTGAGTCCCATGGGGAATCCTCCTCATCATCTGCCTTTTCAATACCCAGCTCTGACATAAAATCTGAAAATCAAGCATTGTTATACATTTACAAAATACATGGAAATTAAATGCTTTGTATTTGATTTGAATAATGTTTCTGCAAAGAAAAAACATTGTCTGAATACCCCTTTGCTTATCCTGAGATTTTTCAATTTTTTTAGGATGGTCAACCTCTTCATCATGCTCAGAGCCTTCAGAGCTTTCAATTTGTCCCTTATCATGTTCCTCTTCTACATCGTCATCCTCATACTCATCTTCTGAAAATGTTTTCTCCTGGTTTGTGACAAACATGTCAAAAAAGCCAATTATTCAAACATTGTATTTTCATGTTAAATATGCTAAAAGATAAATAAGTACCAAATATGCACTTAATATAAAAATATATGAGACAAAGTACATTTTGGATCATGAGTCTGGGTAAAAGTACAAAAACAAAAATAAGGGGAAGAAAAAAATAAAGTTAACATATTAAAGTTTAACATATGCAGCCTTACTTTATCTAGAGCGTTTGCACTTTTCTATGGTTTTTCCAGTTTGTCACAACCTAACAGGATCTACACAGCATAGACAAATACGCAACAACTAATTCTACCATCCCACAATGTACATCTACCCAAAGTTTTCCCATGTACCTGCAATGAGCTTTGTTGTGAAACTCTGTGATGCTTGACAGGTTTATCAAGAGCTTCCGTCACCTTTAAAGTGCCATTTTCCTCCTCTTCAGCATCATCATCAGTGTGAGAAGCCAAATCAACATCATCAATGACCGTGTGAGGAATTTCTTCATAGGACACCTGGTCCTCTTTAGGAATGTGCATATTATTTTCACTTTGGTCATCAAACCTGACATGATCATCATTTATTTCATCAAAGGACCTTGGGCTTAGACTGGGATGTTCCATGTCAATAAATTGATCAATTACTGTAATTGGGGACTCTGGTTCAATACCCTCTAAAGGACATTGTATGACATTCGAAGATACTGGGCTGTTTGGGGCAGAAAGCACTGGACTTGTTGACCCAGAGCTTGATAAACCATCTTCAGATATTTTCCTAAGAGTATCCTGTGGACCTTCAACTTGTATGTCACCACTCTCGAGCAAATTACCATTACTATTTTCAGCCAGCGAATTATCTGATGTTTTATCTGAGATAATGCTTTTTTCAATAATTTTGACAGTACCACTTGCAAAGTCATACTGCATTTGCTGAACCTCACTATCACTATCATGATCGTCATCCTCTTTCTCACATACATTCATTTGATACTCCAAATCATCAGTTTGATCATCAATCCCAACAATCATGGATACTGGCATATTCTCATCATTATCTGGACGATCTACTGTCCAGTCCTCATCTCTCACACTTGCCTCTAATGGAGAATGGATGTTTTTATGTAAAATGTCTTTACTTGAGCTTTCGTCATTAAGAATGACTGTCTCTGTATTTGAGGTCTTATCTTCTCCTGCTTTTTCTTCATCTGAGTCAGTTCCCCAGGAATCTTCAGAGGTTTCTGGTTCTTTTTGTTGTGTCAACAATGTTAGAAATTTAGGAGTTTTCTGTAAATCATCCATCTCTGTTTGTTCATAAATGTAGTCATGACATGTGCCTTTGGATGGTAATAGGCAATGTCTGTGTGAATCTTCATTTTTGTCAGTTGTAAGTTGTCCTTCATTATCTGTGCTACCACATTTTTTAGACAAATTGTCACCACCCTGACTTTGTGGGGATGTAACATTCAGTTCCTCAGATACTATAGTATCTGGTTCAAAATGTGTATCATCGACTGAACCTTTTTTTTCAACTTTCAAGAGTTCTTCGTCCTCTTCATCATCCCAGTCCTCATCACCATATTCTTCATAATTACTGTTCTTTTTTAATGCACTACCAATGCTTGGTAAAGGTGTTGTAACTGCTTCCGTAGCACCTGTGTTATTATCTGAAAATACTTCACTTTCCTCCTCCTCAGAGATCCTTGACTCAACCCTGATGGCTGACACAAGACAACCATCTTCAACATCTAAAGTTTGTGTAATTGCACTAGTATAAAGTGGAACATTTGAAACTACCTCAGTAAAGTCACTTGTGGTTTCTAAATTTGTTATTTCCTCAGAAAACCCCTGACCAGTTTGCTCTAAATTTGTCATTTGTTCAAGAGTGCTGCCATCTAAGGCACTGCCCTCCATCACACCAAAATGTGTATTTCTGGGAACACATTTTTCTTCGATTGCTAATTGATCAGGATATACTTCAGGTTCAGGTCTCACATGAGGCTTCACCTGAAAATTAGGGACCTCCTCACTGCCCATAAAACCTGTCATTAACAACATCTCTGGAACCTCTATTCCTTTATCTGCTTCTTGTGCTATTGCAACACTGGCTTCTTGTGATATTGCATCTTCCTCTTCTTCCTTTTCATTATCACTTTCTTCATCCTCCTCCTCCTCATCTTCATCACCACACTTGTCTTCTTCATTTTCATCATCCTCTTCGTCATCTTCACCCTCATCCTCTTCTTCTTCTTCTTCCTCCTCTTCCTCTTCCTCGTCCTCTTCATTCTCCTCATCATTTTCACCTTCCTCTGAATCTTCTGTAGGGCTTTCACTGATATCTGAATCTTGTTTGAGGCCACAAGGTACCTCTGTGGATTCTACTTCATCAATTACCCCAAGGATATGAATTGGACAGGGCACAGAAAAAAACAGATAAAAAAGCAGAGTTAGACAAGAGAGATGTTGAGAGATTTGATGGGGAGTTACCTTATGGGAGCTGTAAAGGGATGTAGTGGTCATCTGAGGAAGTTTGGAAAAGGGTGTGGGAGCTACAGGGTTTGGGTGAGAGGTACTGCTGGTAGGGACAGCCATGGTGAATGCTTGCTGTTCTAAAGCATTGCCCTCGCTGTTGGGTTCAGACTCACTTCCACTCCAAGATTTGTTTGGATCCCGATCCACAATAACTACAGGGAAGGGGGTTACGTTAAAGGTCAATCACAACATAAAGGAAATCGCTGTAAATAACTTATTTGAAACTTACCCTCTTTCTGTTCCCTTTTGGAGGCACTCATGAGTTTCTTTAAGTTCACCATGTGAGGTTTCTGCAAAAAAAAATTTTATTTTTATATTATTTTAGTGATTTTATGAATGTTCACAACAGTGTCCAAAATATTACGGACACAGGTTTTACAGGTTTATATTACAGGTTACCATATTGATTTTAACTGCTTACAATATATCCATTGTCACAGAAGATTAATTATTGTTACATGCCCCTTTCTACACAACATTTTAAACCTATATCTATATTATGCTCTATAATTTATTCCCTGTTTCCAGAAAAAATTATGCTTCATATTTTCTGACTGTGATTGTTATTATTTTCCAGACATACAGCAATAAATACTATACAACATATTTAAATCTTTACAAGCATTGCTCTAGCATTGAGTGAGTACATCTCCCCACAAGATGAAATTTTATAGATTTCTAATCCACCTCATATGAATCATTGCACAGTATTTTGAAATACCTTTGGGCTCAAATCTAACTCATCATCTTCATCTGTAGAAGGCCAGGAATCAGCAGGGCCACTTTTTGATGCTCTAAAACATTAAGGCGTATTATCAAATTTCATACATGCACATACGTATTATATTTTACTCAGATATTGTTTCTGGGCATTTTAGAATATTTCCTTACCTACTAACAGAGTCTGCATGAGAATTGTCATCTGTATCTGAAAATATACAAATTACATATATGATGTAAAATAATGAAATCACTGTTTGATATATATGTTGATTATGAATTAAAGAATAGCTATGAGATATAAAAAAAAAACTAAAATATCCATTTGACCATTAAAAGGTTACGTTTGTGTTCTACACTAATAGAAATAAACAATTTTTCAGAAAAATGGTTATTTTACAGACCAGACTAACTAAAACTTAAAGAAAACACTACACATAATTAACAGAAATAAGTCACAACATGACTTACCATCAATAATTTGAAACTATAAATGCCCAAGCATATGACTCATATTTGTATTCACTGATATTTGCTTACGAAACACATATTGATATTAGACAGAATCTATGAAAGATTTTCAAGATGCACCACAAAAGCACAAGTCCAAATGTGATCTTCCTTATTTTAAGCATGCAATCCTATTACATTTATTGGCATAAATGTATTCGTCTTGTTAGGGAGATGGTAAAGAATCTTGTGCATCCTCTGTGGCACATCAACACTTATGGTAATACTTGCAATACCTTTCCCTGCTTCTTTCGAGGTTCCTTCTGCAGCTATCCATTGACATGACAATGTAAGCAATATGAATGGGGGAAATAAAAAGACCTCAGACAAAACACTGTACAACAAAACAAGTATTACTGAGCACAGATGAGAATATGAAGATGGAAGTATTAGGAAATGCAGGATGATTGCTCTCAAATGTGTAATCATCACACCTGAGATGAAAATGTATCGAAGAGTTTAACAAGGTTTGGTATGGCCGATATCAAACTCTCTCATGGATTCATTCATGTTTTAGGTTGGAATGGTAAGGTATTTTTTTCTTATATCTTGTAATCTAAAACAGATGAAGCATACATTAGGCTGCATGCTCAGTGACTCACCATCTTTGTCTAAAGCTGGACCTCCTAGAGAAAAGCCGGCCTCAGGACTTCCCAGCTGTGAAGCTTGTTTGTTTTTACTGGAGGCAATGTGAGAGGGTGACTGTAATGTCTTTCGCTTTGTCCCATGTTCAATGATTAGATGTGAACATCTGAAAATGAGAATAATTAGAAATATTTGGCCTCATCAAGCAGATAATAAGAGCAAATGTGAAATCTCCTTAAGTAAACAAATTAAATGCTCACGCATGGTGCCCATTCATTACAGCATAGTCATCAGATGACCATCCTTTATTATCCTTCACAGTGATGTCAGCATTGTAATCTAAGAGTAGTCGCACCATACTGATATGTCCATTGCAAGCAGCTATCAACAATGAGGACCTTGGGGGCATGAAATTGAAAAACAGAGGTGTAAAATAGTAAACATAACGTTCTGACAAAAAATAAATATTTCCCTAATATTAATCCTTGCAATTTGATACACTGAAAAAATGTGTAAGTCAAACAAACATAAATTTTCCCCCCATTTTAACATGCATAATACTGCAAGCCATATAAAAAGCCACCAAGTATTTGTGTATGCACAACCTATATATTATTGATATTATTATTCATATTTTTTCATTCATGCCGCATGCATGGTTATACTAAGCAAATATCTTGTAGAACTATCATACTTACCGTTGCTCCTGGTTCTTGATATTAACATCTGCTCCCTCCTTGAGTAGAAGTTCAGCCATTTCTACATGGTTTTCCTCCACTGACAAAATTAAGGGAGTGTTGCCTTCCTGTGAATCCAAATAACAATATATTTAGTCACTTAAGCTTTTTAAATTTTGTCAATATTATTATTTTTCCGCACCCCTAAATTGGATAAGTGCTTACAGACAATGAATGAATAAATGAATGAATGAATGGTTTTTGTTGACTGTACTAACCTACTGTCATCTTTCATATTAAACGTAATTCTTTATATTACTATAGCAGCTAGGCAGGTTCCTGAAAGCAAGTAAAGCATCACTCTGCTCACTCAGCTGTTAATTTAAGTAAGTATCATTTCATGCTGCCCTCAAACTCCTCGGATCTACTAACAGAAACATATCCCCCACCATGTGTCTGACACCTGTTGTGCTGAGATAAATATAAAAGGTAATCTGGAGTCCTGGTGAGATCCCTGCTTCACCTTGTTCTGAGCATTGATGTTAGCCTCGTGTTCCAAGAGCTGCAAGGCCACAGGCAGGCAGGGGATGCGGGCTGCCAAGTGCAGTGCTGTGTTGCCATTGATATCCACCAGGTTTGGATCTGCCTCATGCTCCAGAAGGATGGATACGCAACGATCCTGCTGGCACTGCACTGCCTGCCAAGATCCACATATAACACCACAAACTCAAACACATTACTGTCCAAAAGTTTTAGGCACCAGAGATTATGAGATTTAAAAATCTATTTATCTGAGCAGTGTTTATTTGCTAAAAATAAACAAATGAACAACAAATAACACCCAACACTAGAAAAAAAAAATAACATCTTTCCAGTAAGTGTGATACTCTTTGCGAATGTGTTGGGTTAATTTTTCCAAATCTCTGCTCGTGGCAGGCCATATTATTTGAGGTTATTATCCAATACCTAGTTTTACTGGTTAATAAATAATGATTTTAAATAATGTGTGCTGTTGATTTAACAAATTCAAGGAGAATCTGAACATAACTCACACCTACTACTTTATAGAAACAACTTATACTTATTATTTGTTCTATTTTTTATTTACTGTGATTATATATAAGTTTATACAAACACCACGCTTATTAAGAAGGCCTTAGTTTAAATATATATAATTATCTTAGGTGCCAAAGATTTTTGCACAGTACTGTACATACCTATTTAGAAAAGCTTTCAAATAAGCTAATTAAACAAAAGAAGGCAAATCACCATATATAATATACAATAACAGCAAAACAAAAAGTTAAAGATCATGACACTGTACCTTCATTAAGGCTGAGCGGTTCTGATTGTCACATAGATTGAGTTTAACTTTGCTTTCCACCAAAAACTGAACCACCTCAGTATGTCCATGAACACAGGCTATATGTAATGCAGTTCTGCAAGTCCAATGACAAAGAAGAAAAATAAAGCTCTTCTGTTTTTTTTTTCTCTCATGTTTATCGTGCTATAAAAGTATAACTGTTACTGACAAAATTGATATCTAAAGACAAATATATTATTACAGGAAAACCATATAATAAATTTATCAATAGCAATTAAGAAAAACAAACCCAAATATAAGAACATGTTAAACCACTTTTAACTGATATTCCACTGATATTTCAAATGTTTTGCATAAAGGCTATATCTGCAATGTGATTCCCACCCCTGTAAAGACCTTACAGTGTATTTGTTTTAAGGTTCTCTACAATTAACCATTTTATATCACACTACTCAGAATTGGTTTAGAACACAACTTAACTGAGTTAGAAATGCTATATTGGAATAATGAAGACAAGAGATCCCTTAAAAGATAATATTTTAAATTTCTCAAGAAAACGGACGTGTATCTTGAACAGCAGTATCTACATTCTGATCCTGGCAAACTACATATTAACACTGACTGACAGGACTAAAACTATCCATCCACACTCACCTGTTCTCCTTATCAAGTTGGTTTAAGTCATTCTTTTTAGCAAGCTGTCTTAGTTTTGTCACATCTCCAGTAAATGCAACCTTGTGCACTTTCCCCAAATCCTTCTCTTTCAGGTCATAGCCAACAGAAAGCACACTCCCCGTGTCAGATGCACTGGGAGAGCCTTTCTTTTTTTTGGTGAGGTTGGTGAAGATTTTCTTCATTGTATAAGGCAGTGCAGCTTACAATAGCAAGCCTTCATTGCCTTCCTGATAAGTACACCTGAGATTCAGGAACCGACATGGGATAACCGCACCTTCCCCATCCCCTAAAAATAAAACGTACAAAGAGGATTAGGCCATTTATATTAGCTCCAACACATAATGCTGCTACTGAGGGTTTGTGTGACATTACAGGCGAAGGGAGAGTTTAGAGGACATTCCTATAGGACAATCCTCAATGTTGGGCTTGTGTTTTCTGGCTAACTGAGAAATCCTGGGTCTAGCCTAAAGCAGTTCCTTTATTCCACAGTTCCTAAGTCGATTTTCATGTTCCACCTTAAAGGGTGCAACAGTTAACGTTCACTCCTGCAGCATTTAAGGTGGAGCGGACGACTGGTATTCGAAACTGGTGGCAAATTAACCTATTTTGATCAATGCTGTACATCTTATCTGAAAGTAAATTCTTCTATGTTCAATGAAAAAAGAGATAAAGTAGCATACAATTCGTGACGACTGGTCGTGACTCAAGACAGTAGTCTAATTTAGCTAGATAGCAAACTTAAAAGACAAGACGTCCCCCGTAATACGGCCGAGAAAATAACAAATTGACCTTTCGTGAGCTAATGTAGCTGCTCTGTGTGTTGCTGAATATTACCTCTGCTGGGTTTTCTAAGCGGCTATCAATTTTCCACTAATCCAGCAGAGTTAAATGCTAGTTCTAAAGCTGCGCGGTGTTAAAAATTCTTACGAACTGACGACCCTCGCTTACCTCGGCCAACAGGCTGCTCAGAGTATTACCTTCTGTGCAAGACGTGAAGATTCCAGCATAAAACGTAAAAGGCAGTAAGACCTACAAACAACAATTCAGTGTCAGTTGACCAGCTGTGAGTCTCCCTCTTTAGCGGAGTTAGCTAGCTGCTCCTTCTTAGTGTAAACCGTGGAGCCCACGCAGAGCTAGCGCGGTAACCAAGGCAACCCCACAGCGCCACAGTCATCATCACATTCAACTGAGCACTGGAGTAGATACTAGACACTCAAAAAAGACACGAGTTTGACTGCGAAATACTGCTTCTATTGCTAATTCAGATATCAGGGTAACCATTGTTGACTCTGTCATATAACATATCCAAATCCATACTTGGCATGTCCTGTATAGCCCCAATTGTCACTCTGTGTTTGGTTTTGTTTGCTATATTTTCTGTTCTAAAATGTATTTACAGTTACTCTTATTCTGAAGATATGTTTTTATCAAGTTTAAACCCAAGTTTTCAAGTTTTTATGTGCTTATGTACTGTATGCTATACAAGGGAAATACATGTTCAACATTTTGGAACTTGATGAAGATGCAAATATAGTACAGTTTAAAATAATATTACTATTCAAAACAACTTTGTCAGTGTTGTTTCCTACTGACCACCGTGGACTAATGGGGTATCGGCATAAACAGGGGTCGTCTGGCTGTTGTTTCCACACGGAAAAGCAGGTCGTGTGGGCGGGGCCAACCGTTAGACTGGGGCGGTTTGAAAATGTGATTGACGTTCAAATGGTACAATCGTATTATCAGTTTCTGATGTTCCTAAAAAAGGGCCCGCCCTTTTTACGTGTCTTTTTTTTGAAGTTTTTGATTGGACCAGAGGGGTTTGAAGGACAGCGGCGTCCACCAATTACATGGCACTCACACAGCGATTGGTGCTCTGTGAATTTTAAACTACTTAAACCGTTTTGAGCGGGTAGGGTTGAGCCGCTGTTTTCATAGCGCGCACGGATCTGAATGTTTATCGGAAAAAAAGGAGTGGGAGATCTGTAAAGCGTACGGTTTTAACCTAAAGGTATTGACGTAACGTTAAGTTTTTTTATTACTTTATTTAACGTATATGGATTCGGGTTATTTCTGCTGACAATTTGGTGGTGGGCGAAATGCTAACGAGAGATAACGTTATTTCTATAGCGGTAGTGCTCTAGTAATCTTTCATAAGCTTTGCAGTGTCCATTCAATAGCATTTATACTGAAATCTCTTGTCTCTCTGTTAACCTTAAGATATTTGTGTCAGCATTTGTTTACGCTTTCTCATCGTCGAACTGGGTTAACTATCGCTAGCTACCTCGTCGCTGAGCATGAGCTACATCATAACATAAATTGTGCTCTGTGCTCTTCCACTGCAGTTTCAGAGAAGTCTCTGTTATAAAAAAATTATGCTATGAGCTCGTCGTGAAACTTTAACGCAAATGTTACATTGCTTTCAGTTGCGCATAATTGTTCTTACGTAGGCCAGATCAGGTTAGGTTGGCAACGTTAGCCTATAACGTAGAAAATCTTAACTTTGCTTGCTTATAAACTAACATATAGACATTTACCAGTTGTTTAAAACGATCCGAGCACATGTCTTTTTACAGTTGAAGAACGATATTAGGAAACTGCAAACGGTAGTTCTTGGCATTTTGCCCACAAAACAAAGCATTGTTAGACCTAGGCTGAATCTAAAATGGCTCCAAAGTGCATTGAATGGATCATGAAGCTATGACTTTAACATCCAGACAGTGCACTCGGTGTTAGACAGGGACCTGTGCATTTTATTACTGAATGTAAATAGATACATATTAGAAATGTATTGTTGTATTCTGATAAAGAAGCTGGTATTTCATGTTCTACTTAGGGCGCTGGGTAGATAGTAGACAACCATTTGAGATACAGCCCTGGATCGTGTCAGGACTTAATCCCATTGTGACTCTCCATGCTTTTTGAGCACTGCTAGGTCATGAGAATATGAATGTAATGTTTCACTACATTGAAACTTTCCAATGTGCTAGAAAGTCCAGAATATCCAGTTCTGTTTTTTGACTCTACAATTAAATCAGTAAAATATATTTTCTAATGGAATTTCAATGTTTTTACAGAATTAAAATGTAAATGTGACATGTGTAGGTTATATAGTTTGATGTGAATGCCTGCACTTTGTTGTATGGTATTTGAAATTTTCTTCGTCCTCCCACTGTGAAAATTTATTTAATACTTAGAGTATGATTATAGAGTAAATTTTTACAGTAAATATATAAAAAAAAACTGAAGATGCATGTACTTAGAAGAGTTATCTAAATGTTTAGTCCAAAGAATATATAAAGCTAGATGGCAGCTTGGAAAATTTTTATTGTGC
Source organism: Hoplias malabaricus (assembly GCF_029633855.1). Lineage (NCBI taxonomy): Eukaryota > Metazoa > Chordata > Actinopteri > Characiformes > Erythrinidae > Hoplias > Hoplias malabaricus. The sequence goes on from NC_089803.1 coordinate 33,685,588, forward strand.
ATGTAGTTGAAGTTTTTCATGATTATTTTGTATAGAATCTTGTTGCAAAGTCACAAAATTTGTGTGTAGTATAGAGGCGTCTATGATTTTTGTGCTGAACGTCATCCTGTGTCTTGCCCTTCAATCACCTCTTTCAATGCACAGGGACGCAACCATGAGTTCCTTGCCAGAGGCCGTGCGTTCCCTCACACAGGTGTTGACTGGGAAGCTGAAGGATTTTACAGATGAGGTTGAAAATGTTCACATGTTGTGGCTGGAGGAAATTCAGCAGGAAGCTCAGCGAATGTTCTCAAGGTATGTTTATATTTATATATATATATATATATCTCAAGAGTATAGCTGTAAAATCAGATAAATTTGAAATGACACTATTGGCTTATTCAAATTTTGTAATATTTTTGTTTTTGACTTTAGAGACACATCATCCTTATTGTTTTATGTTACAGTGATTTTAATACAGAACCAGAGCTCATGCCCAAAACTCCATCACAGAAACGGACAACCCGCAGGAAACGGATCTCTGTAGAGTTGAATGAAACTCGGAACAAAAGACGGTAATAATATTTAGATTGTCCCATTTCCAATGTCATGTTGGAAATCAGTGTTTACGTGTTTTTGCAGTTTTCCTATGTTCATATTTTTGAATGATAAACAGTATAATGTTTGAGCCAGAAAAATATTCTTTTTATGTTAAATTTAATGTTTTAATTTATGAACAGTTATGTTTTCAGTACTTGAGTTAATAATGAGGAAAAAATATGGAGCATTTGAATGATATTTTAGATGAGTTACATCAGTGGTCATTGGGGCATCAGGTAGTGTTGCCTTGGCACAGCTCCAGAGTTCTGTGGTTGAAGGTTTAAACACTGCCTTGGGTGACTGTCTGCTAGTTTGGTGTGTTCTTCTAGTGTATGTGTGAGTTTACTTTCTCAGTTCAAAAACTGTCAATTGTTGGATAGACTGTACAAAAAGGTTCCATACATGTTTGTCCTGAGCTGGACCCTGTCCAGGGTGTGTTTCAACCTTGTCTCCTGGCATGCTGGCAGTTGGGCATACTGGCTGATTTAAATAATTTAAATAAATTATTTATACTGTTCAAAATTTACTGTGAATCTTGTGATTTGCAAGTGTTCAAGACATTCATTTTTTTTTCTTCTCTCTCCCCCAGTTTCTCTAAGGGGAAGCGCAGTAACTTGCGTCGTTCTTCTGTCCAGAACACTCTAAATTCAATTTCAGAGCTGATAGTTACACATGCACCCAGTAACAGCCCTGATACATCAACTGAGGAGCCAGTTCGCCGCACACGGCGCAATAAAGCGGTGGCAACAGTGACTGATAGTGAGCCAGTCAAACGTAGCACACGCAACAAAGGTGCTGCCAAGGCAAGGGAGCAAGCAGAAATGATGGAGGAGGTGGCAGCGGTGGCTCCACAGCCATCTGATGTTCCGGAAAACAAGGAGTCGAGCAATTTCTCATCCCCGGTGCAGTCACTGTTGTCTCAAGCTGTGGTGAAAATTCCTTCAGCGGAGCGTCTCTCTGCTGAGAGACAGCTACAGTCCAATCCTTCTCCAGGACGCTCTGCTAATAAAATAACTATCGCAGCTGTAGGGTCTCAGGCTCAGACCTCATCCTCACGGACGTCAGTCCGGCGGTCTCTGGTGCTGCGCCACTCTCTGGTGGGCCTCAGGCACAGCATGACCCAGGAAGCAGTTCGTCGAGCCTCTCGACGTTCCTTTTTAAAGAAGAAGAACAAAATGGGCAACTCCACATGCAGCAGCTCTGTCAGTGGTGAGACTACCCACATGCAAAAATATACAGTGGCAAAATCTCTATAGGGAACACATTCTGCTCTGCCATATTACAGTAAATCAAGTACTTAAATGCTAACATTTTGGCTTTGCTTTGAATTCATGTGGTTTTACGTATTTATTTGACCAATACGTATCTGGTGTTGTACATTCTTCATAAATTATTCAAACTTTATTGTTCCTTAGGGGATGTTTCTATGGATGTAGAAACAGAAGAGAATGATGTAGCTGAGGACAGGGTTGAACAGTGAGTAAACTTGTTTCTATTATAGAGTTTGTTATTTTATTTGTGATAAGTTTCAGAGATTAAATATCACCCTGTTTTCTAGAATCAACACAGAGGAAGAACAGACAGAACAAGCAGCTGAAACCAGCACTGAAGCACAGAAAACCCCGGCTGAGGTTGCTTGACTGCATCCCAGTATTGATTACTTCCCTTAAGGGCATCAAAAAGCATTAAGATATTGTATGTCTGCAGTGCAATTAATTCACAAATTTCTCCCGTGTGTTGTTAAATGTGTTTAATCAGAATCCTGAGTCCAAGCAACCAGTAGATGAAGCAAAAGTGATGCAAGTTATGGAACAGAAGCCATCAACTCCAACTGTCGGGGAAAATTGTCGTTTCACACGTTCCATGGCTCGGCTGTCAGACGCGGGTACTGATGTGACAGGTAAATACTGTTATTGCAATCACATTTCCGTAATGAAATAAGTTACAAACAATATAGGGCCAAAAACGCCATCTCATATTAATTGATAAATGGAAGTAAGCACACACACACAATACAGAATCCAGGTTTTTCCAAAATGCAAGGCTTGAATTTTCTGCACACAGTGCTATTCTCAATCCATACAGATAGTTATATTTTGACACAACCTGCAACCTGGTACTGAACATTTACAGGTTTATTTATTTATTTTTGTAATTGTTTTGTCATTACATAAAATTCAATACAATACAATTAATTTCATGCCATTTACTTTACATTATTATAAGCAATTTATGAATGATTTTAAAGTATACAGGCAGATGTGAGTAGTGTTAAAAATGAACACACTTTGCCTCTGGATTGTACTTGTACTCAACTCTCGGGTAATACCCATAACTATTGCATTACTCCACTGACAAAGTATGAAATGCATTTGAATATCTGAAATCTGGCATGAATTGCATACTGCTCGCCGAATAATAAAACAAAGAGTGGCAAACTCTAAAAAAGTAGAAATAATTTGAATAGATTTCCATAATTCACATAAAAATGATCGCTTCACATTCTGAACTGTAGTACATATGCTAATCTTATGATATTTTATAAGATACTCAAGCATCTGTGGGCATCTCTCACCTGTAGATATGGCTTTGGGTTTCCTGCCATTTTATTTAGTTACATTTATTACCCTAGCCTTTGCAACTTTTTTTATGGCACTTTATATTTTGATTAATATTTTTCCACCACAATATTATATGCTCTGCATGTAACTGGGTAGTTAATTATATTTTATTATTTCCAGTCACATGTGCTGGTGTATGGTATGTACCAGGTATTAGGGATTGGCAGGTTTTCCAGTAACTTTGTTATTTCAGAATTTATATGGGTGTCTAGAAATTTCCCATTTTCCAGAAAAACATTTTTAATAAGATACTTACTAAATGAGTTGCCTTTTATGTCTTATAGATGACAGTGGAAAGAATTTGCAGGATGATGTAAGGTGAGTGAACTTTTAAATTACTTTTTGTTTGAGTAATTTGTATAATGTTTTCTCTAAACTAGTGTGTCTTGGGTTTTGAATAAAGTATACCTTTTTCAGGGCTTCTCGCTCGGGTTCCAAACGTCGTGCGGCAGAGGCAGCAGCAATAGCATTTGGCACACCCAAGAAGAAGCACTCGCCTCCCAAGAAGTGCATGACTGTAAGACAGCCAGTACATCTTACTTTCATAGTAAACAATTCTAGTACTATATCAAAAATATTTGGTTTGTATTGATTCCTTGCTCCCCAGTTTCTACACTTTAAACAAAATGTATAAGCTTAATAACCTTTTTATAGGGATGCTTATTTATTAGTGTAATATCGCTTGTTCCTGGATGTCAAATGGCTAATAAGAACATCAGAATTTCAAAAGCTTGGTACTTCCACCACCTTAGTTTTGGTATAAGTGGTATAGGTATTTATGTAGTCATTTACTTATATTTTAGGGCATTACGCCTAGCATGCGTTTCCTGCACACAGTACAGAAGAACCAGCTTCTGATGATGACTCCAAGTTCACTGGGACGCAGCTCCATCATAAAGAGCTTCATTAAACAGACTGGAAAAACAGATGGCAAGGTGAGCCTCTAGTCACTACACTTAATGATTTGCTACAGATTATGGTGTAAATACTTAATTAGACCAACTAGATTTTGGATTTTAATATTTCTGTACCTTGGGAGGAAAGATTTTATAGAAATTAACAAGGTTTAATGACCAACTCAATTGTCAAATGATTGGTCACTTTTTGGGGGGGGGGTGCAATTGTAATTTGGCAGAGGTGTAATTAAACCGAAGTTAGACTGAAGTATACTGTGACTTAAGATATTTGATCACTTAATCAAAGTAGAGAGTAAATGCATTGTTTGCTGGGTTAGTAATCCTGCTCCTATTTTTTTCCCTCAGTTGAGCACTGGCTCGGTGGTAAGTGCAAATTCTGATGTAGCTATGTAAGCCACTGTAACATTTCACTGGTGTGTGTACGGATGTGCGTGCACTGGGTCACTTTCCTTTTGCCATCTAACTTGTAGCGGTGTGTGAGAAGTCTCATACTGTATTACTTTAACATAGGAAATTTGTGTTAAGGTTTTTAGTGAAACGCTTCTTTATATTTCTTATTTTCGTACTGTGATATACACAGCCTAACTTAAGGGTGGGCAATATGATAGTACTTTTTGTGGCTATCAGTATTTTTCCAACTTATCTTACCACTGAAGGTTATTGTTTTACATAATGTGTATTAAAATACTTAATGTGATTTTATATCAAGAGTTATATTGTTGCCGTATTGTCCACCCCAAAGTGCTAAATCATTTGGGGGAACGTGCTACAGGCTATCATTTTAACTTAATCTTTTAACTCAATCCCTCATGTATGTCCCTCTAACCTCTCACTAAATGCAACTTCCGTTAAATATTTGTCATTGTATCTCAACCCAAGTGTTTTTTTGTTTTTTGGTTTGTTTTTTTTTTCCCCTCCATGAAAATGGTCCTTGTCACTTTAGGTGCGGGAACGGCAAAAATGGGATGCATTAAACAAGAAGATTGAACAAGAAAATGAAAGAAAGAAAAAGATTGAAGAAGAAAGGAGAAAGAAACAGGAAGAGATGAAAAGGTATCAATTCAGTTTTGCATGGGTTTTTGTTTTTTAAATATATATAGATTGCAGATTGTATTGAGCTGCCTGGATTATGTAGAATAAGGCCAAGTGCTTTCTTTTTCTGTTTAGAAAACGGGATGAGCGCTTAAGACGAGTAGTGGAGGCACGGGTCAAAGGAGAGAAAGAAAAGGAGCAGGAAAAGAAAAAGAAAATTGAAGAAAAAATGGCACAGCTTGAGAAGAAAAATGATTTGGTTGGTCTCAATTTTTATATTTGAAATTTATTTCAGTAAAATTATTTTTTCACCAAAGGATAGTGATGCCAAGAAAATCTGGAATTTTAAGCTTCAGTTATATGGATTTACATTTAAATGCTTTTAGGTTTTATTTATCTAAAAATAAATAAATATCTCAAGTTCAATTTTAATTCATATTTTGTAGTTGGACAGACAAATTGTATGCATATAAGGAAAAAGCCCTAATCTTATTGCAATATATTTCATTGGAAGCTTCGTGTGGAGCGGTTGGCTGAAGAGAAAGCCAAGAAAATGGTTGCTTCTAAACGTCAAGAAGAACTGGAACTTCGTAGGAAACAAGAGGAAGCAGCCCGAAAGAAAAAGCTTCAGCAGGCTGTAAGCTGTGTAATTTATGCACAAATTCTTGTCACACATTAAACATATGACATCAATATAGCGTGTGTGTATATACGTTTTTCTGCTTTTTTTCATACTGTTTAAACAATGTTCATAAATATTGTTACAGACATATTTCAGCCAATTATTTAATAATTAACAAAATTCTACACTTTCTCCCTCAGGAGGAAGAAGAGCGACGGCATCAGGAGCTGTTGGCCAAGCGAAAGGCTGAGGAGGAACGAGAGAAAGCTCGCAAACAAGCGGACGCTGCACGTGCTCTGGAGCTCAAGAAGGAGCAAGAGCGGGAACGAGAGCGGGAGAGAGAAAGGGAGAGAGAAAAACAAGCTGCTGCTGCTGAGAGGTTGGTTGCCTGCCCCCACCCTTAGTAAAATTAAAGTATGGAAGGTACTTAAGTTTATAGTATATTGTAGTACAGCATCCCAGCAATTCATGAGACAATGTGTGGCAAACAACCTCTGAGGACTAAAATGGAATTATTTGCTGCAGGGAAAGATTAGAGCGTGAAAAGGCTATTGCTCTTCAGAAGGAACTGGAGAAAGCTGCCAAGGAGAAAGAAAGAAGAGAGCTTGAGGAGAAGAGAAGGAGGGTATATATCTAACTGCAAGCTGCCCAAACACAACTGCTTTAATAACTTATTCCTTGATATTTTTTTTTCTTTTAAACCTATTACAATATCTTTTTATTCTTAGGCAAATTTATTGCACTCCATCACACATGATCATTTCTAAATGGGTTTTCAAAGTCCTAGATATACAATTTGCTAAATAGCAATAAGGCTGTATGCATATGCAAATTTGATCAAATGAAGTTCTCTCCATACAATATTTTCTTTTTATACAACAGGAAATAAGAGATGTAATACACAGTAGTGATGCTGAAGGAAATTGTAGCATGTTTGAGTGTTTACTACATATGTATACATTCTCTAATAACACTAGTGGTGAAAAATTCTGCTTTGTATGAGCTCCTTATGGAACTTTATATAGTACACTTAAATAAATGAATACCCCCAATGTAATGGTTGCTAATTCCACCTGTTAACTAGAGCTCCCTTTTAATTGCACAAAATACAACCAGCCCAGTTGGGTGAGGGCATGCCTCAGGCATGTCAAGCCAACTTCTGCTTATATTCAAAAAGCTGCTAACACAATAGCAATTGACACTTCATTATGCTTAAAGGAGAAGGCTACCTGCCCAGTTGTTAGCTAACAGACACCTGTGAAAGCTGGAGGTCTGGCCACCTAGAGGTTGTCCTCTCTTGATTGAACATTACCAATGTTTATTTATTATCATTGATTTTTTTAGTTTTAGTTTTTTTATACATAGGAGCTTACATAATCCATTTGTAATGGACATATCCATTTGTCCACTTTTAAGGTTGGATGCACCCATATACATATTATGCACCCGTTTTGATCATGGCGGTGATGAGAAACACTCAAAATACACCAAAGAGTATATTGTTTCACTTCATCCTTTTGATCCTTTAGGTCATTTTGTGAATTTGAAAGTGGTGCGTAGTTCAGCACCTGATCTTAGCCTCATAATTAAACCATATATTTCATCGCTAAATGTCTCCTTAAGTGCCATTCATCTAAATGCATGTCCCTTTCCTTAGGAAGAGGAGCAGAAGAAGGCTGAAGAAAGAGCTGCCCAACAGAAGCATGCTGCCGTTGCCCCTACCATCACTGTACAGTATTTTATTTTTAATTTGAAATTCTATCTTTTAAAGATCATGGTACTGTAATAACCTCACTTTTATGTCCCCACACTCTTTCAGACTTCAGTTATGAAAATGCCAATGTCCAAAACCCTCAGTGCCACAACTGCCCACAGTCCTGCACTAAATGTCACTGTAGATATTGAGGTAATATACTGAGATATTAAAATGTACATTTGTTCATGTCCTTTATGAAGTTCTTGCTATTAAATGACTTGTCACTTTCAGCACTCTGTCATGAAGACCCCTGTGGGGAAAGGAACAGCAAACATGACAATAGACAAGGGAGCAGCACTGAATGTCACTGTAGATGTCGAGGTAAAAGAAAAAATAATTTTTTTAAGATTCATATATTTTGTTTATTTGCTTCTGTTCCTTTATCCTAAATTAACGTTTTCAGGATGCTCTGCCAGCTAATAAGTGTTGTCTTATCCTCCATTGCTCTAAGTCAAATCTTACTTCAGTCAATCTTGTTTTACCTATATGTAAACAATGAATGGATTTTATTCATCGGTACTATTGTTTCTTATATATGGTGTGAGTTAGGTTACCTAGACAGCAGGACAGTTGTCGTCTTCTACACTCCTACAAAGTGTTGCAACTATTAGCTGACTGGGTACATATATTTACAGCAGTATTTCTCAAACTTTTGAAACTGAATTTATATGAAGGAGGAATAGACAGTTCACTTATTGGAAAATGAACAAGATTGCTCATAATAATGAATTTGGTATGTGTAAGGGGAAGGTTCTGCCTTTTTAATAAAGTTTGCTTGTAGTTATGGGATCAGGAACAGCTGTTTTACTGTAGATTTATGCTCTATGCAATATCTAGACCTACTTTTAAAAATTTTGTATGACTACAGTAACATACACAGAAAAGCAGTGACGAGACAGTTTCAAAATGCACAATATTTACTATAAGGGCTTTTTGACTTGTGGCACTGTTTCTTGGTGTAAAGAATAATGCTGCCCTTTGATTCATAAACATGTCCAGATAAACAGGACTTAATATATTTGTTCATATCCTATAGCAATCTCCTCAGTCCTACCAGATAACCCCTAAAGGGAAGAAGGTAGATGTTTTAACAAACCCAGAAGACTATGGGATGGACCAGAACAGTGATGATTCTACAGACGATGAATCTGCACCCAGGAAACCCATCCCTTCTTGGGCAGAGGGTAAGAAGTGTTTCTGACTCCAAGGATTCTGAGTACCAGCTGTCTTATTAAATGTTAAAAACTATTTACCTTGGAATGCCCATACATGTTCACAATATTACTTGGAAAATATTCCTTGCATGTTGCACGGACTTCCAAATTTATTTATTTTTATTCCCCTTTCTCCTGTGACGATACAACTTAATTTGGCCGGTAAATGATTCACTCCTTTATTAATCAACTAATCAATTTCAAATTTTATTGAAATTTTATATCTTCTACAGGTACACACATTTTATGGCATCATATATATTAATTGTATTTCTGTCCACAGGTATGCAGCTTCAGCAGGCTATCATGAAGCGCTATTATGACCCACTAGACCTAGACTCTTACTTTGGGGTGATTGAACAGCCCAGACTGGAGAAAATCTTTCAAAAGACCAAACCACGCTTCTTTAAACGTACTAGCTCTGCTGTGTGGCACTCTCCTCCACGCATGGGCACCATGCCCAACTAGGGGACAGATGTCTATTTTTCTGCCGTCTATTTTATATGTATACACGTCACATTTGTTTTATATAAACTTTTGAATTTTACTTTAATAAAGCACTATAAAAATATATTTGAAGTTGGAGTAGTGGGGAGGACAAAAAGAATGAGAAAACGGTTGTTAGGTTTAAGGTGTTCTGATCTGTAGTGTATCTTAATGGGAATTGATTGAATTAGCCTCACCTGCTAATTCACACAGGAGCTGCTACGAATATTAAATTGAAAGTGTAACATGGCACAAATTTATTGGAGGCTAAATGTGTCAATGGAGTGTGTATGTAAATTCCCTCCTTTTAAACCTGCATAATAAACAAAGAATTTGAGGAAATAAAAAAAATGGGATTTGAAGTGTGTGGAGGACGTGCTCTCCTTAATTTAATCCATGTCTCTTACATGTCTTGGTTATGTAATCAGGGCCTAAATTAGCATTCTGTCAGACTTTTTAGCCCTGCTTTTCTTGCCTAATACTCAAGTGTAAATTTGGTCTTTCCTTAAGAAGTGAAATACTACAAAAATGGCTATAAAGTAAAAGTCAACAGTCTGCTGACTGTATAACAAATAACTATTTTTCTTTTAATTAAATAAAAATCGTCTCTGATTTGGTTTTTATGCTATATGCCAGATCATTAACTGTGAATGTTCTGGCATTTCCAGTGCTGAATGATGACAAAATACCACGTTGTGGGACAAGCCACTCAGAAATGTATCTGTAATAAATAATGTTCTTTCTTTTTATACATCTTGAAATGCTGAGGGTTGAGTGTACGTGAAATCTTTGTTTATGTTTGGCCTTTTCCTGTAGTAAGTAGACTATAACGATATCTACACAGTATACAGAGCGGAGACGAAGGAAAAACAAGAACTTCGTGCTCGAACCCCTAATAATCGCTAAACCCATAAGGACATAGCTTTTAGTGCGAACATCGAGAAAGACGGAAATTTCTACGTCACACGGTCGCAGTGCGCCTGCGCTTTCTATCCTAGCGGGCCGTTATAATCCTCGGCCAATCACAGCCTCACTGAGATTATACATTATTTTAAAAACATACCGTTTTGCTGTTTTCACTTATGAAATTAAAATTATTCCTCACATATTGTACATACTAACCTCAGGCCTGAAGTGATTTAGCGGTGTTAAACGGATGTAGAATGATTATTTAATGACTCAAGAAAACACCTGTTACCGTGGTCGAGCGTCTCTGACCAGGACCAGTCCTCGCTTTGTGCGCACAGCGCCTGTTCAGACCTACGACGAAAAGCATAAACATAAACCCCTCTTCGGGCCGTGGACTGATCTGTGAACGGGAGTATATTCCTTTCGTGGAAATTATAACGTCATTCGTCGAGGGACAGCAAACGGCCAGGGGAATATAGCGTTAGATAATCTAACCTGATACACTTTACAGAGGTAAGTGAATTCGAAACCTATGGCCAGCGTTATATATCAGAACTAGGTGCGTTTGTCTGTAAGGCTGAACACGGCGGTTTCTTTTGTATTATTATTTTTCTTGTCTACCTTAATGTGGAATAGACTTAATGATTACGGAGCCATTTCAGACTGCTAACGTCCTTGCCATGGGACAGATCACAGTTGACTGTAGTTGATTGTTACATGGCGGTGGGTTAGGTGAAAACAACACAGTTTCACCAATATTCACTGTTTAAATGTCACTGTTACGCTGGTCCGTTGCTAAGCTAATGCTCCCGTCTCTGTTGCTTTATAATAAATACGAGTAGTTTATCGCTGTTATTATTAATTACACCCATGTCTGTTCTTAACGTATTAAGTTAGCAACGTCAGATGACGAATATTACAGTTTTATTGGAGGACTATGTTAAATAGCTCGCTGCGTTGTCATGGCATTGACACGCGTTGGGCCTGTCCACCGCAGGGCTGTTAAATTATCATGGGTTACGTGAATGAGCTCCAGGTTTACAAACCTTGTTATTCTAAAGCAGATTCGTCTCGGGAGCCAAAGACGATTCTCTAGATCATGTGTAACAGAGGGTGTAAGTGTATATTTAAGCTTGTCCAACATTTCTAGATTTTTCTACCAATGTGTCCGAGTCGTAGTTGTTCGCTGTAGTCAATATCGCTAATAGCCTACACATCCCATGAAGTAAGGCGGGGTCGAGGACTCTCACATATCAGAGGCTGGAGCTTCAAATCGCTCCCTGCCCCCTACATCATGTAGTATGTAGGTCTTCATAAAATAACGGTTTCTGTATTTACAGATATTATGATTTTATTGAAAGAAAAAGCAACTATATTCAAATAAAGGCACACCATATTTATACTTTATTGCATTTTCTGAATGTAGAAGTTTTTTCAGCTATCTAGTGGACTACATAGGGTGTAGTCAGTCATTGTGAGTAGTGAGATGTTCAGATTCAGCCAGGTTCAATGTAAATAAAATACGGGGATACCTATAAAGTATACAAATGTCTACCACCCCTTTCAAAAAAATTAAACTACTGCACTGTTTACATAACCTGTTATCCTAGTAACCCTTGTGTGTGTGTGTGTGTATGTGCGGTAGGGGTGGGGTGTCATCACATATAATATGAATTTACAAATACAGAAATAAATAAATGACTAAATATTGAATCCAATTAAAAAAAAATCTGATAATTAATGTTCACTCCAAACCGAACTGTGTTAGTAAAGTGACAAAATCAGAGGCAAGGGTGGCATTTGACCCATTGATTGCCTGGGCCCGTAGGTCTTACTTGAAGTGTGTACCTTTGATGAAGTGTACACAACCTTTAATGATGATGTCTAAGGCCTCCTTCAGCTATGTTTGTGTCACTAATCAACCATGCACATTCATGTGTTTTAGGAAAGGATTCTTACTGGTTTCTACAAAATCACCAGTTCCATCAAGAAAACACATTGTAGTTACACATAATGGCACATGGCTCTCTTCACAAGGCTTGAGCACATTTGTTGGGGAAAATTAAAGAATCATAACACCCTACAGCTTTGCACACTTAAGTAGGCACAATCAAACAAGGGGTGCAAGTACTGGCCCAGGGTTTTTCAGCCCTCTTCTTGTCTCACACTTTTACTGCTGCACAAAGGCTCTGGAATACATCATCAATCTTTAAGCCTTACAAAGTCTATATACAGCCCATTCACTGTCAATATTTTAATGATTACCATTAATTTGTTTTGTTTTTTTATGCTTTTTCTTGTTTACATTCAAATCTGAACATAAAATGAACTTATAAACCCCTATGTTTTGCTATCAGTTTAATTCGTTTAATCTTTAGCAGATCTCTACTTGAGCCAAAATATTTAATTTACATTGATATGAATGAGAAGCTGCACATATTGCATATTCTGCTAAAAGTCGTATTATTTGACATCAGCCAAATGATAGCCTAAACCACAAACGCAGCTAGCCATGTGAAACCTTATAATTATTTAGTTAAAATATATAATTTAGAAAGATAATCAAACAACATAGGTATAGAGTTTTCTAAAAGAAGGCCATTTATATTCACTCAAAGGTGCACAAAATCATATCTATTTGAATGCATTGTTTGAGTGTACAATTCACAATTGTTTCGTGTATCTGGTGCACTATGTATGGTCTAGTAAATCGTTCAAGATTCAGACAAGTTCATTGTATCATCTAGGCATACTATGTGTAGTCTAGCTAATCCCACACATAGCATTTCAACTGCTGGGTGAGCAAACTGCGGTACAGAATAAGTGTCAATACTGCCTCATTAAAAGTACCCGAGATAATGAATATTCACTCTGTGACATATGGTTATTGGACATGTTTTTTTTTAGGTTGTTTTGTACCAGAACCAGTAGAAATGGGCTGAAGCTAAACTAAGTATAAGTCCTAAGGCTGGACCTCTTTCCAGCAATCCTTGAATTATGCTATGTTGTATATTCACATTTGGGGCTTATAACATCACCTTTGATGGTAACAGCCAAATAATCTTGGTATTTGAACTATTGAAATATATCATAGTTTTACGGTGAGGAGGTGAACTGCAACTGCATTGACTTGCCTTACTGGATTGCCTAGCTCCTCTAGAACCTCCAAAATTTCAAATAAATTCAACATTTTTGATAAGAAATTATTTTGTACATTTTATGAGTATAGCACAGATTTAAATAATATAAACCAAATTCAGAAGTGTGTATTAAAAAATTAAACAACTTATAAAAGTATTTCCAGTGATAATCTTCAATTACTTCTTTTTGGGTCAACAATAAATAGATGTAAATACACTGAAATTATACTGCAATAAGTTGATTAAATTTAATAATTAAACTATTAATTTGAAGTCAGCTTTTAACACGGTTTCCTCCCAGGGTCCATAAACACACGTTGGTAGGTGGATTGGTGACTCAAAATTGTCCATAGGTGTAAGTGACTGTATGTGTGTATGTTGCCCTGTGAAGGACTGGCGCCCCCTCCATGGTGTATTCCTGCCTTGCGCCCAATGATTCCAGGTAGGCTCTGGACCCACTGCGACCCTGAATTGGATAAGCGGTTACAGATAATGAATTAATGAATAAATTAATTAATTAATTAGTTGCACAAAAGCATGTGAGTGAATTGTCTCTGGCCTCAACCCACCCTACAAACCATTTTTTATCAGTTATACTGAACTATTAAAACTTTTAACTGTAAAAGAATAAATAATCTTGTACAGGTTCATTGAATTTGGGAAAGACTCACAGATAAGTGACTGATGGTTCTGATTGGAGACAAACTGAAAGAGTTTGACCTGCAAGAATTTAGTTAAGGTCAAATATTTTTTCATGACCCCTACTGAGTGCAGTCTTGATTAATCTTCTTTATGGAGTCAGCCCTAGTGCAGATATACTGTTTCAAGAAGATTAAGTAAAACTAATTATTTTTAATTTGTTCTCCATTTGGAACAACTTTCAGAAAATAAATAATTGAATTTTAAAATTATTTTTTTGTTATTTTTGTGAACTGTTATAAATAATGATAATTGATAATGATATTTCCTCCCACAGTCCAAAAACACACGTTGGTAGGTGGATTGGTGACTCAAAAGTGTCCGTAGGTGTGAGTGAATGTGTGTGTGTTGCCCTGTGAAGGACTGGCGCCCCCTCCAGTGTGTGTTCCCGCCTTGCGCCCAATGATTCCAGGTACGCTCTGGACCCACCGCGACCCTGAACTGGATAAGCGGTTACAGATAATGGATGGATGGATGGATATACTTAATTGATAGTGTTGTTCAGCAATAACACTTATGACTGTATAGGTTTTATGTTGATCTTTTAAAGCAATTATATAGTCACTGAAATTAGTACAGGATATGGGTAACTTTTGTAAAAAGGGTGAATGTTTCAAGTATACTGTTCCATAGTTAAAATTATTTTACCATAAAACACTAACCCATGATGCACTAGCACTGCTTGCATTTTTCTGAGTCAGATATTCTCTCTTTCTACAGATGAATCGTCTTGCAGTGGTATGCCTCTGTCTGGCTTTGGGGGTTTCAGTAATGGCAAAACGAGGAGGAGGTGGTGGTTTTAAAGGAGGTTTCGGCTGGGGCAAAGGAGGCAGCTCAAGCAACAAAGGAACAGGCAGCAAAGGGTCTTCATCGAGTGGGACACGTTCACAGCCAGCAAATTACCCTCGTCAGCCACAAGTGCCTAATCAGAATCCACCACCCTACCCTGGCACTGGTGGAGGGTACCCAGGTTCGAACCCAGGAAGAGGGGGTGCTGGAAGCTACCCAAATCAAGGAGGATACCCAGGGCAAGGAGGCTATCCAGGGCAAGGAGGCTATCCAGGGCAAGGAGGATATCCAGGGCAAGGACGGTATCCAAGTCAAGGAGGTTACCCAGGAGTGGGATCATACCCTGGTGCTGGTGCACGCCCAGGAGCAGGATCATATCCAGGTGCAGGTTCATACCCTAACAGCTACCCAGGACGGGGTGCAGGAAACCCTTACCCTCAAGGAGGCTCTTACCCTGGGTACCCAGTTCGAGGAGCCTCTAATCCTGGTTCCTATCCCAATCAATATGGTGGAGGAGTAGGTGGAACAGGAGCAGGGCAGTACCCCTACTGGAACCCTAATAATAAAATTATCAGTCCTCGTTATGGTGGAAACTATGGATATGGTGGTTATGGCTACCCTGGAGCTGGAGGGTCTCCTTTTGCCCAGTCTGTCAATAATATGGGCATGAGACCCTCTCTTCAGTCAAAGGGTTTTGGCAAGCAAGCAATAATGGCTGCTGGAGTTGGTGCTGTGGCTGGCATGGCATTAGGTTACGGTCTGGGAAGTTTTCCACGTCCACACTTTATGTTTCACAGTCCACAGGAAGAATATTACTATAACCACTACATGTATAAACGTTATGGTACAAGACCCTCTGACACAAGCCAAGGCTCTCCAGGTGATGCAGCAGACGGAGCAGGTAATTCTGGATCAAGCTCTACTGGGGCAGGAGCAAATAACCCGTACAATATTTTTCAGAATCCTCTACCACAGTCTTATGACAGATACATGGACAATTGTATGAAGGAAAGAGACTTGTTTAAAGAAGTGGCTGGCAGAAATAAGAGGGCTACAGAAGACTTACAACCACTGGATGCATCACACACTGAAAAGGTCATTGTTCAGCAAGATAATGCAGACAACCCTGAAAGAGAGAAACCTGGAGAGGTTCAGGTACCAGACAACACTACACAGGATGAAGCAACTGGGGAAAAGAGCATGGTCAGTAACACTACAGATAGCCTTCTGCCTTTTGCTGAAAAGCTTACGGGTGCCACAGAGCCACCCTCTCACGCTCAGGAGAACGATGAAGACGACGATACTGTAAGCATAATGGAGATTGGCTATCCTGCCCTGATTGAGCAGCTGAAAGCACGGCGCTGCGTCGAACTTTACATGGTCTATGCAGAAAAGCAGTCACAAAACCGCAGAATTGTTGAGAATGATGTTGCAGGAAGTGGTGCTCAGACCAGGGCCATTAGCCATGAGGTCATGCTTGTGTTGAGCAGCACCATATCCTTGATTATCAGCTCACTGCTATTACACTAATCATAATTTAAGTTTACATAAAAGATTTAGGGCACTCTCTTGAGTTATGTAGGTAGAAGTTGACTACAGAAAAGTTATATCTGTTTTGTGTGGGTAGACAAACAGTTGATATTTAACCCTCTGGGGTGTAAAGACGTTTTCTCAATTTTAGCAAATTCTCTTAAATTCACATTTACATGTCCTTCATCTCCATATGTTTCACATCAACTATTCGGAAACATGTAAATGTGCACTTTATCAAGATTTGAAAAATTGAGAAATTGAGAAAATGTCCTTAGAGTTTATTATGTCATGCCACCATTTCCCAGCTTTGTCTACTTATAACTAATTTGGGAGTTAGATTTACTAAACCATATTTAAGATACTTCTGTTTACCTGATGGACACTGACACATTTCAAGTCACAGAATTACTGTACTCCTCACACCACACTGTATAACTTGTGACCTGTGGTTTGTTGACATGGCAGTGTGCACACTGTATGAGAAATTGTAGACATGATCACACACCAGCTCACACTGGAACCTTCACTTCATTGAGAATTTCAAAGAGACACTGTTCTAAGTGCTACTATTTAAATACATGAAATATGACAATGTCCATACATTTTTAATGACTGCTGGAACCATCTTGGCTGGGTGTTTAGCTATAATTAAGGCCTTGTGCATTCTAGAAACATGGCATTGGGATCTGTTTTCATAACTAACACTTATAGACAAGGATATCTATGAATTTGGCTGCTCTGCTAAAAAGGCACACAAACAATTGTCATTATTATGTTTTCATTTAGTTGTTTGATTAAATGTATTTAATGACATATTTATGTATGTATTTAGACTCTAATGGTTTCTGACTACAAAGTACAATTGTATGCATTTATTTTTGGACATTAGTATACTGTAGATTTGTGTGTCACGCTCATATATATATATATATATATATATATATATATATATATATATATATATATATATATATATTCTGAATTAGCTGAAAACCATTCATCATTTGCAAAATTATAAATGACAAATCACAGTAGTCCCTAAATTTTCATATCTCTTCCAGGTGAAGGAATAGCTCCTCATAACAAACTTGCAGTGAGAACAGGGCTAGAGGAGGAAGAAACATAGAAATTATTGTGATTGTGATTTTGCAAAGCTAATTTGTTCAGAATAGTCAAGATGTGTAAAGATTATATTAGTCTATATGGATGCAGCATATGATACGAATGTACTTATGAGTTCAGAGCACTGTTATTTTTACCTTATGAACTCTTCTAATGTTTATAAAGCTGAATAGTTTTAAGTTATTCATTTTCGGTTTTTGTTTTGTTGTTAATATTTATGTCTGTTGTACTTTTGTTGTGTTAAAATATCAGATCTGCTGTTAATGTCTTTTCAAATTGTTGTTGCATTCATCTTAGATACGTGTGCTATGTTTGGGGTGACTAATTTTGAATACTGCTCTTGATGCCTTTGAATACTGCTCTAGAAGACACTCCGATTTGGTAATTATAAACATGTTGCTATGTTTGTCAGACTGTGGAAACTGCATTAAGTCCAGTATAAAAATGTTTCAGCTTGCTGTAATCATTGCACAGAAAATATACCCCGCTGTAATTGCTATTATTTCTGTGTCCATGCTAAATTTCAAATAAAAACTGTTTGATTGATCTGCTCATAATTGATTGATAATTGTTTGATTGATCTGCTCGTTTGAGACCACTGTAGGTATCGATTCACCTCATCTACTGAAATATTCTTAAAAATGTATTGAGTTTATTGAACATGGAATTTATTTAAATGTATTGATGGTGCTTGTATGGCACAGCCATGAATGCCATTTGTCATAGTTTTTTGTGTATAACAACAAAAAGCTTGCTTTTCCTGTTTATTGTGTTTAGCAATATCCCATTCCAAGAATATAAAGAAAAACGTGATTTGTGTGCAAATCACTACTCAAAATGGTTCTGGAAGCAGCGCTGCCTTTGAGACAGAAGAAATGTAATTGTTTAACAGCCAACAGGAGGGGATGAACGTCATTGGTTACGTTAGGCGGATATTTTGAAATATCTTGCCATGAATTAGTAAATCTCCGCCTAGACCCTTGTGGTTTGCCTGCTCTGACTGACAGAAATTACTTTAATAAATGTGCAAAATACTGTACACTTAGGTCTATTACATAATTTTGTTAGAAGTGTTGCAAAAATGTCAGTATTTTGTTTTACTCAAATGAAGGATAATATAACTCTGTGCCTCTGTTACATTTTTTTCTATTCAAGCAAAACAAAATACTGAAATCTTATCTAAGCTGTATGTGGAAGGCATAGGTGAGCCGGTTTCCCATCATACCCAGTGCACACACACACACTTGTAGAGCAGATGGAGTACTTAAGTACCGTTTTATATATATATATATATATATATATATATACACACCAAATATACCATAGAATCAAGTTCAACTAATTAGATTAAACAAAGAATGTAAAACAATGTTCTATAGCCAATTAGTATCTATAATCTTAGTTCATAATTTTATATTCAACCCTTAACCCTAAATCAGGTACTGTGCACCAGGAGATACACAATCTTTAATGTCATGTAGGAGGCCTGATTGAATGATTTCACCCAGTTAAATTATATATCAAGTCCTGTCTGGTGTGAGTATGTTTGTCAGATCACTTAGTTCATGTTATCCGTCATAGTTTTGTAAACCTGCTCAGAATTCATCATGATCAACAGTGGTGCAGGACTTTCTGACCAACTTTTAATTAATTAATATTATAATCATAGTAATTTGTAATAAGACAATACCATAGCTTTATTAAAATCATTATAACTAGTGTTTTAATATGCTGAAGAAAAAAATTGTCTAAATGTGTTAGTGGTGTTATTCAGCAAACCCCATAGATACGTTGCCAGACTAGGGGTAGAACATTGGTTAATGTGTAGTTTTCAAATTTTAGATTTAAACAGGAAACGTTAATATTCATGGCAAAATATATATAATCATGCACAATATGTTATCACAGTAAAAATATATATTTTCCTCACAGTTAGCTTATTTTATGGCAAAAAGCAGTCTACTCCAGGAATGAGAAAAGCTGCAAGAGATGGAGGAGATCCCTGCAAGCTCCTTTGTGTTGGTGTTTTTTGTCCAAACACTTCAAGTTTTGGTATTTTGAACTTGGGGATGGTTTCACTAATATAAACCAGTAAGTTAAAAAAATACAGAAATGTACTGAGGCCTAGATGTACATCCACTACAAACATGTCTGATGTCATTAAATCAAATGTGCCATCTAAACACAAAGTCCTATATACGGTAAATCTCTATCTGCACTGGAACACACTTGTTTATGAAGAAACATGAGTTTCTTTCTCCTGGGCCTCGTCATCTGCTCTGTCTTCTGTTTTGTTGCTCAGTTCGAGAGCACCCGATTCACTTGTGTTTACTTGTGTGGACGTACATCAGCACACACACTGGCCATTTAACCCCAATGATCTATGATCAGTTGGAATAATTGTTCCCTGTGTGTAGTGTTAAAAGCCCCTGGGGCGTTCATGGTAAAACAACACTGTACCCAAACATGGTACCTTACCTGTCAAAATATACACAGAGGCCTGTCACAATTTCTCCTCTTCATTTGGCTGCTGTGGAAAACACAAGCACCTTGGAGAGAAATGTCCCTCATACAAAGTACCCAGGGAGGAAAACCTCACCCGGATGAGAATCATTAATGTGCTTAAGCAAGCGGAGCTAAACTAATGTGAGTTTAGAGCTCCCAAATGGGCACATGACTCAAACTTGTCCTCTTATCACTAATGTCAGCATGAAATAATTAAACCGTCTTCCTTAAACAAACATGGTATAGCATGACCCATACTTAGTAGCTGATACTTACAATAGAACTCATACACATGCACACGCACACGCACACGCACACGCACACACACACACACACACACACACACACACACACATAAACACACTGACCTCTGTCACGATATGAACTGGAGCATGAAGCAATGTAAGGTTTCATTGACAGAGAATAACTCAAGTAGAGTTACATAAACAATTTGAATGTGGTGCACACTTTGGTACAGGTCTATAATGAGAGTAAAAATGTATTGAATAGTTACATTGTTTAAATGTATATTCCACAAAAAAGCAAGTGAGTATACAAAGTATGAAATGAGATGAGAAGCATGCACTGAGGGTTCAGTCTTTGTAAATAGAGATGAATTGTGGCTCAACACTTTAAACTAATATTCATGAGAGGATTGTAAAATCATATTAAAAGAACATTCCTCAATGTACCTTGCAAAGAATGTGTTCTTTCCTACCAATATTTTCAGTCCATAATTCTGTTATAGTGTTATAAAGTGTTATAATCAGTTTTTGAGTTACTGAGCAGTGAGCCAGGGTTTGCAGCTGCTAACTTTACCAGGATTAGCTCACTTTTTTTGCCTTAGACAGATTTTGGTAATAATTGCTTTTCACCTGTTGCTATGGGGATTCATTGACTGAAGTTACACTTTGTGTTGGTGGACCCCAAGCTTTGTTGAGAACAATGTTATAATCTGTTTTTTAAAAGCTACTGATGAACAGGGCCATCAAGAAATTAAGGAATATAGGTATCTGTAAAATAAATGATCATAACATCAGAAAAGAACATAAACACCAATTCAGTCTCCTCTAAATACTGCAATGTTTAAAGCATGAACATTTTAAGTGTCTTTTTCAGCAGGATTTCTTTACCGTCATCAATAATCACTTTTCCTCTGCTGCATAATGCTATTTCAACTAGTGCATCAGTTGCATTTCAATTTACTTAATTACAGATTGTAAGTATTTAATTAATGTTTTCCTGACTCACTGTCAGGAAACACACTAAACCTTCTTCCCACATACAGCAAGTGCATAGGGTTGCCAACTTTCTGAAATCAAAATAAAGAAAGCTGCACTTGTAAAAACCAGTCTGCACTTGTAAATCCTTTCCGACTGCAGTCAATCAGATAAAACGTTTATTAAGCCAACTGCCATCAGGATGGTTAGTGCCTGTCAGTAGCCTTTTTTGAACAATGGCAAAGCAGAATCTGTCCATGTATTTTACAAATACTGTATTACCAGATTAAAATAACTATGATTTTACATTGTTCATTAATTACAATAAGTAATAAATCTTATTACTCTAAGAGTCTAAAAGACAGTCGTCCTCATATTATCTACCATATTTAACTTATTTCCAGTCAAAATGTCATAGAATGAATTGCTTATTTAGGACTCATTTGTCTTACACTCATGTGATTTTTAATATATATAAAGAATTACTTTGATTCAAAAGTTCATCTGTGATGTGTTAAGGGAGAATGAAAGGTAGTTTCTCCTAACATTAAGCTGTTAAGGTGCTAACATTAAGCTGTACATCTAAAGCTGAGCTGTAGTTCCCAGTAGAGGTGGGCGATACCGGGAATTTTGGTATCGATCTGATACCAAGTAAATACAGGGCCAGTATCGCCGATATTGATACCGATACTGATACCACTAGTCTTCACCACGTGCAGATGCCGAAGCAAAAGACAAGAAAATAAAAATAATATGGCGTAATTTATGTGCCATGCGGATATTTCGAGCTAGCAAGAAGGTTTCTGCGAGCGCACGGATATTTTTGAGCGAGCAAGAAGGTTTCTGCACGCACGATGTCTCTGACCTGCACGCTCGCCAGCCATTACAATGTGCCTCAGATTCAGCCAACCAGAAACTTCAAATGATAAAGATAATTTCTGATTGGATGGCTTGACTGCCAAGTGGGAAGGACATACAGGCCAGAGACCAGTAAATAGGCGGATACCAGCGAGTGTGAGGTTATGGTTGGGGGAAATCTGCCCAAGTACATATCTCTGCAGGCCAGAGGCCTGCAAGTGGGCGGAAACCAGCAAGTGGGCGATTTATGTTTTGTGGGAAGGTGAATGTAAGAAAAGTAGCCTTTGTGATTTGAAAAAAAGGCCATAGTTTCTCTCCAACAGAACTAGGTACCCTCTACTAGTTGTAGTTTAAAATATTAGGTTTCAGTAAAAACGAAATACATAGCACTTCTGATATTTTAATTATATATTTTTAGTAATCTGATTATGGGGTGAACTGCAAACTTATGAAATCCATTAGGTCTCTCATGTCTACAATCATTATTTTAATTTAATTGCAGAACTATAGGACTGTATTATTTGTTTTGTACTCAGCACAGTATTGGATTATAATCAGTTTAAATGTGTAAACCCTTAGGTAACACTGTAGAAAATGGCCCACTATTCAAATAAATATTTAAAGCAGCTCCTTTCCATTAATGGACATGGGAGAAATGGTGCAAATAATCATAATATTCAGCAAACCTACCATGAGCACTTAATCATAGTGGGTGTATATGACAGTATAGTCAGTGCATGTAGCTACAAGTTAGGTGAACTTAATAAGATGGAAGTAGTCGTGCAACCTTTCAGGAAATTTGGCTCAACTTAAAACTAAGAATATAAATAGACATTCAGAGAAGTTTACTGTACTTCATCTAGTTCCTTCGTGTGGTTTTAAAGGATTATTTATAGAAGAATGTCCTTGTTGTAGAGTATTATGTATTACTCTTTGTATGATGATCACATATGCTTTGATTTGGCATGAGAACCAGGTCCTGGAACACCCTACTCACAAAATTAGTTGAACCAAGTTTGTTTGAACAGGTAGAATAGGATCAGAATGGGATAACACTGGCTTAGACTGTCAGAAAGCCTCCCTTTATTATTACCTGGATTGTGCATGTGAATTTGTAAAATGACTATCATTCATTCATTCATTGTCTGTAACCGCTTATCCAATTCAGGGTCACGGTGGGTCCAGAGCCTACCTGGAATCATTGGGCGCAAGGTGGGAATACACCCTGGAGGGGGCGCCAGTCCTTCACAGGGCAACACAGACACACACACACACACACACACACACACACACACACACACACACATTCACTCACACCTACCGACACCAATTTATTCACTTTCATTTATTTCAGAAACACAACAAGTGTACAAATATTTGAGGACAAAGTTGTAATGAATGTATTCTACAATAAGTTGCAACCGTTACTAACATAGATGTGCACACACTGCCTCTCTAATCCCTGTAGAGAAATACTGACAATAAATTTGATTCTCTGGAGTAGAGAAACATGAACCTAATGCCAGGCGAGGAATATATAGCACCCCAGCACTGAACTGTGCTGATGAACCCATATTTACTGTCATGTCTCTTGTTAGGAAGTGAGTAGTAGCCTATATGTAAGCAAACATTATCATTCTCAGTACATGTGGTCTCAGTTAAATGGTTATTCTCTTGATTTATTAAGAGAATTTCACATATTAACCCAACCACAAACAAGTCTGTAAATCACATAATGCTGAAAACGTACTCCATATAATGTACTCAATGTTTACAAGGTACAATATTAACACTGAAAACAAAACAGTTATTACATGGTCACCAGGCATACAGCTGTACTACAAAATACACAATAATCTAACACAATGTCCCAAATAACTCACTGACATTCTCTTAAACTTCCAAACAATGCTCAAACAGAGCAATTTGAGCTGCATTAGTTATAAAACATTGTTAGAAGAAAGAAAATAACTAGGATACCTATTCTGTGCAGGGCATTTTACACAAAGCAGGACATCACAGTTAACCAGACAGCCTAGGTTTCTAAAAGTAACAAACTATACACATTGTCTGAACTGTGGTGTACAAGGTGCCCTGCAGTCTAGTATCTGTGCCTTAAGAATTGAGGTGAGGGGCCCTACAGTCCAGTTTACATGCCTTAAAAATTCTGGGGTGAGGGGCATGGCGTAACCACAAACATCGCTTTGACCCTGAGACCCTGCTCATCAACACAAGCTTTTAGAAACAGCTCTATATCAGCCCTGGTTTTAAAATCAAATAAAAAGGGTTCTTTAGCCTCTGGGTCATCTCCAGACCCTTTATGCCCTTATGCTATAGCACCCGTAAAACAGGTCTAATGACATAAATGGTGTTCTCCCCGTGTCCGCGTGGGTTTCCTCCGGGTGCTCCGGTTTCCTCCCACAGTCCAAAAACACACGTTGCAGGTGGATTGGTGACTCGAAAGTGTCCGTAGGTGTGAGTGAATGTGTGTGTGTCTGTGTTGCCCTGTGAAGGACTGGCGTCCCCTACAGGGTGTATTCCCGCCTTGCGCCCAATGATTCCAGGTAGGCTCTGGACCCCCGCGACCCTAAATTGGATAAGCGGTTACAGATAATGGATGGATGGATGGATGACATAAATGCTGATGAACGATGGTGAGTGCTAGTGCCTGCTTATGGATTAGTTCAGTTTTTAGCATTGGGCATCAGTTCTGGAAACAAGTGCTTTATGACAGTTGCTGTGCCCTGAGAGGCATGAGATGGCGGACCACTCTTGACCCACTGAGGGCAAAGTTGGAGGTCCACTAGTGTTTTGCACAACGTTTTCTGGGCGAACCACTGGTGATTAAACAGAATTTTAAACAAAATGCCGTTTTTTTTAGCACTTTTCCATTCACAGTCCAATGTACAATTTTTCTTCATTGGGTTCTTTTTTTATTTTTTATAAATATGATTAGAAAATATTTTTAATCCAGCACAGTGTCAACATTTTCAGCATAATCATTTTTTATCAGGCTTATACTCATTACTATATCTCTCAGAGTTGTTGGTAATATTTGTATTAGTTTATTTTCCAGAATAAAATTCTCTGTGAGTTTAAAATCTGTTTGAGGAGATTATAAATGAGTTATATCCTGAATACAGGACAGTAATCTGGTGGTGCGATGGTGGACCAGCAGTGGTCTACAGTCAGTGGTGTGCCAGCCTTTTTATGCCAGTGGACCGATATATGCTCGCTGTCTATAACAGCTAGTGTACCAGCAAATTTACACTTTTGTAATGACACAGTCCAGTGTGTGTTATATAAGCAATATATGGGTTTTATCATGTAGACAACATTATTTAATTCGAATACACACATTTCCCTAGCTTAAAACCAGCCGAAGCCCCATAGCCATTCGCTACTTTGGTAAACTTCTCTTGATGAGTGAGTGAGTAAAAGGGAGAAAGGTATGGTGTGTGTGTTTGTCTGTGAGAGAGAGAGAGAGAGACCGCTGAAGCCATGTTTCAAAAAAAAAGGACAAACTGACTGAGAGAGTTTTTACAGCAGGGCCATAGCTCTGTTAAATACAAACGTGAAATGTGATGGGCAACTGTGCAATTCAGTTTAATATATATATATGTTCAATGGGTCAGGTGCAAGTATTTCTGTCTGTTTTTTTAATGTTCATGTGTATGTAATCTGCAGTCTGTATATAGTATGTATAATTATGCTTGTCTTATATATTTCTTTGTACTGAGGTGGGTGGGGGGTTGTGATTTAATTTTGTGGTGCAAGAGTACAAGTAAAATGTGCAATGACAATAAAGCAATAATTCATTCATTCATTAATTCAAGATTGAACTATCAAAAATTCTTCTAGAACAGTTCCCAAATAAACAAAAAGTAATTACAATTGAAGGCAAAACATTCACAAATTCTTGTTTTTATTACATTTTACAAATATGGGCTAATGGGGTTCATACTCCAATAAACTGGAAAGGTTTGTGGTTCAGAACTAATCATTTAACATTGCTATGTGATCATTAAAATTTATTTGTTTGAATTCAGTCAAATCCTCGCAGAACTGTTCCTAAAAGAACATCTCTAGTAGAAGTTGTTACTGCCACAAAGTGGGACACCCTTATAATACGCTTCATTTAAGAAAAAACTTCATTGTGTGCCTACAAACTTTAGGCCATACTGTGTCCATTATTGACAAAATCGATTTATCACTGTAAATGACCTAAATGGTTACTTCTTTGTTAGTTTTGCTGATTTGATAGTGGTTAGTTCGCTAGTTGTGTCACTGTGTGTGTTTGTGTGTGTGTGTGTGTGTGTATATATATCTTTTTTTAAAGACATATTCATTTCCTTTTTACAAAAAAAAAAAAAGAATACGGATGTACATTCTCTACTCATATTACTATTTACCTCCTCTGTCTTTTTCTTTAATGTAATTACTTGAGCAATTGACATTACCTATGCACTTTCAGTTAATAATCATTTCCTCTGTGTGTTTGTGTGTGTGTGCTTGTTTGAGGTTATATTTGTGAGTTTAAAGCAGCCAAGTTAATGTGTGTGTGAATGTATATTTTTGGAGGATTTGTATATTTCTGTATCTGTTGCTGTGAGTGTGGATTTCACAAACATGTGACACATTTCTTGTTTACCTCCATTTTCAAATGTCACAAATAAAAATGTTTAAAAATAGAATGAATCAAACAAAAGCCCCAGTGAGGTATGATTCATTTATTGTTCTTTGATATCCACTCACTTTATGTTCTCTCACTGTAAAACAAACAAACAAACAAACAAACGTATATTCTAATGGTTACAATAATGTGAAATGAGTGTAGCAGCAGTTTTCTGAGATGATATACAAAAATAGCATTCATATTTGCACATGTACAAATCTATTCATTCTTTAAATCAGTACTAAACTAAAAATTATTTCATGTACAAAGACACTTGTTAGGTGTCACTCTGTGTAGCTCTATTTCCAGGTGTAGCAGGTTAGGTCTTGAACACACAGACAAGGCCTGGCCACTGGGAGTGATGGATTTTCCCCTGAGCACAGGATTAACTCTATAGAGGAGACAGAAGAGTGTGATCACGTTAATAATCATTGATATTGTTGCTGTCTGATCAAAAACTTCCAGAAGGTCAACGGAACAATATTTTCCTGTAGTAATTTTTCAAATATTGTCAAAAAACAAAATTAAAGCAACAAAACTGAGTTATGTGTTGTTTCAACAGTGAAAATAAGTATGATGTACATGTGAGAGTGTCAGCCTGCAGAGTGTTAGGCCCAGGCGAGATCTGACTAAAAGTGCAGCCACTTCGAGATGTTTTAAACATGGACCACTTTTCTTCAGCACCTTCTGAAATATCAGTGCTCCTTGTAAGCTTTTCTGACATGGCTCCCAGATCTTTAGAGATGTCACATATTAGTAACATAAATCTCAGTTTCACATCTCTATAATATATCGCTCTGTCAGTGAAAAACCATGTATCTCCATGGTTTATTTTCATTCTTTATTTTCAGATGAAATAATTGGATCCATATTCATGTAAAATGAAATTAAAACAGTGCAAGGCCACAAGATATGTTCAAATTAAAGAAAAACAACAACTATCAGGCTTTGTTTCAACCATTACAGAATGCAGCATAGATGAGGAACAGTGGTCTTATGTTTGCAGGCTGAATCTCCAGTAATATCAATAATATATTAATAGTATATTAATATAACAATAACAATAATATTAGAATAATAACTTATTCTAACCCTGAAGCTTGTGCTTTTGATTATACATTACAGCCTCCCTTTAATAGCCATCACTTTGAAATTCCTCTGGCATTTTAAGCCTTTTAGAGGGTTTACATTAGAGTGTAATGTAAAAATAGAGAGTGTTTTATCTATTGTTTTTTTCTATGTGAATAATAACATTAATAATAATAATAATGACAATAATAATAATGATAATTTGTACTTATCAAGCAATTTTCAGAAACGCAATGACGCTTACAATGGGAATACAGTGGGAAAACAGATAACAAGAACACCATGATACATACAGATTTTTTTCCTATGTGAAAGCTTATCCTGTAAAATGAATAATGCCAAAATGGTTCTTTGGATAAGGATTCAGTGGAAGAATAACATATATATTATTCTTTGTGTATAATGATTTGTATAATGCTTTGGTTCGAGTACGTGAGAGAGAGAGAGAGAGAGAGAGAGACTCTGCCGGACATTGGGATTTACCCCTTGGCCTTGCAGCGCGCTCTCCACACCTTGGTGAGCAGCGCGTGTCGGAGCGGAGCGCAGCCCCGGATGTAGAGGAGCGGGGTGAGCGCTGCGTTGACGCGCGGTAGCACGCGCAGCGGGTCCGTGCCCTCATTGCGGAACGCGTAGCACACGGCGCACGTGAAGTTGCAGGCGATGATGTGCAGGAAAATGGGCAGCCAGGCGGCGAGGAAGCACACAGCCACCACCACCACCAGGTAGACGGAGGCGCGCTTGCTCTCGCGCTCTGCGCTCGGCGGCTCGCGCTGCATCTGGTACTTGGCGATGAGCAGGAGGCGCACGTTGAGGCCGACCATGATAACCACGGTGAAGATGTTGCCCACGAACGTGCCGATGCTTGTGACTGCTTTGGCCACGCCCACCGTGACCAGGTTGCTTACGGACACGATGGCGAAGGCGTATATCCAGTAGGCGGCGATGACCGCGAGCGTGCGGGCTCGGGTCATGCGGCGCGCGTAGCTGAAAGGCGCCGCCACGGCGTGGTAGCGGTCCGCCTGAGCAGCTAGCACTGCCATGTATGACAGGCCCAGGAAGGTGGGCGCCACGTAGTAAGTGCGCGTGGGTGAGTCGTACATGTCGCGCACGTCCAGCGCGCCACAGTAGTAGTACGCCACGCCCGAGCACACGTCGCTCAGACAGGTGCTCAACATGTACATGCAGCGGTTCTCCGCGCGCAGCGAGCGGCTCAACAGTATAGCGGCAAACACGGACGAGTTGAGGAACACGATGACAGTGGCTAGGAGCACGTTAAACAGGAATAGCAGCACATTCTCGAAGCTCGTGAGCGGCAGCACGGGCCCCAGGCCCAGGCTCCGCAATGCGCTCGAGTTCGTCAGTTTGGCGGGAAGGACATGAGGACGGAGAAAGGAGTGGGGGTGGGAATGAGATAGGGAGAAGTGCAAAGTTAGGCGGTGTAGGGGCACGAGGTCTCCGTGCTTCTTTTAAAACGGAGGACTGGTCTCTCAAGACCGTCCAGACCCCTCGTGTCTCACTGTCAGAATATCTCTGAGGGGAAAAGACCTGTTGTTTTCATGTCACAATACAGGCGTAGTATTTTTAGCCAAGCCTCATTCAAGCTTCAATGACTTCAATGTCTCTGCACAACTTTTCTGTATGAGACTTATGAGCTGGTGAAGAACGTCAAGTTCATTTTTGTTCATATATTTTTGTAACCGCTTCATCCCAGCCATGGTGGGTCCAGAGCCAATATGGAATCCACTGGGTACAATGGAAGAACACACCCTGGACAGGGCGCCATCACAGGACACCACACACACTCAGACAATACCACTCAGCCAGTCCGCTGACCGACATGTTTTTGGAGGAAAACTGGACACCCAGAGGAAACCCATGCAAATATAGTGAGAACACACCAAACCTCCCACACCTGTTCAAGCATAGCTTCTCACTCAGCAATGACACACACAGTAGCTTGTTCAAAGCTGTGTAGAAACATCTTCTAAAGAGTGATTTTTGCTATTTTAAGGCGGCAGAGCAAAATTATTCTGACCATGGTCTGGCCCACATCCCCATTTTCATGGCCACTTGCCACTTGAATGGAGTACTCAACCACATGTACTCTAACCACATGGGGGCTACGTAAACACCAGGTCAGCCAGAATTAGCAAGGGCCAAATTAGCATTCTCAGTTGTTGGCCAGTTTTGACTCACATAGTCTGTCATGATGAGCAAAGCCATTGATATATCAAATTTTGTTCATTGTGGTTAAGTTCATGGGCCAAATGAGCATTTTTAACAGATGTGCCAACTTTTGTTGACAGTCCATGTGCTGAAATTGGACCAGAATTGGGTTGCATCTGAGCCAAAAGTGACCCAGAAACACATCTGAGATGTCTTCAACTACACATAAACCATTGGCAGTTGAATGAGAGGCTCTGGAGCAGCTACACAAAAAGTTTTTGTACTCTTCTAGCCCAATGCCAAATGTGAGCATGTCCATGTAGCAGTGGAAATAGGTGCTAGTTCTCTTGGTTCTCTTTGGTATTCTGGACGTGGCACATGCTTGTGTCCTCCAATGTCCATGATCTTAAGGTCAGGTTACATGCCTAAAGAGTGTTTGAGTTAGCTCCCTATTTTTATAAAGTTAGGTTAAAAATAAAAATTTTAGGATCTCCCAGTGCAGTGAATCTCAGGTTACATTACTTCATGTTTATTTTTACGGCGGCACGGTGGCGCAGTCACACAGCTCCAGGGGCCTAGAGGTTGTGGGTTCGAGTCTAGCTCTGGGTGACTGTCAGGAGTTTGGTGTGTTGCAGCGTGTTTAAATATAAGATGTTAAACATACGTTAATACCTGATGTTTTATGTATATGAGTGTTGTGACCAAGCTCAACTGATTGCTAATTTTGACATGCAATGAGAAAACAGTGTTGACCTTATGATCTCCCCTATAGCGATACCCTCAGGAAGAAATGTTCAAACTCCCAAGCTATAGGTGTTTTCCTCTAAAAAAAGAACCAGTGGTAGAGGACACACGTTTTGCTAAAGTAAATAACTATATTATTATTTTATTATAAAATTATACTAGAACCTTTGAAAAAGACCCCTAAAATAATTGAAAAACAAGTAATAAGTTTTAAAACTATAAAATTAAGTATGCCACATCATACAGTGATTTGGGAAATGCTTAACTTAATATTGATCTATTTATGAAAAAATATGCACAGAAATATCATTTGGTTATACAGATTACCCTTGCTTGACCGATATATTAATCAATGTTCAACCCATGACCCCACTGTGCGCTGGCTGGATCATGACCTTTGCCCTCTCATACTGACACTGACTAGACTGCACACTCAAACTCAAAGACCCCCCCCCCCACCCCCCTCCTTAAAATGTAATGATTTGCATTGTGGGAACCAGATGGCAGGCAGTCCCCACCATGTAATCACTATATGAGTGTGTAGAGAGGTTGTGGTTTCCACAATGCACAACACGCACACACTCACAAACACATAGAGCCCTGATGTCACCTCTGTTCATTATCTTTAGCTCCAAAATCTTTAATGAGGTGTGAAATCTAATATGTATAGTGCCCGTGTCTGACTGCAGGGCATCATTCCAATAATTCAGCAGTGCACTGAGAGCGCTGAAAAACTACAAAGGGCCAGGAGTGCTGCTGCTTGACTGGAGTCCAAATCTGCAGCCGTGCAGACCACTGATCTCTGTGAAGGTTAAAAGTGGATAGTGGGCCTTGTCTTGAGACCATCAGCTTGTTTGAGACACAGGCCTAACAGCAGCAAGTAAACAAGCAAACTGCCATATTCCTAGCATGGATAGTTACTGTCCTCGTGCTGCACTGGGGCCCATGAGACCATCTTACAGCACCCATGTTTACCATGTGTCTAAAAAAGAGTGAGCGGGATCAGTGTTGGGACTGTGAATTCTCTGTGGCGCCCTGTGCTGTAACCCTTCATCATCTGATCTATAGACCCCTGTCCCTACAGACCTGTCTTGTGAGCTTCATAAGAGTGGACCCCCCTCATCAAGCTCCCTGATAAGCGCATGCAGAGAGTCACGGAGGGAAAGAATGTCCCTCCTGAACTCGAGCATCCCGCTTTCGGTGGACTTCAGGAGCGTGGGCGACTACTTTATCTTCCTGTACCACCTCGTGTTCGCCACGTGCTCGGCGCTGCTGGCGGGCTCGGTGGTACTGGGCATCTTGAGCACGCGCTCGCTGCGCACGCAGAACCGCTTCGTCTTCATGCTGAACACAAGCGTGAGCGACACGCTGACGGGGCTGTCCGTGTACTACCTGGGCCTGTTCGACGTGCAAGAGGGCTACCCCTCGCGCAATGGCACCTTCTACATCCTGCCCTCCTTCATGGGCGTCAACGTGATGACGTTCCTCTTCGCGCAGTTCGACCGCTACATGGCCGTGTGCCACCCGTTCTTCTACCGCCGCTTCGTCTCGCGCGCTTTCGTGGTGGCGTGCTGCGCCTTCTGCTGGCTCTACACGTACCTGTTCCTGGCCGTGCAGTGCGCGCTGCCCGTGGCGCAGGCGGTGAAGATGAGCGCTTTCGGCATCATGACGCTGCAGCTCATCGTGCTCCTCAAAGTGCTCATGACCCTCAAGCTCTACGTCATCGCCAAGCACCAGCTGGCGCGCGAGGCCCCGAGCCCCGAGCGCGAGAGCAAGAAGGAGTCGCTGCGCATCATCGTCTTCGTGGTCATCTGCTTCCTGTCGCTTTGGTGCCCGTCCTTCATCAACATCATGGTGCGCTACCTCAGCAGCGGAGGCCTGCGCTTCAGGAACGAGGCCACCAACGCCTTCGCCATCATGGCGCGCTTCAACGCGCTTAGCACGCCCGCGCTCTACATCTGGGGCAGCCCCTCTCTCCGCCGCGCTGTCTGGACCAACGTGTGGAGGGGCGGCTGCAGGGGCACCACCAAGCGCAGGTCCCAGACAGTGTATTGCCCCCTGCCCCACATTTCCCACCACCTCGTCAGCACTGCGGAGAGAGAGTGAAGTGATATGAGAGGCGCCCCCTGCCCCCAAATCTCTCTCTCTCTCTCTCTCTCTTTCAGGCTGCACTGCGCATTTCACTGATTCCCCCTCACTCACACAGATCACGAAGGCTCAAAGGGAATCGCAGCACATTCCCCTCACTGTCTGAACTGTTGTGATGTAAACCCTCTGTCAAAGTGGTATGATGCTGAGAGTCTGACCCACTCTGATTCCCACACAGTTTTGGAACAGTATATTGGTCATACAAAAATATATAAGCACAGTTGATAACTATCTGCTGTCCTGCCCCACTCATTTTAGTATTTCCCTTTTGCAGAACCAGAGCAGGGATTGGCTTGTATAATTGGCAGTTAAATGGGGAACTGCAGTTATTTTCATCACCTGATAAGGCACTGTTCAAATGTCAACATGCATCTGTTTCCTGAGCTATGTATAATATTGATATATAATAATATTAGAATGGAAGTAAACCTGGAAACAAGTTTCTGTTCAGTGCAGTTTTTGTATATAGTCAAGTATTTCACATCAGACCACTTTGTTTAAAACAGATTCACAGAAATGGAGAAAACCCTCTTACTGTGGAGGAAATGCTAATCCAGCTTTTCCCAGCTCCAGGCAGCACAGAATAAGAGTGACTAGTAGAGTAATTCTAGTGCTGGAAGCAAACATTGCAGTTTGACTTTCATAATCACATTTAAAATCCCCCTTTCACATATCATTCTATATGTAATCAGAGTATATGAGTATATATATATATATATATATTAAATAAATGTATAAAAATATTATTTGTGTTTTCTGGTCGGATGTACAATTTTCAGTAAAAACATGCTGTTGGTTTGGAGTACTGCAGTGTATTTGTTATATGTTGTCAGTAACATGCATTTTTCTTCTGTTCCAGAGTGTTGTCCAGCCAAGTGAAACCAGCATCAGAAGCAGTTTTAAGCATCTCAAAGGGCTCTAAGGATACGTGAGTCTTCAAAGGTCTCTGAGCTCTCTGATTTACACAGAAGATGGTTAAACCTACAAACTTATTCAAACTTTGAAAAAAACACCTTTCTCTATGAGAAAGTGCTGGTGGAGTGAGGAAGCATATGGCCTTTTATGCATAATGCACTATTCAGTGGCCTATTTGTAATCAACATTAAGACATATTTTCACATTGTATCAAACATACGAACAAGACTGTACATTCATTAGTTTTTTTTTCTTTTTTGCTTAAGTAGCAGCTTTATTTTTAAATAAAATCATGCTTCACATTTTCATCCTGTAAAAAGTCTGTTAATAAATGCATGACTATTGTTCACGATTAAATACAAGCATTTTTCCGCTCTCCAGTTTAAAACATGTATCTCCATTTTTTGTTTGCCAAGTCATTTGAAGCAGAAGCAGTCCTTCACACTGTTTGAATGGACCAATAGAAATGCTGCCAAAGTACTCTGAATAAGATCTTTTAAAACTGACTCTGACCTAAAGTTAAGAAGCCTTTTCCTTTCTCCTGTTATGTTGCTATTTTGAGAGATACGTGTTTTTAATTGGACAGCTTTTGTTTTATTCATCACCCATAATGAAGGTAGATCTTTCTCACAGTAACATTTTTCAATGAACTGGAAAGGTGAAGGCCGCAGTGTGCCACTTTTTGGACATGATCTAGCAAACAAAAAATCAAGTTTTAATTACTTGGAATTACTAGCATGTCCATTCACTTATAATAAAATATCCATTTAAAAAATATGAAAAAATGTAAAGGTAATTTTTAACAAATAGACAATAAATTACTTTTGAAATTGGTAAAACATGTTCATGCTTTCTTTTTCTGCAAATGTAAATCCTGTTCACGGCCGTGGTGGGTCTGGAGCCCACCGGCAATCTCTGGATGGAATACACAACAGACAGGGCACCAGTCCATCACAGGGCACTACACTCACCCAGTCACTCAAACCTATGGACATTTTTGTATATCCACGATGTACACATTTAAATATCATTGGTAAATTATTTCATTAATTAATGAAAAGTTAAACTGCATAATGACTTAATTACCCTTTTATTTAACGCAGTAATGTTTTTTTAAATTATTATTAAAAAAACTTGTATGAAAATTATATCACATTTTCTTGTAAAACTATACTACTGATGTGTAGCATAAGAATTATTATAAAAGGGTTTTCACTGACTGAAACTAAAATTACATTTTGACCATTTTACAGAGCACTGAACACAATGTGGGATATGTGATTTACACTTTAAACCGCAGAAAATACAGAAATAACTTGCATAGCAGTGCAACACAACAACACAACACTGTATACATCCTAAATTTTTATTGGAACATTTATTTTTTTTAAAACCGTTTAAAAATATACTTAGATATAAAGATGTGACAACATGTCATGAACGGGAGGGAGAGACGGATTTATATTTATTCAGAACTGGAGAATATCTGTCATACTGACCCCATAATCATATGGACACAAGCAACTGGAAGTCACTGAAAGTAGAGACAAAAAAAAAAAAAAAGTAGCAGCGACCAGGAATCAGCAAAGACATTCTCCGAAGCCACTAACAGTTACACTGATTTGCCAAAGGCCTTCATTTTGAAAGCCCATACTGTTTTACTCTGGGGTTAGTGAGAGCTGGCTGGGATAAGGCTTTAAACTTCCAAGTTGGTGAGCACCTACCAAATCAAAGATGCAATAATATAAATCCAAATAACAGAAGGAGACGCCACTTTCTGTGAAACTTTGTTAGGCTTTTCAGCTCCATTGGTCCATAAAAAGAAAAAAGTATTTATTGTAAGTAGTTAACAACAGGGAAGGTTTTTTCATCCAGTCATGAAAATACTGCCTGAATTGTAATGTCAGGGCAGCAGCAGAGGAAAAAATGAAATAAAGTGTCTTTCAACAAACAAAAATGACCTGCATGGAACAGAGGGATAAAGAAGTAAAGTAACTATGACCGTGATTAATTGAAAACAAGGCAGGACGGGCAGAGATGTGGACATGGCCGCAGTGTTTCACTCGCCCTTGGTGACCAAATCTTCAATGTAGGCATCCAGTTCATCATCACTGCTGATTTCAATATCCTACATTAAAAACATCCAGAAAAAAAGCAAAATGAGCAACTAAAAAGATAAATGTATAAACATCATACCTATGGACACCTTTGAGTCACCAAGCCACCTACCAACATGTGTTTTTGAACTGTGGGAGGAAAACAGAGCACCTGGAGGAAACCCACGCGGCACAAGGAGAACACACCAAACTCCTCACAAACAGCAGGTCTCGAACCCCCAACCCCAGACCTCTGGAGCTGTGTGACAGCAACACTACCTGCTGCCCCACTGTGCCGCCCACTGTTAAATATTTGTATTTATAAAT
Organism: Hoplias malabaricus; assembly: GCF_029633855.1. NCBI lineage: Eukaryota > Metazoa > Chordata > Actinopteri > Characiformes > Erythrinidae > Hoplias > Hoplias malabaricus. The sequence goes on from NC_089803.1 coordinate 33,721,750, forward strand.
TCATTCATTCATTCCTTCATTATCTGTAAGCGCTTATCCTGTTCAGGGTCGTGGTGGGTCCAGAGCCTACCTGGAATCATTGGGCACAAGGCAGGAATACACCCTGGAGGGGGCGCCAGTCCTTCACAGGGCAACACACACTCACACATTCACACCTACGAACAATTTTGAGTCGCCAAACCACCTACCAACATGTGTTTTTGGACCGTGGGAGGAAACCCACGTGGACACGGGGAGAACACACCAACTCCTCACAGACAGTCACCCGGAGCGGGAACCGAACCCACAACCTCCAGGACCCTGGAGCTGTGTGACTGCGACACTACCTGCTGCACCACCGTGCCGCCCACTGTTAAATACTTGTATTTATAAATTGTATTAGTATATAACATTAATAGGAATTATAATAGGATTTTTTTGTGGTTACTACTGCATGATTTGTGTGTGTGTGTCTGTCTGTGGGAGAAAGAAGCATGTAGCTCAGACCTCCTGTACTTTCTGCAGCAGCGCAACAATGTTGGTTCTGAGTTTGCGAAGTTTTTCCTCAGACTCTCTAAGTCTGGCCTCTGCTCCACTGCTCTTCTCTTCCACTGCTCGGGCTCGAGACTCAGCACGACTCTGGTATGAGTTACACAGACTCTGCAGCCCTGACTCATATTGCTGGAAATATTCTTTCTGCAATACACATAACAGAGATACTGCTGAAAATGTGTTATGCAGTAAGTGAGGAAATATGAAAAATAATTACTGATTATCACAGTTTACAGGTCATAGTTCACAGATCCGATTTTCTCGGATATTTCAGAAAATAATAAAGAGCACAAAGCTGTGCTATTGTTCACTAGAAAGTTTCAGTGAACCCGATATACAAGGAATCAGAATTACACAAGTGTGATTTACTCACAATAGGGAATGCCACAAGGTCCTCAGCACTCATTGTGTTCAGAGAGTCTTTTGGGATTCGGAAATCTGGTGGGAAGAAGTACCTCAGCAATGTCCTAGAATAAATGAAGATAAAGTAATGCAGTAAAACTGGCAGTAATACAGAAAACTCGTACTGTGATTTATACTTAAATCACATGTCATCATAGTTTCAAATTATGAATGAAACAGCAAAACAAAATACATAAAAGAACAGGACACATTAATTGATGAATCTCATTTACACATGTTTATAAGTACTCACATTCACAGATCCACACCCACCTCATCATTGTTACAAGGCCCTCTGTAGTTTCCCTGCTTGGCCCACTCTGAGTTGTATCAGGTTCGGCTGCAGTGGGTGGAGTTACAGACCGTCCAGGAACCTGATTTGTGTCTGGACTCCGTGATTCTGGTGAAGCAGGGCGCATGAGGCGAACTTCGTCACTGCCTTTAAATACCCTGATGCAAAAAAAAAAAAACATTGCAGAAGCTCAAGGTATGGCCAATAATGAATAATTTATGTCATAACTCCTCACAACAAACAAGTTGTGTATATTTCTGTGCATACCAGCGATCTCGTGGAGTGTTCATAGGGACATAATCAAACTTCACTTTCCAGCGCACACTATCTTTTCCTGTCTCTACTGCAGTCACTCGACCAGTGAACCATTCTCCATTTACCTTCGCTTCAACTTGTATGCCTTTATCTGAAAATCACACACAAACAAACGTTCATAGTTTGCACAAGTCAAGATTTTGCGTGTCTGTGACTCTGTATTAAAACTGTACTGAAGATGACAATTTGGTAAATGTGAACAAAACAGGATTGCACTAGGTGTCTGTGTGCTAGCATGGGTTCACTTAAAAGCTGGAAACTGTTGGATTTCACAAAATATTTTTTTTCTTAGGTTTTAATGTATTATTAATGCTTATGCACTTATTAATATATTCATTTTATGAAGTTGCCAAATATATATATATATATATATATATATATATATATTCAGTTTTTAAGATGTTAAAAGTGTTATCTGCCTTTGGAAGGGTTTTGAAGCCCAACCAAGCACAATACTTCTGCATGGTTGCACGTAGTCACACATTTTTACTGAAGAGCTCTCCATATTTCAAGAAACTTATAATTTGGAACATAGTGCAGTTTTAATGTAAAGGTATGTTTATAAAATGTTAATACCTTTATGGGCATTTTTTACTGTATCTTGTTTTAAATCGTCTTCAGTGCTATTGCTGACTCTCTAAGGAAGAAAACTCAAGGTTAGTTTTTAAATGCACTGAATAAGATGTGTAATCATATATAAATCAATTTTATTATATCTCTATGCATGAAGATTGTATTATCTGCTGAGAGGCCTCAATATGTATAGCAGCAGGGTGAATGTACCTCTGTGTTGTTTGTTTGTTTGGCTGCAATAACTTTCTTCTCTACGGCTCCCTTTCCACGACTCTGGACTGGCCCTGCAAACTTTGATTTCTTAGGTTGTGGCTCCTCTTCTTCTTCTTCACTCTCTTCCTCCTCTTCTTCTTCCTCCTCCTCCTCCTCCTCTTCTTCTTCTTCTTCTTCTTCACTTTCTTCTTCCTCCTCCTCCTTCTCCTCATCATCTTTTTCCTCATCTTGTGTTTTGCCCTTTTTAGCACTTCCTTTCTTTGCAGCTGAAGTTTGTTTGTTGGCTGTCTTTGTAGAAGATGGCTGAAACAAAACACAAATTGTCTGTCACTTAAAAAGCTTAATAGAAGTCAGAAAAGTTTGCTGACTTCCCTGCTCTGCCTCTCTGTTAATTAACTCCTCAGTTCAATCAAGTGTATCTGAGCAATTAAATCACAAGCTGATGTGGAAATATGCCTCTTAGGATCTCAGCTGGACATCTATACTATTATGAAAGCCTCAAAACCAAAATAAAAAGGAGTATTATATTTGAGACTTCTAGTTCTGGCTATTCAAAATGCTATCTACAGAAAGCCAATAACTGATGCTACAGAATGTTTTTTTAATACTTACTGTACTGCGGTTTTGGGTTGTGCTCTTGCGAGCTGGTTGTTTTGAAGGTGGAGGTGTTGCCACAGTTTTAGAGGTGGGTTTTCCTGTTTTGGGAGATGGAGCAGGTGTTGTTTTGGCTTTGGCTGGAGGGGGAGGAGCAGGAGTTCTAGTTGGACGTGATGGAGGTTTAGGGGGTGGAGTTCTAGTGGCAGGTGACTGACTGACTGCTCTTTTGACTGCAGCCGGTAGAGGTGGTGACCGTGGTCGAGCTACTGTGCGTTGGGATGACCGAGTAGCAGCCTAAAAGGTAGAATAAAAAAAAGTTTCATATCCACAGTATAGTTTAAAAAAATAAATAAATAAATAAATTAAAATCACACATGCGTCCAATGAAATGTGAAACATTCTAATATATTACCTGAGTTGTGCGCTCCTCTACAGGCTTTGCACTGACTTCTAGAGGGAGCTGTTTCACATCTGATGCTGACTTTACAGTGGAGGTTTTCTGAGACAAATGCGTAAAATGAATCCAACTGACAACAATTTACAGCATTTAACTCTATTCAATGTTTAGATTAAGTACCTGTAGGGCTTCTAATTTCTCCTGCTGTTGACGGATTTTTTCAGAGAGCTCTTTCTGTTTGTCCTCTGAGGATTTGTTGTCTTTTTTCAAAACACCAAGAGGTAAATTCTGCTTCTGCTCAGGAGCATCACACCTGCGTGACAAAGAAAGTGAGAACAGGGCAATAGACAAACATTCCTAACAACAATGTGCAAAAACAAGAACTTATATAACAGTTATAACACTCAGGGCTGGAAGCCTTCTTCAGTTTATTTATTTTTTTTTTACCTGTCCTGTGTTCCATCAGGGTTCATGAGGCAGACCCAGCTGTCTGGGTAACGCTTATCCACAGCATCCATCTGAAATGGCAGTGTACGCCATTTCAGACATTTATCTGAGATAAGATTGAGAAACAATGAGACAAATCAGAGGATAAAGAAATCATTACATTTAGAGAAAATATATAATCATTTGAAATCATTAAAAACATTTTAATAGGTTTAAAACATGTTTACCGGATTAGTAGTGTATGTTTGTAGGCAATATGACAGTGAACAGATACTTTTAAAAGTAGTTTAAAGAGTTAAATTGTTGAAAAAATAAATGGGTTTAAGTGTCAGGTTTATAGGTCTGTTTTTATTCTAAGGTAGGAAGAATCTGGTCTTCTATGACAGGAGATAAATGATTGGGGCACTGCCAACAAGGTCACGGAAATGACAAAGTTTCTTTTTAGGACTTTGTTGTGAATGTGCTCTTACCACACTGTATTGTGACAGGAATCTCCATTGCCCTGCGTCGTCGATACCTGATATCGTTTGAAGGGGTAGCGTTCCAGTTGGCTGATAGATACCCAAACTCGTCCCAGAACTTCACTATACCTTTCTGGGCTGTTTGATGAAAGAAATATGATCAGTCAGTTCCTTTGGGATACATTCTTGACATCTAGTGTACTTTAAAGGCTCATTAAGCATACACAAACAGGCACGCACCTACACCAATGTCCTTCCAATACTGAGCAAGATAGTCTCCCATTGCTCTAAGTAAGTGTCTATATTCTTTAGCGTCTGCAAAGTCTTGCTTGTTGTGTGTTGGCTCCAACACAAGATATGGGACATCCACAACACCTACTACCCCACCACAAGCCCTGAAACATTCAGAAACACAGCAGAGTCAACCAGCACCTGATAATTAGCATTAGCCTAAACATCCAAATAAGACTTTTTTGCAGACATACATTCCTCCCTCCAGCTGTGGCCCAGTCTTCTCATACATCTTTATGAGCCGACTGCAATTGTAGATGAACATGCCATCTTGGTCTCTCCTTTCAATGTTTACACCAAAGATGAAGGTAAGCTCTTTGGGCTCCTTTAGTGCCCTGTAACAAACATCAACAAAATTGGTATCCTTTCAACACATTGACTATTTTAGTTCATTTGGCATCTATATCTAGGTGCATTACACATTTGCATGAGAAAGTATACAGTGACCAGCCAAAACATTGAAACTACCTTCTTTTTTTCTACGCTCGCTGTCCTACCATTAAAGACTATGGTGCACATGTTGCTCTCAATACTGGTAGCCCCATGTTCATTGTCTCAATAGTCAGAAACAACACATAACACATTTTTTAGGCTGGTGGATCATTCTCAGAGCTGCAGTGACACTGACTTAATGGTACTGGTGTACTAATGTTTTGTGTTGACAAGAGTGGATCAGACACAGCAATGCTGCTGGATTTTTAAATACTGTGCCACCCACTGTCCACTCGATTAGACACACCAACCTTACTAGAACACTTTGTAAATGTAAAGTTAGAGAAGAGTCAGAAGCTAATTTCTTGCTGCAGAGTTTGTGTTGGTCGTTCTTGAGTCCTTCATCAGTGGACAAAGGACACAATACGTGACCTATCACTCCAGTGGTGTGAAAGTTCCACCACCCAAATAATACCTGCTCTATTATGATCCTTTGGGGGTCCTGACCACTGAAAACCAGTGTGAAAGGGGACTAAAAAGCATGCAGAGCAACAGATGGAAAATGGGGAAAAAAAACAAATATCAAACAGTCAAGCTGATATAATAGAAAATGTGTGTAAAAAAGGTGGTCATTTTATAGTTTTGGCTGATCTGTGTATATGTAAGTGCATGTGTATTTATGCAGATACATAAACATGTATTACTTCTGTTTAGATGCATAAATTGCTTGCTTTCTGTTGGCTTCTACACGTAATGCAGAAGCTGAATCTTGGGCCTTTCTCAACGCAGCCTGTAAGCAAATGAGAATCAGAGGAGAACTTTAATGTTCTGTTTGTATAATTGAGCATATACCTTCATGCAGTCTCACCAGCCTTAGTTTACCATACATTGCGGCTGACCGATATTTTAATATTTTGTAGCTGATACTAACAGGAAATTTATTTCAATGGTCCAAGTTCAACAGTGTGTTTGAAAGTATATATAAAATGTATATTTGAAATAATTGAGGTATATGCAATAAATGCTAAAATTTGTAATTTGTTAATCCACTTGAACTTTTATTTAACAGGCAAAAAGACAAAAGGATTTTGTGTTTTCAGTATCAAACATAATTATGTTTGTTAAATTTAAAAACATTTTTAAATTGATGCTGGCAAAACACTCAAAACACTGGGACAGAGGAATGTTTACCACTAAGCCACATCACCTTTGGGTGTTGAAGATTCTAATTGTTGCAGTTTCGCAAGTGGAAAGTTTGCCTGTTTTTGCTACCCGAACAGTCTGAGACTGTTGTTAACTAATTCTCCTATAGATTATGTGTCATACATTTGCCATAGGAGACAGCTCTCTAAAATACCAATATAATCCTTTGGATCTGTGGTACATTTACATATATGTGGATAACAACTATCCACATTGCCACCGACTTTCATTCCATCTCAGGTGATTTTGACCCAGATAATGCTACAACATTTCTCTGGAAAATTAATAAATGACTTTTTCGATGGATAATACAGTTTTATGCTGCATTTCTTGAAATTGAAGGACTAAAATTCTTTAGTGTCTTGTGCTGAGAAACATTGTCTTTGAATTGACTAAAATTACGACGTTTGGCACAAAGTGGCAAACTAAGACGATCCATGCTTAAAAAGACTAAAGATGTGTCTAATACAATGCCCTATTCACTGTACTAGTGCACTATTTTGTGGGGTTCTGACATTTAGAACTTGTGTTCAGTGAACTCAAACAATCCTTAACGCTGCAAATAAATAGTGCCCCACTGAGGTACCCTATCGGATACCCATAAAACAATATGCTACCCTAATTCAGTTCACTATACAGTGTACTATATAACAGTGTACTATATAGTGAGAAATATGGGAAATGGTGAGTAGAGCGTTATTTTGAACACAGCGTAGGCTTCTGGTGCATGTTACTTTTACACTCAGTTTTGATGACCTCACCTGTTGCCAGTTAAACTGCTAATTGTGGAAGCTTCCAAAAGTGTTACTACGTCAAATCAGTCTAATTTTGCCTCTCCCACAAGTTTTTTTTTTTTTTTTTTTGTGTGTTGTAGGCAACACATTATATATTTTTATACTTATAAAATACAAATAGGTTTGTCAATTAAAATATTTTGTACTTTTATCAGGTAAATAAAAGTAAAAAAAACAAAACAGATTATAAGTCTTTCTTTTTAGTGTAGTTTTAAACAGTGTTTCTGGAAATGGTACTTATATACATACTACTCTGAGTGCTTTAACAGTTTTACATTTAAAGTTCACTATTACACTTAACAGTATAAACATATTAAAATTAAACAACATATAGTTTGTAGCATTGGTGAGCCTTTGCCATTTAATCTAAATATAATTATTTTAATATTTTAACTTTTGTGGATTTGTGTATAATACACACATAAATTATATCAGTATTACCCTGTGTTGCTTTTATAATACATTTGGCAAATATAACGGAGTCACCACATACCACCCAGGTTTGTAAAGTCGCTTTCATCCAATCATCCACACTATGACAGCTTATCTTCAGCTCAGATTTACCATGTTTTCATGTTTAGTTGTTAGTTGACAATACAGTTCTGTCACAAATATTGACTCCTGTTTCTGCCCATTGGTTTTGTTGTGCATTAACTATTATCAAGACATATTGGTTCTTGAAAGCACCTGGTCCTGGAGAAACACTGTTTCATTTCATTGTGTTCTATGTGCATTGTATTTAGTTGAAAATGTCCATAAAATCTGAGTTTTCTCTCCTGATGTTTTAACATCTTTCTTAGGCCTGTTCACACTTAATATGCATTAATTTAGGTCTTGGGTGATCAGTTCACAAATGACTGTCAAAACACATAGCCTTTCTCATCTGGCATTTAAAGGTGCCTTCTGTGATGGCTTGTGATCAGATTTCTCACATTATTTTTCTTTGGAGGAACATAGAGTCTAAGATCTCAAGGGTGAAATAAAACACAATTTTCATAAAAACAAATAACTCTCCAAGTGATTTCTTTGTCCCAGAAATATTAATGCACCACCAGAAACCCAGAATAGTCTACTTTCCAAATATATACAGGTTGAAACTAAATATATTTTTAGATTATTGTGAGAAAAACTTAGAGGCATGTTTCAGGAATAATGTGGTCATATAACATGGCTTGAATAATCTGAGTACAATGTGTCCTTGAAATGTACCCCGTTCACACTTAATCAATGTACTGTCCACTTATGATTGTATCACCCAGGACGTATGTTAATGCTAGGTGTGAACAGGGCCTTAGTCTACACAAAGCTGGTCATTTTTTTTATACTTGCACCAGATTAAACTACCGGGAACAACCTGCATATTTTACCACACCTTAGTATTGGAGTTCATTCATGAAAGTGTTTTATTATAATTTCCAAGTTTCCACTGAGAAGTCTCTTGCTGGGGCCATGCTTACTTTTTATTAATCAACAGGTTACTAAGACTTTAAACACAGCTTTTAACTGCAGTTTTATTTTCACTTTTAGACTAAATGCAAGTTACAGGAAGATCCCATAATTTTTAAACCAATTGATCTGCAAAATATGCAATTTGCACCAATAACTGAATTAGTTTGGTGTATGTTTTACAAAGTCAGAATGTTCAGTATGTGTGAATTGTTTATAATATTTATCTACATTGTGTAGTGAGCTAATAATCCTAAAACTATTGGTGAAACCTGGTAGTTAAAAAATAAAATTGCAAATTATTGGTGCTATGTTAACTGATACCAATTGCACAGTGGGACACATATCTAATGACTTTGCTTGATTCATCAGTTGGTTGTGGTATCTCACCCTGGCCTCTTTGGACAAATCATCACCCAACTTTAATTCCAGAGCGCGAGCTTTACTCTCTGCTTCTCTGGCCTTCTCTTCAGCTGAGGGAAAAAAAGGAGGACGAAATATAATTTACAAAAACTATCTATATTTCTTCTTGGATAAGAATGGGACAGTACAGTACAGAGAACAGCCGTGTCTCAAATTACTTACCAAGTTTGGCAAGGTGGTCAGCTTTTTTTACTTCTTGTTCTGCGCGTGTTTTAAAGCGTGTCGATGTGTATTTATACATCCTACAAGAAAGTAAACACTGTGTTAGGAGACATCATATTATTCTTCTCTATTATTTAGGGTGTATGTGTGCTGATGTGTTGTGTGTGTACCTAGGGTTGTACAAACAGCATGATAGTCTCTTGGTCCTGACTTTGTGTCCCTGAATAAATATTCTCATCCTCGGATCAATGTAGAGGACAGCTGCATAGGCACGGAATGACCTTCTTTCAGGTTTGCTGTTTCAAATAAAAGCCATAAGCTTTACTACAGCAGAAGAGTTACAGATGGAGAGACTTTCTGGATTTGTCCTTTACTCAGTGTTATAAAGTAGAAGTGCAAGAGTACTGAATATACTCACACTCCCTCCACTGGTGTCCCTGCCATCAGTATGTCTTGGTGATCTGTCTGCACATCCAACTCAGGCTCTCTGTTGTCCATTAGCTTCAGATTATAAACTATGACCAGTGTACCTACATAAAACACACAGTTTAGTGTGTTACATTTTTTTTTAAACTTGATAATGTTCAAATGAAAATATTGTCAATCGTGAATTTAGAATTCATACCACTGGGTCCCTCAATTTTCTTAAACTGCTGGAAGAGCTGCTCTTCACTTTTGAAAGGTGAGTATTTGAAGATAAGCTCTGTCTCTATAGCATACTTTTCAGGGTCTTGAGTAAGGGGCTGCTGAGTCTTTGCATCCCAGCTGGGTAACGGAACAATTACCTGTGTGATAAAATCATAAATTTGTTTTATTTTAATTTTGTTTTTTGTTTATTTGTTACTCCTGTCAAGGTGAATAGACATGTATGACTATTTGCACAAAATTCCACGAGGAGGACAGTGAAAAAACATGATATTAATGTTAGGCTAACATGTATTCCTACCTCATCCAGACCCTCTTCTTCATGAAAAGTCCGGGACAAAAATAAACAGGTTAACTTGTCATCTTTTTTTGTGAAGAGGATGAAGTCTTTGCCTATACGCATTGAGCCACTGAAAGAAATATTTAGACTGTTAATTAATAAGTATCCACAAGATACAAATAAAATATTAAAAATTATGAAAAACAACTATATATAATATCTAATTTTACTTTCGTAAGTACACAAATAAGGACCATGCACTTCATACACGGAATACGTATGAAAAGTACTTACGACTTAAGGCCGTTTCCATACTGGCCAATATGAGTAGACTCAGGGAACCTCTTGCTGGATTTGCCAAACTGAATGACGTGTGTTGCTTCACCTGTTCAAAGGCAATTCCTCTAACTTACTATAATTTAGACATTATGTGTGCTGTAATGTTTTGTTGGAATCAGATTTGGTGGATTAATTAGATAAATATTATACTCACCAGGATCCATGCCAGTCCCATCGTCCAAGAAACAAAGCATAAAGCCTCCACGGAGGTCTGGTCTTTTCTCTGAATTTCCAACATGGGTGTGCATGATAAAAAATATACATGATTGTTTTTTAATTATTAACGCTTGACATTTTCAACTGTGTTAATGAATAATCTCTACTGTGTGACAACTTTATACAGTACCTGTATAAATGTCTATCCTTGTAGCATTTGCATCTCTGGAGATAAGAAAAAAAAAATGTGTTGATATCATACAAATTGAAAACTGCACAAAACTCCAAGCAGGTCCACTTTTTTATACTATAATTATAATATTTACCAAGGGAAAACAGGGCTAATACCTTGAATTGTCCACTAGCTCTGCCAAAGCACCAAAAAGAAACTCATGTGTTGTCCTGTTGGCATCAGTAAGACAAAAATATTTGTTAGAACCAATGTGTTTTTCTAGACAAGTGTGAAGATGCAAATAACTAAAGAAATGACAGGCTGCTTTGTCAAACAACAAACTACTTTGTCATAACATCAAAAAATTACATCACGTAACCACATTTCTCCACACTTTATTAATGTTATTAAAAGTTAGGCTAATGAAAATTAATGAAAGAAAAACCACAATGGTCACAGAAATAACTTGAATCTGACAAAAGCAACAATAAATAAAATGCCATGAAAATTAACCAGTGAAAGTCAGACATTGCTTTTCAACCATGCCTCAACAGAATTATTTAAAAAAATAAACTCATGAAACAGTCCTGAACAGAAATGATGGTACCCTTGACTTAATATTTTGTTGCACAAACTTTTGAGGCTATCACTGCAATCAACCGATTCCTGTGAGTGTCAATGAATTTCTGCAATTTCTGGTATTTTGGCCCAATCCTCATGAACAAACTGCTCCAGTTGTCTCATGTAAAAATTCTATGAAAATGAACAAATGAAAATCTGACAATGAAGTTGAACCATGGTTCAACAGAATTATTTTAAAAAGTAAACTCATTAAACAGGCCTGGACAAAAATGATGGTACCCCTGAAAATTATGTGACCAAAGGGACAAGTTAAAACAAGGTGTGTCCACTAATTAGCATCACAGGTGTCTACAATCTTGTAATCAGTCAGTAGGCCTATACATAGGGCTACAGGTAGTCACTGTGCTATTTGGTGACATGGTGTGTACACATGGACCAGAGGAAGCGAAGGAAAGAGTTGTCTCAGAAGATTAGAAAGAAAGTTATAGACAAATATGTTAAAGGTTAAGGTTATAAGACCATCTCCAAGCAGCTTGATGTTCCTGTGACTACAGTTGCACACATTATTCAGAAATTTAAGATCCATGGGACTGTAGCCAACCTCCCTGGACTTGGCCTCAGGAGGAAAACTGATGACAAATCAAAAAGAGAGATAATACAAATGGTAACAAAAGAGCCCAGAAAAACTTCTAAAGTGATTAAAGATGAACTTCAAGCTCAAGGAACATCAGTGTCAGATAGCACCATCTGTCGTTGTTTGAGCCAAAGTGGACTTTGGGAGACAACCAAGGAGGACATCATTGTTGAAAACAAATCATAAAAAAGCCAGACTGGAATTTGCCAAACTACATGTTGACAAAGCTTCTGGGAGAATGTCCTTTGGACAGATGAGACAAAAATTGAACTTTCTGCCAATGCACATAAGCTCTATGTTCACAGATGGAAAAATGAAGCACATCAAGAAAAAGGACACTGTCCCTACTGTGAAACATGAAGGAGGCTCAGCTATGTTCTGGGGCTGCTTTGCTGCATCTGGCACAGGGTGTCTTGAATCTGTGCAGGGTGCAATGAAATCTCAAGACTATCAAGGGATTCTAAAGAGAAATGTGCTGCCCAGTGTCAGAAAGCTTGGTCTCAGTCGCAGGTCATGGGTTTTGCAACAGGATAATCACCCAAAACACACAGCTAACAACACCCAAGAATGGCCAAGAGGAAAACATTGGACTATTCTGAAGTGGCCTTCTATGAGCCCTGACCTAAATCCTATTGAGCATCTTTGGAAGAAGCTGAAACATGCGGTCTGGAAAAGGCAGTTTGCTCATGAGGATTGGGCCAAAATACCTGCTGAGAGGTGCAGAGGTCTCATTGAGAGTCACAGGAATTGTTTGATTGCCTCAAAAGCTTGTGCAACAAAATATTAAGTTAAAGGTACTATCATTATATTTTTAAATAATTCTGTTGAAGCATGGTTGAAAAGCAACGCCTGACTTTCACTGGTTAATTTTCATAGCATATTTATTTATTGTTACTTTTGTCAGATTCAAGTTATTTCTGTGACCATTGTGGGTTTTTCTTTCATAAACTTTTCTTTATTGAGGGGTACCAACAATTTTGTCCACATGTGTATATGGTGCGTTTCTTTGGAGTGTCCCCCTCGCTCTTTTTACCAAATATTTACATCAAATTTGTTACAATTTGAGATACCCAGTGTTAGCTGTTCAAAACCTGTCTACCATTGTCAACAGCACTTTTCAAGCCTAAAGGGAAAAATGCAAGCTGCAGCAGTGACAGCTCTGCTTCCTATAAATAATTTTTCATCATATTTTATGGATGGTTAACCAAAAACTACTGTTTCTCAGCAGCTAAATGTGCCTGTGTAAGGGAATATTCAGTGAGGCCAGTACAACAACATAGTAATTAAGCATAGTTTGGAAAGTGACACTGAATAAAAAAATCTGCAGAACACATGTAACATAACATCTGATTATTTAAACTAAAGCATAGCCAGATTACAGACGTCTCCAAAATGTTTTAGGGCAACCCTTAAGAACATGCTGTTCTTTTTTTTTTTTCCTCAAGGAATGGTCATGGATGGTCTCTTCAGTATATAATCCTTAAGAAAAGCCTGTAGTTACTACTAATGATGATGTAACAAGTATTAAAAAAGAGGCAAAGGCTTTTTTTCCAGATGTGGTACCGAGTGTTCACAGGAATGTTTTCATGGTTATAACTTTACATTGTTCTTCACAAACTGGAACTGGCCATGCCCTTTTTTAGACATAAATGCATATATATGCAGAGAAAGTAGTCAGAATACAGCTATATTAAACTTTTCCAAAAAAATGTGATGAAAACAAACAAAACACTTTACATTAAACAACTTTCTTATTCCCAAACACATTTTGTGTTACTCAACATTTATGTATGATTCATGAAATTGTTATATACATCTTGAAAATATTAAGTGATTTTAGAGAAATTATTTGATGTTCCCAACATTTTATTTTAAAATGATATAAGTATAAATTATATAGTACAAAATATGCATTGCCCATTGAGACTGGATTGAACTGCCAGGCTTCGCCTGGTCATGTAATACAACATCCATCAATAATAAGCAGTCTTGCCTATTCTGTTAAAACATAATTCAATAAAAAATAATTATGACAATTTGGATGAAAAAACAGACTATTTTTGCAGTTACTGGGAATGTGATGTCATGATGCAGTGTCTTACAGGCAATCTAAAAGGTTTTTTGTTTTCAGGGTTTTATGTCCTTATGTATAGCCCACAGTCTTAATACATATGTTGACAAATCTAGCCGGTGAATACCAGTTCCTTAAAGATAAGGCAAAGTCATGCAAAGCAGATTTTAAAATAAGTTTTGTTCAATTGTGCAGAAACAGCTTTAGGTAAACAGCACATGGGAAGCCTCAGAGCATAATGCTCAATAGCAATTTGTACTAAGCTTTTTATTTCCATTTAATGGAATAAAACAAAAAACATAGTGAACAAATCATGTTTGTTATAATTCTTCAGTACCTGACTTGTTTTCCAAGCTAAAGAGTTCAACATGTAGTAAGATTGTGTCTAAACTAAACAAAAACATTAAAATTAGAGATGCATGAATGCCGATACTGGTATCATGCATTTGCCTGATACCATGGTCATTTACTCATACTCAATCGCAAACAAGGCTCCGATACCAACATCTGATACCTTGTGCACATTGCTGCTCTGATGAACAGAAAATTCAAAATGTTGGCGATCTGGAAGTATTTCACAATCTGTGATGGCAACCCAAGCAAAGCGGACTGCAGGGAGAACCCGAGAGCAGTGAGTATGCTACACTTTTTTGACTGTCCTCGAACAAGGTGAATTTTTCTTCACTCAAAGTGTATTTTCCTCCAAGGAAATGTTTTCCAGTTTATGAGAGCACTGTTCGTTGCCTGACGTGGTTTTTCCTCAAACTAAATTATTTTCTCTGCCTGTGAATTTTGAATTGGATCCAATGCCATAGATCAAGCTGCTGCCCTTAAATAAACACTGGATATAAAGGAATATTGGAAAGATGCACAACACTCTGCAAATGCATATCAACAGCTTGTTGCATCTTATGTTACTAATTTATAGATAGACAGATACTTAAATTATCGCAGAGGGAAATTCTTATTATTGATGGTGTAATGTGGGAAAATGCTAAATAAAAATGCACTGTTCCAGAAATTAACAATAGTTTTTAATTTAAAAATTGCTTTAATTAGTAACTACAAACTTAAATAATGCTCCTGATTGCGTAATTCTAAGTATCAGTATTGGCAAGTACAAAAATACACATATTTGTACTCGTACTCAGTTTGAAAAAATAATGGTATTTATGCGTCCCTACTTAACATTTGTCTATATAAAAAAAGCTTCTCTTTTGATGTGAGCCATATGTTATCTGCAACAACTATATGTCATTTAATACAGTATAGTAACTATGTCATTAGTTCACTATGTATTACTGTGCCTAACCAGTAGCTAGTGGTTATTGGAAGCATGTCAATAACTAAGTAAAGCAGTTAATGGTAAAGTGAAAAAAAAAAAAGGTGATTCAAATTTCCCAATGGCTGGGTTAAAGCTCTCAATAACTTGAAATATAAAATTGGCTGAGTGACTTACTCCAGTGCTTGAGTGAAACATGAAAGCAACTGAGTGAAAAATTATGAGATATGTGAGCTATGCTAGTAACAGCTAAATATGCGAGTGGCTAAGTGTAATATAGGTTTACATATGAAATACTGGCTTCAAATGATGCAACAAACCTCAAATACTGAAAAAATGTATTTATGTTCCATGTCAACTGCTAAAAATATGAAACTGGTAAAGGTATGGCATCTAGTTACCTGATTCAATTTTAAGCATGACAAATCTAGCAAAAAACATCAAATTCTCAAAAAAAATAATTATAATAATATCAGTGAGTATTTGTAGCATGTTGGCAAAGAACCAACTCTGCCAACAAGGTGACACAATTCCATATGACAAGCATTACACGTGCATGTAAATTTCTACATGTTTGGTCTGTTGCTGTTTTCCTAATTGTCTACAGCTATGCTCTTGATGAAGATTTTTCACAATTTTTAATATTATTTCTTGTAATTAATGGTCAATGTATTGCCCTTCCTATTTACTCAAATTTTTAAATCATAATATAACTGGCCACACTGAAGATAAAACTTCTTTCAAGACAGCCTTAAGCCAAAACAAACCTCTTCAAAAAGCTTCATCAACATACTTTCATTCATTCATGGTCTGTAACCATTTATCCATTTCATCGTCTCGGTGGGTCCAGAGTCTACCCAGAATCACTGGGCTCAAGGTGAGAACACACCCTGGAGGGGTGTGCCAGTCCTTCACAGGGTGACACACATTCTCACCTATAGACACTTTTGAGTTGCCAATCCACCTACCAACCTGTGTTTGTTGGACCGTGGGAGGAAACCGGAGCACCCAGAGGACATGCAGGTAATCATCCACACGGACACGGAGAGAACAAACCAAACTCCTCACAGACAGTCACACAATCAGGACTTGAACCCACAACCTCCAGGTCCCTGGAGCTGTGTCTGTGACACTACCTGCTGCACCACTGTGCCACCCCGCTTCATCAACAACATCACTCAATTAAAATAAGTTTTAAAATAAAAATTTTAAAAAAGATTCATTTCCAACAAGAGCCACTTACTGTAGAATGTGTGGGAAACTAAAATCTGTAAATCAAGACCTTATAACGTCTCACAAACAGACAAACACAACATGGTTCCACAAGGTTCTGATCTTGGTCTTATGGAAATAAATAGTCAGGAACATCTGGAATGAGATTCACCACTGAAACAGGCTAGATTTTTCTTTTTTAAACTTACGTCCTGATACTGAGATAACATATTGTAATGTACAAATATGAATGAATATCCAAAATATTTTCTTAAAAACTGATATAAATTTGTCAGACACATCAAACACTCTGTCACTCACTCAAAAAGCACAGTGATACTTACGAGTTTGTGTGCAGGTACTCAAAGGTGAGCTGAGCACGGTTTAATGTGCTATAGTTTGAGTAGGCCATTGTCTTAAGCAAATAATAAAGAAAACCACTCTTGGCAAACTGGACTCTTCTCTCCTTTACATATTTTCCAAGTGATGTGCCTTATTTGGGAATGCAGTCCTTCGGCACCTTTAACAGGACAAGACAAGAGGGAAACTTGGAATTGAAGTCTCAGATATAAAACCTATGTTTCTAAAAATAATTTTAAAAAAATCATCAAAATTCAATCATATTTTTGGTTTCTGCATAATGTTTCTTCTTTGTAAGTGCATAGACTAAAATGCACCAATCATGCAGCTCATATGCATGATCTCAAAACATGTCCAAATTAGACAGTACTGAACATAACATTTTTTTCAAGTAATTTCTCTCTTTTTGAAGTAGCTGAATAAAAAAACAAACAAGCAAAAAAATAAACACACACAAAAAACTACACTTGTTTATTTCAGCACACTGCCTTAAATGTCTTTTGCTACACTGTACCACAGAAACCTGGCTATTTCAGCACCCCTGCAAAGGTTTAAAACTTCAAGACAAAATATGTTATCATACTGTGAGGCACAAGTGTGCATCAGTTCTTCTTCTCCATTGACAGCATGTGTTCATACAACCCCTGAGCAAGCTACTCTTGCCCAATGATGTGAAAGTTAATTCCAATCATCAGTGAGACAATTCAGCCTCCAAGTTAAGCTGCATCTGGGCCACACTGAGGCGGGGTTAGTGTTTCAGGGCCTTCTGGACTAAACACGGGCCATGCAGCAGGGCCCACTCACTGCAGTTTAAGTCACTATCTAAATAAACCTGGTCTTAACATTCACACATTAGCAGTATAAGTTGTTGAGGGACTAGGCTGGTTGTTAGCCTTGAGTTACAAAAACGAAGTCAGCCATGTCTCCTACATTGGCTCTGGTGAACTAATGGTCTAACATTTCTACACTTGGACATGGCTCATCCTCATTCACAAGCAGCTAGCTAGCTAACGTTAGCCAACTACAGTATTCAAATACCTGTGTGCAGCTAGAAAAAAACGTAACGGTTATTGCAACGTTTCAAACCATTAACTTATCCAGGGCCCTCGGTGTATTTGTCTCCAGTGTGTTAGTAGTGCAGTGAGGAGTCAGTCTTGTTTATTCCTGGTCCGAGAACACAGAGAGGTCCACTCCGCAGGCCGCGAACATTCACCACTCCACATACTCCTCCGTTGTCCTGCGCAAAAAACGCGTGAGAACGAACACACAAGTCCCGCCCCCGAGCCCCTCTCAACCAATCGCTGCTTACTCCCGCCAATCTTATTGGCCACTGCGACTGTCATTCACAGCGGGTGCTACGCAAGCGGATCGTTGAAATGGTGGAAGCGGAGCAACGGTTAGAGAAGACTACGGACACAGAAGAGGAGTTTTTGGTTCTGCTGCAAAGAAAGTAGCCATTATTTGGGTGTTTTGTGTTTTCAGCTTTATTAGAATGTTTACTTTGCAGGCTTGTTGTAAGAAAAATGAGAAAGTCACGCGTTGTGCGATGGTACAGGATGAGAGCATTTCTCGACTGCAGTTTGTTTATGAGTGAAAAGTAATTAGTGAGAAGGTTGAACAATCAACGGTTTTGTAATCGCCTCTCTGCCCTCGCGGTGTGTGGCGTGAGGAGCCGAAGGCTACGGCGGAGATATTGGATCGACTCAGACTCTTCGACCGAATACACGCGTTTCACTTGAGTCTCGTGGACCGTTGTGGTCAGACTCAAGAGACTCACCGATTTAAAAACAGCCCTGCGGAAGCAAAGGCTTCTCTATTGCAGACCCTGCGGTACATGGAGCACATACATTCATGTCTCTATCCCATGGCTTTGCCAAGGTTGGGACAAGAAGTTCTTATCTCAGTGATGTGCAGTGTTTCCATGACATTCATTGTATTTTTTTTCTAGGTGTCTCTACATAAAAATGCGAGTCTGGTATTGTTTTAATGTAATATTTAAATAGAGCATCGTAAAATATATAATTTTCACTTCACTCACCGTAAAGAGTAGTAGGTAAGCAGTTCACAAATATCAGCCAGTAGAAATATTTAATAGAACTATCACATTTTGTACAACAAAATTACTCCCAGAGTAAATCAGTTTAATTGCATCTATACCTTTAAAAAAACAACACAGCACATAATCTTTAATCAAATGTATTCACAGATGCTTTTCCTAATTTGATTCTCCCAGGGATTAAATCTCAAGTGCCACTCAGGGCCTCAGCAGATTCTCCTGTAATAAAAAGTAAAAACTTCATTTAAGGATGCATATACATCACAAAAACATTCATACTCAAAAAAGGAAATAAGGATGTGAACTTTTAGGTAAAGAAGCCTTGCAAATGTTAATCTGTGAACATCCATTTAATTGGATCTGGTTAGTTTTTCCATGAATCACCTTTTGGGAATGAAGATTGTTCTCCATGTGACGCCATGATCTGGAGCAGGTAAGACTTCCAATGAGGCACATCATGCAGCAAACAGCCAGCAGTGCCACGCTGACCAACATAAGATGATACCTGGCAAGAGCTTTCTCTTCCTAGGAGAATGGAAAACACTTCTTGAGTATGAGAGGACACCATACCTCAGCCTTTTATAGGTTAAAGTTTAAAGCTGTGAGCACGACACTACTGCAACTGGTGGGAATAGTGCTACCAACTACTGAGATAAAAGCTAGTGTTACACCAGAATGTTATGTGAAAATAAATTACAAGTTTACATGCACCAAGACATGAGTAGGCTGCTTTTTGAGACAGATGGGTCTGTCTGGTGGTCTGTCAGATTATATCTTCACTTTTCTCAGTTTTATCTACATGGTAAGTTTGGATTTCCAAATTATTTGACCTCACCACCTAGAAGTCACAGGGTGTAGCCGATTCCATTTACTGGATCTATGCACTCACAAAATCTACATCGCCATGTTCAGAATATATTACGAATATGTTCATTCAAAAGAGATTTAATGAGACCAGGCAAGCACTTATGTGCATGCATGACAACTTGCAGCTATTAATAATGCTGAACAATTGTTCCGCTGTCTTATCTGCCTGAAAGCATTGTAGTGCTAGTGTTGTAATGGCAAGATCTCCAAATAGAAGTGAGCATCTTAACATCAAGTAAAATGCATTTTACCACAAGCAATGGTATGGTTACACTTTTATAAACACATTTAAGACTAATTGGGACCCCATGCAGGGGGGAGGTTGTGAGTCCAATTCCCGCTCCGGGTGACTGTCTGTGAGGAGTTGGTGTGTTCTCTCCATGTCCGCGTGGGTTTCCTCTGGGTGCTCCAGTTTCCTCCCACAGTCCAAAAACACACATTCGTAGGTGGATTGGCGACTCAAATGTGTGTGTTGCCCTGTGAAGGACTGGTGCCCCCTCGAGGGTGTATTCCCACCTTGCGCCCAATGATTCCAGGTAGGCTCTGGACCCACCGCGACCCTGAACTGGATGAATGGGACCGTATGCGTAAATAACAAGGCAATGATTTGCAAAACATTTGGGAGCTCAAGTCTCCTCTATTGTTGCTGCCTGTGCTTGCTGAAAAGATATAGGTTCATGCATACAGGCAAAAAGGCATTGGAAATCCAATCTGAGCATTCACATTCATTTCACATGCCCATGACTCGGATGCATATCCAGTCTAGGACATCGTGACTCAAATCTGATTTGAAAAAACAACTGATTTTTAATGATGTTCACACAGCCCTAAAAAATAAATAAAAAAAATCTGTGTATTTAAGGCAAAAATAAAAAGCCAAAGTGAAATATTTTCCATTCTTGTTTGATATAGCTGCTCAACAGTTTGGTTTTTTTTTTATGGTCAACAGCAGTGTTTTTTTTATTTTCGTAATTCTCTAAATATATAATTGGTCTGAAACTAGTTTAGTTACCCTTATTCTTACTTTAGTTTACCCTTTACTATGGGACAATGCTCTTGTAATCCATGCAAAATGTGAACTGACCTTGTCTTACTGAAATAACTAAAGTCTTCCCTGTAAAACATGTTGTTTAGGTGGCATGTTGTTCCAAAACCGGCAAATATTGTTCAGCATTAACGGTGCCTTCACAGGTGTGCAAGTCATCTATGTCATTTGCATTAATGCATCTACATAGCCTAACAGATACTGGGTTTTGACTCGTGCGCTTATAACAAGCCGAATGCTCACTCTCTTCTTTAGCCTGAAGATGTAGTCTATGATTTCAAAAGAATTCAGTTTGATCAATTGGACCACAGGACACTTTTCTACTTGATCTCAATCCATCTTAAATGACCGCTGGCTCAGAGAATCCTGTTAATACATGGCTGCTTCTTTGCGTGAGAGTTTTTAACTTGTGCAGAGATGAACTGTGTTCACATACACTGGTCTTCAGAAATGTTTCTGAGATTATACATTTTGAAAAGTAAGCTACAGTAGAGGTATTGGTTACTAATGGTACAAACTGTGTAAATGTACCTTTTAAAAAGGTACAACAGTGGTTTTACAGTTTTGTTACATTCTCTTCTCCAGAAGGAGAGGTGAATATTTGTAATCTTTCATTATAGAACTGTGTAAAATAAAAGAATATAATATAAGTCCTGGAGATTAAATGGGGCATATGAAATCAACATAATTTTAAAATCTAAATTGTAATAGAATAAAGTACAATTATGTTCCCCAATTAAAGGTATGCATAAGTACATTTGATGGTACCACCACACTGACAATTTTTCTAACAGTGTACAGTCATTACAGAATTGTATCTGTTTCTAATTTAGTGACAGCTCATATTAGTTTTGGGCCATGTCCTTTGCATATAGAGATTGCTCTGGTAGATGAATATAGATTGTGCTGTAGATGAGGATGGCTCTTTGCTATTTTACATTGAGAAACATGACTTTGAACTGGTCTAATATTAGCCCTCTAAGTCTTTCAGAGTGGTAAACCCCTACATGTCTATACTTCTGCCACTCTAAGATGCTTTTTTAAAACCCAGTCATGTCACTGACCTGTTACCAATTAACCTCATTTATTTTTTATAGCATTGCACCATTTTGTGTGTTGCACAATTCAAAATCTTTTGCTGTGTTGCTGGCATCAAAGTCAAAAAGCCTTAAAAAAAACTAATGATAATAAAAAAAACATGTAGAAAGCATTTTCAAACCGTATAAATATTAAGTGCATACATTTGAATGTGTTTTACCTGAGTGAGGTTTACAGTCAGATTATGGTCTGGTGTGAATCTCAAACTGAGGCAAGGTGGTTCATATTGGGATGTCTGCTTGTATGAATCTGTAGCAATAGCCTTCACAGGAGGCACAGCTTCCAAGTTATCTGCAAGGCATGCCGGTGGGGTCCTGAAAATGACCTCAACTCAGCTCATTGTGTATAAAGAAACTAGCATCATATTATTGTTGTCTCATAGGCATTCTCTTACGGAGTTTGAGGGAGTAGGTGAGCTGGAGCAGTAATTCTCAGACAGGATACCAAAGATTTGGGATTTGCTTCAGCAGGAGTGGGTAGATCCAGGTCAAGTGCAGAGACAGATTCAGTTTTGGACAACTGAGTTTGTAAGCTTAAGAACAGTGTTATGTTTAACATTTCTTTTCCACTGGAACCTATCAGGGGAAGGGAGATGCAAATGTCAAAACAGTGTTAGAGAGTTAGACTTTGTTTTTTAAAAACTGTACACATACAGACCTTTTAGGCCCAACTGGTACCCATGTAAAGTGGCACTAATGCTGTTGTGATTTGGTTCACCTCCTATGCGCACCAGAGGTACTAACAGAGAAAGCGTAACAGTCTCCTTAGCTTTTTGGGATGTGTTTGTGACAGAGCCATCTTCATGATTTAACAGTGGAGGTGAGTCTTCCACTTGTTTTCTGTTCAAAATATCTGTACTGTTTAAATGCGTACAGAATTTCAGACCCAAAATTGATCCCAGCATTTGGTTCCAGTCCTGAAACATGCATGCACAGATGACAGAATGTTTCATTAGACAGCGGTGATATTATATATTTATACACACACACACACACACACACATTAGGAAACAATGATTATATGAATTGTATATTGTATATATATTTACCATGCTGATGTCTGGGTTCTTAATGTCATGGTTTTGAGAATATATCCCAATAATAATAAAAGCTCCAGCAAGGACGAGAAGGCAAAGAAAGAAAACCACAAGAGGAGGGTCATGTACCAGCTTTGCCCTCAGATTAGTGACAGGCTTCCACTGAGCCATAGTGCTTTATTAACACTGCCAAACAAGCGACCACCTAAAACATCAGCAAAACAAATTATTTTTACGCAGTAAAGTATAAAAATAATAACCACTAAAGCTCACATCATCTCGGAGGTCTGTCATTCCTCAGTGCTGAGACAAACTGTGCGGAATAATCAATGATCCCACGTTCACATGAGCACCCTACCTCCTCTCATTAGGTCACTGCACACACTGCGAATCGAAACGGCTAGTGACCAGCGTGGGCTGTAAATGGCAGAGTTAACTACGTGAAACAAACATTATAAACAAGGATAACTATAAAGAGCTCTACAATCTTAAAAGTGTCTTCTCACAACTTCCTCAGGTGGGAGATAAACAGCTTTAGTTCATGTTTCAAAATAAAAGTCTTTAGTCAACGTATTTTGAAAGAGCTGCTACTACATGTGTTGTTTTTTTCTGGCAAAGACGTGAGACATGTCTTTTAAAAACGACTAGTAAAATATCTTTAGCATTTTTTAAGAAGCCTCGGATGATGAAAACGAAAATAAACGTTCCGTAAATTCTTCCCTGGATTCCAAAGGACTTTTATTTCTGAAAGACTCCGGATGAGGGTGTAGCTTAGTGTCTGAGCTCAGTGGTCCCCGGTGTGTCCCCGCTGTTGGAGAACTGCTTTTAAACAAGGTGTTCTGCCCAAAACTGATCAAAGTTTGTATAGGGTGAGGATTAATGTCTTTGTGTAGTTTTCTATCATTCTGTGGGGCTTACTTGCCGGTTATCTTCGGCGTGAGAGACGGAGAGAGGGGGATCTATGTGTTAGCGTTAGCCGCCAGTCTTCATTGTGCACGTTACACTTCACAGTGCGAGGGACACTTGTGCTTTTATCTTTAAATAAACAACACCGTTGTAAAAGAGCAAAGCCCAGCCATAGCTCGCAGTATCGTCTCTGAATCTGAAGTTTCATTTTCAGCAGAGGTGACATGAAACTCGTCGAGGTCCAGAAATCGAATTACAAGGTTTTGTTTCGATATGTTTCCAACAAACATTGGTCTGCTCAGCGCAGATTGTTTTTTTAAATGAAAGGTTGAAGAGTCTTTTTAAAACAGTGACTATGTAAACCAGTGCAGCAGAATTATATTACACACTAAAAATGTTATTTTTAATATTGCCTTAAAATTGGGTTAGATGCAACTCCGTACAGTTCCTTCATTTAAGATGCTTGGATCTGTAAATAAGTATCTTTCAAATTTCTATTTAATAGTGATGACATTCCAGCATTGTATTTTTTTATAAACCTGTGTAAATGTAATGTTTCTTTGTAAATTTGATCAAAGTGAAAACGACCATAATTGATATTCTATATTTCTAGTACAACATTCCCATATTGTTTTATAAATTATATAACAAATATGTAAAACAGTTTTGGCATGTTACTGTAATATTGTTACCTTCATGGTCCACTGCTCCTCATCTGTCCTGTGATGTTTCTTCATCCAGCCATGTCTGCAGAGACTTTGAAAAAGCGCAAGGCGAAAGTCATCCGGAGTGACGGTGGGACTCCTGAGAATAAACGGGGACGAGCAGAAGGGGAACAGGTCAGTGATCACTGTTTGGAGAGATTGTCCACACAGATTCTTCAAACCAGCCACTGCAGGACCATCAGGGTCTAATGCAATTGGTAGAGTTCCTTTAACTGTCAACCTTCCTGTCCCAAGCCTGCCTCTGTAAACTTAAGGCCACACCTGCACCAACACAATTTGTATTCAGCAATGAGCATTTCAGCACTCAGTGTTGCATTTTGGTACTATCCTGTCACTGATTTACCACCTATGCATAGACAGTGTGTTCTTGTGAGTTTACTTTATAATAATCTTGATGAGCATGTGTAGTAAATGCTATGATGACTCTGTGGGTGAGTAAGCTTTTTAGCTGGGCTCTCTCATGTCTAATCCTTCAAAGATCTTTTGTTTATACATTTCTCTACCTACATACTATACATACTGGATTAAGGGCAGGGGGGAAATAGCCAATGCAGTTATATGTATGTTTGAGAGTGCTCTTTTAGAGTTTTTTCTTATTTATATTTCGGAACATCTCTCTTATCTAGGATGTCAGAGTATATAATGAGGAGGTGGATTTGGAGGGCAGAGACCCTGAAGAGGATTATGTCCTCTATAAAAACACATGTGAAACACTGGCTAAACTGATGGCTGAAATCCAAGAGCTAAAAGCCAATGGAGCTACAGAGGGGGTAAGAAACTTTATTTAAACTAAGTACAGCTATGAAGAGGTAAGGAAAAAAGTGATGCTGATACTGGAATATCTGCCCTTGTGTGTCTAGAGTTTGGAAGTTGAAGAGAGACGCAGGCAAGGCTGTGTTCATTTCATCACCTTGAAAAAGCTGAATCGCCTGGCACACATGAGACTGAAGAAAGGACGGGATCAGACCCATGAGGTACATATAAAAACATACACTGCCCTCCTTTGTCTTTTTTGTTTCCGCAATGTATTTACATGCCGTTTGTCTTGGATCTCATTCTTGTTTCTGCAGGCAAAGCAGAGAGTGGATGTATTGCACCTACAGCTTCAGAATCTTCTATATGAAGTCATGCATCTTCAGAAAGAAATTGGCAAGTGCCTCGAGTTCAAGTAAGAGAAGAGCTTTACCTTCGGTTTATAACAAAATAATAGGATATGACTTTAAACTAGGGCGGCACGGTGGCGCAGCAGGTAGTGTCGCAGTCACACAGCTCCAGGGGCCTGGAGGTTGTGGGTTCGATTCCAGCTTCGGGTGACTGTCTGTGAGGAGTTGGTGTGTTCTCCCCGTGTCCGCGTGGGTTTCCTCCGGGTGCTCCGGTTTCCTCCCACAGTCCAAAAACACACGTTGCAGGTGGATTGGTGACTCGAAAGTGTCCGTAGGTGTGAGTGTGTGAGTGAATGTGTGTGTGTCTGTGTTGCCCTGTGAAGGACTGGCGCCCCCTCCAGGGTGTATTCCCGCCTTGCGCCCGATGATTCCGGGTGGGCTCTGGACCCCTGGCGACCCTGGATTGGATAAGCGGTTACAGATAATGGATGGATGGATGGACTTTAAACTACTGCATTTTTCCACATAATTTAATGCTTATAGCATCAAGTGTATCTAAAAATGACTTTATATATCAGACTGGTCATGCTGTACATATTGTAAAGCGTAGGTATTTTTGTTTAGGTCCCAGCATGAAGAGATCGACCCAGTCAGTGTGGATGAGTTCTTTCAGGATGCTCCATCTGAAATTTCCCGCCCTCAGCTCACCAAAGAAGATCCTCACTTACTTACACTCGCTCGCCTTGACTGGGAACTGGAACAGAGGAAAAGGTGATACATATACCCAGAAACAGTCCTAAAATAAATACACACAAATATCCAAGCTGCTTTCTCCCCCCACTAACACACATTGAGATATGCTCTTTATAGTAGTGTTGAGTGATATGACAAAAATGCATTATCACAGTACAGAAGTTGTAGCTAGTGACTGTAGAAAACATAGACACAGCAATGTCTCTCATCCAGTACAATTATCCATTCCACATTTAAATGGATCCAGGTTTTGGCCACTTTCAGAATTTTTCATTCCACCTTAAATGGAGCAGTGATTATCGTGTGACCCAAGCAAAACTGTGAATTTCACTTTTAAATACTAAATTGTTTAAGGTGTATTGGAAAACTTTTGCACATGGAGCAGACGCAATTTGTAAAATAACGAGAAATTAATATAGTTTATAATAAAAATCCGCATTGCAGCTGTGCTCCAAAGAGGGTGGTCTTTGACCCACCTGTTCTGAGCTAAGAGGGTGAGTTGAATCTCAGAATGATTGACAGTGGCCTTGTTGTGGCAATAACTCGCTGTCAGTAGTGGAGTGCTATTGCTAGCCAGAACCATGGGGGAGAAACCCTGAAACTAGCCTGGGTTTGTTATTTGGGTCAAGTAAAACAACACCACAGAACAAATCATTTTTAAAAAAATCTCCCAAAAAACAAACCCCTACCTCATTCTCTGTGTCAATTCAGAGCAGTCATCGTTTTTAGATAGATCACAGTTGGAAGAAAAGTCTGAAATTGAGTGGACAGTGGCTTTAAGCGCTTTTGGATCAAACATGTCCACAACACACAGAGAAAAAGATTATTGCCCAAATGTACCATATAGATACACTTTGAAATAAAAAAGGCTTATTCAATGTACATGAATTTCTACTTTCTATAAGGTTTTCTGTTAATAAATTGGTTGATGACTATGATATTTAATTTAGGTTGGCTGAGCAGTATAAGAAATCACTGTGCTCTAAAGAGAAAATATTGAAGGCAATTGAGCTGAAGAAAGAATATCTCAACAGTCTTCAGCCAGGCCTACACGCCATTATGCAGGTAATGCACAAACTCAAAATACATTATGATGCATGATTCTTTCAATCGTACTTTTTCAGTGTCACAATTTAAAAAAATTTGATCTGACAATTAATTGTGATTAACAGTTTGTGTTTTAATTTGCGTTTATGGAAGTACAAGACTAAATTTGCCAAATTATCTGTTGAGATATCTTGCTTCCTGGTTACCCCTACTTTCCCAGCTTCCAACAGAATAGCTCAAGCTCAAATAAGGACAATTTGCTCTTTTACTTTTCTATAACATGAATCAGAATTAAATAGCTGTTTTTGTACAAATAATATGTATGTTCTGCATTTATTTATTTATTTTGCTTGAATGTGTCTTAATCTGTCATAACTGAGGAAATTAGGAACTGCAGCAAACTGGGTTCAGCTTGAACACATGATTTTAAGCAGTGTAATAAATATTTTATTGAGTGAAAAGTTAGAAATAGCTTACATTATTTTTTTCTACCTTGGAAATTATTTGTTGTGATGATGCCTTATCTACTCACAATTTCACATTCTCTCTCTGGCTCTCTCTCTTCCTCTATGTTGATCTTTCACAGGCTTCTTTGCCTGTGCAGGAGTACTTGTCAATGCCATTTCAACGTGTGCAGAAACAGGCTGAAGTTGCACGTCACCTCCCTCCCCCTCTCTATGTGCTGTTTGTGCAGGCCAATGCTTATGGGCAAGCTTGTGGTAAAAGATGCCTTTCTCTCAAGAGTATTCAAAGATGATGAGTGATGTTTTTTGATAGCAATCATTTGATGATTTTAATTATGTGGTGTAGGTGTGTATTGCTTTATGGCAGTGTATGTATATTTGTATTTTAGACAATAACCTAGAAGTGTCTATCAGTGGAGATGTGGATGAAGCTAAGGCGCTGTCTAGACCCCCTGAAGATTCACAAGGTAAAGACATGAATGTGTGTGTGTGCGCGCACATATTTACATATTTTATGTGAGTACATTACTTTGTTGTTTTTTTATTTATTTAATCCCACCCCCCCCCTTCAGATGATGAGAGTGATTCTGATGCAGAGGAAGAACAACAGAATACTGTACGTTGCTTTCATTTTTTTCCACTTTGTGCTTTCTGGTCTTTATCTTGTTATTTTTCTTGTATGTATTGTTATATCCCTGTCTTATTTCACATTAAGAAGACAAAGTAAAAAAAAAGCCCTTTGCTGGTTTCTTCAGAAAAGACGGCGAGCTACCGTTGGTGTTCAGTTGGATGACAAGCGTAAAGAAATGCTGAAACGACATCCCCTCTCTCTCTGCATTGACCTTAAGTGCAAAGGTGTGTGAGCATATTTTTATGTAAAGGGCAGATATCAAGGGTACATCTAATTATTATTTATTATGTTTTGACCTCATGCTGATCTTAATATGCTTGACCATCATCTTTCAACTTTCTTCTTTTCTGCAGATGGCAGCATATTGCATTTGTTCTTTTATTACCTGATGAACCTCAACATTCTGACGGTGAAGGCTAAAGTGTCTACCTCTGTGGACCTTTCGGGGGCTGTCAGTGCTGGGTTAGTTACAGAATCATATTGTGTTCTTCATACTCTATAGAAAGAGAAGAACCTCTGCCACATAAATAAGAAACTGCTGCTTATTATGTCCATGAAGGTTTTTTTTTTTAATTTTCTTAAACGTGTTGTGCAATATTGCTCTTACTCTGTAGGGAGCTGCTGAACCCAGAATCTCTGTTAAACTGCTTGTATGCTTCTGACCATGGTCAAGAAACTCCTAACCCTGCTAACCGCTACCAGTTTGACAAAGTGGGGTAAGTGTAACTAATCAAACAAGATTAAAGGTTCTGCAGCTAAGTATATTTGTGAAATGAACTACATTAATAGAGCACTCCCTTTTAATGTCTGGTTATTTGTAGCATTACCACTTTTGCGGATTACGTGTCTGAACTTGGACATCCCTACACATGGGTGCAGAATCTTGGAGGGGTACAGTTCTCCAGTGACACCCCACAGGTATGTGTTCATTGCCATGGCTTGCTTTGTTTCTGTTATGATTTTCATTTTGTTATAATAGTGTAATATTTAACTTTTTTTTCCCTATACTTGAATGTTTTTTGCCCTGTTGATTTTTAAGTTTCCCTCATGTGCCAAGCTCTTTTCCGTCTGCCTCTTTCTGCACTTGAGAGGATTTTCCATGCTCGGGTTTGGAAATGAGTTGTGTTTTGAAATTAGTTTTGAAATGTGGCTTAATTGGAGACTACTCAGTATCCAAAATTATTTTCAGAGTATGGTTCAATTCCAGTATGGTCCCGCAGCATCGGAATAAAAGGTAAACGTAGCTAGTGAAATGGAGTCAACTACCAAGCGAATCAATTCTTTGAGCATCTGGGAATGGGGATAGGCTGAAATAGAAGGCTGTAACCTTGCTCTCTTGTTGTCTCAATGGTCAGTGCCCTAGAAGGCAGTATTTTGACGTTAAGGTGTTTGTAATTGAGTTGCTTTAAACGCAGAAATATCTCAACACATTACCAGGACCCAGGTACACCTTCAGTGCTCGCCTGATGATATTAGGCTGTCACATACTGAAGGTTAATGTGGATAAACTTGACAGGATTTTGTTATTTGTAGCCAGCTTGGTTAGCTGAGTTGAGGCCCTTCCAAAAGATACTGAGTCTATGTACACAACACATTTTGCTGATACTGAAAGTTATCAGTATTTGTCCACCAACATATTGCTAAATGTATTAAATGTTGTAATACTTGATATGCAGGCTGAGGGTGCAAACAGCTCACTCAGTGCCAGTCACATGGAGACGACCATGAAATTGCTGAGAAGGCGACTACAGTCCCGCCTATCTTTACACAAACAGTTCAGCTCGCTAGGTATGTGCACACATACACAAAGTCCATACATATTCACTATGGTTAGGGTGGGAGTAAAATTCACTCATCTTATACATTGGGCACATGTATTTGATTTGTTCATGGTTGTGTTCTTGTGTTGGATTACAGAACACAGCATAATTCCAGTCTCCAGTGAGTGCCAGCATCTTTTCCCAGCCAAGGTGGTCTCTCGCCTAGCCCGCTGGACCATGATGAGCTATCAGGAGTTCACGGTACATAATTATTTATAGTGGTTGTAGTAGAATATTTATGCATTATATTGTTATAAATGGTTGAGTAACAGAATCAGATTAGCAAATTACACATAGAGCCTAGCTTCTGTCATGATGGCTGTGTCGGCTCTGCAGAAAGTGTTAAATACGAGATCTACACCCTCCCGAAATGGGGGTGTGGAAAAGATGGTTGTTTTGACTTTGATATTCATACTTTTATTTCTACTTAAACCACACAGAAATGGGTTAAAATAGAAATAAAATTATAAATATCAAGAGGTAATTTTTTAGTGTAAACACTCATTTCCGTGTGAGGAGCTACAGTAAATATGAACATCAATGAGAGCTGTAAGTTATTTACTATAGGTTTAAAAATATTCTGTGTTTATGTTTAGGAGTTCAGCTTTGTGCATCATGTGGTAAAGGCAGGCCTGGTGAAGGAGACTGACCTGTTCTTTATGTCCATTATAGAGCGAGGAACAGGTGAGTAGGTAGAGAGACTTCATGTGAACATTTTAAGGACTAAATTGAATTGCTAACATAGCATGGGATTAACATTTATATGCTATTGTTGTATTGTTGTAATACAGATGATTTATTGATGCCCAAAAGCATTTTGTTGACATCTGTTCATTTACCACTCTTTCAGCTCGTCTCCAGGCTGCAGTGGTGTTAAACCCTCGCTACCCAGAGATCACGCCTCTCTTCTCTCTTTCACTGCTCTGGAAAGGCGAGCGTAGTGGTCGCACAGATGATAACCTGCGGGTAAATTTAGCATGAAGCTGTTGGTTTATGTACCCATACCTGAGTAATGTCTACATCAATATGGTTCCAATTTTTGTGACTCTAATGTGAATACAGAATTATTTTATTTTAAAGAACCCATCGGTATGCCAGACATTTATTTATTTTTTTTTTTTTTAATTGATTCTTATTTATATAGGCAATGGAGAGCGAGGTGAACGTATTCAGGTCTGAACTCCAGGGGCCTCGTCCAGGTCTGCAGCTCCTGACTAATCAAATCCAGCGTCTGTGTGTGTGTTTGGATGTGTATCTGGAGACTGAAAGCCAAGTGTCTGATGGCTCAGAAGGTCCAAGAGAATTTCCAAGAGAGAAGATGTGTTTACGCACTGCCAGGTAGAAACATATATCTATAATTCACTGCTGAGAAAAAATTCTCAGACACACAGATATTTTTACATTTGGCATTTTAAAAGTAATACTAATAACTGTCTCTTTTGATTTTCAGGGGTCCAAATCGTCTAAAGCCTTTTAAGTACAATCACCCTCAAGGCTTTTTCAGTCATCGCTGAATATATTCCTTGTATTAACACCTTCCCCAGTACCATGCAATCTCTCCCTCACCCTTCTTTCTTCTAAGATTTACTTTATTTTTTTTTTTAATAATATTCAGAAGTATTTGATTATGCATCATAGTGTTTTTCTGTGTAGTGTAGAAAATAAAACACTTTGTCTACAATGCGTCTTCATCTTTTGTTTTTAGTTTCATTTTTCATATTTCATGAAATATCGATTGTGTCACAGTCTTGATGAATCCACATTTATTGATTTATTGAACTCTTTTCACTCATATTAACCCAGATAGATTATATTGCTTTTAGTACTAAGTTGACAACACTACTATATATGACATCACTATTCTTCTCAACTGCATGCAGACACAACAGGTGTTGTGAGGAGTGAGGATTTCTCAGTGCATTTTTTTCTCACATCCAACCAAAATTATTCTAACTAATTGTCAAAATTGTTTCTCCGACAAGAGTTTATAATCATTGTGTCCTTTGCAGTTTCTGTATGCATGGGCACCACAAAAGTATAAATCATGATCTAGAGAGGAATGAACAAATGTGTATTAGCCTGTTGATTTTATTTTTCCTGTACAAAGTATCTTAGACAGGCATATAGAAAACAAACATGTATATCTTCTAAAGCAGTTTATATACAGTTTAAGTCTTGTTTAAGCGACTTAAATCAATTGTCCAACACACTCACACTGAAGGTTTGAAAAGTCTTTAACAAATGTAACAAAGGCAGTTCACATTTTACTTTTATTTCCCAGAATATATTACATTTATTTAATATTTACATTTAACATAAACAGTGGTTAATCCGGTATGAACTGGTCAGGTGTACTGATATTTGGATTGTAATTAACACGTGATGGCTGGCAAATATGGAAAATTCTGTGTGTGCTGGGACACAGCAGGAACTAATAAATAGTGCTGGATTAATCACTACTATTAACTACTGATTAATTACTCAGTAATAGAACTCAATGTCACAAAATATCAGATCTGTTTTTGGTACTGGTGGTCGTCGGGTGGGGGTGATAAATTTGAGTTACTTTTTACTCTGAGTTCCTATATTGTAACGTTAACGTTAAATGCATATCTCGCATAAATGGCTGGACAAAATGTACAATTAATTAAAATTTTCTGGTCGCATAAATTCCCTACGTTGTGTAGGTCTTATGGTGGTGTCCTGCACCAAACCGTACCATATGTTTAACCGATCAAGTTGTGGTTCAGCCACGTGTGCAGTCTCCTACCGGACATAGCTTGGATTCAAATGTGCCACATAGTGCACTACGTAGGGAGTAGGGAAGTGTTGAGATTCTACGGAGCCTTCAGAATACAGTAAAGCATGCGAACGACCTAATGCAGTTTATCTATCTCGTTCCTATGTCTTAAGTCATTCCCACGCTGATTTATTTCGAAAGGATACGTCCGTGGAGGGCTCCCGGACTCAGCCTCTGGCGCCTTTAATCACCTGAAACACAGGAAACACTTTGAGCGGCGCTGGGTCACGTGACCGCGCGGCTCACTGACAACAGCAGGGCTAACCGAGTCCGAGCAGAACTCCCGTGTGTGTACACAGAAGTGGTGCAGGGTTGACTGCGGCACAAAGACATCTCACTGACCCGAGAAACCCAATAAGACAGTCCACAAACTCACCCGATCAAGGACCTTCTCTCTCTGTTTTACAGCGGACAGCGAAGGAGCAGGTCAGAGGAACGTTAACCGTCATTTCAGCTAAGATAGGTGTAGAGTGAGTAAGGGCTAGTGTGGGGGTTAGTGATAATGTGAGGTTTAGTGACAGTGTGAGTTATAGAATTAGTCTTAATGATAGTGTTAGTGTGAGGATTAGTGTTAGTGATAACAAATGTGAGTGAGGATTATTGTTAGTGATAGGGAGAAGGCTAGTGTTAGTGTCAGGTATAGAGTTTCAATGTTGGTGTTAGTGACAGTGTGAGGGTTACTGTTGGTGTTAGTGGTAGGGTGAGGGCTAGTGTCGGTGTTAGTGTTAGTGATAGGGTGAGGGTTACTGTTGGTGTTAGTGATAGGGTGAGGGCTAGTGTCGGTGTTAGTAATAGGGTGAGGGCTAGTGTCGGTGTTAGTGATAGGGTGAGGGCTAGTGTCGGTGTTAGTGATAGGGTGAGTGGTAGTGTGAGGGTTACTGTTGGTGTTAGTGGTGAAGGCTAGTGTTAGTGTCAGGTTTAGAGTGAATGTGAAGGTTAGTGATAGGGTGAGGGCTAGTATTAGTGTAAGGGTAATGTTTCATCTGTTCTGTTTTCATGCTTCTTGAGGTGTGCAACAGAACAAGACTGAAGCTGTCAGTTACCATGTCCCACTTATAGAAGTAAACACGAAATACCAGTGAAAGTATTTTTCATCTGTTTGTCTGGTGCTTTGAAGACAAAACATTCTTTTCTGGTGTAAACTCAATATAAATGAGTCTTAATTGTAATAAATGGTCTGTATATTATATTTATGTTCACAATGTGAAGATAACTTAAATTCATACATATGTGCTGCGTATCTTTGATGAAGAACTCATTATGTTGGACATCATGATGATCATTTGCAATGCTGCTAAATATAACTCATTTGCTACAAATTTATTAGCTCCTGTATATATATTGCATACATTTTCTCTTTCAAAAGCCACTTGGTTCATGATATTGGACCTTACAGTGACAGAACATAAGGTATCGTATCGTACACTTTTAACAGAGGTACAGAAGTGGTCTTAAAGTCCATCTGGGTACCCTTAAACACAGCACATTCTTTGTCAGAAACAACTGAACGTTTCTCCCTCCAGAGTCATATCGAAGTCTACACAACCACAACACAAAGGCTGTCTGTCAAACAGACAAATCCTATCATAATCATCTAGGCACATAAAAAGATTCAACATAATTTTACAACAAAAACATAGACACATAAAATATGTGTAAACCTTTGCATTAAAACTCACTGATTATTCCACTGATATTATTACAGGAAGTTTCCACCGACGTTTTATGTATTTTCTTTGGCCAAAAGAGGAGAACAGACAGAGATGAGAACTGTTCTGCAATTGCTGTACATCTGCATGTCTGTCCCGTTGATCCAAGGCACCCTCTCAAAAACAGATGCCAAAAAAACCAGTAAAGTGCAGGAGGCTGAGGTAATATAATGTGTGTGTGTGTGTGTCTGTGTTTGTGTGTGTTTGTGTGCATGCTGGTTGGTCGTTCTCTAATCCTTCATCAGTGGACACAAGATGAAGATGCTGTGTCTGATCCACTCTTTAGACTGTTAAATTTAAATAAGTTTTGTGTTTTCAATTAAAATTGATGCATTAACATTTTTTGTGCTTATAAGTAGATGATGAAGGATTGACACTTTAAGTGGGAAATTATACTTTTTGAATGGCAATTAAAGAAATTAAGTACAGAGGTAACAGTACTAATGCCACATTTGCTCTTGTATTTAACATAGCTTTTTCTTGCTGTGTATGTGTCTTAGACAGCAGTAGCAGAGCGTACAGTGGAGGAGCGGGGACTGGTTGTTACAGATCCACAGTGGAGGGATATAGTGAGAGAAGAAAAGAGATATTGCTCTCAATCCATATCAACACGCCATTTTCAGGGAGCAGTGTTGGGCTACATCACACCGGTGACTTTTTTCTACAGGCTTTTCTATGTGGTTCCTCATACAAGATTTCAAATTTTATATAAATTTACACCATTCAATATGCTCTTACAATATATTTAACCCTCTATTGCATGATATATGAAATAGTGGATTAAAAAATATTTGCACACATTTTGTTACCTTCCATAGAGCACAATGAACAATTATAACAGTAATGTAAAAAAATATAATGATAATAGGGGGTCAATTTAAGTATGTTACTTTGGTACAATAATGGTAATAAATTCAAAATGTGCATTTGACTAAAAAATATGTTTTTATTTTATAGAAAATCACATTTTGTGAAATAATTGATTAAACAACAACATTTAAAAGACAATGTTTGCTGACAAATTAATACAGTTATTATCAGCTGTCATTTTAGTGGAGTGTCATTACCTACAAGCAACAATGTGATAAAAAAAGAATATCAATTTTGTTCATTCATTCTCAGTCCAGTCTTTAGGCTAAGAAATCCAGCAATACATAAAACCAAATTTTTATTGTTCATAACATTGCTGTAATGTACTGAAGAACAAAGAATGAATTTATGAATGAATTTACCAATGTGTGTGGGGGCACATGCACACAAACCCACTGAGCGCACAAAGCTACAGCATCAACATATCTTAGCATATGCACAGATGATTGCAAACTGAAAAAAATCTGTGTGACATACTGCTAGGAAGCATAAAAACATGGAATCCTCAATCCACTGTTTCATGTTGTTGCTTTCAAGCAACATAGCTAGTTTATCAATTTATAAAATATCTATTCAAAGATAACATAAACAGTGGAGGAAAATGAAATCAGAACAGACCCAAAATTGTGAAAATATTTTTTTTAATTCATGAAAATCCTCAAGTAAATGGCACTTTTCCTCAAATTTCTGGAGCTGAAAACACATGGCTGCCATGTGTGAGCACAGTTAAGGAGAAGAGGCTGGAACAAGGTGGTAAAAGTCATGTGATAAAATATAAGCAGTCTATTGGGTTCCTTTCCTTCCTCATTTTTAAAATGGGCATTTTTTACTGATGTATGTTTTTTTTTTGTGATTGTGATACTGAGGGAAAATGAGCATGTTTCCCTGAAGCAACGCCATGCAATAAAGGGTTAATATTGATTTTTTATATTACTACAAATCTAAGACATCTTTCAGTAGTCATTAAAAGCATAGCAAAAACAAACTTGCAGCTAGAATAGCCACAACTATAAACATTTTTGTTACACTGTAGGTACCTAAGAAAGCCAAGAAATAAATTATTTCAGTTTTTATTTCTTGTTTTCTTTAGTGGAATTCTCATGGGTATGACATTGCGAAGTTGTTTGGGCCTAAGCTGACCTCAGTGTCCCCAGTGTGGCTACAGCTCAGACGCAGAGGACCAGAGAGCTTCCATATCACCGGCCTGCATGACCACGACCCTGGTGGGTGTAACTTCTTTTGGATTCTGCTCCTAAATATATGAAATACTATATGCTATATACTAAATTTTAATTGAATTTTATGACCATAATTATTTTAACAGGCTGGGTCAAAGCTGTGAGGAAAGCAAATAAGAAAAATAAAATTTGTGAGTACTGTCTCCCATCATATTTTTATAATATAATATTTACCATAAGAGTGCCTAGGTTAAGTTCTGATGACTATTAGCTAAGTTCAATGACTTGGTGAACAGAACTACATTATGAACAGAACTTATGTTATGTGAGTACTAATAACGCTTTTTTCTGTAGTGCCTCGTTTGTTATTTGATGGCTGGTCTTATCAGGACTACATGAGTGTGCTGGACAGCGAGGATGAGATTGAGGAGATTGGAAGAGAAGTTGTAGAAGTGGCAAAGGTATGGTCGGGCATTAAAGCATTGTGTTGTTTTTGTCCATATCTTCTTTAATTTATGTTCTTTGTATTTGTCTTAGAAGGTTTCTGTGGTTTTATGTACCACTGAAGGTTGTAGTAAATTTGTACGTTTTTTTTATATTTACTGATAGATTTTTGAAATTTTTCAGTTAAGCGAGTATTCATGCTTAACTGGCTCATCTCAAAAATACCATATTGTGAAGAGTTTTTATTTTGTGAAAAAAGCCTTTTTTTGTTCGTTTGTTTGTTTTGTTTTTGGTCAGTATGGCTTATACAGCAATACAGATGAGCTGAAGGCCACTATCAGAACAACCTGGGCTTTGTTAACATTTCAACAATGCCACAAGCTGATTTCCTCTGTGCCACTTCATTGTGATGCAGTAATTTGTGGTTAAGGAGCCCCAACCAAGTTGTATGAATGAACATGCATTGCCTGTATTTTACATATTTATTTTAGACTTTATGAAAGAAGGTTGAGACACTGACCATAATGATCAAAAATGAAACAAAAACATGTTGAAATGTCACTTTATATGTAATGAATATAAAATATTGAGTTTTCCTTTTTAAACGCACCTGTATATGGGCTCTGTTCTGATTATGCTTCATTCAGCAAGCACTTGGCTTAATCTGAGGATAATCTGCTTTTAATATTTTGGCTTTTAATATTTAATGGCTTTTTTTAATATTATATGGCTTTTTTGCTTTTAATATTAAAGTCGCAAACAGAAAACAGATTTTATGCTTATTTTCTATCAATTTGTATTACTATATACAGTACTATACTTCATAGCATAGCCTTGTTCTGCAGTTTGTGTTATTGTTTTGTTGTGTTTTAGGCTGAGGGATTTGATGGCTACACTCTGGAACTGTGGAGTCAGCTGGGAGGCAACAAGAGAAAGTCTGTTTGTTTCACTATTTGTGTCAATGACCAGCTGAATGTTTAAACCTGATAGCATATTTTCAGCATTCTGTTACAGAGCATGTGGCTAAATGTGTGTTGTGTCACTTTTGTGTGATACAGAGAGTTGGCCCACCTGGTCACACACCTGTGCAAGTTCCTAAAGGCAGGGAAACTTACCTGCATTCTGGTCATCCCTCCAGCTGTCAGTCCTGGGTAAAGAACTCCTTATGTGATAATTCTGTTGCTGTTCTATTATTTGTCGCTACACACTGAGGTTTGAATGAGCAAGACCCAGGCTCTGCTTTGTTTTGTGCATAGGATTAAGTTTCTATTTCTTTTGTGTTCAGGACAAACCAGCCAGGCATGTTTGGGCAGGAAGACTTTGAGAGGTTGGCTCCCTTCGTGGACGCATTTAGTTTGATGACTTATGATTATTCCAACCCTGGCAGGTTAGTCAAAATGAAAAACAAATAAAACACTATCTTATTCATTAATGCTACCAGATTTTCTAACATCCTAGTGACTAGAATTTTTAAATTCACTCCCCACTCTCATTCATTCACACTAGGACATTTATTAGAGAAGCCAATTTACCTAACCAAGACAAACATATATGTACATATATTGGGTGGCACGGTGGTGGTTAGAACGTTTGCCTCCCAGCACTGGAATCTTGGCTTCAAGTCTCATCTAAGTGAAGTTCTCTTCGTGGGTTTCCTCCATGGTCTCCAGTTTCCTCCCACAGTCCAAAAACATTGAGATTTGGTCAATTGACTTCTTTAATATCTGTCCTAGTGTGAGTGAATGATTGTGTATATGAATGAATGTCTGTAGGTGTAGAGAGTGAACGAGTGAATGTGTGTGTGCCCTGATATGGATTGGTACACTATCCTGGATGAATCCCTAGTGCCCAATGCAGTCCTCCAGATGGACAGTTGTTCATGGCTGAGAGTACACGGTTTGGATTTGGCTGCCACTTCTCATCAGTGTGTGGATTGAATGTTGAATGGAATGGCATTCTGTACAGTGTTGATTGTAAAGCATCTTTGGGTGTCAATAATGATGCTAAAATACTGTTTGTCCTCATGTAGTGAAGATAATTTTGGTCAGAAATTATTTGTAGCTGTAGTAGTAATGAAGTAATTAGTAGTAGTAATGTAGTAATTTTAAATGTTGTCAAATTAGAGGTTAATACTTGTGCTGTATGTGCTGAAGGCCTGGCCCTAGCTCCCCTCTGCCCTGGATGCGAGAGTGTGTGTTGAAGCTTGCAACACAGACACAGTGGAGGCACAAGATCCTACTTGGATTGAACCTGTATGGCCTTGACTTCTCTAGCCACGGGGGTGCTGAGCCCATCTTAGGTGGAAGGTATAAGTGAAAATTCTTGTTGTATTTGAGCTTTTCATTTAAATTATATCAAAGAACCATATGAATTCTGGCACTTTGAATTGTCCAGAAAAAAACAGTCTATGTAAATTTAACCTGGCAAACAAGGCACGGTCTCTGAAATATTCAAATATCTGTTTTCATTCACTAAATGTATTTTGTAATCTTATTTATATCAACATATTTTCATACAGGAGAACCTGTTTGTAAATTTGATTGTGTTATTGTGTTAGCCAAAAACACACAATTCCTTCAATAGTGTTTTTTTTTTAAACTTCAGCTGCCTCAAATGACAAATCCTATCTTTGCCTTATATAGGTTCATTGAGCTACTGAAAGAAGTCAAGCCTAAACTACTTTGGGATGAGTACTCAGGAGAGCACTATTTCAGTTACAGAAGGTAAAACACAAATCTGTTAATTAAAAGCTATTGGAATTGTATGAAGTTATGAATTATGACATTGTTTGTTGCTTCTTTGTATTTCAGAAGTAATACGGTAAAACATATAGTCTATTACCCAACTCTGAAGGTAAGAGAATTTTCTTTTTTTTGTAATACTATTTATTTGTGACAGATATACCGTTAAAATTTGACAGGAATGTGTATCTTCTATTTATAGTTTCTCCAGCTACGAATTGCCCTGGCAGTAGAACTTGGCACAGGAATTTCGATGTGGGAACTTGGACAAGGCTTGGACTATTTCTATGATCTTTTATAAATTGCACTTAGACCAATAATGTACACACACAAAAAATGTGTTTCATCTTTTCAAATACTGATTATCATGGTACATTAATATTTATGACAATGCCAATGCTGAGTATGCCAATAAAATTATTTTTACTATTTTGGGTGTATTTGTAATGTACTGAACTCTCTGGATCACCACCTTAGCATGGTGGACGGGTTTGCATGTCTGTGTGAGCCTAGGAGCTATGTTGTCTGGGAAAATATCCCCTGGTGGGGTCTCCCAAGGCAAATTGGTCCTAGGCCAGACAAAGAGTGGTCCATTAAAAACCCAGATGAAAAGAACAGCAGAGATGCAGCTTCCCTTGCCCGGAGTAGGGTTACTAGGGCCCAACCCTGGAGCCAGGCCTTGGGGAGGGGCTCCTCGGCGAGCACCTGGTGGCCGGACTTTCACACATGGGGTCCGTGCTGGGCTCAGCCCGAAGGAGCAACATGGGTCCACTCTTCCATGGGCCCGCCACCTGTGGGAGAGGTACTAATCTGGCAGCCGGGGGCGGGGACCCTGGCGTTCTGATCCTCGGTTACTGAAACTGGCTCTTGGAACATGGAATGTAACCTCTCTGGTGGGGAAAGCCTGAGCTGGTGCGCAAAGTTGAGAGGTTAGATATAGTTGGGCTGCCCTCGACACACATAATGGACTCTGGAACCAATCTCCTTGAGAGTGGCTGGATGCTCTTTCACTCTGGAGTTGCCCAGGGTGAGAGGCGTAAGGCAGGAGTGGGCTTACTCATAGCCCCCTGGCTTAGAGCCTGTACGTTGGGGTTTACCCCAGTGGAAGAGAGGGTAATTTCCCTGTGCCTTTGGGGGCGGGGAAATGGCGCTGACTGGGAGGAACAGCCCCACTGATCTGAACCCAAGTGGTGTTCAGTTATTGGATTTGTGTGCCCGTCACAGTTTATCCATTACAAACACCATGTTCGAGCATAAGGGTGTCCATAATTATATCTGGCATCAGGATACCCTAGGCCACATTTGGATGATCGACTTTATAGTCGTATCATCGGATGTGCGGCCATATGTTCTAGAAACTTGGATGAAGAAAGGTGCTGGGCTGTCAACTGATCACCGCCTAGTGGTGAGGTGGATCAGATGGCGGGCGAGGATGCCGGACAGACCTGGCAGGCCCAAATGTGTGCTGAAGGTTTGCTGGGAATGTTTGGCAGAGGAACCTGTCAGAAAGGTCTTCAACTGCCACATCCGGCAGAGCTTTGACAGCATCCTAGGGGAGGCCGGTGATACTGAGTCCGAATGGGCCATGTTCCAGACCTCTATTGTTCAGGCGACTGAATATAGCTGTTGCCGCAAGGGTGCCTGTTGTGGTGGCAATCACCGCACTCGGTTGTGGACACCATGGGTGAGGGAGGCTGTCAAGCTGAGGAGAGTCCTCTCGAGCCTGGCTGGTTCAAGGGACTCCGGAGGCAGCTGACGGGTACCGAAGAGCCAAGCGGACTGCGGCTTCAGCTG
This sequence comes from Hoplias malabaricus, assembly GCF_029633855.1. Taxonomy (NCBI): domain Eukaryota; kingdom Metazoa; phylum Chordata; class Actinopteri; order Characiformes; family Erythrinidae; genus Hoplias; species Hoplias malabaricus. The sequence continues at coordinate 33,763,549 of NC_089803.1, forward strand.
TCGCCGAGGCAAAAACCCGAGTGTGGGCAGAGTTCAGTGAGGACATGGAAAATGAGGACATGGAAAAGTCGGCTCCAAGAAGATTCTGGCAAACCGTCAGGCGACTGAGGAGGGGAAAGCAGCTTTCCACCAACTCTGTATATGGTGGGGGTGGAGAGTTGTTGATCTCAACTGGTGACGTCATTAGGCGGTGGAAGGAATACTTTGAGGATCTTCTCAATCCCCCCAGCACGTCTTCCACAGAGGAAGCAGAGCTTGGGAAGCTCGGGGAGGGCTCATCTATCACCCGAGCCGAGGTGGCCAAGGTAGTTAGAAAACTCATTTGTGGTAGGATGAGATCCGCCCTGGGTTCCTCAAGGCTCTGGATGTTGTGGGGCTGACACGTCTATACAACATCGCATGGACAGCAGGGGCAGTGCCTCTGGACTGGCAGACTGGGTTGGTGGTTCCCCTGTTTAAGAAGGTGGACCGGAGGGTGTGTTCCAACTATAGAAAGATCACACTCCTCAGCCTCCCCGGTAAGGTCTATGCAGGGGTCCTATTAACAGAGCAGGAGTCTGGTTCGTATGGCTGGCAATAAGTCTGACTGGTTTCCAGTTGGAGTTGGACTCCATTAGGGCTGCCCGTTGTCACTGATTCTGTTCATAACCTTTGTGGAGAGAATTTCTCGGCGTAGCCAAGTGACGGTTCTGTGGTCTCAGGATTCCATGTCTGCTTTTTGCGGATGATGTGGTCCTGTTGGCTTCAACGAGTCGGGACCTCCACCTTTTGCTGAGTGTGAAGCGGCAGGAATGAGAATCAGCACCTCCAAATCTGAGTCCTTGATACTCAGCCGGAAAAGGGTGGAGTGCTCTCTCCAGGTTGGAAGTGAAATCCTGCCTCAAGTGGAGGAGTTCAAATACCTCGGGGTCTTGTGCACGAGTGAGGAAAAGATGAAGTGGGAGATTGACAGACGGATCAGTGCAGCGTCAGCAGTAATGAGGACTCTGTACCGGTCTGTTGTAGTGAAGAGAGAGCTGAGCAGAAAAGCAAAGCTCTTGATTTACTGTTCAATCCGTCCCAACCCTCACCTATGGTCACGAGCTTTGGGTAGTGACTGAAAGAATGAGATCACGGGTACAAGCGGCTGAAATGGGTTTTCTCCGCAGGGTGTCTGGAATCTCCCTTAAAGATAGGGTTAAGAGCTTGGACATCCGGTAGAGACTCGGAGAGGGGCCGCTGCTCCTCCACATCAAGAGGGGCCAGTTGACGTGGATCGGGCATCTGGTCTGCCTTCCTGGTGAGGTGTTCCGGGCATGTCCAATGGGGTGGAGACCCCAGGGAAGACCCAGAACACGCTGGAGAGACTACATGTCTCGACTGGCCTGGGAACGCCTTGGTATCCTCCTGGAAGAGCTGGAATAAGTGGCTAGGGAGAGGGAGGTCTGGGTTTCTTTACTCGGACTGCTTCCCCGGTGACCCGGACCCGGATAAGCGGTGGATAATGGATGGATGGATGGATGAACTGAAATAATTAATTAAATCATATTCATACATTTATCAGCCATTTAAAACCATTCAGGTCACTTCATTCAAATTAATTTACATTCTTATTTTTTTGTCCAAAGTCAGATGGACTAGAGTCTGTAATTGTAGAACTAAAACATGCACAAATATATTAAGTGTAGCTGGTAAATTGGACAGTGAGCTTACAAACAAGCATGTGGCACGTGTATTTATATATTAATAAAAACATTCATAGACATTTTTACACAAAGCAATCTAGGAACATAGTTTACATGAAAAATTAATAGATTTATTAATAGATAGCATTTTTATTTGTTAGTTATTTTTATATGTATTGCGCTGTAAATGATGTAAATGAACAATGACTGATTGCATTTTTCACATTAGACACAGAAAATCAGATACTAAATCATGTGGACCCAAGCTTTGTTTTAAAAATGGCAGATACATACAAAGTCTTCAATAGAACTGCCTCACACTGCAGCTTTTATAATCTTTAAATCAGCAAAACATACATATTGCAGTTTGAACAGTCAGTCAATTTGCTGTTTGTTCTTCATAAAATGAAAGGAAATAAGCTTAAATTTATTTAGTGTTTCACAGGAATATGTCATATGACTTCCTGTGAGAAACATACAGGAAGTAATTTTTGTGCTCATGTTATTTAAGACTAAGGCCTTACACAACTGTGAAAATCTAGTCAATGATGTGAATCTTCATATTTTAAGGCAACACAGATGGTTATTCACTGGCATTATACATTTTATGCACACATTATTTAACATATTCTGTTTTATGGCCTAATACATGCAAAATATATTTGGTCCTCATGTTTTTCAAGAAGCAATATTGTCCTCTTCTTGTTTTTTGTCAAGTTTTCAGGTGTCAGGGAAACAGACAGCTGTACACATAAAACGCAGGGTTTTTACCTGCCATTGCACAACAGCATCAGATTGTTGACAGCAGCTGTAGTAGACTGAAAATTCTGACCAGTCACTAGGTGGCGATCTAGGACCACATGGACTGCATCCTCTTGGCTGGCTATAAAAAAGATTTTGAAACAAGTTCTGGTAATGTGAAGAAAGTAGTATACAAGGCTGTATGATTCAGACATTAGCCTTTTATAATCAACGGAGCAAACCCTAAAGAATTGTTTAGGCACTGATGTTTAAAAATAAATTGTCAGAAATGTACCTGTATAGGAGCCTCCATTATCTTTCACAAAATCTTCCACTATCAGAGGAAGGTTGGCAAAATCTGGGGAGCGCACTAGCTCAAATACAGAAGGCTTAAGAGAGGGAGAGGGAGAGGGAGAGAGAGAAAGTAAATTTTATAATGGGATGATGCTTGGAACTTTTTTTTTTATGGGTTTTTACCAATCGGATGTTAACATATTTAATCATAATGATACATACTCCAGTCATGCTGTATCCACTAAATATCCATTTCTGTCCTTCTGTGGCACAACAGAGGGCAGACACACCCTGTCCCACAGCACACACAGGCTCTGGAATACCCAAACAACCAGCAAGACACTCTTCACTCATATAAAAAATATTACATTGGACTACTACTTTCATGCACTTAGACATTACTTAATGTATAATAGTCACTTACTCTTCTGAGAGAGGAAATGTGTGAGGATACGTGCCAGCGAGCCACTGTGGGCGAGGTCACTCAATGATCCTGGACAGTCTGGAATCAGCAGAGCCTGGTAACGAGCACCTGGAACACCACAAATACTAATCAAAACTTGTGCAGTTCAACACAACACTGATAAGATCAGCATTTAATAGTGTGCTTGCATATTACTATACATAGTAATCAGTGGCACTATAATTGAGAACAAACAAATGCAGAAAAATATGGAATATGCTACAAGAGCTTTAAAGGGAAAAAACAGCCATAAAAATGACGGGAAATGTGCTACCATCAATGGACTCCAGTTTGGCAGGACTGGCATAGGGCTTAATACTGAATTCCTGAACCCATCGAGCAGAGCTTTCATCAACCCCAGCAAAATCGATAGGTTTCCCCTGTTGAATGTAAATGCAAGATTAAATGCTACTCTGTACTGACATTTCAAAGAACTGAGTTCTGTGGTGTTACAGATGCAGTGATGTGCAACAAAAGGACAGTTATTACAAATAATTAACAGCATTGTGGAAAACAGTCATAGCCCTGTCATTAAAGAACACTAACTGGTTGTTTCATTACAAACAGCATAAACAGCCTTGTTCACCTGGATTTATTGCAGGTGTGTGAACCGTTGGCCAAATATCATTCATAGTTGTCACAGAATGTTGGTACAGTGGCTTCTTTTATGCTCTATATCAAGCCACAGAAATAATGATGTCAAGTATAAGAAAATATTTGGCCATAGTGTGTATATGTATATATATATGGCATTTTAATTGGAAAGCTATGTTTTTGTTGGCCCTCACTCAAAACAAGTGTGATGTTATCTGATGTGGGAACCATTATGCTCACGTAGTAATACTAGGCATGACAGGGCATTATTTTTCTCCTATAAAGGTACTAGCTGTTCAATAGTGTTGTGTTAGCAGCACTTCATATGTCTCATCTGAAGCATGGCTCGGAATTTGGCATTCAGTTTCATAGATTAGAGCAATCTGCATGTGTGAAAACACTACTCAAAATGGTTCTGGAGGCAGCACTGCCTTCAAGGAAGAGGGGAAGTGGTTACCAGCAAATAAGTTGAGGATGAATGTGATTGGTTAAAACAGACTGGGTGGAGATTTTCAAATCATATGATTTCCTATTTTGGAATGATTTCCTTTTTTGTTACAGTAGACTTAGTTCTGTTTCATAATCACAATGTCATATCACAACTCCACTTTAATCACAATCCACAATCACAATGTCATTTCACAACTGCACTTTATGTAAATTATGTAAATAATGTTATATATTGCACTTCTGGTTAGATGCTAACTACATTTCATTGGCCCTGTACTTGTACTCTGCACAATGACAATAAAGTTGAATCTAATCTAATCTAATAATTTGTTGGAAGTGCTGCAAAAATCTATTTTTTATATGAATTATAGGTATTTTATAGGAAACAGAGCATTATTTTATATTTTATTCTGCAGTTTCTTCAGAGGCAGCAGAATGTTATTGTACAGCGTTCTGCAGAAGTTATAACACAAATGTGCAGAAAAGTACTTCTTCAGAATCTGCCAGAGGCAGCAGAGCATTATAACATTTTGCAGCTTCCTTAGAGTTAACTTATCCTCAAACTAATAAAACAAAATAATATAAACATAAAGCTTTTAGCAAAACCTCTGACAACTTATAAAACTGTGCACAGTATTTTGGACATTTAAAAAAAAAAAAAAAGGAATTTCTGTCAGTCAGAGTAGAGTCTAGGCCAGGGGTGGGCAATCTTAATCGAAAAGGGGCTGGTGTGGCTGCTGGACTTTAGTCCACTCAGGCCACTTCACTCCTTTAATTAGTTAGTCTCAGTAAAACAACTGATCATGCGACCTCCAGGTTGGAACAAAACCAGGCGCCACACCGTCCCTTTGTGGATAAGACTGCCCACCCCTGGTCTACGCAAATCTTTATTGATTTATAATTTATTTTTATAATTTTTAAAATCTCCGACCAATCCGTTTTAACCAATCACATCCATCCCCGTCTGTTGGCTGGTAACCAATTAATTAATTAATTGATTAATTACTTTTTGAGTAATGATTTTGCAAACAAATGTAAAGTCATATGACTGGAGAGATCAAGCTGGTGGATGAATGTGGTAATAAAACTTGAGAGGAAACTGTGTGTGCGTGTGATTCCTGAGTTTTGCTAGCAGTTTTGGCACAAACCTCTGCGTGGGAGGGTTTTCTCAGGGGTGCTTTCCCATTGGCTAAAGAGTGACATCTCGGTGCCCAAGGCAGTTTGGACTCCGCGTTTCAGCTCAGCAGTGAAGACACACAAAACTGAGTAACTTTACAGAAGCACTAATTCTCTCTGATTGAAAAGCCTGACAATATTAATGTAGCTCTTGAGGTATGCCTAAAACAAAACGTTAAATACTTTACTGTGAAAACAAACCTGTTTGACTCTCATTACCAGATACTGATCTGAGGAAGGCGATACTGTCTGTTTGCCCATGGTGAAACCATGTGCGTTTATTTCTGTTTATTAATAAAATAATATTTATATGAGTGCTTGAGATCCTGTTCAGAAACCTATGAGCCTTCCCTTTTCCACAATCACTGCTAGATGATTTAAATCAGATTTTATTTTGAAGATCAAAGTTTGTTTTTAACAAATGTCATGTAAATTTTGTTTTACAGAATGTCAGAATACGAGAAACATGAGAGAGAATAAGGAGTATGAGAGACAATGTTTCTGCTCCTTTAGTGAATACCAATTGAATAAAGTTGAATTACACTTTTGCAAAGTCCACTGTCATTTTTTCATTTTGTGTGGAAATGTGAATGATTAATTAAAAATAATAAACAAGAGCATAAACAAGATAACAACATTATAATAAACAAGAACAGGTGAAGTGACGAAAATGTCAAAATGTTTTAACAGTATGCAGTACAAGCAAAATTAACTATCTGTTTAAATATATTAGGAAAGAGGAAATAAAACTTCAGAGCTATTCAGCAACACACGCTTGCTGCACTCAGCTGTGAACAACGTCCAAGGCCGAGCTTTCACTCAAAAGTTCATTAGCCAATGGGAAGGCACACCTGAGAAAACCCGCCCCCGCGAGAGGTTTGTGCCAGAACTGCTGCAAAACTCAGGAATCACACGCACAGAGCTCGTGCAGCTCGCGCACAAAGGTCAGAGCTGGATATTTTGTTTGCAAGTTATAAGATTTACGTTTGGGATTTATTTTTTGTGCGATTCTTTTTGGCACAAACCTGATTCACTCTACCCCGCCCCCACAACCAAAATGAAAAAAAGTGGACTGTTATACTGTGAGAGCAAGGACCCAAACAGCGAGCATGTATCGGTCCACTGCCATAAAAAAGCTGTCACACCACTGCTGCTCCACCATCGGACCACTGTCCTGTGTTCAGGATATAACTCATTTATAATCTCACAAAAAACAGATTTTAAACTCACAGAGACTTTTAATCTGGAAAACAATCTAATACAAATATTACCAACAACTCTGAGAGATATAGTAATGAGTATAAGCCTGATATAAAATGATTATTATGAAAATGTTGACACTGTGCTGGATTAAGGTTATTTACTAATCATATTTATAAAAAATAAAAAAAGAACCTAATGAAGAAAAATTGTACATTGGACTGTGAATGGAAAAGTGCTAAAATGTGTCATTTTGTCTAAAATTCTGTTTAATCACCAGTGGTCCGCCCAGAAAACACTGTGCAAAACACTAGTGGACCTCCAACTTTGCCCTCAGTGGATCAAGAGTGGTCCGCCGTCTCCTTGCTGTCAGGGAAATTTTAGAGTAGTTATGCATTATGGTGATTTTCATATTCAAACCCACTTTGTTCAATTGTTCAGCTAATCAGTAACCAGTCGCTGGGTGATCCTGTCATTCAGTGAGTGAGTGAATTCTCAATTTCTCACCCCCGGTGTGGCTGTCTGCAGGTTGAACACTGGACTGCAGAGAGAGAAACACTGCTGGAAGGACCGAGCACAGACTCCTAACACACACACACACACACACACACAGGAGGACCTACAGTGTGATGAGGCTCTGCACTGACCGAGTAGACACTAGTTTACTGGTTAAAATTATTAGTTGTTCATTCATGTAATTAGACCAGATTATTTTTTGTAAATATTTAACAAACGCCATTACACTCATATAGTTTAGTCATCATGTAGAAGTGCAGGGGCTGCAGTACCTTGAGGAGCTGCGCTGACTACAATAACACAGGTGGGTTTAGAAGTCATCCTCCTGGAGCTCGCTCTCTCTCTTTCAGCGCAATTAAAATGCAGAGAACACGGCTACAAAACACTTAATTCACAACCACTAGCAGAATTAATGCAAGTCCTCTTTATTTTCATGGTTCCGTCAATTCAAAAGGTTCCTCTGAAACTATCCGTATAGATTTAGTTCCGCAGTGAAAATGCAGACAGCGGTGAGTTCCTTCAAAGCGTGATTAATTTTTATTATTATTTTCTTCTTTTTTTAATACACCAAGGCAGTATAAAAATCACACAAACCGTACTGTACTGGTGTAATTCTTTTATATTTTAGATATAGGGCTAACACTTTGATTTACATGAGTACTAATATGTATGTGCAAATATATAGTCCTTTATTTAAAAACACCAAAAAAATACATACAAAATAAAAAACAAAACAAAGATAATAACACACGGATTCAAGCAAGTTTGAGTACAGTAGTTTAAAGCAAAACCTTGCTTCAACATTTTACAGTGTAGAGAGATTTGGCATTATCCAAGTCCTGCAGGTCCATGGCAAAATTCTGAGCCTATGCATTCTGTTTTTGAAAAGTAGAAGCAGATATTCAAAGAATTTCTGCAGGGTTTAATTATCTCTAGAACTGCAGGGTGCACATAACAGTGCAATCCCTTACTTATATGTTACTCCTTATGAACACACACATATATATATATATATTACTTAACATGAACATTATATATACACACAAATAGGGCAGTATATGTTTACTAGAAAGAAATATTTAAGACACATGACTCTTTATGCAAAATGTTTGGTGCACTATTTGTGTGCAGAAACCACATTTGTGACCATGACGTTATCTTTAAATGGTAAACCCCCACATGTCTACCCTTAGAGGTCTAGAAATATAAGCCTATAGCTAAAACCAAAATAAACCAGTACATTTGGGACAGTGGGCAGAATGCAAATAAAAACAGGAAATGGAAGAAAGACTAAAATTTTTGCATTTTTAACCTCCCAAAAGAGTTACTGGGGCAATTGTAGACTGAGAAATGGTGTTCTAATGTTCAAGCATGGGTATAAAATGTGGAGAAATGAGAAATAATTTGCAAGAATTTTAGGTATTTCACTAAAATTGTAGATTATTTGACATTTCAGGGATTTTGGAGTCTCTGTATAAAAATCAAAATCTAAATTAGAGCAAAATATGACAGCAAAGGCCCAGTGGAGTTGTGCAGATGAAAACTTGTGTAAAGATTTCCAAACAACCATCAAGTATTGACATAAGGAAGGTGGTGTGGATTGAAAATCTTTGGAGCAGTTACGAAAATTAGAAAGAGCATATATTTAAAAAAATATATAAGGAAAAGATCCTTATAAGATCTTTTTGTTATTAGTTAAAAAGTATTAACCACTGACTTCTGTTTGCACTTCACATACCGTATCATACCATTTGTGATTTACATACTGAATTAGGGACTTACCCTTTTTCAAGAGGGTACTGCTAGATTGCTTACTGTACATATTTCAAAGTATTTACATTACAGAACAGCACAAAATATCAGAGTGTGAAGGCAAAATGATGGGAATTGTGGACAGATTTTTGAGGTTTGAAATGGATACAGGGTCTCAGTAAGGTTCCTCTTTTAAACTTCGATACAAACAGCAAGTGAAGATCATTCCCAAAATCTAGAATTTAAATATCCAAAACAAAACAGAGAAAAAGATGAATATTATAAAGGATAGCAAAAATTCACAATAATTAGTAAAATGTCATGATTATTTACCTGAAGGAATGCAATTCCTATCCCTACTGCACCCAATATCTGCAAATGCTGAAGGATGAACTCTTCTAATTTAGAAATGCAACCTCCCTGAAAGGAAAAAAACCCAGAAGGTTCTAAGGAATGCTACCCCTGTGATCATATTTAGAAGCATGACAAACATTTTTTTTTTCATTATTACTTAATTTGTATTTCAAATTTAAATAACAACGGATCTGTCACACCAAAGCAATTCTATGCAAAGTAAAATATTCACACAGTAAAACTGCAATGAACAGACCATTGAGCTGCTTTATAAACTGAAAGGACAGCATATTTTTTTTTTGCTCAAAAACATGGTAAATCAAGTTGGAATAAAGAAAAATATAAATAAAGGTAAAAACAGACCTCTATTTTGTAGATGTTAGATGGGTGGTCTCTCACTCCACAGCCATGTGTAGGGGTTTTACAACAGCTGTCAGGCACCAGCCGTTTGTCAGCAAATGTGTGTATCCAGGCTCCCTCCTGCCAGTCTGCTGAGCTGTTACTCCCACAGCACTTCAGCTGTACCACAGAGGAGAGCAGGTGGGGGAAGAGAATAAAGATTCAGAATGCTACTTTAAAAACACTCAGAGTGAGATTTACTATAAGAATCAGCTACATGGCCTCTTTCAGTTCTGTTTCTTGTTCCTCAATAAAAGAATCAAAGATTTCTGAATAATAACTATATAAAATTAAATGAATTAAAAAGCTTACATTTTAAAACTCTCAACTACTGTATGCAAAAACACATTTCATTTTCCCATTCTCACTCCTATATATTTTATATGCTGTTAAATATTAATTTCATAGTAGTTATTAGCAATTAGATTCTCAAGACAATCTGTCATTATACAACAATAACAGTGGAACAGTGGAAAAATCTTGTGTTGTTTTATCTGATAAGGGCAATTTATTTTTATATGATTTGGGTGACCATTTGTTACTAAGGAGTACAAGGGCTGCTTTAGTGTTTGGTGAGAACAATTCTTGTAGTAAAATCATTTTTCTTTTGAAAAATAAACATCTAATATTTAGTTGTTTTGCATTTTTATATCATTTTAAAAATGCCAATTTCCAGTGTACCTAAAATATGACAAAATGACTTGGAATAAATTCTTTTTAATTTACCTTAGAGTTTAGAGTGTTTAGAGTTCCTTCTCGTTAAAAGTTAGCATTTTGAAGATATGATATTTGATCTGACAATGAGATCTGAATGTTTGGGGAGATGTTTCCTCTTGTAAATCTTATATAATATAAAAGCAAAAGAACATTCTAGGTCAAATAAAATAGTGAATTACATAAATGCTTTAATGTCTGACTACAACAATACACTATAAAAACACTTTGTATTTGCCTTGTCATTCTCCCTTTATTATTAAACTCTTACATCTTGCTGAAGTTTATCCACAGCTCTGGTGATGTGTTCCTCTCCCGGCTGCTGGTACTTCTCTACCATAGTCACCTTCAGATCTGCTCTCAGCTCCTCGTTCAGCTGCACAAAGGAAAACAAATGCAAAGACAGTTAAACATCAGTATTTTCAAATAATGTATTTCACATTTATGTTGATACAAAATTAGGAAAACTATTGTTGCTGAAGGGTTGATGAGTATAGTCTCACAAAGGAGAGAAATCTGACAGTGTGGTAGTTATTTACCTCATAGCAGAAAGGGAAACACTGCACCAAGAAGAAGTGGAGGAGGAAGAGAGATAGGTTTTATAATGACAGAAGTTATCAAAGGAAGGCATGCAGATAGTGTCATACATTTAACAGAAGATGGTGTGAATATAACTTCAGCTGCATTTCTTTATTCAGAGAGTTTGTATTAATGATATGTTAATGCTGGGTTATATAACCCAATAAAATTTTAAAGTGTCAAATCTTTAGTATGTCATGGTATTACATGGCCCGTGGGGTGGGCAATTTGATGATATTTACTATTATTGTCATTGATTGTGTCACATTATTTCATAATTATCTTTTTTTAATGCATATTTTGGACTATGGCACTAAAAGAGAACACAACAGAAAATTCAAAATTGATTTAATGCAGCACAGAATGTACAAACTTGGAAAAAAATGTAAACTAATTAAACCTGAGACAAACTAGATAGTGAGATGCATATCATGTATTCAGAAAATGTCTTTTGGGTATCGTCATATCACCCACCCCTAAATGTGCACAGTTAATCAAAAGCTTGTATAAAGATTTATTAAAGACCCTCTTAGCTATTAAAAAAGTACTGTGGCAGCTGATTTCTGGGTGAGTAAAATGATATGTGCAAAGCCACATTAAAGTCCTAACTCCACCTTCAGGGTTAAATGCTGTGGTGTTATTTGCATGCATCTAGAGGTCGTTTTGGAAGCTTAAAGGAAAGAAAAACGAAGCTGTTTAGAAACATCAGAAAATATATCAGTGTAACAGAAAAACAAAATGGTATCAAATGACATGGCATCAAAACGGCATCAGTACATTACTGGATCATACTGTGACATAGTGCAAGGACATACTTTACCTCTTGATAATACACATAGGCCAAAATTCCAGCAGTGATCTCCAACAAGAATATTAAAAGCAGCAGAACAAAGAACTGAAAAAGGAATATTAGAAAAAATGCTGAAAAACAGAGACAGTACTTACTCAGTTATAACATCAAACTAAACTAGGGATGAGAATGAGAATATATCTAAAAAATGTTTAATTATTTATTTATTAAATATATTTAACCTGTTATAAATAGCAATACAACAACACATTATTTGACACATAAAAGTATCAACCAAAATAATATTTAAAAAAAAATTTCAGTATTGATGCTTGCATTGTATTTGCAATGATGTATGAGCGTCTCTGGAGAAATATCATCTTGAAGGCAGAATATGTTGTTGTATGTACGTTTTTGCATTAATGGTACCGTCAGCAAAGTATAAGTTAACTTTGTCACAATCATCCACCATGAGAAATAATAAAAAAAAGTGCCTTACCCTGAAACACCTCCAAATTCCATGAATTTTTTTATTAAATTACACAGTAACTTTACACATTACGTTACACAGTAGACAATGTAATGTCCAAATCCCTTTGCCTTTTCTTTATGACAGTTGTTATGGTGTATTGTACATTCACAGAGATTACCTTTCCTTTAAATGAGAGAAAAAGATATCTGTCAGCGGTTTAAATGTGAAACATTGCAGATAAAAAAGTCAAAACCAAGAAGAGGCTGACTCCTTATCCCCCGCTGTAAATGACTGTAAACTTGGTCAATGAGATACAACCGCAATTCATCCCAATGAAGTTGGGATGTTGTGTAAAACATAAATTAAAACAGAATACGATGATTTGCAAATCCTTTTCAAACTATATCCAATTGAATACACTACAAAGACAAGATATTTAATGTTCAAATGGTACAAACTTCACTCATTTTGAATTTGATGCCTGTAACACGTTCCAAAAGAGTTGGGACAGGGTCAACAAAAGACTGGGAAAGTTGAGGAATGCTCAAAAAACACCTGTTGTCATGATTGGGTATAAAGGGAGGGCTCAGTCGTTCACAACAAGGATGGGGCGAGGTTCACCACTTTGTGAACAACTGCGTGAGCAAATTGTCTGATTTAAGAACAATATTTCTCAACGTACAATTGCAAGGTATTTAGGGATTTCATCATCTACAATCCATAATATCATCAAAAGATTCAGGGAATCTGGAGAAATCTCCGCAAGTAAGCGGTGAGGCTGAAAACCAACACTGAATGCCCATGACCTTTAATCCCTCGGGTGGCACTGCATTAAAAACAGACATGTAATGGATATTACCACATGGGCTCAGGAACACTTCAGAAAAGCTTCAACAGTTAGTGTCCTCAGTTCCCAAACGCTTGAGTGTGGTTAAAAGGAAAGGTGATGTAACACAGTGGTAAACATGCCCCTGTCCCAACATTTTTTGGAACATGTTGCAGGCCTCAAATTCAAAATGAGTAAATATTTGCAAAAAACAATAAAGTTTATCAATTTGAAACCACTATCTTTGTAGTGTATTCAATTGAATATAGGCTGAAAAGGAATTGCAAATCATCACATTCTGTTTTTATTTATGTTTTACACAGTGTCCCAACTCCTTTGGAACTGGGGTTGTATATGTGATGGAAAAATGTGTTATTTTAAATGCTTAAATTGAAAAACTTTCTTTCTTTTGGGAAATCATTTGCCCATTTTGAATTTGATAGCAGCAACACGTTTCTGAAAAGTTGAGACAGGGTGAGACTTTACTTGAGGAAATCAGTTGCTATAGTTTTGAAAGAGAACTGTATCAGATTCTTGCTTGTTATTAAATTTCATCTGCTCAACAGCTTACATTATACATTATAGTGTTTATTGTTTCATAATGCACCATTTATGAGTTTTACCTTGTGTTTGTGAATGCAGTGATGAAATGTGTTTACAGACCGTGGTTTTGGCAAGATGAGTCTCAGCTCATGCGGTAACTATAGATATATGTCTGTTTTTATTTCAGTGTGACCTGAAGGCTCAAAAACCACAACCAGCTAATACAGTCATTGGGCCTTGTCACTTGCATATAAAGATTTCTCAGTTTATCTGTATCCTTTAATGATATTGTGTGCCGTACAGGATGAAATCCCCAGGTTCTTTAGTATTGTAAGTCAAGAAATGTTATCCTTGAATTATTTCACTGTTTGCCTGCACAGTTTCACAGAGTGGTGAAGTCCTCCCCTAAAAGATTTGGCCACTCTGAGATTCATTCATTCATTTGTTCATTCACTGTAACCGATTATCCAGTTCAAGGTTGTGGTGGGTCCGGAGCCTACCCTGAATCACTGGGCACAAGGCAAGAACACACCCTGGAGGGGGCACCAGTCCTCCACACCTATGGACTCTTGAGTCGCCAATCCACCTACCAACATGTGTTTTTGGACTGTGGGAGGAAACCCATGCGGTCATGGAGAGAACACACCAAACTCCTCACAGAGGGTCACATGGAGTGGGGCTTGAACCCACAACCTCCAGGTCCCTGGAGCTGTGTGACTGCAACACTGCCTGCTGCTCCACCGTGCTCTGAGATGGTCTGTTTTAAACCCAGAAAACCTACATCAATTTAAAACTATAATCACAGCAATAAAGTTAAAATGCTAGTACACACGTTTCGAGGGAGATAAATGTGATATGCATGACAAACTGGCCAAGATTCCTTTTTCTTTATTATAAAAATCTCAGTTTATTAATTTTTTAAATTAGAGTAACTTAATTTTGTTGAGTAAATGTTTCAGGGAGAGCTTTAGCAACAGACACATAAGCTTTAATGGAGAATGTGAAGTGCAGCTCGTATCTCAAAGGTGGAAACAAGGGGTGTGTATGTGTGTGTGAGAGAGAGCAAGAGAAAGGAGGAAGGGTAAGAGAGAGAGTTGGTTATGATATTTAATTTGGTGAAATTTTTAATTAGGATCAAAAAATTAAAGTATTAAATTCCCACATGCGTTAATGCATTCATTTTGACAGCACTAATATTTATTAATTTGTTTTACAATTTAAAAATTTCAATCAGAATTCTTCCAAGTTTAAATGTAAAAAGTTTTTTGTCCTGCACATTGTAAACCTATGGAAGTACTGGTTTAAAAAAAAAAAAAAAAAAAAAAAAAGAGTGGAACAAAAAGCAATAAATAAAGGTGAAACATTTATAATAACTAAGCCTGCACCAAGCATTTTAATCCCCTCCCCCTCCATCTCGCGCCCTCTCCCACACACATCTTCCTATGACTCCCTTCCTTTATGGACTCTATTGCTCTCTCAGTACTCTCCCCTTCATTCCTCTACACACCCATGCACATAATTCCTCAGCTGTGACTTAGTTTCCCACTCAGTGCTCTTAAAGACACACACCAGTTATTTAAATCACAAATGTTGACAGTGTTGTGACAAGACACCTACACACGTGCATATGATCTAATTTAAACTGTACTGAAGGATGACATCAGTGTTAAAAACAGATCCAGTAGCCTTTGCAGTTCATCTTATGCTAATGCTGGCAGGAGGAAAATGCATGTTTTGCACCAGTGCGTTAATCTGAAATGAAAAAAGCAATCTTCCCCTCCAGTTTCCCTAGACATTAATAGAAATAGGGCAATGTGGATCCAACTCATCTAAAAAATGTTCCACAACTATATTTGGAATGACGTCTAGGACAGTTTTTTGGCAGTGCTCCTTTGTATTCTGAAAAAAGCTTTTGTTCTTTCCACAGAGCTTATAATGTCAATGATGTGTAGTAAGAACACTACACAGTGCAATATGAGTTTCAATAAATGTACTGGTTTGTATGATGTTTGAGCCCTGCTTTATTTTAAATAATTATGCTGCATAAAATACAGTAATATTACATAAGGGGTGTAACACTTTCTCATTGCTTTGTAATTTTCTACTGTGAGCTCATTATTTAACAGACGTTTTGATACTGATTTCTAAAATGTATTGATTTTTCATTATTATTCTAATGAAGTATTGATTCTTATTATGTACTACAGAAAAGCACATTTTATTTCAAAACATATGTTTGCAAAATTCAGATGCCTAGAAAGGCAGTAAATGAAGAAATCTTAGAGGAGAACTAAGGTTGTATCAGAAATCGTTGTTAATTTTCCAAAGACTGCTTTGAATGCCAATTCGATATTGAATTGGTCACATCCATAATAATTGCAGTCTGTTGCCCACTCACCGCTATAAGAAGTCCTCTGCTCTCTTTAATGGTGGCACAGCAGCCCAGGATTCCAGTGAGAACAACGATGGCTCCTGCTGCTATTAGGATATATGCAGCCAGAGAATATGTGCTGGAGGAGAGCAGACTGATGTAATCACTCTTATCTACCAACGTCCATAACCCCACTGCCATCACAGCACCTCCAGACAGCTGGAGGCACAAAGCAAAGGTTTTAGGAATATAATAGAATATAAAATAAAAATATAATATAGACACAGCATCATAGCAAAGTCATTCTAAATTCTCAGTATAATACCAGGTAGCTTTCCTGCATCACAAGTCAGTAATGAATTTGGGGAATATTCATGATCTGTACAGAATACGGTCACATGCCAAATTTTGTGTGTCCCTTGTTCAATGATGTTCTAAGTGAATGGTGGTTGTTCACATGGAGCACAGCTTCAATTAATTATCTGAATTTAAGTGAACGAACAAACAAACAAACCAAAAAAATAAGTGTGGATATACATTTATATCACATGTATTATTTCATAATTGATGGTTAAGTTTATTAAAAAACAAACATATTTGTGTGCTAAAATGTAAAAATAAATGAAATACAAATATCATATTAAAATCCCTGCTCACTGTTTTTGATGTGTTTAACTTATTTTCAATTAACATTTTAACAAAACATATCATTTGGCCATGGGGGTACAAACTTTTGCATTCCTAGTATAGAACAGATAAAGCCTGACTTAAAACAATCCAATGGGCCTATTTCCCAAACAAATATAAGACTAAGCCTTGACTGAAAATCAGTGGCACTGCAGGTGAATCATCACGGTTAACTGGCACAGTATTTTCTCTAATAACATGTCTAGGTATAAAGGATTTGTGGATAAGTGAGCTATAATTTGAAGCATGTGAAAATTCAGCATAAACATGTGTTTATTGCCAACATTCAGACTGACCCAGAGAAGCAGGTTAAAGGTGAAGAGCAGGTATTTGAGACAGATTGTCCCACAGCTGTTTGTCTTTTCCTCGTCTGCCACCATCCTGGAGGGAAATATACAAAAAACACAGTGAACATGCACTTAAATGTATAATAACTAGGCTTCACATTGACTCTATTTCTTAAATTAACTGAGCTCTATTACTTTTGCTGGGAAATAATAAAATAGAGAAGAGAGAGGATTTATGAAGATTACCATCATGCAGAAACATTTAATAGAAGAAGATTGCATGGCTCCATCTGGATATTGTGAAAATCGACTTGTTTTCCTATAAACAGCACTCCCTGTTTTTGGCAATTAAAAGCTGCTCATTCAATATATACCCAAAGCAGAGTCAGAATGTGAAATGACTATATTTTCTGTTTAGACTACAACTGAATGAATGCAGGAAACATTCATTTATATAAAATATAGCAGTAAAAATGTAGGAACTCTAAATCACATTCAGGTCGATGTTTATTAATTAGCTAGACAGTTTCACAGCCTTAATAACAGTTAATAAATATGTTAATAAAAATGAACCAGTAACCCTTTAAACTGTTAGTGTAAATAGGTAAATGTCAAATAATCATCATAACAGCCCTAGTTAAAATAATATAAAATACTTTGGCATTTATGGATTTGCATGCAGCGGCTGTGAAATCAGTATGAAATATATGACATGTAATTTACCTTCACAGCTCTCTGACCACTTCTTATCCACTCAAAGTTCAGGCCTTGTGATATCTGTGCAGTCTGTGGATCGTCTTGGCCTTCCCACAGGGAGCGTGTGAGAAAGAGAGACAGACTTTTACTACTGTGACCCCCACCAGGCAGAGGGCCTGGCAATGGGCAGACATATCTGTCACTGTCTGAGTAACACTACCCTGCTGTCTCTGCAGTGTGGAAATGAAAGCCAGTCTCACAACTGTCCACACAGAGTCTGATCAGTGTGACACACTTGTGGTTTTATACCTTTCTGTTAACTGGTAGAAGTGCTACTGTTTATTTCATGATTAACCCTAGTTATACATGAAGGAACGGTTGTATAAACCAATGCATGCTTTACATGTTAATAATAAATAAGTAGATACAATTTTAATTATTTGAAGCGACAGGTTATTAATACCATTTTACCCATTATGCACTTGCTCCAGAGCTTTACATTCTATTGACAATGATTTTCATTGGAACTGTGCACAGTACAGTTGCACCTTAAATTAGCTGAATCAACTGATAAGACCTCTGTGAACATTCAGACAAACGTGATAACAGAGCCAAACTAGCCCTGATCTCCATAACCAGAACACCACTGATACCAATAGGTTTTACCCTAATTTCTGTTGTAAACAGACAATCACAAGAAGCTAAATATTTTTGTGCTTGTATGGTTGTAAACAAACAATATATATATATATATATATATATATATATATACATTCAATATACACAACATTCCAGGACTTGGTTAAGATGAGAACTGTCTCCAATTTGTAACTCAAGTGTTCATGGCAGGTTTTATACATATATATTTAAAAAAGCCTAGTCTAATATACACTCATGCTTCTCTGAATTCATTTTTGCTGTCTCAAGTATTCCATGGCTACACCACACCATGTGTGGAATGTGTGTTATCTGTATATCGTAATTCATAATACAGCACAGATACACTACTGGCACACAAACGAGAGAGAGAGAGAGAGAGAGAGAGAGAGAGATTTTTTTCCTGGGACACTGACATTGATTTATATATTTCATGGGGTCGTACCTAGCCCTAAAACGTACCCTTACATACTCTGAGCTTACATCTTGAAATGTAGTGATTTACTTTATTGGGACCAACTTGTGGACCTCTTAAGTAAGTCACGTCGCCAACAGTATTAGTGTGTAAACACATTTCAGTTCCCACAGTGTGATACCCGGTACACACATTCACTCACACTGGGAGAGAGAAGGGGAGAGATACATGGAACTAGAAACACCCCCAGAGAGCTGAACTGCGTATAACTATTTTTAAAACATTATTACAAAATATACCACCGTGATTACCGCTCTTTATAAAAACCTTGGAAAAAGCACAGAAGGTAGAAATGTGTTCAGTAAACCACTTAAAACGGGCAAATGACATTTTATACGTTTCACCCTTTGACTGCAGAAGGTCACTATTTCTCAAACTAGAAAAAAAAGTTAGTGAAGAAAACTGAACTTGGTTAACTATTAGACGGGGCAGTAGTTCTCGTACCTGTTGTAGCTGTTGTTGGAGAATACAAAGCGGTGAGATGTGGAAGCTCACTGTTCTCCGTGCGCCGATAAAACCGCTTTACCCCACAAACAACTATTTTTATACCCGGAGTAGCGGAGCGGTCCCAACCAGCTCACTGCGCACGCGCACTGAGACAGAGCGCGCGCGCGCGCGCGCGAGAGAGAGAGAGAGAGAGAGAGAGAGAGAGCAAATGTAAGATGTTCAGGAAAGCAGCCGTTTATTCCGAAATATTTTCATTGTTCACTGTGGTGGAGAGAGGAAACACATCTGAACTTTTTGCAAGAAATACATAGTGGCCTACCACGCAGCTGGGAAGAAGGCTCTGGCAGGTACTAGCCACAGAAATACATATACATACATACATATATATCATAGAGTTACAATTCACTTTGTGAATTGGCATAAAGGAACGTTTTCCTTGGAAATGCCTTTTTAATATATATCTAATAAGGAAGCAAAGTTGTTGAAAGTCAACGCAAAATGATCTTATTCCAAGTAATTCATGACTTTTTTTTTACACCATTCTGTGTTCACAAAATGTATTATAATAAAAATCTAGATATTTTTCTTTGGACCACAGCTATGCTCCTCATAGAGTTTTTCTATTAAATGTTTATGAATATTCTTTGATTTTTAATTCATATGGCTTTCCTGACATTTTACCCATTTGACATACAAATACGTTCAGTAAGCTTTAGATATATACATAATGTAACGTGCAATTACTTTTTATCGTACGACGTACAACGCAATGTATCTTCTGCATTTAACCCATCTGTGGCTGTGAACACACCCAGAGCGGTGGGCCGCCATCCCCATTGAGCAGTTGTGGGTTCGGTGCCTTTCTCAATGGCACCTCCGCTGTTGAGTGAGGACAGTGCTGTTCGTGTTAGCTAAAAACACAGACCGTTGTAAGACGTCACCACTTCAGGAGGTGATATAATGTATTAAGAGACAGAAGGGGGCATAGCATACTTAAGCCAGCTGGCACAGATGGTAAGCAATGGTGCACCTGTGATCTCTGGACAAAGGTGAAGCATTTATTTATTTTTTATAATAATAATAATAATCATCATACACAGGATAAGATGTAAAATAACCTATGCCAATCTATTAGAGCTTCACATAGGGCTCACACCACTCTCTTCCTACCTAAACCAAACCAATGGGGTTGCTGTGATCCCTAAAACCCACATTTTCTTACCTCAGCTGCATACTTCAGAGTCTTCCTTAGAAAAGCTTCATGTACTGCATTCTCAAAAGGAATAAAATAATTGCTTTGGTTTTGTTAGTCATTGAAGATATATATATATATATATATATATATATATATATATATATATATATATATATATATATATATATATAAATATAAAATGATAAATATAATGAACGATATTCATATAGTCTTGGCATTTTAATTATTTCTACAAAAGCTATAACAAACTCCACAAAACAATGTACAGTATTTATTTGTCCCATCTATACAACTCGAAACTCTTCAGATATTACACACAAAATGGAAGTTGTCCAATATCCATTCACTCCTCAAGGGACAGGGCACTTAATTTTGAACACCCAGCTTCCATTCAAATAGCGAAAGATATTAAATGGCAATTAACTTAACCTTTATAGCCACAGCCTTTTTAGGTCAAAATGCCTAAAAGAATACTCTAAAAGCAAACTTCTAAAAAAAAATAAGAAAAACACTGAATAGCAAAGCAGCAGCTGTGCTGTGCTTATTCTCAGTTCCAACAAAAGCTTGCTGGGGTCCCAAACCCAAAGGTCCTCAATTTAGCCAAACTGTGTTAAGCTGCGTCTGGTTCTTGATGCTGGTGTCCATTTTGAGCACCTCTCTGATTGCCATAGTAGCGTAGGTAGAGGGAGGTAGTGAAAACTCCATCTTCAAAGCTCTGTATTTACCCTCTAAAAGACAGCGCAGGGTTAAAGAGATGACAGATTAAAACAAACAAAATAAAAGCTAGGTGGTGCAAAAAAAAACATGAAAGCAGTGTGCTTAAAATGTAGGCATTTTCCTCATCTGGAAACTAATAAATAATATAATAGTGAAATAACTTAAGCTGTAAAATAAGGTGTAGTTGCTGACCTGTAAGATAAACAGGCATTGGTTTGTTTTCCAACTTTTCAACATCTGTATATATCAGGGGCACTCTGGGGTCATCATACTGGATCACCTCCCTTTCAAAATGAGAGAGAGAGAGAGAGAGAGAGAGAGTTAAATTTCTTTTAGTAATTAAAAAAAAATAAATATACACACACACAAAGCAGTGGGTTTATTTAATACAGATTGCCCTTTGATGTTACACAAAGCGAGGAATGAAAAATGAAAATATAAGGCATAACTGTGAAGAAAAACCTAAAACAAACAAACAAAAGAATCAACTGTTTGACAAATTTAATATACAAAATGTGTACCGGAATCAGATGCAGATCTAGGAGTAAAATTAAAAAAAAAAAAAAAAAAATCTCAAAAATAAAACTGAACACATTTTTTGGAATATGAATGTGTCAATATAATCATACTGTAGTGCGCATAATAACAGGAATGTTATTTAAAGAAGAACAAACAGAATAAGTTTACCAGCTGACATCACTGGGGCGTATGAGAATGCGACGGTAGGCTCCAGCCAGAGAGTAATCTCGCACTTTATGCTTCATGTGGTCAATGTCCAGATTATCAGCTGCCAGCAAGTCTCTGTAGCCTTTCCCCACTGCCACAGACACAGGGGCATGGAACAGATGTTTCAAAATTGTGCCACCAACACGCACTACTGCTTTGAGAATTCACAAAATGCTTTGAGAATGTCCTCAGCACTATATGATCATCAGAGGCCAGTAAAATTAGTTTAACCACTCGGAATAAAAGTGTATGGTATACGTATATGGATGAGCCATAATGTTAAACCATGTGCGAAACATTGTATAGGTCTCCTCTGTGCTGCCAAATGAGCTCTGACTTGTGAATGCATGGACTCCACAAGACCCCTGAATGTTTCAAGTAGTATCTGGCATCAAGCCATTAAAACCAGAGCCTTTAAAACCTTCGTAGATTTGACTTCTTATTCCAGGACATCCTACAGATGCTCAATCAGACTGAGATGTGGAGAGTTTGGAGGCCTAGACAAATCCTTGTCATCATGTTCCTCAAATTATCCCTGAACAAATTTTGTAGTGTGTCAGGCTGCAAAGTTACCAATGCCATTATATATCTACCCAATATATCACACCCCTTGCTAGGTGCCATTTCATCAAGAATATCAAGGTTATTTGCATCACCTGACAGTGGTTTGAGTGTTTTGGTTAATCAGTGTATGACAAAGAACAATAGTGACAAAAGTGACAAAGAACAATATGAGCTGATGTAGTACTAACCTTCATGTGTTGGATAGATAACATCATATCCAGGCAGCGGCATCACAATTTCATGAATACTCTGCTCTTTGGCTTCTTCCGCAGACAGTATGTGAGCAGTGCCTGCAGGAAATACAAAAACTAAAATTACAATTTATCAAATATCAGTCAGCAAAACTCATTAATTTTTCCCATTGTTAAAAGTTGCAAAGCTGCAGTATGGATTGCATGATTCAAATAAATATGCAACACCTCCCCTAGCTGGGTCCATCTCATTCATTCATTCATTCATCTGTAACCACTTATCCAGTTCAGTGTCGCGGTGGGTCCAGAGCCTACCTGGAATCATTGGGCGCAAGGTGGGAACACACACTGGAGGTCAACAGACACACACTCACATTTTTATCACACTCACTTTTAATCCACCTACCAATGTATGTTTTTGGACTGTGAAGGAAACTGGAGCACCCTGAGGAAACCACACGGACACAGGGAGAACACACCAAACCCCTCAGACAGTCACCTGGAGCGGGAATCGAACCCACAACCTCCAGGTCACTGGAGCTGTGCAACTGCGACACTACCTGCTGCACCACTGTGCCACCCTTGGTCCATCTCTGTTTTTATAATTGTGGATGTACCAGTCCAGTTTCAAAGATCAGTATTAGGACTAATCAATGCATTGGTTTAACTAATCAGTGTCAGCTATATGTAGCATGAACCTTTCGTATTGTAAATTGAAAGAGCAATTTGTGATAGGATGCAGCTAATGTTTGTAATGTGGAAATATTTTACATTGGAAAACAAAAACAATATTGTGATTAATTTTGGTTGTAGTTTTGGAACACAATGCTGCAGAAAAATCATGACCTCTTGTTCCTTTAACTAATCAAATCAGTCTCTATGGAACAGTCTATAGCAGTCATTGTTATTCTTGAGAATTGCTCTTTCAGGAACTTAAAATAACCACCACTGGTCATTTCACAAAACCCGTGCAAATCACTCAATTCAACTGGAGAATAATACCTCCTTTAAGTACCAAGTCTCCTTCCACAGCTTTAAGGCCATAGGCATCCACTCTCCTGCTGACCATGGTGTTCCACACAAAGCTCTGGTAGCTGTGGATGTACATGAGTCTGTTGTTGCGAGGGATCTGTGGAGAAGAGCAATGATTTCCTGGTCAGAAAATGACAAGAAACATGTGTACACATGTGTAACCTCATTTAGACTAATTTGTGGGTTTGTGCTTACCAGACCAAAAGCAGTGATTATGTTGTTTTTGCCATATTTTGACAGGCCTCTCAGTAGCTGACCCTCTACACATCGCTTTACAGGCAGTTTCTTCAGAGCTGCCTTAGGATCCTGTGTCTGAGCCCATTCCTCTCTACATTTCACCAGATAGCCTTTCTCCGCTAAGAGGAGTAAGGGAATGAGAGAGAGAAACATTTCATTTCCGTATTTCACTTTCACATTAAATTAAAATAGATTTTGGGGAGAAAAAGAAAATAAATAAATAAAATAAATAAAACAATAAACGATGACTGTGACTAACCACCCGGACGTGGTTTTAGAATCAGATCCATCACCTCAGTCCAGTTATTCCGCAGAATGGCCCTGGAAATATAGAAAGGTGTTTGTAGCAATGAATTCATAATCGACTCTAAAAACAATAACATTGTCAGTTTCTCAAATCTTAAAAAAATAATTTCAAGATTTTCCAATGGGACAGCAGAAAAGGCAGATAATACACTACTTTTATGAGTTAAGCTAAAATGGCTTTTGTAGTGAATGTATGTTATGTTCAGGTGTATGTTTACCTGCCAACCTGATGCGTGGGTACTGCTGTGGTGCCAAAGCGCTGCATGCCATAGTAGTTTATGAATCCTGTTTCCCTGAGTGAAGTCATGGCCTGAAGTACTTGCTCATCAGAGCCTGATATGTTCCTGCAGAAAAAGACATGGATATTACACAGTAGTTGTTTAACCGAAATGAGTACGTTTTATGGCACATTGCCTAACAATCCTTAAAGGAATACAAAGTAATTTTACCCAATTATTCTTGTTCATGTCATTAGAAAACATCAGTGGTGGACAGTACCAAAGTAAATGTAATTTATTACTGCACTTAAGTAGTTTTTTTTGTGTATCCATATTTCCATTTTGAGTGACTTTTTACTTTAACTACAGTACATTTCAAAAACCACATCTTGAAAATAATTAAAGCGAGATAAACAAGTCCAAAAGACAAATCCAAAAAAAAAAAAAAAAAAAGTATCAAGTCAGAAAAACTAAAAATGTATTTAAACATTTCTCAGAATTGCATAAAGAGCTCAAGAACAGGCCTAATTTGCTAACTATTAAGACAAAACAGAGAGCTTAAAGAACTCTAAGTAAATTTACAGCTTCAGAATTATTGTGACACTTCAATGAGCTGTAACAGGGAGAACAGAGCCTCTAACAATCTTGGCCTATCACTGTAGAAACAGCACTTTGAGAAGGGTAGGCACATTTTTCCTGTGTGTTTCCGCTCCTTATTGCAAGGTTTTTTTTCCCCCTGAGACATCAGTATTTTTCCTTTGTTTAACCTTTTTTATTCATTCTGTAACGTCCAAACCAATGTCTAAGGAAATATCTGGCGGCGAATCTGGTCTATGAATTGTGGAGGAGATTGGACTTTATTTATATTTTTGGACTTCCTCAGTTCAACTTGATGCATGTTCATCTGACAGTGGACCAATCACTGATTGTCATTGTGGTCTGCATCGATGTGACACGTCAGTTATGTTTCTGGAGAGTCAGGCTACAACATAGGGTTCGGTTCAATGTGTGTCCTATGGCATAGTTTCGATGCAGAATCTTAAATTGGGCTTAATGACTGTTGGTTTGGAGAGGCAGCACCATGGGTGTATGTAATAGTTGATATAACATCATTCATTGTAATTAATCTTTGGAGATTCGGAGGACCCACTCTATAAAACAATTGTTTCATTCAGGAATAACAAGGAAATGTTTCTTCACCTCATTTAAGTTGCACTTAGAAAATTTAAAAACTGTTTGCTATTTAGTGATGGTAAAAATGACAAATTGCTTCTTTAATATAGGTGTACATGATAAGGAGTTTTGTGAGCAGAATGTCACTTGTACAAGACAAACTCTGTGCTGAAATTGCAGGGCAAGAACTAGCTAAAATAAGCTGCCCTAACTAATGTGTGTACCATGGTGTATGCTACAGTGAAGCATGCCCTTCACCGACCTTAGTACCACAGTGAAATGGTTCCCCTGCAGCTCCCCCAGCTTCAGAGGGTGCTTTTTATAGTTGAAGTTTCCCAGTTTGAAGTTCATCAGGCACTTGTTAAGGTGAGCTAATCTCTCAGCGCTGATTCTGAGGGGGTATAAAGAGAACAGATCTGAAATCATTTCGCAAACAACATATATAGTGGAATCCTATATGTGAAATTACAACCATCATGCAGTTTATCAATAGTTTAATATCTAGACTATATAATGTACGTTATGTGACTATATTTTATAAATTTACCCTGTCTTATATGCCAACAAACATTTTCAAACCTTCCTTGTTTCTACACTCACTAGAGCATTTTGTAGTTCTACAGTTACAGACTGTAGTCCAACTGTTGCTCAGCATACTTTATTGGCCACTTTCCTGATCTTCATTGGTCAAGACCCCCACTGGATCACCACAAAACAGGACTGACTGATGGTGGATCATTCTCCGTGCTGCAGTGACACTGTCCTGATGGTGGCGTGTTAGTGTGTGTTGCGTTGATACAAGTGGATCAGACACAGAAGTGCTGCTGGAGTTTTTTCAAAGAAGTGTCCACTCTATTGCACCTACCATGTTGGTCCAGTCACTTATCCAGTTCAGGTTCATTGTGGGTCTGGAGCCTACCAGGAATCACAAGGCAGGAACACACCCTAGCAGGGGGTGGCAGTCCTTCGCAGGGCAAGAGACACTCACGCACAACTATAAACACTTTTGAGTAGCCAATCCACCTACCAGCCTGTGTTTTTGGACCGTGGAAGGAAACAAGAGCACCCAGAGGACACCCACGCAGTCACAGAGAACACACCAAACTCCTCAGTTGGAGCGGGGCTCGAACCCACAACCGCAGGACCTTGGAGCTGTGTGAAAGCAGCACTACCATGCTGTCCAAATAATAACAATTAAATATATTATTTTAAAAGAATCATAAACACAAAAGGGACATGTACATTAACGCCCCCATATAGAATTTTATATTATATTGCAACACAGACTTTCTAGTTAGCCCAGCTGCTGCTGTTCTCACTTTAAGGGTAAATCCCATTCCTTATTTTTACACCGGCCCCTTGTTTTCCAGTGTCATCCTTGCAACTGAGTTACATGTTGTAATGGTTACCCTAAGAAATAGTACAATGCTTCAAGAGCCTGATGGAATACTATCTTCTTTTAGATGGAAAGGAGAAAATACAGACATTTGTGGGTTTATTTCCCTTCGTCTAGGCAAAACTGAGAAATTGAATTCATCCGAATTCTGAATGTTGTTAATAGTGGTGTTGAGAGACAAATGGAGCATTAATTTCATTTATAAGGTAGTTATATTTAATTTTTCAATGTAGCAAACATTCAGAATTTGTTTGGCCTGAGACACGATAAACCAGGGGACAATATATGAGTGGCTTGAAAAACAAAGTTTCAAAATCCCTGCTCTAGTCCTTCATCGGTGGACACAGGACGATGTTGGGCTGATATTTTTTGATTGATGAACTATTCTTAGGCCAGCACTGACCTTAAAAAACTCAAGCAGCACTACTGTGTTTAATCCACTTGTACCAGTACAACACACCACCACCACCACCACATCTATGTCAGTGCAGTGATGAGAATAAACAACACCCATATTATACCTGCTCAGTGGTGGTCCTACGCCTTGAAGAACTGTGTGACTAAGGTAAATAAATTATGCAGATAAACAGGGGAACAACAGTCTGTAATTGCTGAAGTACATAGTGCTCCTGTGTGGTCAGTGAAGCTGAGAAAATGGAAAGTGAGTTTAGAAATATGGTGGTGTGTTATTTCATTCGTTTATATAATTTGAACCGTTTGAACAGCAGTGATGTGAATATTTG
Source organism: Hoplias malabaricus (assembly GCF_029633855.1). NCBI lineage: Eukaryota > Metazoa > Chordata > Actinopteri > Characiformes > Erythrinidae > Hoplias > Hoplias malabaricus. The sequence continues at coordinate 33,791,215 of NC_089803.1, forward strand.
TGTGTGGATTGTGCTTAAAATATGACATTGCTTTTGCATTCTGTCTAACTTATGTCAGAAGCACTTAATCCTGACTTTAAATACAGTACACATAAAAACAAACAAGCACAAGGATAGTCGAGACTGAAGTTATCACAAACCCCAAAAACCAAAAGTTACTGTTACAACACTAACTGTATTGCGTTCATTATAATCCAGTAAATGTTTTAAATATTTCAGCTGCACTCACTTAAGCACAGCAATTTCCTGTACTGTGATGGCTCTCTTGTCTTTAGTTCCCATGTAGGAAAAGACATTGGGTCGAACCCTAAAGAACATTTAAGAAAAATGAGTCAAACATATGATAAGGGATATCAATATCAATGTTTTGCATTTTAATTACAATTCACATATCTGTTGGCATACATATAATGACAAACAAAACCATTTTGATAAAAAAAAAAAAAAAAAAAAAATTTCATGAAAGACACAGCCTTTTTAACTTTCTAACTAAAGCAGCAAAATGCCAGAACATACCTGAGAAACTTGGAAAGAACATTGATGGCATCCATAGTGTCTTTATTCTCCTTGTAGAGTACAAAGTGGCAGAAGCTGCCACGGTTCTTTGGCCATGAATGTTTTCTAGGGGCTTTCATGAAGAAAGACACAAAAAAGACAGGCAATGATAAAAGAGCCCAAACTACTATTAAATAAGAGAAATCCTGGAAAAAAACGCAACTGTAAATATACTGCGATTTTTCATAAATCAAGTTTCCAGGACATATCAATCCCTTGATTCCCCCAACCCCATTTTGGAGCTGAGTGGAGGAAAAGTTCTTACCTGCAGCTGTTCGAACTTCTATCCCAAGAAAGAGGAGCATTAGAAGGACAAAAGAGCGTTACTGTAAGTGGTCATTGACCAGAGGGCGGACCCAGTGATGGGTACATGACTGACATGCAGGAGGAGGATGTGCTCGAACACTTCTGTATGGCTGGGTAATAAATGGAGCTGGGACCAACTATGCATCCCATTGTCTTAAACAGTTCCCATTGCAGAACTGCTTCATGCTAAGTGTTTCTCATAAGAAATGCCAAAGCAGCAACAAGCCTACATAATGTGTTACATAAGGACAAATTTATTAATTTTATATTGAAAATACAATTTCAAGTCACAAGAGATGCATATATTTATCATTACCAGTAATGTCTATATGGGGGAATTTAAAGCGATAAAAGAGTTTGTAAACTGCCTATAGCCAGGTTAGACCAAACTCAAACCCCAAATTCAGTATCTCAGAAAATTTGAATATTACTTAAGACTTAAGACTAATACTAATATTTTTAGAAATGCTGGGCAACTAAAAAGTATGAGCATGTACAGCACTGAGTTGGGGCTTCTTTTTGCCTGAATTACTGCAGCAATGCGGCGTGGCATGGAGTCGATCCGTCTGTGGCACTGCTCAGGTGTTATGAGAGCCCAGGTTGCTCTGATAGTGGCCTTCAGCTCTTCAGCATTGTTGGGTCTGGCGTATTGCATCTTCCTCATCACAATACCCCATAGATTTTCTATGGGGTTAAGGTCAGGCGAATTCGCTGGCTAATTAAGAGACAGGGGTCCTTAAACCAGTTACTGGTAGTTTTGGCACTGTGTGCAGGTGCCAAGTCCTGTTGGAAAATGAAATCTGCATCTCCATAAAGTTGGTCAGCAGCAGGAAGCATGAAGTGCTCTAAAACTTCCTGTTAGACAGCTGCGTTGACCTTGGACTTCAGAAACCACAATGGACCAACACCAGCAGATGACATGGCACCCCAAACCATCACTGACTGTGGAAACTTTACACTGTTCATCTCCTCTCTTCCTCCAGACTCTGGGACCTTGATTTCCAAAGGAAATGCAAAATTTACTTTCATCAGAGAACATAACTTTGGAGCACTCAGCAGCTCTGACGCTGTCTCTTGTTGAAGAGTGGATTGACACAAGGAATGCGACGCTGAAACCCATGTCTTGCATACGTCTGTGTGTGGTGGTTCCTGAAGCACTGACTCCAGCTGGTGTCCAGTCTTTGTGAATCTCCCCCTCATTTTTGAATTAATTATTGTTTCACAATCCTCTCCATGGTTCGGTTATCCCTAATGCTTGTACACATGTACTTGGACACAGAGCTCTGTGAACAGCCAGCTTCTTTAGCAATGACCTTTTGTGTCTTGCCCTGCTTGTGTACGGTGTCAATGGTCATCTTTTGGACAACTGTCAAGTCAGCAGTCTTCCCCATGAACTAGACTAAGAGACCATTTAAAGGTCTTTGCGGGTGTTTTGAGTTAATTCACTGATTAGAGTGTGGCACCAGGTGTCTTCAATATTGAAACATTTCACAATATTCTAATTTTCTGAGATACCGAATTTGGGGTTTTCATTAGTTGTCAGTTATAATCATCAAATTAAAAGCAATAAACACTTGAAATATATCAGTCTATGTGTAATGAATGAGTATAATATACACGTTTCACTTTTTAAATGGAAATACTGAAATAAATTAACTTTTTCATGATATTCTAATTTTATGACCTGCCCCTGTAGATGTGGATAAATATGGTTCAAATCACAGTGATAATATTGATGAGAAAAATTACTGTTTGATATTTCCCACAAATAGAAAAACCCTAATTTTAAGACAGTAGGGAACATAGACAGCCTGAAAATGAATCTATCATATGACTAATTTAAGACTCTCATACATAAAATTAATGTTAAGCCTATATGCAATGTAACGTGAACCCCTCCAGTCTAAGATGTAAATCATTTTGGGACCTGCTTTGTGAGGCTCCTGAAGTTTTCTGAAATATATTTACTGTTCAGCACACATCAAAATGTGTGTTGGTTATTGATTATGATTTATTCAAACTGAAAAATGCTTGTTGTTAACATTGGATGAACTGTTCCCCTGTCCCTAGACTTCTTCATGGTAAAATACAAACTAGCAGATGGTCTCAGATGGGCAGATCATCTACTGTGAGGATAAGGCAATTGGGCAAACAATTTGGGCAACATTAAACCCTCTCAGGAACATGCAACTGCCTCAGTCATGTGTGGTCATGCACCTGCACATGCTAGGTCTATCTAATTCAGAGAAAGAATGAAACATGCAAGTCTGAGGATGGAGAGACTGAGTAATGACTAGAAGAACGAAACGTGCAAAAACTCTGGGGAGAAAAATCTTCTAATAACATTGAATCTTCTTTAATGCAAAGCAAATTCTAAAGGAGGTTGAGAGAGAGAGAGAGAGAGAGAGAGAGAGAGAGAAGAAGAAGAATATAGATGAATCCTGTTTTCAGTGGATAGTACCTGCCAGTGCCTTCTTCCCAGCTGCGTGGTAGGCCACTATGTATTTCTTGCCTTCCCTTTCCTCAGTTTTAGTCTCAAGTCCTGGATACAATGTCTTCACTGATTTATGAAGCAGAGTACGTTTCTCTTTGGAATCATTTTCCACCTGTGTAGAGGAGCACATTATATAGGCATATACACATAATTACCATATATTCAATATGCACTGGCAAATTCTTGCATTTTTTACTTTAATATAAAAATAACCAAATGTGATTTAGGTATAATTTCAGGATTTCCAACCACAACTGCCTTTGGAAAAATAAAAACAGCTGCCCTCTCTGTTTGAAGAATGGCGAAAATGGCCAAAGTATTTCAGTGGGTTCTGTCCCTCTATTTTGAAAGATTAACTACTACAAACCCTCCACAGGCTTGGAGAGACTTATTCAGACAGGATTAGCTTTATCTGTGGATGTGGGGTAAAGTAATTATTACCGGAGTATCTCAGTAGTTTTAATCCTGTCCGAATAGGCCATTTCAGTCTTTTTCCCTAGCGTGTGCTCTCTGGTTCCAGGAAAGACTCCTGTGGCTTTTGCCTACTGTAAACTGAGCAGTAAATATAACCCCATGTTATATTAATCCCGCCTGAATTGACATGTGGGGAATGTTGCATCATATCCCGAGGAAAAGGAGATTTTTTGCAGGTTTTCTTGAGAACGAAGGAGCTGCAGGAAGCGTTTAGAGATTAAATAAACGCAGAGATTAAATTTGTTCAGCGGCTGAACAAAGCACCATCAAATCCACAAAACAACCAGAAAAATCAATCAGTAAAGAGACATTTACCCTAGCTATAAGTAGGTTTTGTGCACAACAGTAGCCTCCATAGATATTATTATGAACATGTGTCCTACTCTAAGTTTTCATTAAACTGTTTATAATATCAGTTTTAATAACTGTGTGAAGGATTAGTAAAGGTTTGGACATCTTCTCATCCTTTATCTGTTATAGAGGAATAGAAGAAAAGGTTGTTGAGGGCTGGATAGTTTTAGGCTATTCTCAGAACAGTTGTGACAGTCTAAAAACTCCAGTAGATCTGATGTATATGATCCATGCTGTGTGACGGCAGTGCATGAATTGAGTAGTTCAACCAGTTCATTTTAATGAGATTTCTTAACTAGTGCAAATTCACCATAAACATTACTGACATCTTGTTGAGAAAATACATTACTCCAGCTCCCCACGTATAATTAATCCCAAATAGGGCTAATGTCTTAAATTATAACCATGCCTTAAGCCAAGACAACGTTTGCCTCTTTAAGATAAAAGCAAGGAGGATGTTGAAAATAATCTCACCTCAATAGCTACATTTCCCTCTTTGTTTTTGAAGAGTTGTAGATCAGCAAGCTGTTGTTTCTGTTCATCTGTCAATGTCTGGCAATCGACTGGGTCAGCTTCTTCTGGTACTTCCTGACGGGAGTGGAGAAGAGACAAAAGTTCCAACTTCAAATACTAGTAAACGTGAAATTGGACTACTAAAAAAAATAAAAAATAAAAAAATCATGTGCACCCAGAGCAAGTTCTCCGACCAAAATCATATATATATATATATATATAAATTTTTTTTAACAGCAGTATGTCTTACCTTGGCCTCCACAGGAACTGAGAGGTCATCTAACCTCACAATTTTTCCCTCTTTGTTAATCTCATGAACCACAAAATCTGAATATCTGATCAGACAAAGTTTAAAAAAAAAAAAAAAGGACAGGTATTTATTAAAACGCTGTTCACTAAGACACAGTGTTAAGTTTATCTGCAATATACTGTTAACATACACTGCTAATGAGCAGCAGTAGTATGGTAATCTTGGATTGGGCAATTTTGTAGTTTCAGAAAATGTGCTGTTATTAAAGGATTCCAATAATTACATTACATTTGTTGACAGGATGTTGCAGACAAGTCTTAAAAACAGAAAAAATCCTGAATATGCAGAATTTAATGTAACAATGCATAAAATATATTATGGAAATTGAGATCAGAATGTCTGGATTAGCATTAAGGATAAGTACAGCACTTATTTTCATAGGATTATGCTGTTCTTCAAAACATATTAATCAAATATTGTTTGGAAATATTAGTCAAACATAGATATATGTCCAGTGCTAGTGTTTTTAAGCAAATATCCACTGATAAAATATCATTCTGATATCATTGACAATCAGTACATTAAAACAAGACACACAAATCGTACTGATCACAAAAACAAACACTGTTATTGTATAGATGTAATAAATTATATAGGAATGTAGTTTAAGGATCTTGCGAATTTTGTGTGTGAGACAATGTGATATACTGTGTTTGCAGGCAGACACACCTCTCTTTCAAAATTCCAGAAAATCCTTTATGGTCGCTGACAAACTTATGAATTCCCACATCTACTTCACTGAGGCCATGCTTCATCATGTCAGCAAAACTTTCTCCTTCTCCTTCTCCATCTTCATCCTCAAGGACCTCCTCTTCCTCCAATTCGTCTTTGTCTTCCTCTGATTGCTTAGCAGCATGACTGCCATTTGTGTCATCCTGAACTCTGGCTTTCTTAGCAGTGTGCTCAGGCTCCTCTTCTGCACATGGACGCTTCTCACCGATATGAACTGACTCAGACAAAACCTCTTTGTCCTCCATTGCTCTAAAGCTGTTGTCAGTAATAAATGAAGAGGGAAGTAAAAGATAAACATTGCAGGTTGCTGGCACATTAATGATTAAAAAAAAAGAATATTTCCTCATTTCAAGTTATTTACTTTACCATGAAATTGCTGTTGGTTACTTACTCCGTGGAGGAACACTGCTGTAGAACTTGAAAACTCTTTTGATTGCAGTATAATCCTTTACGGTTCACTGGAAGGTTACAGCTGTACCACCGTCTAGCAGGTATAATATCTCTGTAAAATAGAAGATGCATAAGTCCAGTCCCAATTTTAAAATGAGCTAATTTGGTCACCTTCCATCCATCCATCCATTATCCACTGCTTATCTGGGTCGCGGGGGAAGCAGTCGGAGCAAAGAAACCCAGACCTCCCTCTCCCCAGCCACCGCCTCCAGCTCCTCCAGGGGTATACTGTGGTGTTCCCAGGCCAGTCAAGACATGTACTCTCTCCACCGGGTTCTTGGTCTGCCCCGGGGCCTCCTCCCCATTGGACATGCCCGGAACACCTCACCAGGAAGGTGTCCAGGAGGCATCCGGACCAGATGCATGAACCACCTCAACTGGCTCCTCTCGACGTGGAGGAGCAGCGGCTCCACTCTGAGTCTCTCCCGGATGTCCGAGCTCCTAACCCTGTCTCTAAGGGAGAGTCCAGACACCCAGCGGAGAAAACTCATTTCAGCCGCTTGTACCTGTAATCTCATTCTTTCAGTCACTACCCAAAGCTCGTGACCATAGGTGAGGGTTGGGACATAGATTGAACTGTAAATCAAGGGCTTTGCTTTTCTGCTCAGCTCTTTCTTCACCACAAAGCACCGGTACAGAGTCCTCAATACTGGTGACGCTGCACCGACCCATCTTTCCCTCACTCGTGAACAAGACCCCGAAGTATTTAAACTCCTCCACTTGAGGCAGGATCTCACTTCCATCCTGGAGAGAGCACTCCACCTTTTTCCGACTGAGTACCATTTACTCGGACCTGGAGGTGCTGATCCTCATCCCTACTGCTTCACACTCGGCTGCAAACTGGTCCAGCAAGAGCTGGAGGTCCCGGCTCGATGAAGCCAACAAGACCACATCATCCGCAAGAAGCAGATATGGAATCCTAAGACCACCAAACCGGTCACCTTCCGCCACTTGGCTACGCAGAGAAATTCTGTCCATAAAAATTATGAACAGAACCGGTGATAACGGGCAGCCCTGACGGAGTCCAACTCCAACTGGAAACCAGTCGGACTTACTGCCAGCCATACGAACCAGACTCCTGCTCTGTTTATACAGGGACTGGATGGCTCGTAGCATAGAGCCCAGTACCCCATTTGGTACCTTCAATTTGGTCACCTACAATGGTTTAAATAAGATTACTACTACAAGTCTGCCACATCCCTGCTTGTGCAGTTCAGCATCAAGGCCAGAAACTAAAGGCAACAGTGATGGAGTTATCAGAAACAGCTGAAAGGTCTAGTCAGTGGTTGTGGATAACGAAAACAGAGACTAGGTGGGGAAAAGCACTATAGAGGTGCTGTTGTGGTGGTTGGTAATGAAGTACGTAAAGTTGGAACTGGTGGCACTGAGCATGTATTAACAGTGCCAGTGGGGCTAGGTACAGCCTTCATAACCGGGGAGGCCAGTGTGGATTTACGGGTGTTGATAGTTAAGGGTAAGGTAAGACTGTTGAGCCTCGAGGTGGTGTCGTTTGCTTTATTCAGTGAAATACTGATGAAGGGAGGTGCCTACTCGCTGACCCCTAGTGATGCAGTGGGTGGTTTGGGTACTCATGTGATGGGCTCAATGAGTAACCGTATCTGTTAAGGGTAGCTGGTTGCTGATCGGATCATATAGAGCAACAGCAACCCTAGTGTCTAGGTGTAGGATTGAAACAATGAACATTGTCTGACTCCAGGTAGAAAGAGAGTGAGGTGGGCCCTATGTGAAGCTCTAATGGATTAGGATAGGATATTTCACATGATTATACTGATTATAATTTTGATTATAATTACAATGTAATTTATATTTATAAACAAATGCATTAGTCACATGGTCACATAATGCATAGTCACACATTAAATAATCTCTCCACCATGTATGTCAGACAACTGTAAACACACTGTAGCTTCTGCTTGGTCCTTGACTGTAAATCAAGACCTTTTAGGTAAATGGGCTGCTGAACCACATCTTTGAGGACCTCATGAAAGGCCACCATAAGGGTGCACAGATTGTGCTCTTGAACTTGTGGCAAAATCAGAAATAGGAAAGCCTACAAATTTACGATACTTATTTGCATGAGGTTATGGACTGCTGGAGCTCTGTTTCTCAAAATTATCTGAGCACAGAGATGCATCTGAAATGGACGATCAAGCATTACACTAATCACTCTCTCTACTGGTAATGATCTTAAAAGTATGATGCTTTTGGGAAACTGAATCCTAGTCAGTAAATTACCTCTCCAACTTTTTATAATCTGTGGATTATTTAGACTAAATTACACTATTTAGAAATCTCCACTGTCCATTTTGTCAAGATCCGTCTGCAATGCTATAGAAACTAAACTCCTAAAAACTATTTTTGTTCACCAAAATTACATATTGCCACTGTCCAAGTAAAAACATGTATCTCACAAAATAGGAACTTTACAGGAGAAGAAAAATCTTTTCAACAGAAGTGAATGTAAAAATATTTTATGCCAAGTAATTTTGGAGCAGCAGCAGGTAGTGTAGCAGATCCAGGGACCTGGAGTTTGTGAATTCAAGTCCCACTACAAGTGCCTGTAAGGTGTTTGGTTTGCTCCCACGGTCCAAAAACACAGATTGGTAGCTGGTTTGGTTACTCAAAAGTGTTCGTAGGTGTGAGTGAATGTGTTGACCTGTAAAGGACTGTCCCCCCTGCCCACTGCAGGGTGTGTTCCTGCCTTGCGGCCAGTGATTCCGGGTGGGCTCACCACGACCCTGAACTGGATAAACGGTTTCAGACAATAAATTAATTAATGAATTTTTGAGCATTTCTATTGGTCCATTCACCAAGAAATTTACACACAACATGAAGGACTGCTCTGTATTCAAACGGCATAGTAAAGTAAAAATCCACATAAATTGAGACACGTTTTTAATTGGGCAGCGACAATATACTGAATCTAAATTAAAACAGGATTAGATGTAACTCTAAACCTTCATTCAGTAATTAATGTGAAGCCCTATAAAGACGAAATTGGTCCCCGCCATTATCTCCACCTTCTCATCGGACCACTCAAGAGCACCGCCCTGCAAGTTGGGACTGTTTATTTAGGTTTGTGACATAAGAAACCCTGGCGTCTGTGAATGCCCATTTGAGATTGTCTTGGAACATTGCAGTTCCGAAGGATAAATGCTCAACCACGGTAATGACGGCTTATTTCACTCGTGACACATACTCTAGCACATAATAACAACGTGAATGTTTTAACAAGGTTAACAATCGATATCTACTTTACTTTAAAACCCAAAGAGCACGATAGATTCTACATATGATTAGTAGCCTATATTAAAGGGCTTCTTGTTCTACCTGAAAGGGCGCTCTCCCAGTCTCTTATTTGCTGAATCTGCTCCTCTACCGCCGCTGTCAGTGCGGCTTTGTGTGTCTGTGATCCGAGACGCGGTGTTCGCTCTCTCCTCTCTTGGAAAAAGAAGGAGGTGTTGTGGTAGTAAGATGTGCTCACCTTGTCCACTTCAGCACTGTTAGCCGCTGCGCTACTCTCAACATCTACAACACACCACGTGTTCACCGCCCGCTCTCCTCCTCTCCTCCGGAACAGCTTACCCCGCAGAGTCCCGCCCACCTGCTCCTAATTGGCTTAGCAACTGATCTGGGTTCAGTCCCAAACGGCCCCTAATCCCTGCATAGGGCACTGTCTAGACCATGAAACTACGACGTCAACACACAAACAGTGCTCTGAATATATTGGTTGTTTTACAACTCATTCGTCTATTTGACGTATACTGCACTCTTTGGGTCCTACCCTACCTAGTACACTGACAAGAGAGCCGAGAATCAGCTTTATGTTCAGGACTATGTTTGTATTTGTATCTCGAAATGCGAATAATTATGTTGAAATAGCGAGTGTTTTCTCACAGACTCGTAGTATCAAAATTAATTACTGTGTAAAAAAATGAATGACTGTCTAGTCATAATAATTGTTTTGAAACGCGATACAAGACGGTGTATCCAGCAGATGGTGCTGTGGCTCTGAGCCAACGCGTGTTGTTCATTTTCCAAATCCCCTTCAAAGCCCCCGACACGGGCCTGAGCTCTGCCCTGTGGATGATTGATATATTTTATCTTTTAAAAAGTCATATTTTTTTTCATAGGATTTTTCTTTATGCCAAAGTATTATTGAAACAGCTCTAAATGGATGCTTTTATGAATTATTTAATGCTTCTGGCCAAGTATATTGTCTTATATTCAGATTAAAATGCATATAAAATTAAGACAATAAGGAAATGCTGTATTGCACATACACTGCACAGTAATCATAAAAAGTGAGGTATACGAAATAAATATCAAAATAATAGTGCAAGTTAGAGATGTGAGGACACACTCAAATGCAGTGTGAAGAATACGATGTCGAAAAATAAGCACAAGTTGCAGATTAGGTTTGGGGTTTTACACTGTGCAGTATACACTTAGATCAAAATAACACAACATTGGATTAATAGCACAGTTCACCGCGGATTGAATTCTGTGGGTGGATTAAGCAGATGTAAGGAATGATGGGTGTAAAGATGTGAACAGATGGCTGGATAAATGGTGCAAATTTAAACTGTGGTTCATCACATTTCTTCAGCCCACATCCACATTCTCATCTTTCTGGTGTTTGATATGTGCGAGAGGTGGTTCAAAAACATTGGCGGCTGACAGCAAGTGGCAGCTGTCACTGACCAGTTTGTGGCATCAGTGGTCAGTTGTGTTTATCAGAAACTACTGACCGACAGGCAGCCCTTCACTCTCGACCTAGCCGCTGCCATTGGCGGCCACCTCTCTCTGCCAGCTGCCAATCAGAATATGAACGTTCACAGACCCATGCAGCCCAAGTAAAGGATGAGGATGCGCGTGCACGCGCGGCTCCTCCCACTCCTCTAGACAGCGGGAGCGCGCCTCCGTCCTCCGGACGCGCTGGAGAGAGAAGCGAGGAGGAGAGGAGGATAAACACCATGAGCTCCAGAAAGGGTACACAGCACACGTTCTTCATCTCTGAATTCACACAGACATATGTCCGCTTCTGCGGGAGGGTCTTAAAGCCCCGTGTTCAACCAGGCTGTCGTGCTGCGTGACCTTTTTCTTGTGTGCGTTGATAAACGATGCTCTCCCCGGTCAGCTAGCTCACCGAGCGTCTCTGTGTTTTCCTCTGTTCTCTCCTTCTTTCCTCTCCTACCCTGTCCCTTCCGCTCGCTACTCTTTCCAGTGATGGCTATCCAGGCTCGGAAGAGGAGGCCGAAGGGGAAGAAAGATAAGGCGGCTCACCACCGAAGGTAAGCAGGGGCGTGGGTCGGGGCAGCTTTCAGAGAGTGTTTAAAAACGTCTGTGAGTGTCTGTAAGTGTTGTGAGACTCTGTGTACATGTTTGTGTACGTGAGGCTTAACGTAGGTTAGTAGTTGGTGATAGCGTGCTCTCCAAACAAACCACACGACCGTTAATGTTGACAGCCCGGCTGAGCTGTTCGAATCCTCTAATGCTGGAGTCGACTCCCAAACCATTCACTGTGAAGGGAATCGATTCAAAGAGTCATAGGCTGAATCTCATGGCTCACTCTTCCCTATGCACTGGACTACATGGGTGATTAAATACATTGCTTATGCACCTAAATACTGCACAAAATATTAGGAATTCATGCAGCTCATAGCTGAATATACAAGGCTTTACTGCATATAGATAATGCAATTTGTTGGAGTAGCAGCCTTTATTTGAAGCCTTTATTACACAGCAGCCATTTGTGGCTTAGCCCTAGACGGCTTTATTTGGTAAATGCACAAAAGAGATCCTTTAATTTTCACACTACACATAACATATTTTAATTGTTATTTCATCATCATCATCATCATTTTCTTCTCCGCTTCTCCATTTCAGGGTCGCAGTTAATTGTTATTTTTGACACTAATACACATTGCATTAGTAGTACCACTTAAAAAGATACTCCCATCGAAAAATTGTGTATAAGTGTAAAAGTGCTCTAAAGCTTGTAAACGGCATATTTTTCATCCTACTAAAAACTTTCTCATGTTATGTTTATCATATGGCCCGTTGCTAATATTAAGCTCCAATTGTAAGCTAATACTAAAGTTCACATTTCTTCAAAGTTAAGTATAGCTAAGGATAGTGTAGATAGTTTTTTTACTGGCTGTAGAATATCTTGCTCTCTGTATGAAATTGAGTAAAAACCTTTGGAGTCGACTCTCGATTCCCAGGTGTGAGGAATCGTATTTTTAGGGATCGACTCTCAGCGGCGTATGGACGGACGAAGGACGCTACGTGTCATTAGGCGTCTAAAACACAGATACAAACACATAAATATACACAGACTGGGCGTTTGACAGACAGGCGAAATGAGACTCAACCATAGAAAAGTGTAAACGTTAAAAGGCCCTGGCTGGTGGTTCAATCAGGCGAGCGAGTCTCGAGTTGCTAATGGCAACCGCTCGTGTTGAAGCGTCGCTTCGTGCTCGAGTTTACATGGACTACATATATGGCAGTGTCGTTATGTAAGTGTATAACACGAGCTTAGTATATGAACCATGCGAGTGGGGTAAAGGCTGAAAAGGTCTTACTCGCCAGTTAATTACTATACAAATGTCATTTCGTACCACCTTAAACGGTGCAGCAGTTAAATTTTAATGGCTGCCCCGTTTAAGGTGGAACGGGACTTTCGAATAAGACGTTCGTATAATAAGCCAACATTAGTTCAATCGTGTGGGGGTCGTCTCTGCGCTAGAAATGAAGGGTGGCGCGGGGGGGGGCGATGTGACATATGTGGAGCTGATACGTGGGCGTGGGGTATAAGGTATGCTGGTGCTGTTTTTTGGTGGTGTGGACTGTAATCAATGTGTGGAGGGAAGCCGGGTGTTCTGCAATTAGTCTGGAGTATGAGCGAGAGAGAGAGAGAGAGAGAGTGTGCAGTAAGCTCTTGCAGTGGCGTGAGAGCCAGCGGCTTCATGGCGCGATGCGATTGGATCGACGTCAGCCGCAACAGTTTGGTGATTCCCGGGATATAACCTCAGTAAGCTTCAGGAATGTGCTGGAAACATCAGCGCCTCTCTAGTGCAGGACATAACCACACATTTTACACCATCGGACTATCAGCATGGGTCCCTGTAGACGCTGCAGTGCACTAGCACTACTAAAATAAGCCCCCCCCCCCAAAAAAAAAATAATAATAATCTGGCTGATTTAAATAAGTGTGTCCAAAGTCCCATTGTAAACCTTATATATATATCATACACACACACACACTCACACATACATAGAGGCATTGTTAATATAATTCATTACAAGCTGGACCTGGCAGGTTCTGTACAGTTCTATTTTTAGGTCAAGATGTGGCTTGATTTTCTGTAGTGGTACATGATGATATCGGATTCATATCAGTATCAACACATTTGCTCTAAAGTGACTTTGGTCAAATGTTTTGATTAAATCAGTGGTGTAGGTTGGATAACTGACTCTATGTCTTGGTTATAAGACATGAAATAAGAAGAAGAGACAGGCAGGTATGTACCGTTTGTTTCAATACTGTTATTCTTTAGTAAAATATTTATTTACTGGTTACACATTTAAACATTTAAAAAAACATATAAAATCTTTGGGTACAGCACTGTGCTAAATCCAATTAAAAATGAAAAGAAAATAAAAATCTCTTTGAAAAACCTGCTGTTCACCATGCATTTGGCCCACACGTGTCATGTGCTGTTACATACACATCTTGTTATGGACTGGGATTCACACTGTATATAAACATGTTAAAAGTTTGATAAATCCTTTGCTGTTTTGTCAAGTTTTATGTCACTTGTTATTTTATTTATATTTTTCTTATCAAAGCTGTAATTTCTAAGCAGTAGGCTATGAAGGTCACAATGTTTGGCAATACTCACTACAGCCAGGAGTTTTTGGTATTTATGATGAATGCCACAGTCTAGATACAATCCAGTCTGTTCCACACTGCAGCTGTAATGAATCACAGTGTCTTCACAGAAATAATGTCTAGTGGAATGGAGGCACCACCTAAATTCACTTCTCCATATGCTAAGAATAACATTTGCACATCCCACAGGACCATGCTATTGTTTGTAATAATTGCTGTGGTGTGTTGTAGCTTGAGAGAATATTTTAATTAAACAGAACATTTGAGTGGGAAATAATATGAGCCGGAACTGACTTTAATAGTCAAAAGCATGTGTTTAGTAATATTACTGGTTGATAAAATTTTTCAAAATACGTAGACTCTTGTCTATGTAATCATACATTATAAAGCATTTACAGGAAGATAAATTTACTATGGGCGGCATGGTGGCACAGCAGGTAGTGGACCTGGAGGGACCTGGAGGTTGTGGGTTGGCTAAGGGAATGTCAGCGAGGAGTTTGGTGTGTTCTCCCTGTGTCCACGTGGGTTTCCTCCAGGTGCTCTGGTTTACTCCCATGGTCCAAAAACATACGTTGGTAGGTGGCAGCTCAAAAGAGTCCATAGATGTGAATATGTGAGTGTGTCATCTTGTGAAGGACATGGGCCTCCTCCAGGGTGTGTTCCTGCCTTGCGTACAGCACCCACCACGACCCTGAATTGGCTAAGAGGTTACAGACAATGAGTTAATTAATTCACTACGTTTTGATTAAAGTAAAACACGTAAGAATTTTTTTTACCTTAAATGATATGATTAAACAATAAAACACAAAAAAAGAATTTGGCACTGGTGTGCTGTAGTAGTAGGCACTAGGCCGCAGGCCCAGTGAAGATCAGAACACCAGTGTCAATATCTCACAATTTCACACATTATTGCTGTTTATTATAAGGTTCTAAGACAAAGAAGATGAATAAAAAAATTAGTTTGTTTATTAACCTTCTGCAAGATAAAATATTTAATTGTGTCATACATTCCTTTTTGCCAGATCTGGATCTTGAAATGGATCAACTACGTTTACACCTGTACACCAGTTGATGGGAACCAAGGCTGCATTATTCAGAGCTGCTCTCAGTCTAAATCAGGACAGTGCTAGAGTCAGAGATCAGTGTTTTTTATTTATTTATTTATTTTTCCTTCCTTGCAATATTCTTCTATTTACAAATCAGAAAGCGGATAACGGATTCACTGCGCCATGTGCCCTTTAATTTGTTCAAAATAAGGTGTGTGAAACTGAACCGGTTCCCCGTTGGTTGAAACAGTCCAGCCCCCCACTGTCTTGAAAGTGCTGCCGTTGTTGCTAGGTTTTGTGAATTTTGCAGAGTAATACCAGAAGAGCTTTGGTCAGAGTGATTGTATCGTGTAATATTGGCACTCCTGGAACATCTCTGAGCCAGTCACATTGCAGGGTCGGAACAAACTGTGGCATAATTGTATTTGACATGAACAAAGACATTAAACAAGAGCATAATGTATCAGACTGAATGTAATATTCAGTAACACTTGTCCGGTGCAGTACATTAACCTTGATGGCGGTAACTTATGAGCAGAGAACTGCACTTCAGAGGAGTCTTTCTATTCTATCTGCAGGTTCCTATTTTGTGTTTGCTTACCATACAGCAATCATTTGATCTTTACCCCTTTTCTAACTTCCCACTGAGAACATGCTTGCCTCTGTCTCTTCTGGCTTTTACTCTGTAAATGGCACATAAAATGGCCACTCCTCACTTGACAAAGATGTTCCTCAAAGCTTACAGCCACAACAAAGCATGAATGAGAAGAATACAGAATCGTTTATGTTCTCTGTAAAAGTACAAGACACACACACACACACACACACACACAAAAAGACAGCTGTAGTGGGTGTGGTGCAGTTGTATAATGGGTGAGATTGCATGTTTTTAATTGAAGAGAGAAAAAAAGATATGCACCTAACTTGCTTCTAATTAATAGTGGAACGGTTTAATATAAAATAACTCAGAAGAACTTTTTGTAGCATGTGACAGCACTGTAAGCGTGTATTTGATTCTCTGCTATTTGGTTCATGCCATCAGATTTCCTGTGTTGACTGTATTGACTGTGTGAGTGCTGGTGTGAAGCTCTGCCCTGGCTGGAGGGAGTGTATTTGATGTTCATTTAACTTTTTTATGTTCTGTCTGTGTGTGTGCATGCTTACGTATATTCTTTCTCTCTCTTTTTTTTCTCCCACACATAGAGCTGTGTGACCGATAAAATAAGGCCAAAGGAAGCAGCTGCTGCCAGTTAACTCTTTTATCCCATTGACATTAAAAATTATTTACTGATTTATTCAAATGCAACCCATAAGAGGTAAATTATTTCCCCACCTGTGAGAATAATTAAACATGTTGGGTGTTATCCTATATTTAAAACCTTACTTGTAGCCCATGTAGAAGCTGTTGAGCTGTTATGGCTGAATTTATGGCCTTTCCGGAATCACTGGGCGCAAGGCAGGATCACACTCTGCAGGGGACGCAAGTCCTTTGCAGGGCAACCCACACTCATACATTCACACCTGTGGACAATCCATCTAGCAATGTGTGTTTTTGGACCATGGGAGGAAACCCACTGAGACACGGGCAGAACACACACAACTTCTCACAGAAAGTCACCTGGAGCGAGGCTCGAACCCACAATCCAAGGACCCTGGAGCTGTGTGATAGCAACACTACATGTTGCGCCACCATGTTCCCCAGTTTTTATGTTTAGCCTCACTTATTTCATTAAGCACCAACTCATATTTTATCATTGTGTTTGTTGACATCCAACAAAGGGTAGCTGTGTGCTAATGTTTAGAGAAGTGAGCTTGGGGCTGGAAGGTTGCTGGTTCAATACCAGTGACCAGCAGGCAAGAAAATTTCCTCCTCCTGCAACATCCATGGCTGTGGTGCCCTTGAGCAAGGCACCTAAACCCCAACTACTCCCTGGGGTCTACTGCTCCCGACATGTCCCCTAGTGTGTGTGTGTTTATTGCCATGGCTGGATTAAATGTGGAAGACACATTTCATTGTATATTGTACAATGATAAATATTTGCACTTTTTTTTCCTACATGTACACTACCGGCATAGCCCTGGCTGGCGTGGTGGAGTTCTAATGAATATGTGTGTGAGTGAGTGTGTGTGTATTCCTGGTACACGGAGAGCTGTGTGATATCTGTCTGTTTGGCTGATAGGGCACACACTGGAGTGTAAACTGTATTGATTTTTGTCTTGTATTTCTTTGGCTGTGAGTTACAGATAGTGACACTGCTCACAAGGCTAAGGGAATGTTTTTAACAGACCCAATGGACAGAGTCGGGTGAAAGATATGATCTAAAGCTTGTAAAGCTTGCATTAAAATGTGCTACGATTTTCTCTATATGTTTGTAGACTAATCTTTGTTAGATTAATGTTTGTGCTCAGTGCCCTTAATCACTTATATGTGTATGTGTTTACTGACACAGATGGGTTAAATGCAGAGGTAAAATTTCATTCCACTCTTGTACAGTGACAATAAATCACAGAGTTGAATTTCATTTCAATTTCAGTTTTCTGAATTGTGTTCATCGCATATGTATTATTAGCCAACACAGCATGGACTGGGCTGATACAGTGAAGGAATTTAGGTCACCGTGATGCAATGCACAAATTAAGGCCAAGAATAGAGATTATATGGACACCATTAATTGTAATCCCTGCCAAAATTGTATAAAAGAATAGTGTATATTTAAACTATTTATTTTTTACTTGCAGAAACTGTTCAGTTCCTCCCACAGCTTTTTCTTGCTTCTAGAACTAAATGAAAAATTACTGTATTTTTAATACCTATTTTTGCACTGTATTTGGAAATGAGTTATGTAATTACGTTAGCATGTCATTCCATTTACAGTTTTCTATAATGTTTTATTATTGACAGAATTCAAGAATGTTTAGCTCTTTCGTTCTGAAAACTCTGCTAAGACTTCATACACTGCAAACTACACTTGTGATTTTGTATTTATGGTATATATTTAGTGACAATGTTTCTTATTTGTACAATTTAGCTACAACCCGTTTCACTACAGACATTTTCGCAAAAGACATTTTCTTTTTCCTTAAAATATCTTTTTATAGATATCTCTCTCTCTCTCTCTCTGACATTAAGCAAACTGGGACATTTGATATAATGCTCTTATTGTTGTATGTGGCATTGGATTGCTTGCAGCTGTTTTCTAACATAGACAATGATGTCCAACCAACTGTTCAAACACAACTGCATTTTTTATTGTTCAAATTAAGATCCAACAATCCAACTGGCTCTTCAGTTCAACACTCAACGGTTTATTATAAGTGTTTTTTTTTTTGAAAGGTAGATGGTCAAATCTTTTTGTGTTTGTAGCTTGATTAAAGCCATCACCTACAGACAAACTTGCTGTGTGGTGGAGAGAGCAAAACTGAATGGAGGTCAGTGACATAAGGCCTAAGAGGGGGGAGGGCTAAAGAGATACAGATATCAGCTTGACAGGGAGACGAGGGAGAGCAGAGAATAAATTAGATATTTTGAGAGAGCAGAAAGAGAAAGTGCTGGAGTGTAAGGACAAACTGAAAGGGTGTATAGCGTGTGTACATCATTTACAGCGACATAACTCCCACTTGTCTTCTCCATTAAGGAGTTTATTTAAATATTTGTTTACTATAAATCATTGTTTGTGTGTAACTGTAAGCTAGTTGCTTGGGATTCCTGGCTTTCCCAACCACCCTCTTTAGGCATCTTACCATGATTAGACCTGACAGTTGGGTGGCACTAGTGCCAGTCAGGGTGCCAGGGAAAACAGCAGCAGAAGGAAAACCCAGTAAGCCTCTATGTGAATGAAAGTCTTGGGAATATAATACATTTATTAGATGGTAAGGAAACAATGAGGATCGATTCTGATCTTGCATTCTGGTATTCAAAAATATTCAAAATACATCACTCATAAAATATCTTCCTTGCCATGCAGTTTGATCCATTTGAGTATATTCTTTTTCTTGATTTGTCTCATTTTCTTGCCATAAACTGGAGAATGGCTTAGGATTTAATGGCTGTATGATGATTTACTTATCTTTTGTTTCTTCCTCCTTTATCTTGTCCACTTAGTCTAACCTACAGTCTTCTTCTTTCTTGAATTTTGGGGGTTTTTCATGAAATATACAAAAGAATATATTTTTATACTAAAACACTCTTATCCTTTATTAATTGGTTCATCCTTAAAACTGTGTAGAAAAAGATTATATTACTTAAAGGTGCACTATCTGAGATTTTGCCAGCAGATGTCATACTAGCATCTTGGAGCCAGGCATAAACAGTAATTCTGCAGTGCCCTTACCTTCAGCCTTGCCATCTTTTCTGCCTCAACCCTGCCTTCCGTATTAATTTCTTGTTGCTGAGAGCAAAAATTCACACCAACTCCCTCACAACCAACTTATAATATCTGTAACAGTTAACATTTATCATGCCAGTCACGCAAGAAAATAGACATGGAAACTTATAATAATAAAAATATCATACTTACTTGGTGCTTTTCCATCACCGAAAGCACTTCCTGAGGTCAACAAACACCAAGACGAATGATATAAACAACGCAGAATATAGAGGTCCAGGGAGAATAGGAGTAGTAATGTGTGCTGACTACTCACTGTGTGGACGAAGAGTATAGTCATTCACTGGCGCGTAGGCTATTATCTCATTCGGAAACAACATAGTGTGATGGTAATTGTTAGAAACTTTATTTACAGGTGGAATTCTCCTGATGAAGGGAATTAGTGAAGAGAACGCGTATTTAGAGAAGAGTATTTATTTCCCTGTGTGCTATTGCCCCACATCAGCAGGGAGAGGTGTCACTGACCTAGGAGAGCCATTCTGGGAGAATAATAGTAAGTTCAGAGTACAGTTGGAGTCTTTCAACATAATTGTGTTTTTAATATCGGAAATGTGTGGATTCTTGTCTTGTCTCACTCTGTGTTAGTGATTGTTATTACGGAAGAATGCATTTTATCCTCAGCGGAGAGGAACATGCAAATTGTTGTGTTATGCTGAATATTTGGTACTGGAATTCTCCATCTTGCTTAGAGAAAACTTTGTGGGTGGTGCTGTTGTCGTTGGGGAGGGCCCAAGTGTCCAAAGGTCTGTCTGTTTTCCCAAGGGTGAAAATAAGGGCTTGAGTACAGCAAAACAGAGCAGATTGTGGCTTCTTTCTCTGCTCATGATGCTTCAGCTCCACTACACCATTACATTAAAATAAGTTGTTTTAATGATATGTAAATGTGTAAAATCTCAGAGAGTGCACCTTTATAGGAATACTATGTAAGAAGTGTTGCTGAGTGTTATTCACATTTACAACAGTGTCATGAAATCAAGTCAGACACACACACACACACACACACACACACACACACATCTTTCTGTCTCCTCTGTCTTTCTCTCTTTCTCTACACACACCACATACAACCCATCTGAGCTGAGGGATATTCACATCGGTCACAAACGGCTTCCTGGACTTGAACAGATAAGCACACTCTGGGCTTCTAATGATATACTCACACTACTTCAACATTGAGCCTGGGGAATGTGTGTAATCAAATAAAATTATGTTGGCCCATAAAACCTATATAACAATCATAATATACATTATACCATGTTATTACAGCCAAAAAGTGTAACTTTTTTGGTACTCTAGCTATCACAACCACATAGCAACCGACAGAAAATCAATGTCTAACACTAAAAAGTGAACTAATCGAGCAAAAGTTAGCAGATGCTACCACTGGCCATCAGTAACTCTCAAAAACCTGATTATAACATTGTTGTCAACAAAGCTTGGGTTCCATTAACACAAAGTGTAACTTTGGCCATTATAACCACACAACAACTACAGAAAAGCACTTATTACCAGAATCAATGTCTAACAATAAAAAGTTCAGTAATCTGGCCAAAATTAGCAGCCACAAACCCTGCTCAGCAACTCTCATAAATCTGATTTTGGACACTTTCCTCAACAAAACAATAATGGCAATACATGAAGAAAGTGCACCAGCATGTTACTTTCAACTCCAAAATGGTTTCTGTCTTGTCCTCATGTCTTTCTCAGATCCCTCCACTGAGTAAAATTAGTCCAGTATTAACTCTTGTATGGCCATTCTCACTCTCTCCTCCTTGCTCCATCTACCGGGGAAAACCAAGCTAGATTTTTCTTGTAGCAAGGTAAACACCTGTGAGATATGTGCGTAAATGCATGTCCTGTGAATGTTTTCTTCCACTTGATTCTGAAGTTGCATGGTCAAGTATTTTAGGGGAGCAGACCCTAATTCTGAGGTGCTGTTCTCCCTATTACATGTCAGAGGAACGTCACAATTATTTTGAAGTCATTTTAAGGTAAAAATACTATATAGTGTTCCTTTAAACTGGCATCCGTGTACAAAGGGATGCACAACTCCAGTCCTGAAGACCGCATTCCAGCATTGTAATTTCTGCTTTTACACACCTGATTTAACTCCTCTGTTAATTGCCAGGTTTAGTGGGTGTGTGGTAGGGAAACAACAAACTACTGGACACCGGCCTTCAGGACTGGAGCTGTGCAACCATGGTGTACAATATGGGATTCAGTGTTGTATGTTGAATGACAAGGTGATTTGTGTAGAAAGAGCAGTATAATGTACTGCTGCCTAGTGCTGTGGTTGTATTAATCGATTATTAATCAATTAATGCAGTGAAAATACACTGAACATGCACTGTCCCAACCAAGAGTCAGAATATGGTGCAGTACACGTTTGTGGTGAATTAAGTGTGGCTGGCTGTTGTGTTTTTCAGCAGTAGTGTGATCTACCTGGAGCTGTTAGCGAACTATTAAAAAAAACTACATTTGATATGATGCAGAGGCCACAACAGTGGTACATGCTTAATAATGTCAGTAAAGTGTTTATAGCTGATGAAGTTGAGTGGAGCATTAGCGAGTTCATTTTGAGTAGCTAAAGAGCTTACTAGTAGATTAGCATCAGCTAACAACAGCAAGGACATAAAAATGTTTATACAGTCTCCCCACGGTCTGCTTTAACATCCTATATATTTGTTTAATCTCCGGAGCATAGCTGCTGTGGAGATGTTTGTTTTAAGAATGTATTAATGACACAGGGCACATTATTTTTTAAGGTAAGAGAATTATGCTACAGTTTTGAGTGTGTCAATTTTCATTATTTGGGCAGAATAATCTAAATGCAAATTTAGGGAAGTATAGTGAAATCTTTCCTTGTGGATTTGAGTAATTTGCAATACTGCACATATATATTGTGCTTTGATAAATATTTGAACATATTAAATGATAATAAAAGCATTAACATTAAACGCTTTAGCTTTTTTCACTACAATTTTTAGAAGAATTTTCTTTTAAAGCTGTACGGTCTTACAGAATTTTCTACCACAATAATTATTGATCAATATAGAAAAAGAGAACCATGATAAATGTTTGTCTATATCCCAGTTATTACTACATTTAATTTTGTTTATGACCATGATGGCTGGTGAAAAAAAAAAAAAATCTTATCATTCCTGCATAGACAATATTTGAGTGACAGTTATTTAAAAGTAATGATTTATGTCATTAGACTATGTGTGGAAACAACTTTTGACCATTCACAGTTTAATCTCATATTTGATGGTGACAGAAAATCAGTTCTAAATCCCGAATCTAATACATTTAGCTTTTTCTGAAAATGTTCACTTAATATAAATCTTATAATTGTGGATTTGCACTGCATTCCCATAAAGTGTCAGTGATGTTTGTCCTGTCTTAATCGCTCTTTGAGCTTTGCAAGGGCTGGGCTACTTCAAGGAACTCTTTTATGATCATTGTCTGTCAGCTATTGTTGTTTATATTACTGGACAAAACCTTTTAAACGAAATTCTTAAATTTAGGCAGTGTATATTGGTGTGGTGGTCCTGGGGCAGTTCCTGAACATTGAAGGACAGGAGGCTAAAAATGTATGCAGAGCAACAGATGGACAATAGTCTGTAATTAAAGAACTACAACGTGCACATATATGGTAAGTGGAGCTGATAAATGGACAATGGATATAGAAACAAAGAGGTCATTTTAATGTTTTGATCAGCATATGTGTGGATTTTAGTTCACTGCTCTGCGTTTACTTTCATGCTATTTAGAGACAGTTGCAGCTACAGCAAAAATAAGTTAATTTTACCCACCTATGGAGCAGGAATAGAGCAATATCCTTGTTTGGGTTCATGCTTTTCAACGTTTGGAGGTCTCCTCGTTGTCTAAAACCCTTCAACATGCCATTTCTCTACCGTGAGCAGAGAGCGAAAAGAGAGAAAGCTTATATACAAACACACTGTGGCTTGGAAAACACATCAGAAAAGTTTCCTGCTCTCAGACATACTAGAAAGTAGCATATGGTGAAGAAACATGTTGAGAATTTTATTAATCTTTTAATAATTTTTAAATTTCGAATGTCGCAAATTGTCAGTTTCATCCTTGAAAACCTTTTTGTGTGATGTAGATGAGAATTTTCATTATGGTTTTGTCCATGTGTATTAATACTTCTTGAATTGTACATTATTGTTAGATTGATTGTTTCAAATTCTTCACTGAACCATGAGTTTTCAGCTGTGTTCTCTTTAACTACCTTAATGACCTAATGCTAAACAGAGATAAAGTGAAGTGGGGTTTTTTTTGTCAGCGCCATATGCTAACTTCATCTCTCTCTCTTTCTCGCGCTCTTGCTCGCTCGCTCTCTCTCTCTCTCTGTCTCTCTCTGTCTCTCTCTCTCTCTCTCTCTCTCTCTCTCTCTCTCTCTCTCTCTCTGTGTGTCTCTTGCTGTGGGGATTTGTATGATATTTGGAGAAGATCCTAAACTGGTGTGGGCCTGAGGCCCGTGATTCAGAGAGAACAGGCCAGGCTGTGTGTGCTGCTGTAAGCACAGTGAGTAGCATGATCATAATGCAGAAATGTTCACCGATGTGTTGGCTTGAAAATCTCTCATTAAAGTGAAAAGCTTGAAAGAAAATGGGCAACTGCAGGAGAGCAGCCAGTACAACTACTAGCATTGCTGTCACGTTGCTGTCACCTTGTGCCTTAATAATGACCTATCATGGGCTGTAGGCAAGTTGTTTTTTTTTTTTTGTTTTGTTTTTTTTCTTGTTGATTTATTGATCTCAGAGGGGCACCACTGATCCCAGCACATTATATTGAAGTTTAAGCTACAGATGCACAAATGACAAGATTATGTTGATTATAAAATGTGTAGATCTATTTGTGTTGCTTACATTGTTGTTGTTGTTGAAGATATTAATCAATAACTATTGCTTGGATGAATCTGGTCATGTGACTTGATATTCACAAACCTGTAACAGTGTGTATCATATTGTATGACATTGCATCATGGAGAATGGACCTTCTCTGTTTGTTTATTCATTCATTCATTCATTCATTCATTGTTTCATTGTCTGTAACCGCTTATCCAGTTCAGGGTCGTGGTGAGTCCAGAGACTACCTGGAGTCACTGGGTGCAAGGCAGGAATACACCCTGGAGGGGGTACTAGTTCTTCACAGAGCAACACACATTCACACACATGGATACGTTTTGAGTCGCCAATCCACATGCCAACTTGTGTTTTTGGACCGTGGGAGGAAACCCACGTGGACACAGGGAGAACACACCAAACACCCCACAGACAGTCACCCGGAGCAGGACTCTAACCCACAACCTCCAGGTCCCTAGAGCTGTGAGACTGTGACACTACCTGCTGCACCACTATCTAATTTAATGCATCTGAATAGTTTGAACAATATTGTGAAAACATTGTAAGAATATTATATCTTTAACTCCAGAAATACTGTAAAATGATATTTATAATAAAATTTCTACTTGGGTTTAAGTTAAAAATAAAATATCACAAAACTGCAAATCTTTATGTATTGTTTTTGAAAGTACAGAAACCTTTGTGATTACATATACAGTGTTGTGAATCACAAATGCCCAGCATAGTCTGCATATATATTATAATAATTTGCAGCTTTTTTAGGAAACTATTCAGTGCATCATGAAATATAAAAATTAACCACAGTTCCCTTATAAACATATTTAGAATTATGTTTTAGTAGTACACTGAATATACAAAGGGACAGCACGGTGGTGCAGCCGGTAGTGTCGCAGTCACACAGCTCTAGGGACCTGGAGGTTGTGGGTTTGATTCTAGCTCCAGGTGACTGTCTGTCAGGAGTTTGGTGTGTTCTCCCCGTTGCGGGGGTTTCCTCCGGGTGCTCAGGTTTCCTCCCACAGTCCAAAAACACACGTTGGTGTGTGTGTGTATGTGTGTGTGTGTTGCCCTGTGAAGGACTGGCGCCCCCTCCAGGGTGTATTCCCGCCTTGCGCCCAATGATTCCAGTTAGTCTCTGGACCCACCGTGACCCTGAACTGGATAAGCAGTTACAAATGATGAATTAATTAATATACATATAAAAAAATTAACAATATACAACACTCAGCTTTTTAATTTACCTAATGAAACCAGATAAATGATGGTTCCTGAAGTCATTGTACACTTCAACTAATAATAATTAATGTACCTTAGTATTATTATTCAAGTGATACATTTGAATTGCCAAATTCAGTGCATAGGCCCTAGTGTGGGTGTAAATTCTTCTGTAACCATGTTAGCAGATTATTTGATTCCTTTAACATTAAGGGCGGCATGGGTCAGGCAGCTTAGGTCTTATCATTAGCTTCATAATATAGAATATAAACTGCAACATATTATGAATAAACATATTGTTATTTAGGAATTTAGTTAATAAAAAATGCTGTATTCCAGGTTTTTTAGCATGGAGGCATGTTGAGGAGAAACAAGGCATAGTTTTGTGTTAGTGAGAGTGAAAGAAATTCTTTTAAAAGTGTTTGTTAATTAAAGTATGATGTTTAATAGCTGGGTACTCATTTGTTTCACTTTCACTTGAATATGTTTTTATTTTATTTTATGTGACATAGCTGTTAGCACCTTGCCTCAAAA
Organism: Hoplias malabaricus; assembly: GCF_029633855.1. Classification (NCBI taxonomy): domain Eukaryota; kingdom Metazoa; phylum Chordata; class Actinopteri; order Characiformes; family Erythrinidae; genus Hoplias; species Hoplias malabaricus. Next base: position 33,817,387 of record NC_089803.1, read on the forward strand.
ATTGCTCTGATTATGATCAGGATACTCAGACTATTTCATAAGACAGAGATAGTTCTTAACCACATTCAACACAATAAAAGAGAAATATAACAGTACACCAAGGGAATAATATATTTAATTGTCTATGTAGGAAAATAAATCCAGGGTGTGTCCTCCGGGTTCTGCCCAATGTTATTGTGTAGGCTGAAGACCCACTGCAGTTACAGAAAATGAATGAATGGAATTCACAGTTTTTGTTACTTGTAGTACATAAACTCAGAAAATCTTTTACTGTGGTGTTACCTTCAAGGGTATCATGATGTACCTAAAGTTAGGGAACTTAACTGTACTGTCAGGGTCACGGGGCGGACTGAGTGAGGCGGACGCACTTGCTAAAACACAGTGAGTTTAATTGAACAAAAGATATAACAAAACAAAGACGGGCTACAGAGGAAACAGCAAGACTAGGATTTTAAACAACTTGGACTTGGAACAGGAAATACACAAAACGATAAAACTAGGAAACAATAACGACCTGACTAGAAGCGGGAGATAAACAACACGACATGACTTGGGAACAAACAAATGTGAAATGTCCGACCAACAGGAGAGACACAAGGGAACTTAAATACAAGACACAGACAAGATACACCTGGACAGATAACGAGGAGGCAGGGTAACAGATGAGACACAGACGAGGAGGCGGAACAAAGGCGGGACTAGGGTAACAACAAACAGAGTCATGTGCTGATAGAGCACATGGCCGGAAAAACAGACATGACAAGACGAGGGCGTGACATGTACCATATTCGAAGAGAATGTAATGTATATTTAGTATGAATGGAAGGCATTTTAAATAGGGCGAACTAGTAGGCGAAGTAATGGAGTCGGGCCAAAGCATATCCAGATTTGCCCCATTTGAAGATAAATTTATGATATAATATTATGAACTTTGTGGCCAAAACTCAACCTGCTGTTAGTGTTAAATAAGCCGTCTTGTCACATATGCGTTGATGTAACACAGCTAGGCATTTTCATAAATTATAGTTTGATCTGGATCATGTAACAAAGAGAGTAGGCTATGAATAATAATGACCAAAGCTTCATGCTTCCAGGAAAACATCTAAAGTCTTTATTGTGTGCTCTTTGATTTGAGGTCTCTTGAATTAACTACATTCATTATGAGGCCAGACACTGCTGCCTGGAGAAGTCACTAACAGATCTGACCTTGTGCCAAACCCAGTCACAGGGAGAGAGAAAACCTCCCTAATGATGGAATTCCTTCAAAACAAGTATTTGCAATTTCATAAGTGATAAAGAGCTATCTCTTATATGTATTTTCACAGTATGAAACAAACAGTCAGCAGCAGAAAAACAATAAATATGTTTTTGACTTTATTTTGGGCTAATGCAAAATGATTTCCTGAATGGTTTGGTGAAAAGCGTTGTGCTCACTTTGAATTGAAAGGAAGTGTAGTGCCCAGTCACACCAGCAGAGAGCACAATATGGATGTTTGTGTAAGTGGGATGTTGAAGACTCAGACTATTTGTAGATGTCTGTTTATGTTAGCTAGGTGATGTGAGTTATTGATAATTTGTCATTTGTAAATCTCCCACCGAAATAGTACTGTGTTATGGTCTTAAATTTATAAAGCTAACTCCTAACACTGGACCAGATTTGATCTTTAATCTTTCATCTTCTAAAACCTGTTTTATTAGCAAATAACTAGCACATACTAACACAAAAATTAAATAAAAATGCTTTGTATAGCTTAATAAACACTGTAGAATGCATAAGGAACAATTAATGCTGATCATGTACAAACCTTAGCGTTAAAACAATGTTTTTATATATGATGGCATAATTAATAGAATGACCATTGTCCAAAATCTTTACAATGAACATGGTCAGGCTTTTGCATCACTATCATGGTGTGATCCTACATTGTTACACCTCTAGTACATGTTTATTGTAATCATGTGTGCATGAATGTATATTTGTTTGTTTACTTGTATTGCTATGCACCTAGCGCCTTTTGTACTTGTTGCAAAGCAATGTGAAAGTGAAACTTGAGATTACGTTAGTGCGCTCCTGCTTTATTGGGTAAGAGGCTTTAGAAAGGTGAACACAGAAGAGAGTGCATGCCTGATGTGGAAAGAGGCCTGGATGCAAAGACTAATTGCTTATATATTGATGGTCTTGATGGTAGCAGGTGTGTGTGTGAGGGAGTGAGTTAGTGAGTTTGAAGGAGAGAGAGAATTGATGATATTACCTGCTGTAGATGACTCAGCTTTGTTTAGGTGGAACACAAAGAAACAGCTTTCTGACCAGGTCTCTCTCTTTCTCCCTCTCTCTCACCCTTACTCATACACTCACACACACACACACACACACACACACACACTTGCAGGTATCAGTTTTCTTAGAAACCGTATCCCTAAACTAATGAAGTCATTTGAGTTTTCTGTGGAGAGTGGGGGGAAAATAAGGTTGCTTTGCACATAAACCCATTTCTTTTACTGCTTCTGCTGCCTGGCTGCTTTTTAACACAAACACAGAGTGGTGTTTTTTGCCAGTGTGAAAGCACAGACAGTAAGCAGTATGAGTGCCAGCTGCTGACCTTTGCACTGTGTCCCTCAAGACCATCACTTTATATGGCTTATTAAGTGTGTGCGTATATCTGTGGTCTAAACATCACTAACCACATTTGTGTGTAAATAAGTAATTTAACATTGGTCTGGCTAAACTGTAATCATGGAAACAGCATATTTTGTTGCCTTGATCCAACTGTGTGTTAGCTTAATAGGTTAATAACTGGTCTCACATATTGGTCAAACTTTCCTTTTCCACAGACTGTCACATAGTGCCTTGTGATGGGGTGTTTACCATTTAAAATGTAGAATTTGCTGGCATGCCTGTAAATGTGACTTTGGGATACAGTGTGGATGTGAACATAGTTCTGACAGCCAGAACCTAAAATGCTGTAAGGAAGCTGAACTGTAGATGGTGCTAAATTCCAGGACACACACACACACACACACACACACACACAAAGAAACACGACACACAAACACACAGTGTACTTTTTCAGAGTGCAATTAATTTCTTTTCTCTCTCTCTCTCTTTCTCTCTCTTTCTCTCTCTCTCTCTCACACACACACACAAAAAGGTGTTAGAAGAACAGCATAAATGTTCATAGTGTACTGCTAGATATATATTCATAACACCCACACTGTCACTCTCTCTCTCTCTCTCTCTCTCTGTCTCTCTCCTTTTTTTTTTACATCTTTTTCTTTGTTTTTGTATCTCTCTCTCTCTCTCTCTCTCTCTCTCTCTCTCTCTCTCTCACACTCACACACACACACACACAGTGGTCTGTACTGTGGTTGCTTGAGAACCCCACGCTTTATGTGACGTAGCAAACCATATACTGGAATAAACCAGCTCCATCACTATAGCAACTGTCTGATCTGTGATTAGCTAAAGAACAAGTGCACACTGAACATTAGAAGAAACACACAAACTCACACGCCCACACACAAAGCACTTCTGTATTGAAGGGACATGGAGGTAAAAGACACAGGAGTGCAAACAGAGAAGGCCCAGTTTGCCAGACAGCATTTCTTCCCCCCCCCCCCCCCCTCTCTCATTCTCACTCCTTAGTTTTTGTATTTTTGGAGTCAGTATTAAGGCTGCTTTTCCATGGCCTACTTTTACAGCTTCTGATGGAGAAGGAGATGGTGAGGGGATGTGAGATAGTTGCAGACTGTCTTTCTTTTTTTCTAAAAGCTCTCTTTAGATCATGTGCAAATGCACATGCATGCACACACATACACACGTGTGCACACATTAAATAAGCCAGATACTTGTGTAATATGAACAGATAAACAGAGGAACTGTTCTTTGCATCAGAATGCACCCAAGGTTATAGTGGGGTTGCTGTGCATACTGTCATGTGGATAGCTGTGGTTTTTCCTTTCAGTCATTTGCTTATCTGTGTTGTGCTGCCCAGTTGTTGAGGGGGGTTTTGTGTGTGTAAATTTGTTTGAGTATCATGTTTGTCTTCACTGTATTTGGGTAATCATTTTGTATTACTCAGGTGTGTAATCACATGGTAATTCTTTGTAGACATGCTTATGGCACATAAAATATGAGCTGAAATGGATCACGTTTTTGTGTGCATGGTATTTTGTCCTTTGTCTTTTATGTTTTTGGCACTTTACTTAGCCTTTTATTCATATGGTGTTAATTTGTTGACTGCTGTTTTGGAGTTTGGAGGATATTGATACTGCAAGCATGCCACTACCTATTTGACATGCAAGCATGTGGCAAGCATCATTACAGTAACCTCAGCACAACCTCATTTCCCTTCACAAGAAATGAGGTCTGAATTTTTTGGGGGAGGAGGTGTGTGTATGTGGGGGTGGGGTGTATGATGACATCTTCCTCCAGGGCTTCACATTTCTAACTGTAATTCTTTCTGTATTATGGAAAGGTGTTCATCTGTTGGAAAAGAGAAAACAGAGAGTGCTGATGGAGAGAGAGTGCTGAGAGGAAGCCCACAGCCACAGCAGCTAGAAGACAGCTGTAAAATGGAGGGAGGGAAAGAAAGATGTGAGAGAGAGAGAGAAGAAAAAAAAGAAAGAGAGAACAGACACGGGAGAAAGAAAAAAGCCAGAAAGGGGAAACTATATATGAGCTGTGTTTTCCCAATATACAGAATGTTGTAACAGGATGGAGAGAAGTGTAGGAAAGGGGGAGGGAGGCTTGGGCTGAGCCATGGGAGGGGACGAATGAGGAAGGGAGAGTGGGATGGGTGCGTTTTGCCCTCCCTCGCTGTACAGCAACCCCCTCCCCTTAGGCAGTGGTTTAGCCCGCTGCGCTCACAGCCTCTGTTGTTGTGCAGAGCTGCAGAAGGGCCTGCTGAGCCAACCACTGTGCTGAGAGCGAGAGAAGGAAAGAGAGAACGAGAACAGCAGCAGACAGACATTGTGAGGGAGCTCCACCATTCATCATCATCATCCAGGACACAAACGACAGAAGCAAAGTGAAGAGGAGGACAACAACATCAAGAGAAGGATACGAATAAAAAAGAAGAAAATCCAGTGTGCGTGGAAATAGAAAGAGTGAAAGGAGGGACTGTGGGAAGGAAGGAAGGAAGGAGCGAGGGAGGGAGGGAGGGAGAGAGGGAGAGAGAAGAGTGAGGAGGGGCTCCTCACAACGCCGGAGTCTCCTTGCTCACACGCAGCAAGATTTGTCTCCCCCTCTGTTTGGCTTTTTCTGGCTCGCTTCTCATTCTTCGTTTGCCCTCCATCCTTTCTTTTTCTCTAAGGAAGAGGAGAAGAGGAGGAGGAGGCACCCCCCCCCCTCCTCCATGCATCCTGGCTGAGACGAACAGCACAGAAAGGAGGCAAAGAGGGGGATACGCTAGGAAAAGGAGAGATATAAAGAAAGATATTGGGGTTTTATTTGTTTCTTGTTGCCTCTGTCGTTCCTTTGGGAGCGAGCGGCTTGAAGCCTCCGCTCATGTCCGTCAACTCAGAAAAATCCTCGTCCCCGGAAAGGTAACATGTCTCAACACAACGTGTGTCTTTCTTTTTTTCCACAGCTTCTCATTTACCTGTCCATGTGACTCACTGTCTCTTGTCCTCCATTCCACCTCCATTCTATCTGTCACTCCATTCTTTTTTTTTTCTCCATCCCTTACTCTGTTTCTGTGCATTATGTGCAAGGCTGCTGTCTTTTATTGTCTGGCCTTAGCATGCTTATCTATAGCAGAATGTATGCATAGGAGGATGCACAACAATGTGTTTTGTACTGTACACACACATACACAAACACACACAGAAAATGGAGCACTTTGTATGTGTATGTCATTCCATATTAGCCTCTAAGCTTACAAAAGCAAAACCTAAATGCAGGACATACACACCAGCAGAAAACACAATGTGACACTGCTTAACATCACAACACAATCATAGTCAGGCACAGGTGCATTCAGCTCATGTCACATCTCAGACCTCGGCAGTATAGCGCAACAATAGGTTCACTACAGTGTCTGTTTACATCAAAACATACCGTCCCAATTTTTCAGGCATCAGCTGATGTTTGAAAGGTCACGATATAGTGGTATGTGTTCTTCTGTAAAGCAGTGCCAGAAAATGTAAATGTGTGTTTTATCACACTAGGGCTAAAACTGGGACATCTTGATCAGGACAGAATGTTTGGAACACAGCCATGTTAAACAAAGATTCACATTGTCGCATGATGTTAACACAAAACCAAAACACATTAATGAAGTATGATCTATTATTAACGAATATTCAAACGCATATTAATATCACTTTATTTTAACAGCTCTATGTTAGGGCGGAATTTCAAGTTTAACCTGAGTAGATCTGACAGTACTTTATTGTAGAATAATTAGCAGTATGTATACAAGATTAATAAATATCAAGGCAGCTTGTCACAACACTGAATACAGCCTTTAAAAAGCATGCTTTCACTGATTAAGACATAGCAGGGGTCCATGGTAGACCTCACCGCACTATATATTAGACAAAAACAGATTCACTTTCAAAGGCTCTCCCTTTGTAATAACACTGAAACATGTTCTCACTTTGCACAATATTGTATATCAAGATCTGTGTATATATGTTAATGAATGTGCAGTAGTCCTGTGTATATTTAGATAGCTGTGACGTCGTCGATGCCAGGTGAAGCCAGCCATGCTTAGTGACTCACAGCTCACGGAGGCGGTGCCAAGACACTGCAAACACAACAGTGCAGCAGCGGGCAGCCGACTGGCATCCAGACCCTTAGAGGGACAGAGAGAGTGAGGTGGGGGTGGGGGGACTGTGGATAGATGGATGGATGCTCTAAGCTAACTGATGCTGTGCCAAACCTGAGAGGGCACTTAGCAATACAGCAGTAGTCAAGGAGGCAACACACTGGCATCACAATGGAAAAATGGCCATAAATACATCAGTAGATAGACAAAAATACTTCATACTGAAATATACAAGTATTTACATATTATTTTGGATTTTTTATTATTGTTGTAGCATGATCAGCCAGGTTGCCCATGTTGCCTTTGTGGAAAAATGTGAAGCATAAAGTGAAATGAAGTGCAGAGGTACTGGGCCCAGCATCCCTCCTGCACTAAGATGAATCATAGAGTATCTCATCAATAATAGTTATGTGGTGAACTTAAGTTAACATTTCCAACTGGAAACACCAACCAATATTAAATATGTTGAATAGGACTGTGTGTGTTGGACATGGATGTGTTGGCTTTGAGGCTGATATATATGTCTGGATCTTCATATCAGTGAATGTGTTCGAGTTTCTGCTCACATACCTGGGTGTAAACCTATAAATAGATGTATGCTGAGGGCAAGGTTCAAAGTAGAAAGTCTATAAAACAATACATAAGCTCTCTGTCTCTCACTCTCAATGAATTAATACTAACTTACCCTTTGTAATACTTTGAAGATTGGTTATATATTATTTTAAAAGTCATTTATTTCTTGGCAGATATTCAGTCTGTTTGGTTTGATTGTCTCCTAGCTCTGGTTGAGTATTATTCCAAGCTGGACCCTACTTAATGAAAACATGCATTTGTTTAGTGCACAGCTATATATATATATATATATATATATATATATATATATATATATATATATATATATATATATATATATATATATATATATATATATATATATAACATTTATTTGGGATTTTAGAGTTGCCTACTTTGTAGCCTCTTACTGCTACACTTACCCTTATACCCCTTCTCTGCATCATGATGCAGATACAGAAGTGTTAATAGGATCATGGAAAGGGCAATTAGATGGCTAGAAGTTGCCCTTGTTATCCCTATAAAGATTAATAACAGGCTAGCTTAGCCTTACATGGACCACAGTACTATCAGGTCATATTTGAATGCATGTCTTAGCTTTTTTATTAGTCAAATACAGATCAATGTTAATAGCTTTTCAGTAATAGCTAAAACTAACCGCTAGGATTTGGAAGATTTGAATCCCAGTGCTGAAAGCAAGCAGGAACCCTACACTGAGCACTTCAAAGAGGTGTGAATATAGTGTGAACAAGTAAACCATCCTGCCCTCCCTGCCTCCGTGGTGCCCTTGAGCAGGGCATTTAACCTCCATCTGCTTGAGGGACGCAGGAGTATGGCTGACTGTTGCTTTGCAACAACATTTTTTTGATTAAGGGAAGGTAAATAGATTACTAACGATATCAGTGACTCAAAAGATTGCAATGTGTAGTATATAAAATTACCAAAGGCTGTTCTACACAATATCTGTAAATTAAGGGATTTTATCACTAAGTGCACTAGTAGAGGCTAGTGTCTATTGGTCAATAGGTGTGGTGTTTGTCTGCTAAGGAAGTGAATACTGCCTTGCTAAAATTAATGGGTGGGGTGTCCTCTTTGACTAGTTTGTCAGAACAACATGAATGTGCAAGCCTACTGTAAGAGACTGCCCCAAGTGCACATTCAGCACGACACTGCTAAAACAGTGACTGATTACCTGGCCCAGGTGAAGTGGGTACAGGAATGAAAAGCAGAATCAAGTATGTACCATGCAGTGGAAGGGCACAAAGAAGAATGTCTCCTGACTGATCCTTTTGGTCATCTTTGAGGTAGAGGAAAGAAATTGCTAGCTATCTAGCTTAGCTGTTATTTGAATGTTTCTGTGTTTCAGCAGGTGTCATATTTCCAGGCAAGACTGCCATTACACATTGAATATTATACTTTTCACAACACCTAACTATTAATTCATCCAGAAATCCAATGCAGCCCATCCTTGTGGAATTTGTGAAGTTCAGTTCTGAGATCTGAGAGATTTGGCCTTGTGGTTTTAGTTCACCAATGGGATTAGTGTGTTTGTGAGCTAGGACCATATTGAAGGAATCAGAACCAGCAGTGTGTACCAGCAGACGTTGTTCATAGTTATTGTGATAATAGCAAGCTGTCCCTAATTTTGATGTAGCTCTTTATCTGATTCATGTTATTTAAATAGCCAACTGATATATTGTTTGAAATTTTAAATTTCCAGTTTGGCCCACACTGTGACCCTGAAATGGACTGAAATGATGATGATTATGATTGACGTTTGGCCTATTATTGCACAAACAACATTATTTATACAACAACTGTCCTTAATGGAAAGTACAGGACAGAAAGTGTTTATATGCTTCATGTGTTCACTTAGCCAACACAGTGAATCTTCAAGTATAAAAAAAAAAAAAGTAAGCATCAGACAAAAAAATGAATGTCCTGTCTGTTGCTAGTTTTAAATATAATCCATCCATTATCTGTAACCGCTTATCCGTGGGGGGTCCAGAGCCTATCTGGAATCATCGGGCGCAAGGCGGGAATACACCCTAGAGGGGACGCCAGTCCTTCACAGGGCAACACAGACACACACACATTCACGGACACTTTCGAGTCGCCAATCCACCTGCAACGTGTGTTTTTGGACTGTGGGAGGAAACCCCCGCGGACACGGGGAGAACACACCAACTCCTCACAGACAGTCGCTGGAATCGAACCCACAACCTCCAGGCCCCTGGAGCTGTGTGACTGCGACACTACCTGCTGCGCCACCGTGCCGCCCATAGAGAGACCCACAATTGGAATAGGCAGTCTAAGCCATACAGCAACCTCGTTTTAAATATAATATATAAATAAATGTAATATATAACTTAAGCAGCAGGATTCAGAAATATAACATTTCAGTTCAAATTAACTGTGCTAAAGGAAGAAAGTAAGGGAAAAAGGGAAACTGAGTTTTCACTGAATATTTCACTGGACTATTCCTATCGACTGTGTGTTTGGGCAAAAATTAGAATGTTCCAAATAAAAAGTGGAATGTGTGTGCAAATGGCTGTGTTTGCTATGACCTGAATGCAGCCTTAAATTCTGCCTTAGCACAGCCATTCAGACACAGACTCAGATAAAACAAGGAAGAAAGTAAAGATAGTAGTATCAAACAAAGTACTATGTGGTCAGGCAGTGTTTTGTGGTAGTGGCTTTTGAAAGAGGGCTGAAGAAGCGGGTAGGAGTTTTTCGGTTGGAGGTTTTCAAAAACTTATTTGCTTGTTTCTAGGAAATTACAAAAGTCAGCTGTAATATAACATAACCATGGGCACAATTTTGTTGCAACCTTTTTGCATGAAGCTCTCTGTTTAAATCTTTAAATATAAAGAGTGATTTTGTTGGCCATTGACTTCAGTGTTTGTTTCCAAAAACATTTTTTCAAAAAATACTTTGAACAAGAATCATATCTAAAATAAATGTATATTTGCATATACATATATTTCAGTTTTCTGAAAAAAATAATGAAGTACAAGAATTGAAGAAAAAATTTTGGGATTTACCTGAGTTTGTTTTCAACCTCACAATTGCTGTCTGCTATGTCAAGATAAAATGGAGAAAAAAGAGGCAGATAAAACCAAGGGCAAGAGGACAAATTTTGAAGACACCCACCTGCCACATACACACATGTACAACCGTAATATTAGGAATTACATACAGATACAATACACATCAGCCCACAGATACACAGATCAGAAACAAACACAATTATACACAGGGTACCTGTGTTATAAATGTGACTGAAATGTGGGAACCGAGTTACGCAGGCATACATGGGTCACTCACCCATCCTGTAAATTAAATAGCCTCTGGACTGGTGCAGACGGTCAGTCCGGTGGCTCTCACTACCTCTTGCTGCTTTCACACACTTTTTATACTGTATAGATTAAATAGTGACACAACTATGCATAAGTTAAGGTTATAAACTAAGCATGAGTTACCTTCCCAATGCTACCCCATTAGTCATTAGTCTTCCACACTCATCTTTCCTTCGTCTTCTCTTGCTTTGTTTTTTTTTATGTATTTTTATTTTCTCTTTCTTTCAGTTTATTTCCATCTTCCTTTTTTTTATCTTTCTCTGTGAATCTTTTTGTCTTCCTGACAAACCTCTGCATATAGGCAGCAACAGGTCCTGTGTGAAAGTTAAGCTGTTTTGTCTGCTCACTTTGATCATGTCATCATGTTTTTGTTGATACTGCTTAGCAGTTAGAAAAGTCTGCATGCTCAGGCTTTGTGTGTGTATAGGTGAACGTTTCACAATAAGATTTTACTTTATGGACTGCAGATTGAAATATTCATTATATATTATGTTAACTTGCAGAGTTCTTACAGCTCAAATGCCAGAAATATTTGGCTAAAACAAACCCTGCTATGTGGGAGAAACCTCCCATTCTTCAGGTATTTCATAATTTTATTATATTCATGAAAATGTAACAGTGCTAGTTTACTTCATGAAACAATTAGGCCATTTTTTTCAGGATTGCCTACAATGTCTTTAAATCTGCACTCAAACATGGGAGGTTCAATTACTTACTCAACCAAGCACAGCTTCAGTGGTTAAGCTCCTCCACCAGAGTAGCTGAGCTGTCTGGAACCGTACACCTAGCCAACTATGGAACCTTCATCAGTCATACAATGACCTCGTGAGCAAGCTGACACCAAGTGATGAGGCTGTAGCTGTCAGGTGTGCAAAGTGTGTGTGTGTGTGTGTGTGTGTGTGAGGTGTGTGTGTGTGAGGTGTGTGTATCATGGACTAGGCTCAGGTGCACTGAATTCGAGGCCAGCTGTAGAGTAATGTTGGGTGTATGTGGGAGTGGATGAGGTAAATGTATCAATAGCAGCATCCATTACCAAATATAGTAATCTGGAAAATGCCACCACTGATGTAAATGGGCACTGTCTATCTGTATTTTAGACTTCAGTCTACATTAATACTTGAAGTAATGACCTTTTCCTCCTAACAATGATTTTCTAGTGCCTCTTTTGCTTTTCTCATTTAAGTGCTGTCCTGTTAAGTGCACTTGCTCATCCTCTATCGTGAAATGCTCTTGAACAAATTGCTCTAGAAAATGCACTAGACATTTTCTTCTAGTCTCTATGTGCAATGTGATGTTTTCTGCAAGCCTTGGATATGGTTGAGCATATGAAAGAAGTAACCTTAGAACCGATCAGAGCCTGCTGGAAACAGAGTCACTTGGGCTTAGAGAAATGCTGGAGTGGAATGGGAAAGATATTCTTAGATAGACAAGCTATAAAGAGTAATGGAGATCCTGATTATTTGGAGGAAATATTTGGTCACTAGGGAATCCGTTACTCATGTTACTGTAGTTACTATCAGTGGGGATTGCTAATGGTTTGTATGTTTGTGTTTGTTTATTTGTCATTGGTTATGTTGGTCCCAGAGCAAGTGTGCGTGACCCTTCTTTAGTGGCCATCTTTAAACTGCTTAAAAATTCAGGGAAGTGTATAAATAACAACCCATTAGTCTAATCAAATACACAAACAATGCTGTAGGCAGTTTACTGTGTATGACAGTATGTGAGATTGCGTTTGTAGGCAAACAGTAAGCATGGAGAGTTGTCAGTTAGGTGTAAGTTGGTCATGTGAGAGATGAATTCTTGGCTTCACTTGTCCCTGAGGCCCACAGCACCCTGACAGATGCCAGAAGAACAAGAGAAGGGAAAAGAGGTAGAGAAAAGAAAGAGAGAAGGGCCCTACAACAAAGATAGGACATATCATTCTCCATCTGCTTTTGAGTGTGTCTGTATCAGTATGGAGCGCAGTGTCTCCCACTCCCACAAGGCTCTGGATTTAGCTCTCAGTGCCCTCCGACTACGCCACAGAGCTCTCAGACACAGGTACAATGTGTGTGTGTGTGGGAATGGGATTTGTGCTATGGAGAAGTGCTATTTTCAGTAATTTAAGAGGTTATTAATTCTAGTTAACTTAAGCAATTTGATTGACAGACTGATTTGTTTACACTCTCTAGAGAGGAACTGGATATTGATTTGGGACAATTAATGGATATGAGAATGAGACAATAGACAGACAACAGGAAACTTCCTCAGATATTGTTTTAGTTGTATAACTGTGCATCATAACATTGTGTTTACCTATTTGTTTTCCTCTTTTTGGTTTTCTGGATTTCTTATTGCTGGGAATATGTTGGTATATATCTATTGGTTTTCATCATGTAATGTTTATATAATGTAAATGGCATCTGATGTGGCAAAATTTAGATTACATTATTAGGTTAACCACTATTAACATTAACATTTATCAACATTTGTGATATTTTTAACAGACATGGAAATGTAACCAAATAATGAATGCACTCAAGACATCATCTGTATTCTATGGAAAGATACTGCAGTACACCAATCCAGATGATCTTATGGCTTTTTATCTTCAGCTATAACTTTCATTCATTCATTGTCTGTAACCGCTTTTCCAGTTCAGTGTTGCGATGGCTACCCGGAATGACTGGGCTCTGAGCTATAACTTTTTTAATATTTTAAAAAAGTGTTGCCTATCATTGTGTACTGAAGTTATTATTAGTCATTTTCAGAGTGTTCATACAATTTCAGGCTGTTTCTTCTTATACACTGTTATATCAGTCCACATTCACTGCCATATTCCACAATCCAGACAAGTGACCCTTTTTATTAATAATGATTTGTACAGAATTATTTTGGACATGAGAGGTAACAGATCCTAACTGCAAAGTCCATAACAGAATTATTCAACAATACAAAAATACTCCTAAAATTCCTGTCAGTAAAGAAACTTTCATTCATTGATTCATTCATTATCTGTAACCGCTTATCCAGTTCAGGGTCACGGTGAGTCCAGAGCCTACCTGGAATCATTGGGCGCAAGGCAGAAAATACACCCTGGAGGGGGTGCCAGTCCTTCACAGGGCAACACAGACACACACACACATTCACTCACTCACACCTACAGACTTTTTTGAGTCACCAATCCACCTACCAACATGTGTTTTTGGACTGTGGGAGGAAACCGGAGCACCCGGAGGAAACCCACACGGACACGGGGAGAACACACCAACTCCTCACAGACAGTCCCTGGAGCTGTGTGACTGCGACACTACCTGCTGCGCCTCCGTGTCACCCTGTAAAGAAACTTAAGCAACACATATTTATTCATTCATTCATTGTCTGTAACCGCATATCCAGTTCAGGGTCGCAGTGGGTCCGAAGCCTACCTGGAATCACTGGGCACAAGGCAGGAACACAGCCTGAAAGGGGGCGCCAATCCTTCACAGGGCCACACACACACACTGGCCAATCCACCTACCAACATGTGTTTTTTGGGCCGTGGGAGGAAACCAGAGCACCCAGAGGAAACCCACCCGGAGAACACACCAAACTACTCACCCAGAATGGGACTTGAACCCACAACCTCCAGGTCCCTGGAGATGTGTGACTGCAGCACAACCTGCTGCGACAAAGTGCTGCTCAGCAACACATATAACTAACATAAATAGATGGCAACCTCAGCATACCTAAATAAAACTGCATTATTAATGAATGTGGCCCTATGGGAAGATATGATGTTAAATAAAATTATTAAAAGCATATGTCCATCTATACATGTGTATAGTATGAATATGGCTTAGCCAATTATATATTATATTAACTGTTACTATCTTACAATTGATATTTTGATGGGTCTTATCAATGTTTATGCTTGCTGGCTAGTTAATGATAAATTGTAAATAATGATGCTCAGTTATTGGATCAAAATCAACTCACTCTAGTACATCCAACCTAGATCTGACAGAGATATCTAGTTCTGATTTTAATTCACAGTATTTTGACTGTGATGGGAATTTCAGATATCTTTTACATTTTACGAAGGTTCATGTTTAGAAGGCCAAGAACACCAGAATGTCCACTTTTTCTGCCTTCAGGGTTAAATGCTTCCATTTACTGCCAGTTAGTTGTTATCATGTACACAGCATGCCTGTGTTTGTTTGATTAACTCATCTACATGCAGTTCACAAGCTCAGTGATATTAGGTGAAATTTTCTCATTTCTTCCCAAATTACAGCCCTTGCCATTTGAAATTGCTTTTTTTAATTCTTATTTTGGTTTTCATAAAAAATAAATTAGTATTTCAATCCTTTAATAAACTAATTTTGTGAATTGTGAAACATTTCAAACATTGGGCTTGCAAAGCAGTTTTGGCCTTTTCATTTGGAGATTGTCAGTTTGTCTTGTTGGGTAGTATGGCCCACTCTTCCTATTTCACAGCATGATTTTAACAAATGCTAGCATCTGTTAGCTAATATAATAGTTCTGTGCAGTTAGCATTTGCCTTCAAGGATGGTGAACTGTCCAGTAGCACTGCATTAATGACAGTTAGAAAAGAAGCTATAGTTGGCTTCTAGCTAGCTAATGAGAAGAATTTGGATGAAATTTGTCTTGTTATAGACCAACCTTTATTCTCTTAAAAATTTTGTTTTATAAAATTAGTTTTTATGTTACTAAGGAGGATAATACACAGATAATATTGAGCCTGATACAGGTAATACTGATATACTAAATCTGCAGACATTAGAAATCAGTTGTGTCCTGCAATGAATCACCACACACAAAAATATAGACTTTATTGTTTATGCAGATTAACCCCTCCTGTACAGTGCATGGATGTGGGGGTTGGGTGACTTTCTTTGTACAAATAGGTGTGTGTGTGTGTGTGTTAATTTCTGTCTGTATGTAGAATAAGAGGGTGTTTGTTAAGTTTGCCGTAGCCAGACACAAGCTGGCAGGCTTTTCCGGATGCAAATTTTATTCGCCATTGAGCGGTGTGGCTGTGTGAGGCACATGGAAACAAGTAGAGCAGTGGAGGGCAGTGAAGTGTGTACAGATTTATCTGTGTCGTGCCCAGAGGGGAAGGATAGAAGCAGTCAATTCGACCCAGTTGGGTGAATGGATTGAGCTTTCCCTTGAGCTCTACTGTGGGTGCTGTGCTGCTCTTTGACTCTCAATGTGTAGGTGGGTGCCAGTGTAAGAGAGAGCATGTGTTTTTTTTATTTTTTATTGAATGAGCTGCTAGACACAGAAGGAAGCCAATGTTAATTCACTGTAATATACTATGTGTCACAATGGGTTTGTTTAACTGTTTGTGGGGTTTTGGAATTAGCCATAGATCTGTATATATACTGTATGCGTGTGTGTTTGAGTGTGGGACAGGGCATGGTGACATCAGACAGCAGACCGAAATATCTGTGAGATTGCACAGTACCACACACATACTTTCACACTTGAGGAGAGCGAGAGGGTGAGTCAGCAGGCGTTGTATAGAGAGAGACTGATTGTGGGGGAGAGACAGAGAACGACAGAATGAATCAGAGACAAAAAGAATAGAGGTGGTGGAGAGACGACAGCTGTGACCAGGGTCTGATTACCTAAGAAGAGCTTGTGTGGCACAAGGACAGCATGCTTTCAACAATGTCCAGAACATTCTCTAATACTAAGAATTAAAATGATGATTCATAGGTGAAAACTGATTTCTGTTCACACAAGTTCTATTCCATGCCTCTTAGACTGTGATTTGCACTGCAGCTTTATTGCTATTATGAACTCCTGGTTCTTTAAGGACATTCAGAGGTAGTTCAGTTTATTAGATTATCTGAAGTGGTCTCCTGATAGGGTGAATCAAAATTCACAGGTAGTATCTTTCCTAATTTAGTATTTTTTTTTCTTCAGTAGCTTTGAATAACTCTATAGTTTTTATATTATTTAACAGAGAGTTATTTAAGGGGTTACATTTGGGTTGATGCACCTGTCACTGATACCGTTGTTCTGTTGCCCATAATTTAGAGCTGGATGATATGGGCAACACTCATATCACAATATATTTCTTTATTCCAGTCAATACGATAAAATTTCAATATCGATATAAACAATAAAAAAAAGGCACAGAAAAACTGCCAAGAACTGAAAGCAACATAACATCACTGTCAAATATAAACCTCTTGGCTTTGTCAATATTAATACTTAAAATATCTGTTTAACTTTAGAATTGAGGGCAATGAACTGTTGGATGCACCCTGTACTGACTGTGGGCCAATGACAGGTGCTGTAAATATTATATATTGAAATATTGAAAACGTGTTTAAAAATCATACAGTTGTTATTGAAACATTTAATATTACGATTATATTTTAATTTTGAATTATTGCTCAGCCCTATCATAATTGTAATTGTATCAGTATTGTCATACTAATACCGTATCTTACAACACATGACAAAAGTGGTTGTATGTGAAATGTGAGATATCATTTGAAACAGAAATAGTATTGTAATGGTGTATATGTAACAGAGATTAACAGGAAATATACAGAGGTTATATATTTACAGTTAGAAATTGTGCAAAGTATGAGTGCAAATTTTATGGTCAAATTAAAGTACTGTAAACATTACAGCAATGAGTGCAAAGGTGCTAATAGTATGGGGATTTGGAGTCCAGCTATGTCACAGTCTAAGGGAAGAAGCTCTTCATGAGCCAATTGGCACAAGAATGTCTGCTCCTCTAATGCTTGCTAGATGGGGGAAATATGAAAAGTCAATGGCCCTGTGAAGGACTGGCGTCCCCTCCAGGGTGTATTCCCACCTTGCGCCCAATGATTCCAGGTAGGTGGACCCACTGCGACCCTGAACTGGATAAGCAGTTACAGATAATGAATGAATGAAAAGTCAGTGATTAGGATGGGAGAACTAACTAATGACCTTTTTTTGTGCTGCCAAGGCAGCATATGTTACAAATAGGGATGCACAGATTTTGAATTTTCGTGCATCACTAGTGAAAAAAATTCTCTGGTGTTTAACTGTGTGCCAGTGATGCACTGGGTACTGGAGGGCTCTCCGATCTAATGTGGAACAGTTGCCATATCACACTGAGATGCAGTTTGTGAGTAGCAGTGGAATGCTTTAGCAATGGTGATGGTGGATGTCTTTAAACTAGTAATCCAAGTTTTGAAGCTCCTAGTTTTTTCTAGTTAAAATGTTGGGGCTGGAATTTGCATCTGCTCCAAGATTCCATTCCCACTTTTTCTGCCACAAATGAGTTTCATCTTTAGGCTTTTTCATGATCAGGCATGTCCCAGACTTTTCACTGTTCTTCAAATTTTGCTACACAGCAGTGTGTATTTAACCAGTGAAATATGTTGTATCACCTACATCTAATGTTAATAAAGTATTAATATTATGATTTAATAATTTTGCAAAAATATTTTAAAAAAATCAATAAGGTATTATTTTAGGCTCTTAATATAGGTCCAGTTCTCTGGGGCCTCCATTACGATGTTGGAAAATATAGGAACTATGTCTTGGTTTACAGTACAAAGGAAACTGCTTACAACAGATTTGTTGTAGACCTTGGAATTGTTGTTCACCTTGGTTGTATTAATTTTTGTTTTATTTTATTTAGTGACATTTTCATTTACATCAGTTAGCAGATATACATATCCAGAGCCACTTACAATATTAGTCATATTAAAGACTGGAGAATGTTTTAGGGATCTTGCCCAAGAGCTCTTATTTCTGCACTGAACTTACCTTTGTCTACCCTACAGTGCAATGATATTGCACACTATGCTACATCAACCACTGTAAATAGTACAAAATTTCACTTGTTTATTTGATTATTTAAAGTAGTGGTCTCTATCTCTTAAGTTATTTACCTCATCAGATAATGGACAGGTTTAGTAGGCCTATGACAACTGAAAGCCTAAATTTCCTTGAGTTTAATACTCCAGATCTGGACTTTGAGAACCCTGATTTAAAAGGGTCATATTGTGGCTTTCATATGGAAGGTGTGATAGTAGAAAATGCTCTTTTATTGGCAGCAATTCCTTGAACAGCCTTTATAATAGCAAGACATCACCACACTCAACACCAGTAAAGCTGATCACACAAAAGGAAGTGTGGTAATTATTCAGGGTGCAAGAATGGTTGGTTACAAAAAGATCCTCAAAACCACTGTCCTCATACACCAAACAACCCAACAAAATAAACAAATCTACTACAGCAGCAACAATAATAACATGACAATGTCTCTCCTTCACAGTGGCATGGACATGCAAATTAGATACCATCATGACCACCACAGAGCCTGCAGCACCACCAAAATATAAAGGAAAACTGCATTAGTCCAATTCACTCTACTACTCCACATATGGAAATCTAACTGCAAAAAAAGTTAGAACATCATTAAAACCAGCATATGTACATATGTAAATATAATACAGGGCAGCCAATTAGAACAGAGATGACTTACAGTTTTAGAGGGACATTAATTAATAATTTAAAAAATGGCAGTTTCATTTAGATCATACGTAATGCAGTTTATATATGAATAATATCATTCTCAACATAGCAATATATGTTTGCGAAATGGTAGAAGATGACCCAGCTACTGCAGTAGTTACACAGACACACATACATCCCAATTTTCTCCAGTTCTTGTCCTGGTTTGATAGTATACGCTATCTTCTTTTTGGAGCTGCTCCTATTTTTAAAAGAGAACTCTCTCTCTCTGACCTGAATAAAAGCACACCACACAGGTGAGATAGAGCCAAAGGATGACCCATTATAACAGCATGACTGCTGTATAGGTCAGCACATATATCTTAGGCAAATATGCATCACTGACAGGTGATTTGAAGATCCTACTCTTTCACTTTTTCTGTATCTGATGCCCTTTCTCTCTCTCTTTCTTATCCTTCCTTCTCACTCTCCCCAGTTTTTGAGATGCTGCGTCAGCAGTAATGGTTATCATTCAGATCACAGACTCTGAGCTTTTGCATGTAGAGACTTAGCACAGGGCGTGAGTGTGTGTGTGCATGTACGGGCTGTCCAGGCAGGGCAGGGCTGTTAGAATGTAGCACTGACTTTCTGAATGTCTGTGAAGGGTGTAAACAGAGGACTGTAATTGTGGATGTGTGTGTATCTGTAGGTCTAGTCATTGTGTGCGGGGTACAGACACACTGGCTTTCTAAATCTATTTGTATTTTGTATTGACAAAATTGCCTATGGACACACTCTCACACACACACACAATATTCCTTTCCAGACATGTTAGCTTCACTTGATGCCAACCTAAGGCAAAGCTCCCAGTGTCTTGCATGTGATATTTTATGCACACTCAGCTTAAATTTATCTGACATTATTCATTAAATACTTTAACTTCCTAATTTAAGTACAGTGTCACTCTGTCCTCTTCCTAGACATTTTGAAACTTCACAATGTATTATTTGTTGCATGCTTGTTTTTGCCGTACCAATATTTAAAAGATATATTTGTGATATACAAATAAGCCATCATAGTTCTAGATTGTTTGTTTTTATGTGAATGTGTTTGATTCCATGACCGTAGAAAACACGGGACAGCACATCATATCTCAAGAATGAAGCCAGCACAGGTCTAGTGCCTCTGCTGGCTTGTTGCAGTATGATGTGTAGCTCTGCCATCCCCCATATGTTTTCTATGTCAAAGCAGCCCATTTTCAAGTCTTTCCATCTGGACGTATCTTTGTAATTCAGTAGAAGCATGTTATTTTGGTCAAAATAATGCAGGCAGTTCATGACCAATGCAAAGGAAATGAAATGTATATTTGTTTCACAAAAATGATCAGTTGTGTCAAACGCCAAACACTAAAATATAGTGAATTCATAGACATTATAGATTATCAGTCAGACATTAGTGCATTAACTGAAAACACTGTTATCTATGTTAATGAATTGTTGAATATTGTTGAACAGAGGCAAAAAACTTTAATTTTCTCTAATCAGATGATGCCTACTTTCTCCAAGTCTTGATTACTATTATAGATTACTATTATTACAGTAGTGTAACTGTAACAGTCCTCAGTAATCGGTCATATATACACTTCTTCATATCAATATTTTCTCTTTATCCCTGGCACATGCATTTATTCTCTCTGCTGTAGTCCAGTTTGTCTTTGTGTTGAAATAGATATCTCATGGTATCTGCAGTAAGATGTTTGGGGAATTTTGTGTGTGTGGTTGTGGGAGAGATGGTTGGCTCCATGGAATTCTGAAATGTGAGGAATGGTAGGTGAATTATAGTAGTTATTTTGTTATGGCTCTCCTGACAAAGACTCTTTTGTGTGATGAAGAATCGGTTTGTGTACTTCTAATTGTTTACTTGCTTATCCTGGATACAGTTATTCGGTGTACACGCATGTCTTTTGTGTACAAATTATAAAACACCTTTATTTGTTTGGACGACCTGGAGACATGGACACTCTTGCCCAGCTATAAAATTGGGTGCAGCTTAGAAGTGCACCACAGCATACTGATCTCAAGGCACTCTCTCTAATGGGACGTTAGAAAGCATGTATTTGTTGGTATGTGTGTATATATATGTGTGCATGGATGTGTGTATTTCCTAGAGAACCAGTGTCCAATATGGCTTTGGTTTTAAAATGTTAATGTTACACCAACCAGATTCTTCTTACTAGTTTCTATGGCAACCCAGTGGAAGGCATTCTCTCTCTCTCTCTCTCTCTCTCTCTCTCTCTCTCTCTGAGTGTGTAAAAGAAATGTATTTGTTTGTACTGATTGTGTTGTATTGTAATGGTTGTGTTCATCTTAGCAAGTATCATAATAGAGTGACATATATCACTTTTAAAGCCATGTTTGTTATTCTACAATGTATCAAGTTCTGAAATGGGTCTTGTTGCTATTAAATACTAATCAGTTAAACAATCACCACTTTTAGATACTTAACATGCAAAGTCTTATTTACTCTGATGTGGGCCAGTTCCCAAACTGTAAATCTGCGGTATTGTGACTTTTGAGCCTTCACTTAAGATGTTTTCAGACTTGACAGTTTTGGTTTAATTAAAAAGAACTGTGCTTCGATTGCTCTGTTTCAAGTGCGATTCGTTACAGTAAGTGTGGACGCTCACTTTCGAACTCTGGTGTGCATCAAACAAGCCGGCCGAAACTACATGAGCAGGTGGGTCTTGGTTCATTTCTAAACAAACTCTGGTGCAGTTTGTTTCAAGTGTGAATGCATTTAAAGAACCAAAAAAAAGGAAATCTAAATGAACCGAACACAGGAAGTGATATCCCAAGATATAACAATCACACAGCGAGGGAACGGAGTTTGTTAAAAAACAAACAATGAACCAAGGACAGACCTCCTAACAGCATCCCTCTGTAGCTGAGACCTTCTCTGTTTCATGCAGTAGAAGAATTTCTGGTGCTGTTTTGACTTTATTCATTTTATCACCTGTCTCTGTGTTTCCAGTTGGTAAAACTACTTCCAGGTAAGCACACACAATCCCTGTATGTGCATTAAGTCCAGCTGAAGACTCTGACAACTGGCTCACAAAATAAAAGTCAGACGTGTCAAATGTCACTTTTTTACTGGCTTTGGTTCAATTGTAAGTGTGTCTCTATGAACTCACACCAAACCTGGACTAAAATGTTACAGTGTATCATTTTGGGTTATTTGTTCAGGACCAAGGGAACCAAGCTACAACTTTGAAAACACCCTTAGAGTTAATTTAAGGAAAGGAGCAGGCTCAAATCCTTCTTTCAGTGTTTTAGATTGCTGCTGTAGCTATAGCTTGTATTGACTCTTTACCTTTTTCTGTTTTCATATCAGATGTCATCTCAATTACTTTGTTTAGTTTTGGTAGCAGCCGCCCTTTGCATCATGATGAATGTACCAATAGATTTGGTGTATAAATACTTGGAATAAACAGGTTTTACACAACCGCTTCACCCTGATTGACTTTGGTGGGTTCAGAGCCTATGGAATCATTGGGCACAAGGCAGGAACACACATAAAAGTGACAGGGCCTTTGCTGTCGCTGCACTGAGACTGTGGAACAGTCTACCTCTGGACATTAAGTCTGCATTTTCTGTTGATGCTTTTAAGTCTAGGCTTAAAATCTATTTTTATTGACAAGTTTTTGACTCAGTAAATTGATCATTGTTGTATTTTTATATTGTCCTTTTAAATGGTTTTGCCTGTACAGCACTTTGGGTTAAAATGTGCTTTATAAATACTTACTTACTTACACTCTGGAGAGAGCACCAGTCTCTTATGGAACATTACACACTCACACCTATGGACAGTGCAGCACAACCAATCAACCTACCAGCATATATATTTGGACTGTGAAAGGAAACTGAAGCACCTCGTAGAAACTCAGACAGACACATGGAGAACAGTTCTTAAATTTACTTATTTTAATAGGTTTTAACATACTCCGTTCCCTTTGTGTAATTATTGTTATATCTTGGATGCTTAGTTTGTTTAGAAATAAATCAAGACCCACCTGCTCATGTAGTCTGTCGGCTTGTTTGATGCGTTCAAAAGTGAGCATTCACACTTACTGTAATGAATCGCACCCGAAACAGAGCAATCAAAGCAAAGTTCTTTTTAATAAAATTGTATTTTATTTTAGTAAATTTTGTGTAGGATATTAAGCAAAATATACTTGTGAAATTCACAGGTCCAGTACTATTAATTAGCTAAATTTACATTAAGAACGGCATTTGCATTGTAACAGACCAGTCTGGTATCTGAAATTTATAAACAAGGGTTTATATCATGTACATAATATTAAATCAACTAAATTGTAAAAGTGTAAAAAATACGTTTTTTTTACACTTAGTCTGTATATTAAATTCAGAATCCATAAAAATGAAAAAAAAAATGTGCATAAATTTATTGCATTAAGCCTAATGTCTTCTCTTTTTAATGCAGTTTTCAGTGGCTGTGTAGTAACAGTATGAAATGTTCCAAGCATTGAATGTGTGTTCTGTTTGTGTCACACCAGCACAGTGTATTTATCCAGTCATTCAACGGTACCAGATGAAGGTTTCAGTGACATTGTCTGTTATCATCTGTTCACTCACTGCCTCTGTCCCTCTCTTGCCCCTTCTCTCTTTCTCTCTCTCTCTCTCTCTTTCTCTCATTCTACATCTCTTTCTCTCTGGGCAGGCCTGAGACGCAGCAGAAAGTTCCATCCGCTCCACCTCCCCCTCCTCCTCCACCTCCCCCACCTGAGCCAGTCGCACCCCCAGAGCCAGAAGAGGAGATTTTGGGCTCTGATGATGAGGAACAAGAGGACCCAGCAGACTACTGTAAAGGTATGAACTCCCTGCTCACTCTGTTGTACAAGTCTTTGGCACAATTTATTTTATTTATCATTTTCTTCATTGTATTTTTTCAGAAAAACTGATTAACATGTGAGTACTAATATTGCTTTAGAAAATTGTTTTGTTAATAAATTGCCAGTTATTTGAAACAAAATGCTGAGAAGTATGTGTTTCCTTTGTGTGCCTGAATTACCATCCCCTATTTGAAAATTTGTAAGCACTTTAGATCAGGGGTTCCTAACCTTCTTATGACCATGGACCAAATGACAGGTCAGAGAGGATTTCCACCGCTCTTGCTCAAATTTTCTCTGTCTGCAATTAAGTTTTCCATGTACTTACCAAGGGTGGCACGGTGGTGTATTCTGCCCGTGTCCAGGTGGGTTTCCTCCAGGTGCTCCGGTTTCCTCCCACAGTCCAAAAACACACATTGGTAGGTGGATTGGCGACTCAAAAAAAGTGTCCATAGGTGTGAGTGAATGTGTGCGTGTGTGTTGCCCTGTGAAGAACTGGCGCCCCCTCCAGGGTGTATTCCTGCCTTGCGTCCAATGATTCCAGGTAGGCTCTAGACCCACTGCAACCCTGAACTGGATAAGCGCTTACAGATAATGAATGAATGAATGAACGAATGTACTTACCAAGGGTGGCACGGTGGTGTATTCTCCCCGTGTCCACGTGGGTTTCCTCCGGGTGCTCCAATTTCCTCCCACGGAAACACACATTGGCAGGTGGATTGACTACTACAAATTTCCCTAGATGTGAGTGTTAAATGCGTCAGACAAATTTCATCGTATGTTGTACAATGACAAATAATTGCACATTATCATGCTAATTAATAAGTTTTCATAAAAACCTTAGAGCGCTCGTAGGTATATTTTAATAAGTCAATACAACTGTTGAAAACTGTCTGTTTTCAATTCCAAAGCATCTCTCAGTGTATGCTGTCATAATGTCTGCAGTTGCTTGCATCTGCAAAGCAAAAGGAAATAAACAACAGCTAAGTAACAGCTGGCTCATTATTGCTACTTCTACACAAAGGGGATTTCATTAGACTCATTTTGGTGATGGTGTTGATAATTTGCCTTCAGATGTAAGAGGCTAGTGCTAAATGTAAATATATCTAACACCAAATCACTGTTACATTGTTCTTCCCTCAGCATTGTAAATTTGACCACATTTAGCATGGCAGATGTGATCTTCATTTTACATTAGCTTATTATATGCAGTCTTTGCTTCTTCTCACTTTGAGAACAACCTTGAGGTCTGTTGCCAGACCTATAAAGCTGCCTGCTGATGTGACACATCTGCCATATTGAATAAAAAGGAACATAGAAGAAGATGAGAGAACAAAGAATGACAGAGAGAGAGGCAAAGAGAAAGAGAGAGAAAGATTCTTGTTTTTATTGCTTTGAGACATCAGCTGCCCTTTATATTGTGTAACAAGTGGACAAGTGGAAATTTTGTAAGGCAAGCCATTAACCTTATTGAAGTTACAGAAATAGATGTTAACACCTTTTTTCTTTTTTTTGTTTTTACAAGTTACTTTTTTTTTGTTAAAAAGTTTTCTTAAGGCTGCATCATATTTTCACTGCTCTTATTATTTTATTCTTAAATCATATTACTTATTAAATCTTAAATTATTCAATTACTTATATATTCAAACTTTTTGAAGTGTATTCTTTACTTTTATTGTACTTACCAGGTGTTTGTCGTTTCTATTTTATCAGCTACGCTTAGCATGTACATGCACTTTGTAGTTCTCCAATTACAGACTCTAGCCCATCTATTGCTCTGCATACCTTACATTGTTAGTCCCACTTAACACTGTTCTTAAATGATCAGGGCCTCCACATGACCACCACAGAACAGATATATTTGGGCTGTAGATCATTCTTAGCACTGGTGGTGTGTGTTAGTATGTGTTTCATTGGTATGAGTGGATCAGATGCATCAGAGTCACTACTGGACAAACAGTCCATTATAATATTCTGACTGATCGGTGTATAGCTATGTTGTATATCTGTTTTTATTGAGAACTGTTAAGTAATGCAATACTTGCTACACATTAAAATAAATATGCTGTTTATACATGTACAGATATATGACATGTACAAATTTATTTTCTTCTTATTTATCTTTAGGAGGGTACCATCCAGTAAAGATAGGAGACTTGTTTAATGGGAGATACCATGTGATTCGAAAGCTGGGCTGGGGCCACTTCTCTACCGTCTGGCTATGCTGGGATATCCAGTAAGTCACCATGGCAACTGCATGCAAAATGACACCCTGGCATGAATGCTCTCACACACATATGCATGCACGCATACATACACAAACACTAACACTGTGTCCCTGTAATGCACCTGCACTCTTGTCCAGCAGGTGAGTTAACGGCAGTATCATTGTCCTAGTGTCACATTTCGGTTCCCATATCTGTTTGAAGATCTGCTTCTCTCTCAATTAGAATGATAGCTCATATGTCATCCTGGAAACTCACGCTCAGCACTTTGCTGCATTTTATTTTATTTTTTTGTGCTGCTGGTAGTAGCCTCACTTTTATCTGTCCTCCATACCCCATGACCACAAAAAAAGAAAAAAGAAAACACTATACACAACTGAACCACTGAACCAGCAATTAATTACAAGTTACTGCCAACAAATAGGGTAATCTTTCGTTAATAAACAAGTAAGAAATAGGTGTGTGTGTGTGTGTGTGTGTGTGTGTGTGTGTGTGTGTGTGTATGTATTATATATATATATATATATATATATATATATATATATATATATATATATATATATATATATATCACTTATTATAATTACTTTTTTTATATTCTACAACACCTTGTAGATGTCAGTACAGCAGTGCTACTTTCATCATTTGTAATATTGCAAATAATATGCTTCAGTGGTATATGGTGTAGTATATTTCTGGTGAGGACTATAGAGTGTGATGTATGGTCATAGCCACAGGCAATTTCATTCTGTTTGCCATGTGGGTCAGTATGAAGCCAAAAACCCCATATGGGCGCTCGCTCTCTCGCTCTCTCGCTCTCCTGCTCTCTCTCTCTCTCTCTCTCTCTCTCTCTCTCTCTCTCTCTCTCTGACACACACATAACTCACATAATCACACACTTACACAAAAACAAACACATACACACTTGCTCTCTCTCTCTCTCTCTCTCTCTCTCTCTGACACACACATAACTCACATAAGCACACACTCACACAAAAACAAACACATACACGCTCTCTCTCTCTCTCTCTCTCTCTCTCTCTCTCTCTGACACACACATAACTCACATAAGCACACACTCACACAAAAACAAACACATACACACTTGCTCCGTCCAGCATTCACACTTCATAAACAGTTACAGCCCAACTGTACAGTGAATCTTTTTTTTTTTTTTGTGCGTTCTGTCCACAGAGGAAAGCGTTTTGTGGCAATGAAGGTGGTGAAGAGTGCTCAGCACTATACAGAAACTGCACTGGATGAGATCAAACTACTTCGATGTGTGAGTAAATCATAATAGCACAAGTTGTGGACATTAGCAGTTGCTATAATACATTAAATTAAACTCTTTTTTTTATCCAAACACTTTACCCAGTATCCCACAAATAAAATTATGTTGAACTGTGGAGTAAGTTAGTCTAGATCTAGATCTAGGTCTAGATTTGTTGTTAAGGGAGAAGCGAAATATAAAGAAATATAGAGCCACCTGCCCACTTGCCACGTTTTTGTTTCCTCTTGTACCACATGTGGCACAGCCTATCTTGGTCAGCTGCATCAGAGGACACAAAGGCCTCAGGCCCTGGTACTTACAACAAGCAGTTCTATATCTGCTACTAAGAGTGTAAACAGAACAACCATATTCTGTAGTGTTTATGTGTAAGCATGGATACATGCAATGCTTATATAAGAGAGATTTTTTGAGATATTTCAACATGAAGGTATATTTAGGGTTATTTTGTCCAGCTCAGGAGAATTTGGTGCATGCACACACACACACAGACATTTTATGATGTTAGTGTTAGGCTTAGAGAATAATAATGATTTTGCATCTATTGTTAAATACAGATGTAAATAAAAGTGATTAAACTTTCCAGTATAATAAGCTACAGTTTACCTAAAAAGAGATCTACTAAATTAATCAAAATATTTTTATTTGAATACATTTATTTATAACTAAACAGGTTAAAAAGAATTCCCCTCTTCAAACTTGCACTAGAGTAATTTGCACTGCCACAGCCTCCTTTTCAATCAGCTTAAAATATCGTCTGCCAATGGATTGTCTGCCAAGTTTTAAGTCATGCCATGTGTGTATCTATTCTCATTCTAAGCTAAGTTTCTAAACATTTCTGAAGGTTTTGGTAATTTGATCCATTGTAGAGTGTGTGGTGGGTAATTGTATACTCCTCCATCTGTCTTTTGTGCCTCTCAGGTACGTGAAAGCGACCCAAGCGACCCTAATAAAGACATGGTGGTTCAGCTTATTGATGACTTCAAAATCTCTGGGATCAATGGAATCCGTATCCTTCTCAATGTCTGTGTGTGTTTGAGTGTGTGGGTATATGTTGCTCTCATATACAATAATTCTGTTACTCCCTGTAACTCACTCTCATAGATGTGTGCATGGTGTTTGAGGTCCTCGGCCACCATCTGTTGAAGTGGATCATCAAGTCCAACTATCAGGGCCTGCCTTTACCATGTGTAAAGAGCATCATTAGACAGGTATAATCATACATAATTTGTGCAGGATTAAGCATATTAAAACATGAACATTATATAATATAAATATACCCTAATAGTACAGATTATTTGTATGTCATTTTTGGATAGCCTAATAATTAATGATTAATTTAGATGTAAAGAGGTAACTTTAACAGGATTGCTCTCAAAGGCGATAAGGACCTGCTAAACTAACATTTCCATGCTGAGGCTCACAGATACTGTCTCATTTATTTAGTTTTTTGTCCACCGGCTCATCCAGTGTTTCTTCTGAAATGCAGGGTTTTAGTAGGGTGCTTGTCTCCCTTGGCTTGAGTAACAGTCACTAAAGATTAAAGGATCAGTCATTAGGATATTTACTGTACTTAGTCATAAGTGATTATAGATTAAGAAAACAATCAAAGCTAAAACATTGCTGCCTCTCACAGCATTGCTAAAGCAGAGGTCCTGCCTGCCATCCCGCTCTCTGTCCAATCATTTTACAGTCCATCATGTGGCCAGGTCTAAAGTGTCTTACAGCCATGAAATGACCAAGTGAACAGAGTTAATGTTATATTTTTACGGACCCAAAATGCCCCACTGCCCTTTTAAAGAAAAAAAAAAACTCCATGACCAGGGAGAGAGTAAAATGAGAGGAAATACTGGCCTTGTGTTTGAAAAATTGAGGCAGTTTACAAGCAACAACACCACTGAACAGAGCCAGAGCTGGATAATTTCCTTCTGAACAGGTAACTTGTATATATATCCTATATAAGTACAGACGCCTATGTATAGATTTAAAGGAGTAAAGGCCATAGGTTTTGTGTTTTATATAAAGAAAGTGAGGCATAGTGACGCTTGAAAGGTGTTAGGATTGTGTTTTTTGTTTAATACAAAGATGGCGAATAACATGATTGAAAGATGTAAATACCATTGTTTGTTTGTTTTAAAGATATTGATGCAGATTCATGTGTATTTATCAGTGGTGTGTGTATTTAACAAATTAAGGAGTAAAAATTGTTGAATTTAAGGTAGAATGGAGAAATCAAGCTTGGTAGTACACAGCAAATATAAGTGTTTCTCTAGTAGATGTTTTAGTCACATGATTTATACTCCGTCGTGTGTTTTAAATTAATAAAATGGGAAATAAGTGTTTCAAAACAAGTTGTGTTTATAAACCTAGCGCTAGCTTTAGCTTCGCATAGCTGTATAATGTGGAATTCAGTAAGTAGCTGGTAACTCTTAAACGGACCCAATGCTTGAATAGGAGGCAAGGGTCTGCCTTCTTAAATGACATATATGGTTGAAGAGAAAATAACATTAGCATTGTCTAGTCTAAATTTTAATGTGGTTTACACATTAGCGATACATTCTTAAATGCAGGGAAAACGGCAGTGACTCTAAATATTTTTGCCCTCCACTTAAGTAGGTAAATGTGTAGTGACATTACATACAGTTGGTTTGTGTGTTTTAAACAGATAAAATGGAATAACAGTTGTTTCGAAAATCTTCAAAAGCTATTGCACTAGCTGCGGCTCTTAAGGTGGAACAGAGAATTCAGTAACCTGGTGAATAACGCCATTAGGACTCCTAAACCGACACGTGAGGTGGTACGAAATGTTTGACGACGAAAATTGTGGATAAGCTCTGCCTCCTAAACTACATTTATGGTGGAAAGAAAAATCGATAAGTAACACCAGCCTTATCTAGTCAATATTCCAGGTGGATTTGGAAAGAAAATCATTGTAAATGTAGGAAAATGGTGGAAGCATATTTACTTTTTTTGCATAGATAGATGTTTTAATAAAATGATGAAACTGTGTAAATGTGTTGATTATGGCACATTCTTCTTAGCTCTAACGGTCCAAGCTCTTAAGCTTGTCTCTTGCTTGTTCGTTCAGTTTTCCTCAAAACTGGTCACGCTTCACGTCTAGGGAGGAGGAGGGGAAGGAGGCAGACAGCTCTCTCCACTGTTTTGAAACCATTTTAAGCGTTTGGTGTCAGTATTACATATTGCTCCTTTAAAGAAGTCTACACAAAATGTTTTGGGTTAATTGCTATGAAGATTAGATTTCATTCAACCAAATAAACATCAGGTACAGATGTTAGATGGTAATCCTTTCTGGGTCACAGATGCTACATCATCTCATCCCAAAGGTATTGTATGGAGACTCACTCCCAAAAACAGTTCCACTGCTATACAGCCCACTGTTGCAGACTTTTTACCCCTGTTGCCCACACTTGTTATTAGGCATTGTGAAATTAGGCTCATGCCCAGAGCATCCGATTTTATTGGTGAAGCTCTCTTGTGAAAATTTCCTCTGTGAATCATTAATTAGTATAAGTGTCTACAAGTGTTTGGAAGTATAGTATATAAAGTAAACTGATATACATATTGTTTTGTATTTGATTGGCAGGTCTTGCAGGGTCTGGACTACCTCCACACTAAGTGCAAAATCATACACACAGACATCAAGCCAGAGAATATCCTAATGTGTGTGGATGATGCCTTTGTGAGGCGCATGGCTGTTGAGGCCACAGAATGGCAGAAAGCAGGAGCTCCCCCTCCCTCCGGATCTGCAGGTATTCCCTTTCTCTTCACTTTCAGTGTATCTTATAATCTCTCTCCTGTTTTCTTCTTTCTCTTTCTCTCTCTCTACATATTTATGCATTCATTTATCTATGCTTTTTTTGCTTTTCCAATAAGAGGCTCATTATTGTGTCATCATTATTAAAATGCTTATGTAAATAAGCCAAAGTACAGCTCAATATACAGGGCTCATTAGATCTCACTGGATTGGAAAGTACTAATGTTCAGTTCATGACAGTTTTAGCATCTGAACACCTCTCACTACTCAAATATTGCTTGTTAATATGCCAGACAGAGGATGAGAAAGAAAGGAAAAAAACACACAGGTGTCTGATTCAAAAATCATAAAGATATACTGTGTAGGCAGGCACACAGGCATAGTCTGACTAATAGGTGTTTTGTAACATCATTTGTGTGAATATTTAACTGCCTGCAATTGTAATGTTAGGTTTACTACAGCTATGACAAGCGCAGCAGTTTTTACAAATCCTTTTAAATCCAGGGAAGGTCTCAAAGGAGCCCTGTGCTCAATTAGAAAGTAATGTGGTTTGCAGGTGCAACATTTATTTAGATCTTTTGCATTAAAGATAGAGTGTACAACACAATATTTGCTGGGAGAAATGTTATCATTCTACTTTTTCATCATAGATATAATTTTAAATTCCACTTCAAACAAGTGTACAGTGTGTGTGTGTGTGTGTGAAAAATATACTCAGTTACTCAAGATGATGTAAGGACTGTACCAAAAGTCTGTTTATTTAAATAAATATTTCCTTGTTGTGTTTGATGAGAGAGATTTCATATTGGATAAATGTAAATAATTCCACAAAGAGACCTAGATTTTGTTTGCTTTTAAATATTAAGTTGCAGTTACACTAATCACTATTCTGCTTTGGGTACACTTAATGTCACTGACTCAAATAAATCTGCACAGTTAGGAAGACTAGGACGTTTGGTGCACCCACCAAAGAA
Organism: Hoplias malabaricus; assembly: GCF_029633855.1. Taxonomy (NCBI): domain Eukaryota; kingdom Metazoa; phylum Chordata; class Actinopteri; order Characiformes; family Erythrinidae; genus Hoplias; species Hoplias malabaricus. Next base: position 33,849,714 of record NC_089803.1, read on the forward strand.
TCTGTTCTTGTATCCAACTGCAGAAATTATTATAATTATTATTATTTTTTTAATTTTTTTTTTTTAACACTTAAGCATTTGCCCTCTGTCTTGGTATTTAAGGCAATATATAGACTGATTAGCTGTACTAGGTGCATGCTATTACTCTTTTTATATTGAATCCTTCTCCATCCAAAGTCAGATACTGTAAGTGTACACATTTCTTTATTGAACTGTTGGAACAAAGACCAACTGAGACTGGTCTCCTTTAGCGCTAGTCTTTAAGGACAAGCTGGTTATAGCCAAACTGCCTGTGTGGCCTCCAGCAGGGCCTTACTACATGATTGAGTGAGGCAATGACGAGAGCCTGGCATCAGAAATAGCAAATAGCATTAATATGGAACTGGGACAGAGAGACTGGACAGATTTTTCCTAGTTATATAAAATCCTCCTTTAACTTGTACTCAGAAAGAGTCTTATGGGATCGTTTAAATATTATAGAGCAGCCTACAGGGAGAGATAATCGAAATAATCTATAAATCAAAGTAGTTTCCAGCTTTGTGCTTTAATAGCAGTAATGAGGTGTCGTAAAGAATGAGGCTTGTGTGGGGAAATGTGTGGTTTAAATTACCTGCTGACTCTTACTTTCTTTAATATTTTTAATTGGTCTAATTGGTTTTCTTCTCCTCTGCAGTCAGCACAGCCCCCCAGCTCAAACCGGTAAGTAGCCTTATCAGCCTTAAGACCCCCTATGTAGCCCAACCTAACTGCTGATCAATTAGCTCATTGCTAATAAAGGATTGTATTCTCACCTGGACAAATAGAGGAATGTGAAGTTTCTCTCTTAAATATGATGCCCTCTGCAGGTGGGGAAGATCTCAAAAAACAAGAAAAAGAAGCTAAAAAAGAAGCAGAAGCGGCAGGCAGAGTTGCTGGAAAGACGCATGCTGGAGATTGAGGAACTAGAGAGGGAGGCAGAGAGACAAAAGGCCAATGAAGGGTTAAACCTACCGCCAGGGCCTGCACTAGCCCTTGGAGATAGTGAAGATGACGACGATGAAGATGAGGAGGCAGAGGAAGAAGAAGAGGTAGAGAGGGAGCGACCTGTCAGACTGACCAACCACACATGTGAGTGTACAGACTGATTCATACCATGATACTGTCCAGATCACAGGTGTTTGCTTTTGTGGACTTGTGCATCTTTTCTCCTGAATTGGCTTTGGTTGATGTTGATTGCTATGAAAGTAAACATCCTTTTATTTTTAGTCACTGAATATTATGTAAAGGGTAGTTATCCTCAAAAAACTGTGCAATCAGTACAGCCATCTGTCTCTTAGAGGGCCAAACACTGTGTTATTATTCTCCCTAATTTTCCATTTTTATCTGTGTGTGCGCATCCTGGTTATCAGCACCATCACATGGGCCTCTCCCTCCTCTAGCGCAGAGAGATTTAGCACAAGTGGGTCAGCAGCTGCAGGCAGTGCAGCTCAGAGGATTCTAGAAGGAGCCCAGTTCAGGCTTCTGTTCTCTTCTGTCTGTTTACTCTGTTTGGGCCTATCACAGCTCTTATACTGGATAATCACCTGATTGCTGTTATTTGAACTGAATTCAGTTATTTTGTACAGTTGTTCACTTTTACAACAAACTGAATGTGAATTTTATATTTTCAACTGTTGAGGTAAGGCATGCATATCAGTGAAATATATCAGTGCGTTTTTTAAATGCATTGGGGGCTCCTTGCCTTATTTCACGTTTGAGCACAAGTTACCTGTTTATATATGGTTATTGGTTTGAATTGAATACATGATGTTTAAAGACAACATAGTAAGAAAGATATTTGCCGTGGATTGTGGAATTGCTGTATAATAAAAGGAAATAAATTCACTGGTTGTGTGAAGTACCTATTTATAGCTGACATTTTTCTAAATGTGGTTTTGGGAAATTTGATGTACAAATCTGTTAGTGTATATAGAGGGGTGAATTGTGTGCATTGGTGAAATAACTCCACCTTTAAATTTTGGGCTAATCAGCAAATTTGTCCATTTTAGGTGCGTACTTGTAATAATTGCATACAATCAATAGTAAAAAAAAAAAGGTAATATATTTGTTTTGCAATTATTCTTCAAATGAATTAGTTTTATTTCAGTGACTCTTTGATTAAACTCCAATGATGATGAGATCCTTAGTTCTATTTTAAGATTAAATCTACTTACATAGAATGGAGTGGAAATGAATGAAGAGGGATGTTAATGGTTGTTAGTGCAGAGACAGGCAAGCCTCCAGTCTTTTCTCCACCCCCACATTGAGTAAATACACGTGCTTAAACACACACACACACACACACACACACACACACCTGCACGCACCTCACAGATGCGCACTCAAACATGCACATTCATACAGGCCATGACTGATACACTCATTTTTGAGAAATTCTTCTGCCCTCTCTCTTTCAGGTGCAGCACCAGAGCAACAGCAGCAAGATGATGATGATGATGATGATGATGATGATGATGATTGTGATGTGCCTCCCAATACACACACTCATGACAATGAAGATCCCTCAGTTGAAAGAGACACAAACACACCTACACATGAGCTGGTCAATAATCCTGCTAATGAGGAGGAGGAGGAGGAGCGAGAGGAGACTGAAGAGGAGGAAGAGGAGGAGAAAACAACAGAGGAGCAGGAATCTGAGGAAGGACAGGCAGAGGAAGAGGAAACAGAAGAGGGGCCCAAAGCTTTGCCCAAAGCTGATGACAAGCTGGAGCCAAAAGGAGATGAATGCACAAAAGAGGAGCAGCCTGAGCTACTCAAAGAGGAAGAAGGAAGAAGAGAAGTTGATGAAGAAGAGGAAGATGATGACGATGATGAAGATGATGAAGACGATGATGGAGAAGATGAAGGACAAGAACTTAGGAACTCTACCAAGGGCCACAATGATGTCCCAAAAACTAATGGTCATGTGATTCTAGATGCAAAAGACCATGATAACCTGTCTGTCCCTCTGCCTCCTGTGCCCACTCCGTCGCCTCTGCTTTGCCCCCTGGTGGAGTCTGAGATCAGCACCACTGACCGGGACGCTTCTGACGCCTCCTATGAGCTCTTTAATGGGGAGACAGTGAGTCTCACTAATGGGGCGAGACACCGTGGTACCACCCCACGCTTCCCTGAGCTGCCCCTGGACCCTGAACCAGGAGAATGTGCGCCAGATGAAGGAGTGCCCCCACTGAGCCCAAATGCTGACCGCAGCCGCACAGTATCATCCTCCAGCACTGGAGATACACCTAAAAGTAAGAACCGTTCACTAAAACGGGATTAAAAAGACTAATGATATTCTACAGTTCTAGAGTTGAGTGTGGTCATTACACTATGGGTTTAACTGGGCTGAAGTGCATTTGGGTGTTTTGTGAATGCAAAAGGGAGCTGAGCTCCAGTGCTCTGTGTAATTTGTTTCTAGAACAGTCTGTCAAATCCAGTTAACTGTTCTATGTGTTGAACTGCACTAACAGACAACTCCTAGATAGCTACTCTTCCCTCTACACACTCCCCTACTACCGCTCTATGATAATGAATTTTTGGCACTGTATGTTTATATAATTTTGCAGCACATTCTCCTACTCTTGTCCTACAAATTACTGAAATACTTTTTCAATTCTTGCAGTTTTTTCATAATGTTTCAGTTTGCTACATAAATTAGCACAGAAACCTTTAACTTAAATTATTGCATGCTGTTTTTCCCTTCTGTAAGTTATTTTAACACATTAAATGTGTAGGTAGTCTTGCTTGCATAGCTAGATAAAATCACTGCATAAAATCCAACACTTCATGTCTTCAATGTTTGATTTGAATGTATTTTTTATTAAACTTGACAAATGGCCAGCTTGCACATAGCTAGCTAGCTAAGGATATAGGTACACATAATGAAAACTAGTTTCAAAATAGCTGCTTTGTTATTGATTCTGAGGCTGATGTATTATACAATATAACTATAAATAAATACAGGGGTTGAAACACCTGTCATTTTAGTGTGGGATGTATCATGGCTAAATTGGACCAGCCTGGTGGCCAATCTTCATTAATTGCACATTCCACCAGTAAGACCATATGCATCCAATGGTTCAAACAATGAATCCTGAAGGCGGTGCCGTGTATCAGGATGACAATGCACCAATACACACAGCAAGACTGGTGAAAGATTGGTTTGATGAACATGAAAGTGAAATTGAACATCTCCCATGGCCTGCACAGTCACCAGATTTAACTATTATTGAGCCACTTTGGGGTGTTTTGGAGGAGCGAGTCAGGAAACGTTTTCCTCCACCAGCATCACGTAGTGACCTGGCCACTATTCTGCAAGAAGAATGGCTTAAAATTCCTCTGACCACTGTGCAGGACTTGTATATGTCATTCCCAAGACGAACTGACACTGTATTTGCTGCAAAACGAGGCCCTGCACCATACTAATAAATTATTGTGGTCTAAAACCAGGTGTTTCAGTTTCATTGCCCTACCCCTGTATCTTTCATTGCTAGTGTCTATGAAAGACATTCATGAATGTCACCACCCCATCTCCTGAATTCCATTTTAACCCCTTCAAATGTATTGGAAGTAAAACAATTTTTTTTCTTGGATACATAAGCTGGAGTACTGTTCTGCTATCACCTTTTTTCCTCTTTCACACAGCTAAGACTCGAGCAGCTGACCTGCTGGTGAATCCACTGGACCCACGCAATGCTGACACACTCAGAGTGAAAATAGCAGACCTGGGCAATGCATGCTGGGTGGTAAGATAAGCCAAAACAAATAAACATCAAATCAAACTGGAGCTATTTTATAGTTAAAGGCAATGTTCAGGATTTTAAGCAAAAAAACCCTTTTAAAAAATTCAGATGTTTCCAGGGAGAACTGCAGTCTCGCACAATCACATGTGTTGCCTTTAAATGGGATGCTGATTTTGGGTGCAGTAAAAATGTCTTTAACCTTCAGATTCTGCCTGCAATATAAACTTTACTTCTCTTTTTGGTGGATGTTCTAATAGGAGCCACGACTTCAGATTGTAGACTAAGTTTTTCATTGTAGCATTTGATTGTAATTTGTACAGTACAATTTTTTATCATTTTTGTTGATCAGACCATAAGTTCTGTATGAACAGAATTTCAGCTTCATTTCTGTTTCAGCACAAGCACTTCACTGAAGATATTCAGACTAGGCAGTACCGCTCCATAGAGGTTCTGATTGGAGCAGGTTACAGCACTCCGGCAGACATCTGGAGCACTGCCTGTATGGTAAGCCCTTAGCTTTATATCTGTTTGTTCATCCTTATTCCTGTACTATGTCTTTGGCAGACTTTAGCACAGAAAAGTAAAAGAAATGCTGATCAGTGAGATGAAAGCACCCACAGATATTGTTTCTGCCAGTCAGAATGTGTGAGAATGAGTGATCTGATTCTTTCTCTTTCAGTGAGCCTTTGCACATGTTAGCAAAGCTACTGTCAAGTCATCACAGAATTACCATAATTATGCTGCTTCCAACTCAGAAAAAAATACCATTCATGCTTAATTACCATCTCACAAGATGTAACCCATGTTTCCTAGTTGTTATTAAACTGGCTCTGAAAGTTTGTGACTCTTTATATATATATATATATATATATATATATATATATATATATATATATATATATATATATAGTTTCATCAGTTTCATTCAAAAAGTGAATCTTGTATATTATACTCATTCATTACACACAGACTGATATATTTCAAGTGTTTATTTCTTTTAATTTGATGATTATAACTGACAACTAATGAAAACCCCAAATTCAGTATCTCCGAAAATTAGATTATTGTGAAAAGGTTCAATATTGAAGACACCTGGTGCCACACTCTAATCGGAAAAGAGGCGAAGGGAAGGAAAAGATGTGGTAACAAAAAGTGTACAAGCATTAGGGATAACCGCACCATGGAGAGGATTGTGAAACTATAATTAATTCAAAAATGAGGGGGAGATTCATAAAGACTGCACACCAGCTGGAGTCAATGCTTCAAGAACCACCACGCACAGATGTATGCAAGACATGGGTTTCAGCGTCGCATTCCTTGGGTCAAGCCACTCTTCAACAAGAGACAGCGTCAGAAGTGTCTCGCCTGGGCTAAAGACAAGTAGTTCAAAGTTATGTTCAAATTTCAAAGTTAAGACACAGAAGAGCTGAAGGCCACTATCAGAGCAACCTCATAACACCTGAGCAGTGCCACAGACTGATTGACTCCATGCCACGCCACATTGCTGCACTAATTCAGGCAAAAAGAGCCCCAACTAAGTATTGATTGCTGTAAATGCTCATAATTTTCAGTTGGCCAGCATTTCTAAAAAAAAATTTTTTGTATTGGTCTTAAGTAATATTCTAATTTTATGAGATACTGAATTTGGAGTTTTCATTAGTTGTCAGTTATAATCATCAAATTAAAAGAAATAAACACTTGAAATATATCAGTCTGTGTGTAATGAATGATGATAATTATAAGTTTCACTTTTTGAATGGAATTACTGAAATAAATCAACTTTTTCATGATATTCTAATTTTATGACGAGCACCTACTATATACAAGCAGCCTTCGTTCCAAAGCCAATCCCCTAAAACTTGAACATGCACACAGCTTGAAAATCCACAGAGAAGAGCTCAATGTCTTATCTTCCAACACCGTCTACCTATGTCATGTCTCATTCACATGTAAGAAATCACCCAACAGCTTCACCAATGTTCACTCTGGTTTACTCTCTGGCTTAATCCTGCCTTTTTTCTTAGAAAGCCTTCTCCCTCCATCATTCTTTCTCTCACCATAAGTCTCTTCAGGCACAAGTCCCCCTCACAGTGGGGGGGCAGGGTGATGTAGTAGACAGGCAGGTAAATCATCCAGTCATTTTTTTTTTCAGGCCAATTGAAATGATTGGATGGGGATTTTACAGTTCTGTGACTTATATAGAAAAGAACTCTGTTTATTTATTTAAGCAGAGAATTAGATGTATTGGTTTTTGTCAGAATGACAGAATTCAAGAATTACAACAAAAACAATTTCAAATTGAAGTGACACCGGTGGTGTGCAGGTAGTGTCAGTGCCACACAACTGCAGGATCTCAGGGCCTCTGAGTTCAATCCCAATTGGTTGGCTGTCTGTGTGCTCCAGTCTCCTCCTACAATCCAAAAACACATGTTGGTAGGTGGATTGGCTGTGTGAAAATATGAGTAAACCGGTGATTATGTGATGCCCTGTGATGGACAGGCACACTTTTCAGGGTGTGTTCCTGTCCTGTCTTGAATGCAGCAGTAAAAACAGCATCTATAAAGTCTTTGATCCTGATCCAGTGACAGACTTATGTTTTTTCTGTTTGTCTTCTCTTTAGGCATTTGAGCTGGCCACAGGAGACTACTTATTTGAGCCCCACTCAGGAGAGGACTACTCACGTGATGAAGGTAGGTACTTTCTTTGTTATGATTCAAACAGTTCATTCAGTGTTGTAACAAGTTAGATTAATACTGTAGTAATTTAACAATATTGTTATAATTACTATCATATATTGGTAGTCGTTATGGATACATCTTTAGCTCCTCTAATGTATTCATTCAGTCTGATCCACTGTTAGTCTTCATTCAGTCCTCCTGTCAGTTCCTCTCCAGCCACTTCATCCACTATTCTTTAGATAAACATCCGATTTCTCATTGTCTTCAACTCAGTCTCCCACGTTCACTCTTTATCCTGTGTTTTCTCCTGAAGGACCAAATAACAACAACAACAACAACAACAACAACATCATCATGTTTCTCAGACTGTCACTCAGATTAGAACATTAATTCCTACCCATTCATATGCCCCTCTAGTTGCATAGGCCTGGTCCTTCTGCCAGTTCATTTTTTCTCCCCGATTCCCTCAGTCATACGCACCCCAACGCCTCAGGCCACACAGGTCTAATTAAGTTATGATATGACAAAGAATTCCATTAAAAAAAAAAGTAGCACGATCTGCGTTTGTCACTATACTATTAGTGTCTCTAACACTAGATTTTCTCTCTTTGTTCTCTCCGTCTCTTTCTGTCCTTTTTCTACTTCTGACTCTTTTTGCTTTTTCCCCTCATACCTTCCCACCTCTTTGCACTCTTCTCTCTGTGACTACTTATCCTCTTTCCCTTCCTTGCCCTTCCTCTCTCTCTGCTCTCTAGATCACATAGCTCACATCATAGAGCTCTTGGGCTGTATTCCACGACACTTTGCTCTCTCTGGAAAATATTCCCGGGAGTTCTTCAACCGGAGAGGTAGCTGTAGGAGCACTCTGGGTGGACGAGTACATGCACAGTCCTGCTTAGCACAGGCAGGCAGAAACTTATTGAAACACAGAATTGAATTTGAAGAATAATGCCAGTGTTATTGTAAAGGTTTATTCCCTATTTATTTTTATAAGGCTAGTCTGAGATACAGACTACAGAACTGAATTACACAACCAGAGTCATTTTTGCTTGTAGACATTTGTGGACTGCCTGTGCGTGAGTTTGGCTGCCTTGCATCTTCTCGTCTTCCTGGGTGTGGGTGCATGTTTTACTGATGTCTGTGTGCGTGTTTTGTTTTTGTTTCTGTTTGGTGTGGGTGTGTGTGCGTGTGTGTGGTGGTCAGACCACATCGCTTTGGTTATGGAGCTGTTGGGGAAAGTCCCACGCAAAGTCATCACTGCAGGAAAATACAGCCGTGAGTTCTTCTCAAAGAAAGGTAATGGAGCTTCATGTCCTCAGGTCCACAGGAAAAAAACATCTCTTATTCTGCTGAAGGAAAAAACTAAATAGACTAGCATGACTTTGATCCAACTGGACACGGGCTACAAGCAGTGGCTTAAAATCTACTTGAGGTAACAATGGACATCTGTAAAATGCTGAACCAGAAGTTAAGATGAGGAGAAAAACCTTCAGTTTATGGCAGGCCATTCCAGCCTCATCTGTGCCAGAGTGTCATCTCTATATATAAATAAGCAAGATCTGTTGTTCTGAATATTTTTCCTGGAATTGCATTCTCAAATTGAGATGCTCGGATTTCTCTGTCTGTCAAAGATAAAACAGCTCTGTGTTGGTAAACAAAGAGAAGCATTTATTACTAGTTGTTTCACAGCCCTGGTCCTGGAGTGTCCTCACTGTATTCACTTTGCAACACTGCATCCTGTTCAATTCAATAAAGAGAGCTGCCGCATGTACTCGGTGCATGATGGATTGTGTTGTGTCGAGAGCAGCTTCGCCATTCTACTTCCAACTTAATGCAAATGAGTATGGCTACTGTGCTGCAACTTGCAGATCACGCAGGAGTAGGTTGGTACATCATGCAAACCCCTTTCAAACAATGAATTCCTATACTTATAGGTGCATCTCAATAAATTAGAATATCATTAAAAAGTGAATTTATTTCAGTAATTCAATTAGTGAAATTCATATATTATATAGATTCATTACAAATAGTGATCTATTTCAAGTGTTCATTTCTTTTAATGTTGATGATTATGACTTACAGCCAATGAAAACCCAAAAGTCATTATCTCAGAAAATTAGAATAATCAACACAAAACACCTGCAAAGGTTTCTTAAGCCTTTAAAATAGTCCCTTAGTCTGGTTCAGTAGGCTACACAATCATGGGGAAGAAAATTGAGTGAAAGGAAAAGTGTGGTTAAAAAAGCACAAGCAACATGGATAATTTAACATGATTGTCAAGAAAAGGCCATTCAAAAATTTTGGGGTGATTCACAAAGAGTGGACTGCTGCTGGAGTCAGTGTTTCAAGAGCCACCACACAGACGTATCCAGGACACAGGCCACAACTGTCTCATTCTTTGTGTCAAGCCTCTCTTGACCAAGAGACAACGCCTGAAGCATCATACCTGAGCCAAGGAGAAAAAGGACTGGACTGTTGCTCAGTGGTCCGAAGTCCTGTTTTCAGATTTTGCATTTCATTTGGGAATCAAGGTCCCAGAGTCTGGAGGAAGAACGGAGAGGCACACAATCCAAGTTTCTTGAGTCTAGTGTGAAGTTTCACACTCCACAATCAGTGATGGTTTGGGGAGCCATGTCATCTGCAGGACTTGACACCTGTCCACACTGCCAAAAGTACCAATACCTGGTTTAATAACCACAGTATCATTGTGCTTGATTGGCCAGCAAACTCGCCTGACCTGAATCCCATAGAGAATCTATGGGGTATTTGACAAGAGGAAGATGAAAAAGATCAGACCCAACAATACAGTGAAGGCCACTATCAAAGCAACCTGGGCTTTCATAACACCTCAGCAGTGCCACAGGCTGATCGCCTCTGTGCCACGCCACACTGATGCAGTAATTCATGCAAAAGGAGCCCCAACCAAGTATTGAGTGCATATACTGTACATACTTTTCAGTAGGCCAACATTTCTGTATTCAAAATCTTTTTTAAATTAGTCTTGTAAATTATTCTAATTTTCTGAAATAATGACTATTGAGTTTTCATTGGCTGTAAGCCATAATCATCAACATTTAACATCTGTTTTTAATGAATCTATGAATGTTTAATTTTTTTTAATTGAATTACTAAAATAAATTCACTATTTGATGATATTCTAATTTATTGAGATGCATCTGTAGATATAGAAATGTCACATACTGTAGTCTGTGTACAATAGCCCCCCTTATCAATAAGGCATAAGTTACAAGACAGTATTTTTCACCTATACAATCATAAATTTGATAAATTTTACATTTAATTAATAAGTTTGGAACATTAGAACCAATCTTAATAAAATAGAACAACTGTATACTGTAATACAATTGATATGAATGTAGACTTTCAAAGTACCTTACTACTACTGTGGATACTGTACCTTACTAATACACTGGACAAAATAAACATCTCAAACATAGTGGAACATGATAATTTTATAACGCTAGTTCAAACAGCAGGCAATTCATAATTTCAATATGCGCCTGTGCAGCATATTCAGGAGATAGATATGCATATTCTAAGGAACATTTGCTGCTCCGTTTACATATGCACTCACCCAGACTTTACCCAGAGTTTGTACTAGGGCGCTAATGAGATATAGTTCTATTAAAGTCCAGGTTGAATGTTTGCGTTCACACATACAAATCCTTTTTGATAAACTCAAAGGTTTCTGTGCCTGTGTGAACGTGGCTAAAGACAAATGTGCTGCTGCAAGTACAAAATATAAATTAATTAAAATTAGAATGTTGATTAGAGACTGGGGTACAATATTATAGACTAAATAAAAGATGAGTGTCTTTAAGATACAAGTAAATTATGAGCAAAATGACACTTAATTTGCTTTGGTTGCAGACATGAAACAGGTTTTGAATCTAATTTTCTTCCTCACTCCAGTGTTCTCTCTCTCCCCTCCCTGCAGGCGAGTTGAGGCACATTACTAAACTGAAGCCGTGGTCCCTGTTTGATGTGCTGGTGGAGAAGTACGGCTGGTCAGCTGAGGATGCAGGCCACTTTACACACTTTCTGCTGCCCATGCTAGAGATGGTACCAGAGAAACGCGCCTCTGCAAGAGACTGCCTGAACCATCCCTGGCTCAACTCGTAGCACCTTCCCCTCAGATACTCAATCCCTCCCCCTTATGGCAGACTCCAGGACTGCACCCTGCTCTCAGCCTGGGGGGAAAAGAAAGAGAGAGAGTCATAAAGAGAGAGAGGGGGACTGAAGCTCAAAGGAGGGATAGATGTGGGCTAACACTGGTCTTGGGTTCCTGGTTCATACAGCTTGGAATCTGTATTCATATATTTAAATACTGATACCCCATCATGCACAAATACACACAAGCTTAGCTGGTGCTGACCATTAATTATTAAAATGTTTGTTTTTTCTTCCCCCTTATTCATATCAGTAACATAATGTGAGGTTTGTGTCATGACAAAACTAAATAGAGAAGCATTACACATTGAACATGTGAAGGCATGACCTTTCACGGATGCTGTGTAGTAAAGGAGAACACAGAGCAGCGAAACCTGAACACGTGTATGTGCTTCAATCGTGTGTGTGTTCAGATTCGTAAGCTAAAGGTAGACAATTGTGGGCATCTTCTGAAAGGCATGCACTTGTGCCTTGTGCAAAGTTTTTTCTTGAATGTCCTTGAATAGTTGAGATGCACCTTGAAATTATACCCTCATTGATTTTCCAATTTTTCACCTCCAAAAACCTCAAGGAATCTCAAGTATTGGCGTCACTGTTTTACACTGACAGTGTGTACTAGGTGTTGTGGAGAGCACAGATTATGTTCTGTGTTTAAAGGTTGTCATGCTTGCCAACGTTACTGCTAGTACTGTTTCTCATGTCTAACAGGAAGCCCACTCGACTCCCTCTCTGCTCTATCCCTCTCCCCTCTCTCTTCTTCCCCCCTGCCCCCACCAGAGACAGAGCCCCCTGAGCCAAGGTTCTGCCACAGAACTGTTTACAACCCTCCCGTGCCCCCCCCCACCCCACAAAATCCACCTAGAGAAAACCTCACAGCTTATACTAACCCAGAGCTGCATGCCGTTCTCCAGGCCCCTGCAGACACAGAGGGAACTCCCATACAGCAGGGGGAGCCACACATGCTGCCTCTGGGTTAAAACAAAATCATGAAATCAACAGTGTGAACAAAATATTAGATAAAAGAGACTTCTACAGACTGCTTATACTTAAAGATTTCACACTGGTGAGCCAGTGAAAACATGGAGAGGTTGCTGGCTAAAAAGGACAAGCAAAACAGTGTGCATTTCATCAGTTGAGATTCCTCTCCTTTGTTTGTTACTATCATTTTGTGCATTTCTTGAAACAGGCTGAATTCAGAGTCCTTGAGGGCGAGGGCGAGGGCTCTGGTCAGACCCACCTGCTGTTGCTGAAACTCAAAGCATTCCTGAACCTGCTGCCGCATATATGCTTCCTACTGTTGTACAATGAGGACAGATGCTTTTATTTATTTCTTTTTTTTTTCAGCAGTCATCCACATGTTTTTCTGGCAAGGCACATTCAAACCTGATCTGTTTTTTTTTTTTTTTTTTAATGGTAACCCAAACTCCTTTCATTCCGGAGTGTCTCCGTTCTGAAATGTGCTAAAATAGAGGTTGCATCCGAGGTTGTTTGTACATTTCCTCAGAGGATAAGCAGCAATGTATAGAGCTCAACCTGCCTGGCTTTAAACCAACATCTGCTCCACTGCATAGACTGAAATGCAGCTCATTGAAAAGAGAGGAGTCCTGCTGCCATGGAGACCCAGCGCCAGTAATACAACAGATACTGTTGGAATGTGAGGCTGACTGTCGCCCCCAGTGGCTGAAAGAGGGTAAAACACACACATAACACTCTCTCTCTCTCTCTCTCTCTCTCTCTCTCTCTCTCTCTCTCTCTCTCTCTCTCTCTCTCTCTCTCTCTCTCTCTCTCTCTCTCTCTCTCTCTCTCTCTCTCTCTCTCTCTCTCTCTCTCTCTCTCTCTCTCTCTCTCTCTCTCTCTCTCTCAGTGCCAATGCCACTCTTCCACTGTCCAGCTTCCTCTCATCATCACAGTTAGTCCAGTCGCCTATTTTCGCAATAAAAAAACAAATATAAATAGATGGTGAAATATTTTTAAAAACAATATTTAATTGATTTAAAAGAAAAAAAAATTCTGATGTTGTGACAGTGACCGAATTTCGTCTTATTACTGAGGTGATTGTGTTTTTTGTCCGTTTAGAGATGTTTTTATTTCTTTTGTAATTAATTATATGATTATAATGAACTATTATTACCATTCGTTCTTTTTTATTTGGTTGTCATCTTTTCCCTCTTTCATTACATTGAACAGTGCTGCTCTGTATGGACTAGTGTGATGGTGATGAAATTTATCAAACATTTTTGCAATAATAGTGATGAATTTTTTGCACCAAAAGCTCCTGATCTCTCACTTAGCCATGCTGACTGTTCTTCCCGACATTGACAAAATAGCATCTCTTCTTGTCTGTGTTTTTCATCGACAGATTTAATAAAATTGTAAATTAATGGAGTTATTTTATTTCTGAACTCGTGCCGCTGTGCTCTTCTCTCTGTATTTAGCGTTGAGAAATGTGAATTTCAGACAGCATTCAGCAGAGTGCCATGCATCCTGGACACAGACATTATGAAATGTGTGCAATTACTGGTCATTGTACAACATGCCATAACATGTCTTCTTTATTTAACCCATTTGTGGAAGTGAACACTCAGACATGCACAATTTGGAATATCACATCACCAAAACTACAGGGGCCGAGGTACATCACAAAGCACGGTCTCCTTGTTCACACCTGCAGGGTTGCAGCCCTTGTTTGTGGATTTTGTGTACAAGGCTAAACTTGATGGTGCTTTTCCACCACATGGATCCGGCACTAAACAACTCGACTCGCTTAAAACTTTTTTGGGGGATTTTTTTTCCCCAGGGCGCCTCTGCAAAATCGAGCTGATGATGCCGTGTATTCATGTGTTGTTTTTGTTTTTTGGACTGAACATAGCTCCGTGCCCCAGTTCTCACATTAGTTTTACTTGATGCATGTTCGGCTTTCACTGAAAATGTTTGTCAGCTATCAGCCCAAGGACCATATAAACCTCTTCAAAACACCCGAGGTGAAGTTATGAGCTGCTGTTGTGAGTAGTGCTGCAACTAATGAATATTTTGATAATCGATTAATCTGTCGATTATTTTTTCGATTAATCGATTATTAATCGGATAAAGAGGAAGACATTCAGTGAGAACTGCTGCTTGCTGTAGTGTGTAGATCTTCTTCAAAACAGTTTTGAAGAAGGCTGGACTGTTTTTATCTGAGGTGCAAGAGAATGTGTAGATATGAACATCTTTTTTAAGTTAATAACTACTGATCTAAAATGCAAACAAATTGAAATTACATGAATGGATATTGGGTGATGCTGCCATGTGCTGAGAATAAAAGGGAAATTCATCTAACACACATGATCAGATATTGTTAAGATATTTAAGATTTTAGAGAACTAATGTTGTAATTGTATAAGGAACACACAACCTGCCATTATTAAAAATTAGCGCTTACATGAAGAATTAGGGCGGCACGGTGGCGCAGCAGGTAGTGTCGCAGTCACACAGCTCCAGGGGCCTGGAGGTTGTGGGTTCGATTCCCGCTCCGGGTGACTGTCTGTGAGGAGTTGGTGTGTTCTCCCCGTGTCCGCGTGGGTTTCCTCCGGGTACTCCGGTTTCCTCCCACAGTCCAAAAACACACGTTGCAGGTGGATTGGCGAGTCGAAAGTGTCCGTAGGTGTGAGTGTGTGAGTGAATGTGTGTGTGTCTGTGTTGCCCTGTGAAGGACTGGCGTCCCCTCCAGGGTGTATTCCCGCCTTGCGCCCGATGATTCCAGGTAGGCTCTGGACCCCCCGCGACCCTGACGTGGATAAGCGGTTACAGATAATGGATGGATGGATGAAGAATTAACTCAACCGTTACATTAATTTTATATTTATCAATATTTAACACTATGTATTAAATACAATATTTAATATGTATGTAATGTAACATACACTTATAATGTAATATACACTTGGCTGTGATACTCAAACACTAACACGTAACGCCAGTCAGAAAAGACCTTGAAAAGGGCTTTAAATATATTATTTTTAAAAATGTTTGGATTTATTTTTTTTAACTCTGATTGTAACTGCCGCCACATTTAAGGTGGAACGGAAAACCCGCTAAATACAAGAGTGATATAAATGTACTAAAAAGGATCTTGTTTAACTACTCTAGCAGGCTCTAGTGACACTGAGTGAGAGAAAAAGTAGAATTAACTTACTATATTTAATCTCTTTCACACACAGCTCCAACAGGCTTCATTTTCAGACACTCATGCAGTGATGTTGTGCTGCCGTGCCATGCGAGATCAGCTGTGCACATTTTGCACCTAACGCTGTTCCTTGAAGGCGTTGATGTAAAGTGTTCCCATACTTTTGATGACTTGGGTCGTGCACTTTTCTCTCCGCTTGTGCTAACATTATCCTCTGCTGTGACCGCCTCCGCCATTTTTCAAACCCTTCTTCCAGAGTTCCTCACGTGTAGCAACTGTACCTATGTGTATAATAACTTTAGACCCAACTAATCGATTATTAAATTAGTTGCAAACTATTTTAACACTCGATTTTAATCGATTAGTTGTTGCAGCCCTAGTTGTGAGTCTGATTAAAAATAAGATTTTTACAAGTGGTGAGTTTGTGCTGGATTTCAATGAGCTATGCATTTTGTGTTGATAGACATGTCTCTCTGGACAGTCAGCACTTTTTATAGTTTACATGTCACCATTTAAATTACCTGGTTTCAGGGACCAGGAACCAGATTTGGCCAGTGGAAAAGCAAGAGTCATGCCAAGTGGAGTATAGTTGCATAGGTTCCATTCAGTGGAAAAGCACCAATAAAGAATCTGAAATCTATAGTGAGGGCGGCACGGTGGTGCAGCAGGTAGTGCCGCAGTCACACAGCTCCAGGGACCTGGAGGTTCGAGTCCCGCTCCGGGTGACTGTCTGTGAGGAATTGGTGTGTTCTCCCCGTGTCCGCGTGGGTTTCCTCCCACAGTCCAAAAACACACGCTGGTAGGTGGATTGGCGACTCAAAACTGTCTGTCCGTAGGTGTGAGTGTGTGTCTGTGTTGCCCTGTGAAAGACTGGCGCCCCCTCCAGGGTGTATTCCCGCCTTGTGCCAATGATTCCAGGTAGGCTCTGGACCCACCGCGACCCTGAACTGGATAAGCGGTTACAGATAATGAATGAATGAATGAAAGCTATAGGGAGGAGCTGGATCATCCCTCATTGTTTTCATTGGACTAGACTAAAACTGCCCCTCCGGATCTGGATGTGAGCGCACTCCACCTAGTGGATTTCTGGCTCTGCAGTGAGGAGTACTTGGGAAAACTTTTTAAATAGACACATGAAACAATATGAATGGACCAGTTTTACCTGGAGGGTGTGGGTTGAAGTCCTGCTCCAAGCGACTATCTGTGAGTTTGGTGTGTTCTCTGTGTGTGTGGGTTTTCTCCAGGTGCTCCAGTTTCCTTCCACAGTCCAAAAACACATGGTTGGTGAATTGCCAACACAAGAGTGTCCATAAATGTGAATGTGAGAGAGAGTGTGTTTCTGTTTCTGCTCTGGACCCACCATAACCCTGAACTGGATAAGTGGTTACAGATAACGAATGAGTTGAAATACTGTGCTTGTAATCTGCACTGTTTACTAAATTAGCTCATTTAAAAACACAGGTTGGTCGTGTGTAATACATGTGTTTGAACCAAGCTCCCTGGAAGACTTTTATGTCTGCATTTTTGACACCACTTATGTTTAGACTTTGTACACTTTAACGTGAAACGAAAGGCTGAGTAATTTCACAAACTATCTTCAGATATTAGCAGGAGTTGTGTTCTGATTGGTAACTCTGACACACTACACTCTCCATAGCTACACATTCACAAGAATCACCATCTACCTGTGATCATATAGCAAAATTCATGTATTTGCTATTAAACTAAGTTTTGCCCATTTATCAGAAAAGGAGCTTTTGTCAGGGTTTGGACCCCTATGGTCCATTATCTTATAACACAAAGACAACTCTAAGGCCATTATTTCCCCCCACACCTCTCAATATGCCAGAATTAGCCTGTAAAACATTGCCTACTTAGACTGAGAACCACACAAAAAACTACACGACACATCACCAGTGTTTTATCAGACAGACCCCAAAGCAACTCTCTAAAAGTTGGCTATCCCACATCTACAAATGAATTTTAAGTAATTGCCTATTCCTATAAAACCCCAAGATGTTAGAAAATTCCCAGTAGGCCTTTTTGTAGTAACACTTTTCTCCAAGATTAAATCCCTCAGCTGCTGCAGTCACAGCAGTTAAACTAATTTAAACTTTTTTTTGCTTTTCCAATTGAAAAATTTAACTTTATACCTGGAAGCAGGTACTTAGTACCCATTTGCTTCCATGCAAGCAATGTTGCTCCAACATGGTGCGTAAACATCAGAGCACAGATTGACCAGAAAGACTCTTGACAATATACAAATGGTTTGTGCTGAATGTCTCCATAAGGTTTTTAAACCAACTCGCAATGGCAGCTCACAAAATGCTCTGGTCAGTCTGGGTCCCAAAATAAAGGCAGAATAAATTTTACTGCAGCTGTTTTGTTTTTTAAAGCCCAAGGCTCCTGTTAGAGATGGTGCTTTGTGACCTCACAGGAGCTGCTAGTGGAAACAGAGACCATGGACCCCAAAGTGCAGCAGAGTATGTACCATGTCGTGGAAAAGTGTCACAAGTTTGTCTTGTCCAATATTACTCCTGATATGAAGGCAGCTAATAGTTTACACCCCACATTGTTTAATGTTAAAACCAACTTGTTTTAAAAGTGGGCACATTTTGGTCCTGCCCAAGCTAACCCCTGTGACAATGTTCCTCAAAGGATTACAGAAAACTCGACAATACTTATTACAGAATAATGTTCACATTAAGTATTCCACTCAGTGGTCTTAGCAGAGCCTGCTGGACTGCAGCCATGATAAACACTAGATTGATTTCATTGACTGATAAGGGTAAAGTAAATTAGACATCTTAAGACCTTCATTTAGAAGTTTAGACAATCTCAAGCTGCTTGTGGAACGACAGATTTTTTGCTTCCTTTATGTAAGGAGCAACACATGAGCCTACTCTCTGTATAATTCAAAAACTTATCAAAACCACTACATTTGGCCTGATGATACGGCTCTAGATCTTTGGCCACTTTGGAAACTCAAGTTTAAATTACTTCATGTAATTAACAATTTGGAAATTAAATAACTAAAGACAACTGCAACTCATTTTCCACAGTTTTATTACGAGATATATTACAAACGTCTAGACTCCTCGTGGAGTCTTGAAGTTCATGCCGACTATTGGCTGGGTGACCTGCAGGTTGGACAGACTGCCAAAATCCTGCAAGAGATACAAACAGAAGAAAAGGCTATGGCTCAAATTTCTCAAATAGCATTTGTCAATAATTACCATCTATAACCCACCAAATAACAGCAAAAACATTTAGAAAGCTACACTTTAATAAAACATTGATTTAAACTGCTACAACTAAAATCTACTAAACACACAGAAAACTGGCAGAGCAAGTACACTTAAGAAAATAAGTGAAAAACAGGAGTGAAGGGAAATGTCTGAAAGACACAGGGTTTGACAAGAACTTGCTGTCTAGCAAACACGGGAAAGACTTTCAGTTCACTCTCCCTGTAGTATCAATGACCTGGCAACCAGACACCAAAATCACTTTCGATACAGGGGTGCACACTAAATTCATAATGCAACCTACCAGAAGCTTAAGCATCTCCTTGGTGTCAGGATCCACCTCAATGATCTCTTGATCCAAAGCAGAAACCTGTAAAGAGAACCATCAGGCCATGTCAGTGTTCAGACATTTTTACAGAAACGCTGAACTTGAACTGATCAGTAGCGTTCAGCTGCAGATCATGCACCTAACATGATATTTCACATTTAAGTCCATCCAACCTCCAGACACTGTTTATATAATAACCTCTGAAACATGTATGAAACATACAGGGTTAGACAGGAACAAGAAATCCTGCAAACACGGGAAAGATTCAGCATTCTCTTCCTGTAGTATCAATGACCTGGCAACCAGACATGCCACAATCACTTTCGATACAGGACTCCAGTATCTGAGGTAGCAAATTTTAAAAGAATAATCTGGTGGCAAACGAATGAAACCAGTTGACGTTACACCAGTAACTATTAAGTTAAACTTCAGCAATATCAGCTGCTTTGAGTAATCAGCATTTACACGGGTCATTTTCCTCTTAAATATTCTCCATGTGGTTCCCAACTCATAATCACAGTCTACCAAAGAGTATGCAAAAATAAAATAACCTGTCTATACATTAAACTAGACTCCAAGAGATCAGATATAATCAAGCCAAGACAGATTAAATTTAGTCTATACCACCACCAAAACAGCTAGTCATCTTGGAACGTATTTGAAAATACTTGCAAGAGAAAGATGCAGAAGTGTGTGTCACTGTTGGACGTACCATTCTCAAATCAATCTGACAGCTGTCCCATGCCACAAAAAATGTCTAAAGCTATTTACTCTGATTCAGGAAAAAATACAAAATGTAGAGGGGAAAAAAACCCACTTAGGATGACTTAAATCTGCTAAGACTTTCATTCACACACACGATAAAAACTACACCTGGTTAAAATTAGGCAATATCCATACTTACAGGATTTCACCCCTTTAAAAACCTGACGTGACTGTGTTAAAGAGCTAAACTTTCTGGTTTCCTGAAAGTTATTCCAATATACCGCTGTAATATTTACACAATTAATTTGTTGCAGCTCCTTAAGCTTTTAAAGCACCCTGAATTCTTTAAACCATAGACTTCACTAAAACAACACTACATCAAGCTGCACCCAAGTTCTTTAAATAGCAGCCAGATCCAGAGCGTTTGCTGGCCATGTCACTGGGTTGGTGCGTCTTTTCTACAACTTTAAAAAGCTTAAATCTTTGCTCTGTGATGAGATGAATTGTCCTTAAAATGACCTGTTTATATCCATGGTAAGAAAAGTTTCAACAAAGCCTCGTGAGGTAATGATTGCCATCCTCACTGCACGTGAAACTCCATATAAATTACTGGGAAGACCTTTATACGCTGGCACAACACAGGACCAGACAAACGTTCAAGCATCAAGTTCGATTGTCCTCACTCTGCTTATTTTTAGTATGAATGTAATTGTGTTTGGGGCATTTTTCATTACATTAAAATTTGCAATTAATCATTTTTTTATTTAATATTTTACAAAGACGAAAAAGCTGTGTCAACATGTGGTCCCATCGTTTTTGCCACGGGTTGTAAAATCTCAGCAGCCAAAAGCCCAAACATACCTCAGGGACATAGTTGTCCCTCCTTTCTCTCTCCTCCTCCTGCAGTTTGATGGAGATGCCTCTGACTGGCCCCCTCTGAATACGCTTCATCAAGTGGGTCACATACCTGCAAATGCACAGACAACATTATTTCACATTCCTAAGGGCAGCTTGGGTTAAAGAAAAGCTGAGACTCAACTTGAGTTCAGGAACTGGACACTGACTCGTGAAGGTGTAATGATCTCTAAAGCAAATTCAAAACCCATCACAATTTAAAATGTCCTCAACACTCTACAGAAGCTTTAATGGGATGTTGTTAATATAAAGACAACATCAAGTTAGCACCTGATACTAAAGAAATTACATTTCATTAAAAGACTACACAGAAGGGAATATCAATGACAATCGAAAGAGGAAAGGACTGATCTCTCTCTCTCACCCTGCAATCTTGTTGCGGAGCTTCTTGCTGGGAATGATGGCGATTTCCTCACAGACACGCTTGTTGGTGTGGAAGTCATTGCCCAGGCGAGTGTAGTACTTCTCGATGATGACCCTTGCGGCCTTTTTCACCGTCTTGGTCCTGACTCGTCCCTGTGATTAGGACAGTGGAGAAAACCATCAGCAACATGGACACTCACTAGTGTGGGCTCTTCAACAGACTAGTACTCTTCAATACAAATATACTA
The DNA here is from genome assembly GCF_029633855.1 of Hoplias malabaricus. Taxonomy (NCBI): domain Eukaryota; kingdom Metazoa; phylum Chordata; class Actinopteri; order Characiformes; family Erythrinidae; genus Hoplias; species Hoplias malabaricus. The sequence goes on from NC_089803.1 coordinate 33,871,315, forward strand.
ATGAAGGTGCTTACACTGTCCTCCCTTGTACAGACACCATTACTATAGAACAGCTCTCTCCAGAATCACCCAGGCCACAGATAAAGGACATTAAACTCTGAGAACAGTTCTCTCTCAGACTAATCATAGGGCTTTCAACCGCAGAAAATAAAGTCCTGCTCCAGGGAACATGGGTTCTGTCATAATTCACACAGCAACGAAATGACTTGTGTGTGGGGCTAGTTTATACAAAATACCTGTTTTACTAAGTGTTTTAGCGTGTAACGCTTCGCTGAAGTCGAGAACATGCTGCACTATTTAAGGTGGACCGGGGAAACTGAAGCAGTCTGAAGGTGTGCTGTTTCGGACGCTGCCGTTGAAACATTTAAAAAGACAAGAGCTAGCCTGAGTTTTGAGCGTCAACTGTTCAATTTTCAGTCCTCGCATTATCCTGAATATCATCAGCAAACCCCGCAGCGGTTAATAAGCAGGCGAACGCCGTTATAAAGCTGTATAAAGGTGGGCTCTGTCAGTGTTAAACCCTGACCGGTTCCAGCTCCTCCGTTAGCGGCCGGCCGAGGCTCCTCGAACCGAAGTCGCACCGAGGATAAGACTGAGCAAATTTAAGTCACAAATTAGCGCCATCCTGGTCTAATACTCAGAAATACACACACAGCCACAACTCTGCTAAGCACTGCTGTGGCTCACCGCGCCCTAAAACCTGCACAGGAGGAGGATTGGAGCAGATTTTACAGAGAGTGAAAAAGGTAGGTACCCACCATGTTGGAAGAGGCTGAGCGAAGAGGGCCTCTCAGGGCTCCGAGGGAAGATTAAAGAGAGGAGCGGAAACACGAGGAGAGCCGCTCTGCCCCCTGCCGACCCGGAGGACCAGCCCTGAACCAGAGGGCGGCAGCTCTCTCAAGGGCTAGGGGTCTGCTGTGAGATTTCGCTACATAGAGCAGAATGGGACACACCGCACACCTCTGTGGTCAGTCAGCCGCAGGGGCACAGCTGCGTGTGTCTCGTTTAAAACCCGTTCAACAGGAGGAAGTGATTTAACCCTCATTTCGCCATAAATGAGGAATTAAGAACACATGAACTAATAAAAGCAGAAATTGTATAAATCTAAATTTTGCAGTTTGCCAATGCATTAACATTTCATTAAAGGAACACTGAAAATCCTGTGCAGTTCCTTGTTTAACACTATCTACAGTTGAATGGTTCATTAATATTACAATCTTTAAAATGTTTTCTACATTTCGTAAAATAAGCATTCTCGTGAGAAGTTGTGGAGGTCATATTGTTATCGTTTACTTTTTAAATAAAAATATTCCGCCATGCGTTATAATTACCTTGTCTGCTGCGTGGCTGACTTACTTTTAAATATTTACCAATGCCCTTTACTCGTAAAACACGTAATCTGGCTGTGACTGAAAGCGTTAGATGCTAAAGCTTTGGAAAGATCCTGGGGTATTGTGGGAAGTGTAGTGCTTATGATGATTTAGCGTGGAATGTTCTGTGGTTAGCCCTCCCCGATTGGCGTGTTACCTTCATGATTTTAGTGGAGCAGAGCAACATTTTAGTGGCGCAGTAATGACAGAATGACAGAATAGATGTCCAGTTCTTATGGATGTTATTGTTTCTTGGGTCTGCTTTGGCATTTGTTAAACATTTTCCTTCTAGGACAAAATATGGCTGGGTTGGGTGCTGGTAACCCTCTCGAAGCATAATGTGTTGGTTGTGTTTGTTATCATATTATCAGCTGATGTTTACTTAAACGTTTATGGAAGGAGTTATCCTTCTGATACACAGTGGTCAATTTGTCAGCCACTGTTCAATAGCCAAAAGGACACTCACACAATGTGTAGGTTATGAGAGATTTTTTTTATTGACATAGAAAAGGGTCCAAATCTGAGCTCCCTACTTTGGGTGTAAGGAATAAAAAGTGAGTTTTCAGCAAGGTTGTGTGCCTGTTCATATGTTGCTATACACAGAAGCCATGACATGCATTGTCCACCTGGCTGTCTGCAACATAGAAACTCTGAAATCTGGGAGGGGGGATAAAAAAAGAAAAAGAGTTCTTCACAATTGGAGCCCTTAAGCACAGATGATAAAGCATAAAAATACATTTTGGAAGTGACATTCAATATTTTAAAACAATAGAAGCTCATTAATTATATTGAATTATATAAAGTTCATAAAGTCCCGTTTGTCCAGACAGATTAAAAGTAAACTCCACCCACCAATTTCTAAAGAAATTCTGCATAATTCAGAATTCTCTGACATGTAAAGTAATTCAGTGTTCATGAAATGGTGCACTGTAGAGAAACATATAGACTCAGATTTTGTAAATGACACAAAATATTACACTAAGTACAAAACCTAATTCTGAAGGAGGAAAAAAAAATTGAAAAAATTGAAAACTGTGGAAATGTCCAGACTGAGGATAAAAATGTCTGGAAAAACAAACCTTTAGGACCGAACCAGTCCTCCTCCATAATTCTGAAACCAGACAACTGCTTTCACAGCTTTATACAGGTTTGATCCACAGTTTAAGAAGGAAAGCTAAAAAGAAAAAAAAAATACCTCAAGACCAAAAAACAAATAAATATTTTACATAATTTACAACAGGACATAAATAATATTCTGCAAGCACAAACATCATGACTGATCTCAGCATATTTATTAGTTCAAAGTCCATCGCAGTAGAGGTTTCAAAATGAAATAATGGAATGTATTTCTCACATCTCAAGCCAAACTTGCACTGAGTCATTTTTCACAAGGGTGCACTTCTCATACAATCAGTTTTTTTTAAACACAAAGCAAACTGTGTTCGGTCTTTTGTGGACCATTTGTAATCCTTATTATGTGAGGTTAAATCTGTGAATGGGAAGCCAGGTGATGCACTTTAATACTCTACGGTGGAAAGGTACAGCTGCCTCTCTTCATTCTTTTTTGATATAAACAGTGGCTTAAAGAAAAGACAAACCTGAAACAACCCTTCTGTTACCACCCTACCAGGGCATGTGTGTATATCTCTGCCTGATTAAACAGAGATAAAAAATACAAAAGGGTCTGTTCACAGCACAAATCACATGTGAAATTATCCTGATACCACTGGCACAGGGAGATTCCAACCTTTTTATACACTGCTCCTGTGAACTGCCACCTATTAAAAGGTAAAGCTGATACTGATTTAGCGACAAAGGAAAAGGAACAGACAGCTGTAATTAACAGGAGACAGAAAATAAAAAGATGAACACTTCAATAATCAAAATTAATGAAACCAACAAGAGTATTGAATATCCAAGTCAGCCAGGGTCAAAAGCCTTCTCTTATTCCTGCAGTATGTACAGCATTCAGGGGCAGAATGCAGAAACACTCTCACTTTCATACAAAAGCAGCTCAGTGTATAGGGGTGTTTTAGTTTCAAGCATGCCATTATTAAGAAAAATGGTAACAGAGGTCATTTGAGTGTAGTCAACTACTCTACAATTCCTTACGAAGACAGGCCCAGGTAAAAGAATGACAAGTGCATTTCAAACTCAAGTACATTTCAAGACTGGTTCAGTCAGTGATCAAAATAAAACCTTCATAAATTAACACACACAAAAAAAAATCCAAATAAAATAAACACATACACCACTTGCACACACTTGAGCATCATACTACACAGTTTTTACAGTTTGCAATATGGCTAATTGATGAGAAAAGCATAAATCCAGCCCATCCACCCCACCAGGAGGTGCCACTGAGACCATAGTGTTTCCAAACGAGGAAAAAAAAAAAACCATACACTCACACACAATAAAATCATGAAAAAAAAAAAACCCTGAGCACATACACTCACACACAGTGTACATGCACAGCTCACACCATAAAATAAATTTCATTTGAGGCATGGTTCATTAAAATACAAAATAAAAGTTTTGTTCAAGGCAAATATCTGGAAAAAAAAGGGCATTTCAATCTTTCTGACTGCATTAATCAACATGTGAAAGCCAAACAAGCAAAACATTAAAAACTACTGAAACAGTCGTAGAGAGTCGTTATAGTAGAAAAGTGTTGCAGCGAAGTTGATGCTATAAACAGGCAGCTGCTAATCAGATCATTCATGGAAAATTTTCCACATTCCCTCAAACACAGTTTGAGGACCAAAGCAGAAAAGATGCAGAAAGGTAAAAGTAAGCCTTAGATGTCCTGTCATTACAGCCAATGGCATCTCAGAGCCTGTGTAGATAACTAGGTCTTCAACACTATTCATTCCTTCTCCATCCTGTCTGTGTGGAAGCTTGGGCCCTCTAGCAGCCACGGCCTGAGTCATATATGTATCCAATACATTAACCCAGATTGATTAACAATTCAGCTCGGTGATTTGCCACAAGGTGTTTCCCGACAGTAGTAGTTTGCAGTCTCTCTCAATTTTACATATAAGATAGGGGGGCGTCTTTAAGGAGGTTATGTATTGGATGCAGAAATCAGAACAGGGTCTTTATTCAGAATCAAACAGCTGGTGAAATTAGCCTCTGCTGGGTGAGTCTAATTAAGGCATTGCACAGTATGGCCAGCAGGGGACCTAAGAACAGTGGCCTAAAATAATGTGAACGCACAAGTCCTTCCTTCCTGAAGGACAATGTGTTTGTCTCGCTTGTGGAGTAGCAATGAAAAGACTGAAAATTGAGAGTGTTCAAAATAAGACGGTATTGCACACTCAGCAGGTGAAATATTCTATATTGCAGCCATAAGCAATGCACTATGCAGCCTAGAGCTAAAAAATTAATGGTAATAAATTGGGTCCTCTCTTCATACAACTCTTGTAAACAAAATAGGGAAAGCCATGGGGAAGATCATGCAAACTACAATACGATTAAATACACAGTTTCATGAAATATGGCTTTTGGTTATCTAATCAAACATTTCACATGCCACAAATACCTTCAGGATAAATACTTCCATATATTGAGTAATCTTTCAGCTTTTGATCTCAAGGGACAAGGCAAAATCCTTCTGAGTGTTAGCCATCTACATCATAATCTTCCACTCATAAAAAGAGATATGATATGTATTGCACTTGTACATGCGATAATGTTTCGGTCCGCTGTAAAAGCAATCCCCTAATTGTGATTGTCATGAGGCGTTCGGGGGTTTAAACGCTATTCCAATTGTGCCCCTGAAAGATTAGAAATGAGACTTTATCTTGTGGTGACACAGAGAGTTGGTATTGCTGACTTTTGGTTTTAAATGATGATGAGTCAGTACATGGAATAAAGATTTATATTCAGACTGCAACGAACTTGCAGCAGAAAATTGTACAGTGGAGCATTATAAGAAGTGTGCTATGGAGTCCAGGTGTCACCTCCATGATCTACTCTTTGTCTACGTTTAAATAATTGAAATATTTTCTTGTGCATGGGACAATAACAAGTGAGAGGAAAAAACAAAAATTCGGGGCGGTGTGTCAGGGAAAGCTTCTGAGTAATTTAAATCATTCTGGGTGGAAGAGAAATGTCCATACCTAAATGTGACCCTGCAGAAGAAATACAGCATGATGGTCCTCAACTGACTGGCTCTCTACATTAGGACAGATCTTCATATATATATAAAAATAAAATAAAATAAAAACCAACAACAACAATCCCCACCCCTCCCAACAAAAAAAAAGACAAAAAGGCAGAATATAAAGAGTGCAAGGGGAGACACAGTCTTGCTGAGGTGCCCATGGACTGTTTAGGAGCTTGTCTGTACAGTCTAGGGCAATAAACCATCATGTGTATATGTTAGCCTTTTCAGTCCCAGCTTTAATCGGCATTCCCTGGAAAGGCTCACATCAGCAGTGCAGTGAAAATAAAGAGTATTTAATCTATTTGTGCCTTGGTGAACTCTTCTTCCGCTTACGTTTGAAGAAGCAGCAGCACCTTAGGAACAAAAAAAAAGATAAAAACACAAAATATTAGTTGCATGTGTAAAGGGGATATTTATATAATGAACATAATTCACAGCACAGACCCCACACAAGCGCAGCCATTGTAATTTATGAGAAAAGACGTCAATGGGTTTGTGAATGTCTTGACAAGATCTAAACAAAGTGCAAAACAAAGACCACAAGACAACTATAAAATGGCAGTTAATGAGAGGGTGTACAGACATGCTTTGAGAGAAATCTCAGAGCCCTGAAGAATGAGTCTGCAGTCTCTATATCAACCGTAATAGGTCAGTGAAGTTCATCTGCACGTAAAATTAATGCCAGAATAACTGACACTAGTTACCATTTACCAGTGTTGCAAAACAGCAACCAGATACATAACTGTAAATAAAAACAATGAAATATTGTTTTATTTGCCATTCTGTGAACCCATTTCCATTTGCTGGAGGGACATGATATTTAGAAAGATTCATTTTCACCACATTAAAGTTAGGAATGAGGGAAATGAGTCTACAGTACAATGCCCTGCCAGTCTCAGCCAGTCTCTGTTTGATTATTTAATACAGTCCGCGCTACAACCTGTGCTGTGCAGGTAAGTACTAGATTTGAATCCTGTCTGCCCATCCCTGGAGTGGGATGAGACCAGGAGAGAGAGACACTCACCACAAGTTGAGCATTTTCACGCAGCTACAGAAAGTGTAGAAAGAGAGATAGGGATTAATACTATACACACTAAAAGGTGGAGTGGCAAGACATGCAAAAGTGTAGGGTGCCAAATGCATCGCATGTACAGACACAAAGCAAGAGGATGGGCTATGTATAGACAATAGAAATGGGGCAATGCAAAAAAGAGCTAGACCCTGTGAAATCAAGAAGAGTGAATTTGAAGACAACAGCTTTACAAGACAGAAATAAAGAGCGAGGAGGAAAAAGCCATAAGAAGTGGGGAACAACATACTTAGCCTCATCCACCCCTTCCATATCTGCTTGTGTCGTTATTGGCGCGTTGGAATGGGCTGCTAAAGGGTCATCTGCATTCAGTTCTCCATTGGTTGAGCTGACCACCTACAGCATAAGTTTTGTCAATCAGAAAAAGAGGCTTTCATGAGATTAAAAAAGGAACTGTTTAACTGTGCTGATATTATTCCTTCCCAAAACTGCCTTCGTAAGAGCAAATATACATCCTTTAGTGATTCATAAATGAACTGATGTATTAGTTAAAGGAATAGTTTAAAAATAATATTCAACAGTTTTTGGGGGAGATAAAAAAAAAAAAAAGAAAAATCAGCGGTGCCACAAATATACATTGAAAAACTATGAATACAGTGCTTTTTATGTAATATCACACACTTCAGCACACTAAATCTAATAAAAACACAGATTACAATGCTTTATTTGCAATAAAGTAAGAAGATTCTTGGCAAAGACTGGTAGAATTTATGATATCCTCAGAAAAACATATTGTAATGCAATTTTTTAGATTCCGATAAATACTCTTATACTGCCAAACCCCTTCCAAACATTTATGTAACCCTTGTCAAAATTAAATAAAGGAAACATGGGCAAAAATAATAAGTGGCACAGGTGCAAACAGTAGCAGTAGCCATCTTGAACTGCATTAGCCAGAATTATGTCAGTACATTTCAACAAGAGAGTGGGACATTTAAACATCACAGTAGAAAACTAAAGAAGCAAAGTTTGGACTCATTTAGTTTCTGACAAATTCTAAAACTTTGTAGATGAACTATATGTGAAAAAGGGAATATTTGTGAAATTCCTTTGTCAAACTATTCCTTAATGAACAGTGAATACTCCTTTCAAGCCTTCTCATGAATAACAGTGCTGTGCATTCATGATCCACTTTGATAAAGCAAAATTTACTCTTTAGCCATAGCCAAGATGAAGGAAAATTAAAGAGAACAAGCAGAAATGCTGCATCTGTGCAACAGGAAGAGCAAGTGAGGCGCTGTTGTGCAGCAGATGCAAGGTGAGGGCCATAAAGTTTCCAGATCCTCGCTGTACCTGTGCAGAGCCCCCATGCCGGTCAGCGGCCAGATACGAGCTCAGGTAGGACAGGTTGGTTTGTCGGTGAGGCTGCACATCCCACGCACCCCTGTGCTCCGAGTTTGCCGTCTACCCCACATGAAAGTAGCAGCAGGGCCAGGGGAACAGATGAGCAAAAGGGGGATAGAGAGAGAGAGAGAGAGAGAGAGAGAGAGAGAGAGCACACCAAGGGACAGGCAGCCATGCATTGCACACACAGATCACAAACAAATCAAAAGAGGAGACAGAAGCAAGGTAGAGCGGTGTTAGTCATGAGGCAAGAGCAACATAGTTATGAGACAAAAGATAGAGGGAGTGACAAAATACAAAATAAAAAAGAAAAAGAAAGGAAGAAGAGCAATAAGATTAAAATAACTCCAATCAAATTGAAAGGAAAATGAAAAGCAAAAATCAGGCATATGTCTGTACTGCCTCTAGGTGAGCTCATGAGCACCCAAACTTATGATGATGCAAGGGCTAATACTCAGCATGACTCATCCATCTTCTAGTCATTCTCTCAAGCCAAAATCCCAAACACTGTTCCAGTGACTTCCACAGTCAACACAGAAACACACCCATACAGCCATCCATCTGCTTGTGTTATTGTAGCATTTTGTATTGTAGCATATCTCAAAGCTGTGGACTGGCTGAGGGGGTAGCATGCATATTTCAGTGCATTTTCATTGGGTGTTTTGGGTCTAATTTGAAGAGAATTAGGCTAGTTTAAGTTGGTAAAATAAATCTTTGTGTAAATTTCAAGGATGGCAGTGATTACGTGTCTTAAGATCTAAGTCAACATTGAGTAGATAAATGCAGTTTGAATTTGAGTTAAAGTTAATATAAAACTACTAAAAAATGCCCAAAAAAAACAATATTTTTAAAGGATCCAGTGAAATAGTTGTCAGACGTCACTTAATATTATAACAGGGAAAAATGGGCAAAATCTTTATTGACACAGTCCATACAAATTACTGACATAATAAATTGAATAATATAATAATAAAATTATATTGTCAAATGTAGCCATGTAAAACTGATCCTGTTCTACCAGACTACTAGATTTCTGTCTATCTGGACAGTATGTCCTTTAGCTGGTGACATGCTTGAAGCACATGAAGATATAGGACAGCTGATCATGATGGATATATACAACAGTCTGACCTCTAGGGTTTCGTTCATATTTCTCTCTACACTGTGCTGTTTGCTTCTGTTCCCATGCCACCCTCACCTTCTGTTCATCTTCCCTTTGTCTGTCTTTCTCTCCACATAGGGATCGTTTTACACATGCAGCTCACAGTGACTAAAGTCAGTACAGTCAGAGGCTTAGCTGATTCTAGGTCAGCACTCTGGGATGCTTTATAAATGGAGGCCAAGGTGTAGTGTTGGGTGATGTCAGTAGTTTAGGAGCAGTCTGAGATCAGCCAGACAAGCCACAGGACAGACAGAGTAGCACCACTCCAGCCCAGCCAATCAGAGTTGAGCAGAGCAGTCTGACCTATCAGTATGTAGTAGGGCTGCTAGACGAAGGGGGGTGGGGGACTGGAGCTCCTCCAGGATGGAAATTAATTTCTCTTTCCAGGGTTGTCTTTATGATACCACTGCTCTTTGTCTCACTCACTCATCAGCTCTCTCAATCTATTTCAACTGCCTATATCATGGAAAATACTTATTTCTTCTCCCTTTGTTTTTTATTTAGAAATCAGACTTTACATAAAACTATAAATGCACCATGGTGAATACAGTTTCCCTTATACCATGTTCCTATAACCTTGTCAAATTTTGCTTATGTTAAAAGGGGTGTTTTAACCTGAACATATTCTTAGGGGCACAAGACAGGACAGCCAACCAGAAGCTTAATTAAATCAATACACATATTCCTTTATAATAGTCTTAAGGCAAGCCTGTTACATTTTAAAGTATAAATTCACAATAACATGTTTTAATTAATAAACGTATAATGCAAGAAAAGTGTAGGATATGAGCTCTTAAAAAACCTCAAGCCAAGTGTGAAGTTACAGTCTAAAAAAAATTTAGATTCTCAGTCATCAATAAAACAGCGTGTTTAATTAATGTTTTGTACCTGGTTACGCAATGGCTGATGTTGTGAAGGTCTCTCTCTGTTGGTATGGGTCTCTCTAGTGATGGCAGAGGCTCCAGAATCTACAGGAACTGATCCAACCGGTGTTGGCTGCGGGAGAAACAGTAACATGAAACAGATTCAAATATACAGCACCTACCTAAAGTTCCTCATCAAAATAAAACCAATTAATCATCGTCATCATTTATTTTAATGAACCTAAAATGATACTTCGCACAGAATACTCACTATTTGTCTGCCGACCCAGTCGTATGTGTAGTCAAATGTATATCCTTTTCTATCGAACAGTTCAGTGAAGAGAGTCCTCAGATATTCATAATCAGGCTTTTCAAAAAAATCTAACCGTCGCACATAGCGTAGGTATGTAGCCATCTCTTCTACAGAGGAAAAAAAAAAGATGCTTCTTACAATGAGTCAACATGAGTTTTTTTGGATGTTCAGATCATGTTTAGTTTTTTTACCACATGAAAAGAAAAGTGTAAACACAATTACTATCAGATAAGTAAGTAATGCATTTATTATAAAATTACGTAAACATTTTCTGCACAATAGTGTGACTAATAACTACAGGAATTACAGCATGTACAAGACGAATCAGAAAATTTGGTGCCTATTTTAAATAATTTCTCCTGATATTTGACAGTTTATTATATAGTGAGAAACCATGTTTACAGTTGGCTAGTGGAAGTAAAACTAAAAATATTTGTTCATGTGCTTTTTACACTGGGAAAGTTAAATGCATAAATCTGTCATTTGCTAATTCTCTTTATTTAATTTTATAAAACAGGGCGGCAAAGTGGCGCAGCAGTTAGTGTAACATTCACACAGCTCCAGGGAAGCTTGTGGGTTCAAGTCCTGCTCGGGGTGACTGTCTGTGAGGAGTTAGGTGTGTTTTCCCAGAGTCCACGTGGGTTTCCTCCGGGTGCTCTGGTTTCCTCCCACAGTCCAAAAACACACGTTGGCGACTCAAAAGTGTCCATAGATGCGAGTGTGTGAATGTCTCGCCCTGTGAAGGACTGGTGCCCCCTCCAGGGTGTGTTCCTGCCTTGCACCCAATGAATCCGGGTAGGCTCAGCTATTGCAGTCAAACATGGCTTGTGGCTCAATACTTTGTGCCAAAACTCAGGGGAGAATTTGCAAACAGTTCAAAAAGAACCATTATCAGCACATTTGCAAAGAATTTAGGTCAAGTATTTCATCATCAACTGTACACAATACTAGGTAATGATCCTGAGAATCCAGAGAAATCTCATTCGGTGTATGGCAAGGTCAGACACCCCCATTGAAGGCATATGACATTCAAGCCCCCAGATGGCACTGCAAGAAAAACTCCCATGCTACAGTTATAAATAAAGCTACAAATGCATGGGAGTACATCAGAAAGCCAATTGTGGACCACAGATCGTCCACAAGACAGTGGGAATGTTCACTGTGGTGTGATCTGTCCATGTACAATTGACCAGATGAAATCTGGTATCAAGCAAGAATGGGCAAAACTGCAACCATGTGAAACCTTTCCCGAATGACTAATAAGTGTAATTAAAATGAATCAAAAGATAATACAGCAGCCACCATTCCTCTGTTGCCATATTTTGGCATGAGAATATAGGATGTATTTTTTTTTTTCAATAAAATCAAGCTTCAAAAGAATGTGAAATTTTTCTTCTTTTTTTTTTTTTTAAACAAGAAACAATACTAAAACTGTTTCTATTTTTTTATATGTAAGTGCAGTATGTGAAAGGCATGAAATCAAATGGGGTCCAGTCTTACCTGGGAAGCTCTCACAGAGAACCTCGATGGGAGTATTCCGTTTGGTGTCTCCAATTTTCTGATAACGCTCTTTCAATGTGTCAGCCTTCAGAAGAGGAGCAAACAGTCTGATATTAATTATATTACAAAAGTGAAATATTCTTCTTAATAATTTTATTCAAGAAAAATCCAATAACATGGGACTTAGTGTGAAAATATGCACTCACCTTCAGGCCCTGCCATGGCAGACTACCCCTCAAAAAGTACATAAACATGTGACCAAGTGCTTCCAGGTCATCCCGTCGACTTTGCTCTAAAAAACAGCCAACAACACAAACTAATGGTAAGCTTAGATTATCATTCTAAATTTGCCCCATCTCCCTGTTGTTTGTGCTACAAGTAAGGCAGGCCTTTACTCAGGGTGTATGCATACCTTTTCCCAAGTGTGTGTTGATTGACATATAACGGGCCGTTCCTGTCAGGCTCTTGTGTTCTCTGTAAGGTATATGTTTTTTCGTCTCTGGGTCGATGTACTCCTTTGCCAATCCAAAGTCAATAATGTGGATGATGTGTTCCTTTTTACTGCCCTGTCGACCAATGAGGAAGTTCTCTGGCTTGACATCCCGGTAGATGAGGTTTTTTGAGTGGACATATTCCATCCGACTTAACTTCAAAAAACACAACACAATATGTATCACTAAATCAGATACACCAATAAACCAGATTAAACAACAGATAATCTGAATGAGGACAACACACTAAAATTAGCAAGGTTAAAGTAGATGTTACAGTTGTTACATTTTCAAATGTACTAATAATATAATTTCGTTGAAGAGACAAAATCTTCTGGAGACTGACTAGCTTTGTTAGAACTAGAGGGACAGAAGTTACAGAAACCTGAACAATTTAAATAAACGCTTTTACACTCTCAGAGTCAGAATGACATAACACAATCAGGAAGATAGGAAGCTGAAAACATATTCACCAGCTGAATGGCAATCATGAGGACTGTCTTCAGGGAGAATGTTCGGTCACATAAGTCAAACAAGTCCTCTAGACTGGGGCCAAGAAGCTCCAAAACCATTGCATTATACTTTCCACAAGGGCCAAAGTAGTAAACCTGTGGCAACCCCTCCACTGTGAGAGAGTGAGAGAAGGAGAGAGAGAATTTTTTTTAATCTTTTAATGACTAATTCAGTAAAAATTCTGAAGTATGCAACATTAATAAGGATTTAATTTATGAACACATAATTGAGTGATTGGCCTAGTTGTGGAGCTATGAAAGCTTCCTTAAGAGCTTTATTAAATTCACTATCTATAGAGTACTTAATCGAGAGAATGATTTGCTAAAGCCATTGAATCAAAAGTACTAACTAAATCCTGAGCATTAATTTACATTTCCACTCAAAGGATCATTCAGCTATCCGAACTGCCCATATTAAAACCTGTACAGCTGCACATAGCATACCCTACGTGTAATGCATGGTCTTTACATTACTAAAGACCTTGCAAAAACATTCCATTTTGCAATGTTACTGTATTGTTTTTACACAGTACATGACATGCGTGGACAAGGGTCCGATTTTCACCACTTTTCTTATATGCATCTCAGCCATGTTTATGTGCACATTTGAGATCACTTTCTGTTTTTAATACAGGCTAGAAGAATTAAGTGTAAGCATAACCACAGCTGCATATTAGTGCTCCACCACCAAACACACAAACACAAAAGACAGCCATGGATGTGGGAAACCCAAAGACCACATTCAGTGCTCTGAAAATGTAAATAATGTAATACCTTTATCAGCTGGGTGTTATCAAGCAGGCCCAACAGGACATGCTACATGTAATAAACAAATACAAGCTGTTTCAGTGCTTTTCTCAAGTGCTGGATTATATCTGAAGCAAAATGAGACCTTTAAGCGAAATAGATGCCCGATTTGTGACATATAATGGATCTTTATTAAGCAGTCCAAGTCCACCACAATTCCACAAACATTAAATAAGAACTGGTAGCCACTGTTTCTATATCATTTCTCCTCTTGTTCCATACTGGAATTTTAGCATGTTCCAATTGTTTAAACTACCAGATTGTTGGTTTATATTATTTATATTATTATTGATGGCATATTGCACTGCACAGATAGTATATTATTATAATCATACACAAGAAAAGAAGTAAAATATCATTTGCCAATCCATTAGTGTATCACATAGGGCCCAACACACTCTCTTCTTACCTGCAGCCACCCAAATTCCTGTTGAATCCTACAACTCAACACTAAGGATGCTCTAGCCATTTGTGATCTGATCAGCAACCAGCTATCCTTAACAATTATGGTTACTCATTGCGCCTATCCCATGAGCACCCAAACTAGCCACTGTATCACTAGCTCTTCATAGGGGTCCCTCTCTCCTCAAGGTCTTCTCAGGGGCCTCCTCTCATTGGTGCTTCACTGAATTAAGCCCACAACACCTCCACAAGGCTCAACAGTGAAGTTTGGCTTCCTAGACCCACCCCACTCCAAGCTAGCTATACAGCCCTACCTTAACCTTTACCATCAACAACAGTAAATCCACACTGGTCTCCCTGGTGACTAAGGCTGTACCTAGCCCCATTGGCACAGTCAACGCATGCTCAGTACAGCCAGTTCCATGCAAACTTTATATGATACATCATCAACAATCCCAATAGAATCTATACAGTGCATTTCCCCAAGTAATCTCTGCTCTCCTTATCCACAACCACTGACTAGACCTTTTAGCCGTTTCTGATAACTCCTTCACAGCTACCATTCGTTTCCAGGCCCTGATGCCGAACTGCACAAGCAGGGATGTGGCCAATTTGGCTATAAATCCTCTAACAGCTATCTCCTCTGGTCTTACATGTGCCTTCCCTCACCTCAGCCACCAAGTCTGCGTACTTCAACTTCATATACGGCATCCTCAAATGGAACCGTTAACTCTATGAAATAAACTATCCATTTACTTTCAGATTAGAGCACCATGTCTGGCCTCAGTGTAGTTAACACAATGCACTCTAGGACCTGCAGCTTTTTTCCTACATCTACAACCAATTTCCAATCTCGTGCTTCATCCCATCTACAATATTTGTAGACTGAGCACATTCTCGAAAACATTCCCCCTCATGCACTAATCTAAATATTTTATTACTACAGCCACTCGTCAATGCATTAACCTCTTAGCCGTTTGCAACAAACATGCTAAAATCTTTAGCACTTGCTTATGTCTCCATGTACAACACTCCTGTGACAAAACTAACTTTGCAAGCTGATAGAATATGCTTCAGCGTGCCAACCCTTGCACATAATCCAAAACTAGGGTCTGCATCCACCCAGAATTTGCGGTGTTGGAAGGACGTCATAAGTTGCTCCCAGCAAAAACATAATACGACTTGCCTCCATTGCCCACAACTCTTGCCAGGAAATCTTCTGCTTCTTTAGACTCTCCCATCGAAGCCACTGACCTTGTTTTGCCTGTGACGCTGCTGTTGCACACCGTGCCTACTCTTCCTGCTTGCGAATAAAACTAGTCATCATTTGCCTTCTCCCTGGTGATGTGGCCTTACTAAAAGCTTTCTACGAATCACCTGACCCAAGGCCTGCTCTTCTGCATTGAACTTGGCAAAGCACATCCCTTAGTTCTAATGAGCTCCTGGCTACCTGCATGGCCACTTTCGGATTCCACTTCCTTCCTGTTTTTGTGATTGACGCGGCTGCTTTTAACACTGCATTTTTCGATCCTGACAAAATCATCTCACGACTCACCTTTGCACATTTAAATTCCTCAACTAAACGTGTGAGTGGTAACTCCAGTACCCCTCAGTACCGCTGCTTAAACACTGCGGCACCCCTAGCCACCTCCTTATGGCCTTGTTCATAACCCTTTCCATCCTCTCTACTTCTGTGATACAAACATCATAAACTGTCAATGGCCACCTAATACGAGGCAGTAAGCCAAACTGCAGACACCACAATTTCAACTTCCCTGGCAAACACGATCTACCAATGCTATTAACAACCTTCACAAGTTCAGCTTTTAGTCCTACAACTTGTTCTGTATCCTTTAGCAGTGCACTATACCATCTACCTAAACTCTTCACTGGTCTCTCCAGGACTGTAGGGATGATTTCTCCTTCCATCATAACATTTCTTTGCTTTTTTTCCCCCCTTTTTGACAATCAACAGACTTCTAGACTTGCTTGGTTTAACTTTCATCATAGACAACCTCAGATTATCATTGAACCACCATGTGCAAGGCACAGTAATTGTTAGCGTCGTCAAGTCATCCATCCATGTGATCCCTAATTGGTGGAAGCTGAGTACTGTCATCTACAACACACTTAGAGGCCCTAATTACTACCTCCACTGCCATTGTAAATGCTAACGGTGAAATCGTACATCCAGGCAATATACCAATTCCTAATTGCTGCCATGATGTAATAAATTCCATTTGAGCATTCCCTGTGCTAAAGCAAAACTGAATATCCTCAAAGTATGCTTTAACCAGCCTAGTAACCTTATCTAACACCTGGAAGTATTTAAAAGCTTTCCACATAAGTTTATGTGGCACTGAGCCAAATGTATTAGCTAAATCTAGGAAAACAACATGTAAACCCCTACTCTTTTTTCTTAGCTGTCTGAATCTGATGCGAGATGATGCTGCTATGTTCCAAACATCCTGCAAAACCAGAACCCCCTGCTTTTTGTCTCTGTGCTATTA
This sequence comes from Hoplias malabaricus, assembly GCF_029633855.1. Classification (NCBI taxonomy): domain Eukaryota; kingdom Metazoa; phylum Chordata; class Actinopteri; order Characiformes; family Erythrinidae; genus Hoplias; species Hoplias malabaricus. Next base: position 33,887,850 of record NC_089803.1, read on the forward strand.
CATTAAAGAAAATCTTACTCTCCACATTAAGATGACTCATGGGCTGAAACTGTTCTATACTAACAGCATCTTTCTCTTTAGGGATAAGAACACCACGTGATCTTCTCTACTCTTTTAGAATGATCCCTTTCTTCCAAACAACAACCATCAACTTCCACAAAAACCTCAAGACCTCAGGTGCATACTTGTACACCTGATAAGGCACACCATTAGGCCCTGGAGCAGAACCTGCCTTTGCATGACGCACTATATCTTAAACCTCACTCCATTTTGGTGGGCTAACCTCCATTTGCAACTCGATTTCTCCTAATGGTGGAATATCCCATGGCAACCTAGCTCCTTTGCCTCATCTTTATCTGTATACACATCATTGAACTGCTCCTCTAATTCCCGCTTTCAAACTCATATAACAAACAAAATAAGCGCAAACAAACATATTGCTTGTTCCAAGGGATGGGGCTATAAGGAATAGTTTTGCTGAAGACATGTGTTGCAAGTTTAGAAGACTAATTGATAAAAAAAAAATCTGAATCTCAAATGTAAAGATCTAAACATCCTAAAGAGAAATTCACATGAAAATGAGTGAGGCATGTCAAGAGGAACTGAGTGTGGGCATTTCACACTCGGATGGTCAGCAACAAAATGGTCCAATTACTTTTGCTTTTAAAAACAATAATGCACACACAAGAAAAGCCTCAAATGCTGACTTGTTTTAAACATTCACATATGAGAGTTGCGGTGTCAGTAAACTGTCTATGAATCACCTAGGAGAGTTCCCCAGATTCTGCAGGAATCACAAGCACAGCATGCAAGTTTTGGAAACAACAGAATTATGTAACATGTAATATACAAATATTGAACCAATCACCTGCATTAACATGGGAATGTTTGGGGCATGGTCAACAACAGATTATTTGCATAAAACTGACAGAGCCCTTAAACAGCTCGTTCTTGAAAGGGACTGAAACTGGCAAGAAAAAGTGAGAGAAGGGGGCAGTGCTGAGAGAGTCAGAAACCACCCTTTATTTATTTTATTTTCAGTCAAACGGTAATTGCCCACTTTTCACAAGTTATTTTTTTCAAAACTGGAGTTTAAAAAAATATTGGAAGAAGGGGTGGATCACAGTGGACTCTGGATTGTGAAAAGCAGAAACTACAACTACATTTGGAGGTGTGGAAAAATACCCCAGTAGATTTTGTTTAATTCAAATATTTTAATTAATTATTGAGGCTTCTGTGTCATTTCTGTCTAAGGTTTTTTGCTTTTTTACCATTCTGACTGATAATTAAATAAATGAAGCGTGGTCTCAGACAAAGCCCACATTTCTCACCTTTCCCCAATGGGTGGTTGTCAAAAGATGGATAGGTTCGGACTCAGTAATGCTGCACAGCATTTCATAGGCAGTGAACACACAGGAAAAGTGCAGATCAGAAGACAAGAGAATGAACGCAACCAAATAAACAGACATGCACATTTCTGCACTAACGGCTTTAGTGGTACGTAGTAAGACATTTTAGATTTTTACAGGCCATTCTCTGTAAAACTGTGTCCACATTCAACATGCAACCAACAGTCAATTTTGTTCAAATGTATTTATTTCTTACAGACACACTCACACACAGCTGCCTTTCACAGAAAAGCCACTGTATTGAGCTAAACTTCCTGCATTTGACAGAACTTCCTGTTCATCTCTGCATGCACAGAGATGAAATCTCCCACTGATGACCTAAAATGATAGTCAATGCTCAGGAATAACCACTAGGTTACATCTAACACACTGCGAGGGCTCATGTTAACAAAGAACTACATTATATAACCTAAATATTAGGCTGATATTAAAGCAATAAAAGGTCTTAAACAGCTGAGCCCCCCCCAAACACACACTTAAATACCAATTACAGACTGCACAATGGCATTTTATATTTTCTGAAACAGATATCGTAAACTTAACTACTGAGAAGTACAGTATTAATTAAATAAGAAAATTACTTCTACTATTTTTAAATAATGAATTCAACTTAAAAAGAGAATCTAACTGTCATATATGCTCAACCTACTCAATAATTGAACTCCCCCATAGGAAATAAATGAAAGATTGCTAGATTAAAATGGCAAATATCACATAAATGTTCTAAAATTAGATGTTCTAAAATTAATGTTCACTCAATACAGCATACAAAAAATTACAATTAATAAAATAAAATGTACTATAATATTTGCAAAATACATAACTATTTTAAAAGCTAAGTACAAAGTTGTGCAGCTGATATAGAGCCTTTTAATTATGAGTGCATTTTGTCTTTGCATACTATAAAATTAAACATATCAGCATAGAAAAGATGTGCAACATTAAAGATGAAAATCTGGCTAACGTGTGTGTGTGTGTGTTCTACATCAGGATTTTCTTGTATCCTGATATCTGATCCATCATATTCTGAAGATGATATTAATTCTTGGAAACAATTCACATTTATACTGATGTATAGTCTTCAGTGCAAACTGATGCAACCATGAACTGACACATTCACACATGTGCAACCAAGACATCAGGGCAACCGTGTCTGTCATTGGTACTACAGGAAGACAGCTGTTTTTTGGCACCTGTGGTTCAAAACAGTGTGTTTATGTTGGTGATAGAAAATAAGAGAGAGAGAGAGAGAAAGAAAAAGTCCTTTACATTTTTTTGTGAAACATTATTGAAAATACTTTTGAGAAGGACTTATGAGTAAAGGCACTTGAACACCATCTGAAGCTTGAACAACGGTTGTACCAAAAAAACAAACAAACAAACAAAATCTAGCTTGAAGGGTGAAACAGCACTTTTTGATAGCTGCCGTGTGTGATAATGAAAACTAACTCTAGGCCTACAACATGTAAGCATAAACAGCAGATGTAGCATTGTAGCATTTGTTTACAGCAGACATGGAATACAGTGCAGTTCCGCTACACAGTTTACATATAGGCTACTGCTGTACTACTAATGATACACTACTTTTACTAGATGATACACTACTTTTACTAGATGATAGTGATTAATTATCCCAGGTTTCTATCAGTTTAGGTGGGGAATGGCTGTGTTTATACAGCATAGGTGTATGCTCTGTTCAAAATATTTTACAATATACTACTCAAATATTGACTTAGAAAGATAGACCAAAAGATACTGATCAAAAGAAATGGAAATTATGCAACATAAACTTGAAATAATCTGAGGCTCATGTGACAAAGTACACTATTTATAAGCGCAGAAATGTTACTTTGATAAGGAACAATTTTCCTGCAACTTTATAAAATGTCTTTAACAGAAAAATTTATGATTGTGGGGAAAGGCTGCTCTCTGGTTTGTTTATGTTCAGAAAACCTGTAACTAAGTATATCCATCCATCCATCCATTATCTGTAACCGCTTATCCAATTTTAGGGTCGCGGGGGGTCCAGAGCCTACCTGGAATCATCGGGCGGGAAGGCGGGAATACACCCTGGAGGGGACGCCAGTCCTTCACAGGGCAACACAGACACACACACACATTCACTCACACACTCACACCTACGGACACATTTTTTTTTTTTTGAGTCGCCAATCCACCTGCAACGTGTGTTTTTGGACTGTGGGAGGAAACCGGAGCACCCGGAGGAAACCCACGCGGACACGGGGAGAACACACCAACTCCTCACAGACAGTCACCCGGAGCGGGAATCGAACCCACAACCTCCAGGCCCCTAGAGCTGTGTGACTGCGACACTTCCTGCTGCGCCACCGTGCCGCCCCAACTAAGAATATGGTTATCTAATTAATAGGTGGAATGTTATGTTTGAGGGGAAAAGTAAGACTGTTGTTTATAGGTGGCTGAATTTTACCTTGTTAATTATTATTCAATGTATGAATTACCACTGAAACTTATTTGTTAAATGAGTTGTTTAGTTTTGTAGCACTTTTGCTCTCCATTCACTTTATTGCAGTCAGTGGTCTCCCGAATTTAGAGTCAGGTCCATCTATAGCAGGGGTGTCAAAAGTCTGGCCCTCAGGCCAAAGGTGGCCACTGTAAGATTTTAATTGGCCCACAGCTTCACTTTAAAGAATACATCATTAGTGGCCTGCTGGCACTTGTCAGTTTTTTCTTTTTCCCGATGGCAGCAGTGCGCTAATGTTCAGGATATTCCACCACTGTGTTAATGAATTAAACTAAACTCCATTCATTTCTCTGGGCCAGCAAAGTAATACACACAATGACATTTGGTGATGGCTGCAGCAAAAGAAACCCCAAAGTTGACATTGGGAACCAGTGATTTCAAGAGAGATGGAAGTATCTGCAGTAAAATGTTGGATTTTAAACTCTTTTGATATCCTGCAGCAGTTAATGCTCTAAAATTAAATTTAGTAGTTAATAAATACAAATTGTTTTGTAAATTTGTGTTTTTTTAATGCAGTGTTATAAAAAAATTTATGAAAACTATATTTGGAAAGAGAGAATGGCCCTTAAGAATTTTGATATGATCCGATTCAGCCCCCTTTGAGGGTTTTGGACATCCCCGATCTACAGCAATTATAAGTCCACCTATTATCCATCTATGGACCAGAAAAAGATAAATATCCTCATATCGGTTCATGCTTATCAAAGTTTGGAGGTCTAACATACTGGACAGAGACACTGTTTTATTTTTTTTAACCCATCTACAATCACTGAGATTTCATAAACACATTAGACTGGTGTTGAGTGAGCAAAAGGTGAGAAAACTTCCTCAGAATTTTATTAAAAGTGTTTTTTCCCCTTAATGGAAATCCTGAATGTCACCTTTAAGTCAAATACCATGTAAAGCTGTAAGAATAAAAAAGGAAGCAAAGTCCATCTTGACTGTACACTGCTGAAAGGCTTTGCATTAGGTACAACATGGCCTTCTGTTATCAATAACCAAACTGAAGCCGGGAGAGTTTTTAAAATCTTTTAAAGTTTGAACAGGCACACAATGCACACTGGAACTTTGTGGACAATTGCTTGTCAGCACTGTCAACACAAATATCACCACCACATAAGGACTTTTTAAGATCCCATATAAAGGCAGAGAAACAAAATGGGAAATACTTGTTACCTGTGCTGCCTAGAGTTTTATAGAACCGGTACTCCAAATGTAGCTGTGGTGCCCTTGACTTAACAGGCTCCTGTGTGACACAAAGAATCACTATAAACATTAGATTTCCAGGACATTTTGAGGCTGAAATCACACTCTGGACTGACCTCATTCTGCAGTTATCAGACGTAATACTACCATCCACACTGGTCACTCTTTTGACTAAACTTTTGGACAGGCAGAGTAGGGCAGAAGATGGACTGGAGCTGGGATATTTAAAGAAATTACTCCCTGCAAACTTACATTACAACATAACTCTATATGAACAAACTGCATGACATATAGAAAACAGATTACTTTAGAAAAGCATGATCATCTGTATGATTTACCTCATATTACTAAGCAATGCCCACAATACGTAGTCAAGGCTATTGATTCGGTTTTCGCTGAATAGTTGAGTAGTTCCACTTTAAGTTACATTACAACTTAACGTAAGATAATGGAGCCTGTTTTTATAATTAAATGCACAAACATGTCCTGGGAGTAAGGGTGACCTGGAAACGCCTAAGATTTTGAAAAAAGTTGACAATGGGTGTGAACATTTCGCAAAATAGAGAATATGGCAACAGAGAAGATAATCCCAATTCTATAACGCTGTTAAATTCTCTGGACCATCAAGCATGGAAAAGGTATGCTGACTTTAAAGGATGATAAAAAAAAATTAACATACATGTGGAATGACGCGTCCACAACAAAAATGCCTTACTTGTCTGGCAGTGGGACAAGTGGCTACATTAAAATAAGTGCTTTAGAGGACAATGTAAAGAGACACACAAACAAGCTGCAGGCATCCCCAACCTCAGCTATGATATGGCACATCGTTGATTGAGTATTTTCAAAGTGATATGAAGAGCAGTAACTTAATTCATAGTGATTTATTTCTAAATAAACATTCCATTAATAGAATCTAAATATTTGCCAACTTTTTTGTGGTGCTAAATATTTGAATGAATTAAATTACATTCTGAAACCCACTAGTCTGAAAAAAACTAAATCTTAAAAGCTCAGTATAAGTTCCCCTAATTTGAATGAATGAAATTACCTATTCGAATTTTAAAGCATTTACAAACATTTTTTCAAAAAATTTGGGACATCACCAAAATGTGCAAAAGGCAACATATCTCATGGTAAAGGAGTGCATCAGTGTCCACAGCATGAAGTGTGTGAACATATTTGCAAAATACCTGATGCAGAGTCAAATACTGGTAATTCAGAGAGAAATATGCTGCCATTCAGACGACATCTTTTCCTGTTAGTCCACAGATATCCCATTAAGATAATGTCAAGCCTCCCTCGGCAAGGGCTATAACAGCATGCGTTCACATACAAAGAGAGCATGTATCTGCCTGCAGTCCAAATGTGTCTTTTATGGCGAGAAGAGAAGAATTAGATAAAGGCAGCCACAGACTGCTGAGCTGCTGAAGTTTTGTATCAAGTAGGAATGGGCAAAAATTCACTTGCAAAACTAACAATTTGTATCCTCAGTTCCTAAAAGTATTAAAAGGTATAATTAAAAAGAAATATGATGTCACACAGTGGTAAACATGCCCCAAATTTTCTTAGTGAGTTGTAGGCATTAAACTTAAAATGTTTTTTATCAACATAGTCGTTTAGTGATAGAACAAAGTCGTTTAGTGAAGACACTCAAAATACTTTCTTTTTTAAATAGCAGATTCTTGTTTTAATGTGTTTTAGAAAAAAAATTCCATACTTTCTGGAAACATGGTTTGTACAAGAAGGTCATGAATATGATACTAAAGATGTAATGCCTTTCCAACACATTTCATATTTGTATCTATTTCACCATAGGAAAACATTACTTACCAGTTTTATTGCCACATATTCATTGGTGTAGAGGTTCTTACCTGTAAGAAAACATTAAGAGACACTGTCATGTCTGAGACTGAATATATATTGTCTTTTGTAAAAAGTGTCTTGTTTCATACTGAACAAAGCAGTTGCATTCTAGATTTCTCCTACTCTCTCGTGTGTTAGCTGATGAACTGAATCTATTGAATTATATCAGAAAACAAAACCCATTCATCACTTATAATGCCATTACAGGGAATGACATATTTAACATAAGGTGTGTTCAGTTAAAGGTGATTTAATAAAAAAAATACTTTTTATAAAATTCAGATGATGTTTCCTCTGATTTGCTAACTCTTCAGTATGTTTGCCTGCTTTTCATGGTTGAGAAATAGCATCTGGAGATTTTAGAAAATGGAGAGAACTCCAAACATTTAAAAGCATGAACCGAGATGAGGATACTTCTGATCCACTGGTAGGTAAAATTGATTTATTTTTGCTGTTTTGCATTACTTAAGGTGGAAATGTCTCCAAATGTCTCCAGGAGTGCTACAACCAAAATGCTACAAAAAAAATAAACAGCTCAAGTTACTGTCCAAGTCTCTGTCCAATTAAAAACATATCTCCATTTCTGTCAAATTTTAGTTTACTACATCATTTGAACACACACTGTGTAAATATCATGATGAACAGAATACTCCAAAATTATTTGGAATACAATGTTTAAAAAATAATTTTTCCTTCCTAAATTTACCATTTTGGAGATGAATGTTTTTGATTGGACAGCAACAACCAAAGGTTTTTGTGGGAATTCAAACAGTGAATAAAAAATTACAGACAAGTTAAACCTCAGCCAACATTTTTTTCCCTCAAACATACTGTTCCACGTTAAAAAAAAAACTTCTTAACATAAATAAACCAGAGAGAACAGCATTACGCCACAATCGTACACGTCCGCTTTAACTTCACATTCCAAAACAAGATTCCTTTCATTACTACATTTCCTGTAACATTCTAACAAGACAAACAGGTTTATTACTAATTCAAGTAAACTTAATAAAATTTCTCACAAAAAATCTTACAGCTAATAAATGAGTGTTACACATCAGAAATCTGCCTGCTGACTGCCAAAACAAAAAGAGCAGAATAACTTTATCAAAACCTTATCACTTCTTTATGCAGCTTTTATGATCTTATTTACCCTTAGCTTATGATTCCTTATTTACTCATCTAAAGATATGCTCTTATTGTATAATAAGTGTTTTGATTCTGTAGAGATGAAAATTACCAAGCTTAAGTTCCCCAAAATTTCCACACCCGATCTTCTTCCCCACACGGAAGTTTGGTCCAACCATCAGCACGCCAGAGGATCCAGAACCAGAGGGGCGTGAGTGAGCACTCCGCCCCTGAACGGCCTTACTGCTCCGAGCTGGCCGCTCACCCTCTTTCTCCCGCGTATGCTCCATGGCTCTGAGCACTGAGGACGCAAGAGAGGCCCCTGAGAGAGCGCCTCAGCCTGGGACAGGGGGCATGGGCAGGGGGATCAGGAACCACACGCAGCCTCTCACAGCTGGAACATCTTGACGGCTCAGGGGGTGGCTCAAGGTCTGAGGGGGGGTGTCAGCTGACCTGAGGAAATTGTTAAAGTGAAAGATATGAGCATATTCTCATGTTCACACTATATGTTTCAGAATTAGCAAAGACATATTTTGATATAACTGGCATATCATGGTAGGATCAGTGTGTCACTGCTATTGTTTTTAAGGTACAAATCTAGAAGTAGTTAATCCAACAGCAATAATCGAAAAGCAAGAAACAATTTCCCTATCAGTGCATTACACCAACCATTTTCTTTATGACCTACAACCCTTAAAATCTTTCAAACTAATAAAAGTTATAACTCTATTTTACAAAGTAGACATTACCAGAAGATTCTGTTTTAGCATGCTGTGGAAGTGAGAACAGAAAATGGAAGGACTGTACCATCATCAGAGTAGGGGTGAATATGATGGCATATTTACTGTAGGAGTTTTAGGTACTAGAATGTCCAATTCAAGCAAAATGTCTATTCAGTTCTATATACCACTACAGGTGCATCTCAGTAAATTAGAATATCCTCAAAAAGTAAAGTTATTGCAGTAATTCAATTCAAAAAGTGAAACTCATTTTATAGATTCATTACAAATAGTGATCTATTTCAAGAATTTATTTCTATTATGATGATTATGGCTTACAGCCAATGAAAACCTGTACATATCACATCTGGAAAAATCTGGTGAAGTGCTCTTCAACAATGTATGGAGTTATATGGTAACAGAATTAAGTTAAATTAACAGCCATTTCTACGTTCTTTTAGTAACAAGACATGCCTGTCTGGGGGTATCTAGGAAAAATGTTTGCTTATTGGAGACTACAGTGAAAACCACTGGATTTTTTTTTTTTTTTAACCCTTTTTCATACAGGTTTTAACACATAATTTACTGCAGGTATACTCTTTTGTTGCATAGGCACAAACACATTTTGGACAGGACACCAGTCCATCACAGTCACACATTCACTCACATACTTGCAGCTATAGACACGCACAACCAATCCAATTAACAACGCCTGTTTTTGGATTGTGGAAGGAAACCAGATGATGTGTAGGAAACCCACAGAGACATGGGGAGAACACACTAAACTCCCCACAGTCACTCAGAACAATAACCCCAGAGTTCTGGAGCTGTGTGACACTGACAATAAATGCTGCACCTCCGTGCTACCCTAATATGTGTAATATAAAAGGGCAAATTGTCCACTGCGAATAAGCACATATCCACAAACTTTAGACCACACTGTTTTTGAGACAAAGGAGCAAATCTTTTGCTGCACTGTTTTATTTATTGCTGCTAGGATACATACATGCAGCCTGTGACCAAAATGGCTCCTTAATCCCTCATTCAATCCCTCCCCATAATACTGTGCTGTGTAGTCTGAATCAGAATTGAGCTTTATTGCTCACACATACAAGAAATCTGGATTTGATTCCAGTTGCTCAGAATTGACAACATTCCACAGAATAAAATAAAATAAAAATAAAATAAAATATTCCTGCCACACACACAGTCAGCTCCTAGACTGTGTCACTGTCTGCGGCGCAATCTTGAATCATGGATTTGAAGCAAAATTCAATTCACTTAGTAGCGCTAGAAACACAAGTAAATTTGGACATATTTTTTTTTTGGTCCAAACTTGCAATGCATTTTGGTCCACATTCAGCTCATTTATTGTGCTACTGCTTACTATGAATTATGAGTGCCTTGTGTGAGATTGTACTGCCCTAAAAATGACACTCAAATTCAACTGTAGGATTCAGACACCTTCATACTCAATATTGCCCTAAAACATAAATAGGGAGCCATTTAGGTCTCTATTGTAGAATCAATGTAGATATCATTGATTTAAGGTTCTCACAGCAATGTGGGAAAACTCCTTTCCCTAAATTACAAAGGGCTTGAGAACAGTTGAGCCTAATTATGTCTTCTTAGGCCAGGCACAGTCAAAACTATACAGTGATGTGTGCCCTGTGCTGGAAATGAGAACCTCTTGTCTAGACTGAGCAGATTTACTGCACTGCAAATGCTTCTGACTGTACAATACTATAAGTGAATTTCTACTGTGGTATTAACTTAAGCCTTTTCTGAAACATTTCTGTTACACCTTTCTTCTTAAAAATTCCCAATGTGCTTTAACTACGCTTCACCATTCTTGAAAATGGGAGACACTGCAGCGTAATTCTGGTGCTCTCTATGCAAGAAATGGAAAATACATGGTGCAGACATGAAGTTGAACTTTAGAAAGCTTCAGGAAGGTATCGGGCCATATTCCCCTTGCTAATAATTGTTTTGAAACATGACTGAATATTGCTCTATTTCATGCAATTCAGAAGAGGTAGAAATGATTGGGTCACAGATTAGTTCAATAAAAGAGTTTAATTTCGCACTGTCAAATATGCCCCTTTCTATTATCACTTCATTATAATGATTCAAATCTTTGTAATTTAAATATCAAGTTTACAACTAATTAACTTTAAAAAATATTGGTCATTATATTGGCCTAGTCAGGATACCAGTTCACTCCGAAGTTAAACACATGTCGGAAGCTGTTTCCTGTGTTTCTGAAAGGATTTTTGCACAGATGTATTACAACAGTAAAAATGAACATCAAAAAAAGCTTTATTTTTAACATGTTTACCATGCATATTTAATGTCTTTTAAATATTAAATCAAGTCTCCAACATGTGCACTACATTAAGCACTGTGTTAATAATTCATGTTAGAAGATTTTTTAAACCATCACCCTCAGATCCAAACTCATTTCCCACCATTGTCCATTCCACTTCCCCATTACATAAAGGTGAAGGCCTCAGCAGTAGCACACATATCTGTCATAGTTTTTTGTTTGTGCTTCAGGTGACACAAAGGATTCAAATTAGACCATTTTCCTATAAATTATATCTTGAGAGATGATCAAGGTGCTACAAAAACTATTATCTATGCATTACTGAGGGGAGCTGCACTTTAGCAAATTATAAATTCCTCATTCATACTTTTTGCTGATCAGATATTAAAACTTAAGTGCAATCTGGGAAGAGTAGTTTTATACTTCATGTCCTGTAGTAGTGAGTACTATAACAGTGTAAGAACTGAGGCATGATACAATCTCACTAAACAACACAGACCTAGATTAAAAGGAGAATTCTGAGCTAAGTCTAGGTTTTCTACGTCTGGCTGCAGAACACAGGCATTAGTCAGCGTGGTGGTGGGCAGTGATGCAGAGCTATTCTCAGAACCATTGATCAGAACTGGTAAATAAGCCCTGCCATGAGGCAGCCATGCAGCACACCACCACACAGCTCACAGATCATACAAGACACAGACACTCAATCTGGGAGAGATCATGTATTATTCAAACCTTTAAAAGGTTCAGCTAGGGCTCCAATCACAGTGAGCTTCAGGTCATTTCAATGGCAAACCATCTGAGAGAACAGATTCCGTTCATACTTGACTGCACGCTTCACCTGTTAGATAAATCACTTTTCCTCTTTTACATCAAACTCAATCACCTACTGGGCGTTTTATGTAGTAGAGGTGGTCACAATAATCTCTGGGCATTATGGCAAACTAATGCAAAACTTTGATCACAGGAAAATCCACAATTGCTTCCAAACAAAAGATTGGGGCATTTTCCCCAAAAGTATCATAGGGGGACTATAAGAATGTCTTTAACATTATAATACAGCTGATGAATCTATAAAAAAAATTATTTGTTCATTAAATTACATATTTTATGTAACCCTAATGCCTTAGAAATGACTCAGGCGTACCCATACTTTCTCCTTTAATCAGTACACATATCCTAAACTTATGAATATGCAATTAATCCCCATCTCATGTCTCTGCCATGTTTTCAAAAGAAAATTAATTAAACTTTTTAATCTAATAAAAAAGAGCTCTTCTGTAATCCTATGTGTTAAAATTCCTATGCGTCCTATATTTAAAATACCCATGTAATACATTTATACATTTTTTAAAACATGCTCTACTAAACAGGTCCCACTTTGATCCTGTATATTCTATAAACAAGTACCAAATTATTAGCATTTTAAATGCACCTAAAATTTCATACAATAATTGCGTATGAAAATGTGAGAGTGTGCGTGTCCCTCCAGGGCCTTGCGCCCAATGATTCCAGGTAGGCTCTGGACCCACCGTGACCCTGAACTGGATAAGTGCTTACAGACAATGAATGAATGAATGAATTGTGTATGCATAAACATTTGATAAACTTTAAGTTTAAAAACATTTACCTCAACAAATTGTAATAAAGTGTTGAAAAATATAATTAAAAAGTGTGTAGGTCTGAGGAAATATTACCAGTCAGTTAAATATATAACCCATAGAATACTATAAACAGCCTGGAACACATTTTAAGGGACTGGAAGTGAGAAATGCAGCAGTAAACATTAATCTGACTTGACTGGCTTGACACACCAAACTGGACAAGTGGAGTGGAGTGGAGTATACTGCATTGTGGTGTAGTAAAATGAAGTGTGGTATGTTGTACCATGGAGCAGGTTAGTGTAGTGTGTTGTAGTTTGGTTTTGTGATGTACCGTAATGTTGTTTAGTGCACCATAGTTTTGTGTGGGGAGGTGTACACTAGTGTAGTTGTTTTGTGTTAGTGTAGTGTGGTACTATAATGTAAGGTTGTAATGTGTTATTGTACAGTGGTTGTGTAATGTCAGGATGCATTTTATTAGTGGAGAGCGGTACTATTATGTCAGGATGTGTTAGTGTAGTGTGGTTGTTAGGGTTATGGTTAGTTTGGTAGTTTGGTACTGCTGTATAAATTGTTTTGTGTGTAGTGTAGTATAAAATTGTGTTGTGTTAGTGTAGCATAATATATTGCTTTGAATAGTGCTGTACTGTAATGTCAGTATGTGTTGTGTTAGTGTAGTGTGATAGTGTAATGTCAGTATGTGTTGTGTTAATGTAGTGTGGTAGTGTAATGTCAGTGTGTGTTGTGTTAGTGTGGTAGTGTAATGTCAGGAAGTGTTGTACTGTAATGTCAGTATGTGTTATGTTAGTGTGGTAGTATAATGTCAGTATGTGTTGTGTTAGTGTGGTAGAATAATGTCAGTATGTGTTGTGTTAGTCTAGTGTGATAATGTAATGTCAGTATGTGTTGTGTTAGTGTAATACGGTAGTGTAATGTCAGTATGTGTTGTGTTAGTGTAGTGTGGTGTGGTAGTGTAATGTAAGTATGTGTTGTGTTAGTGTAGTGTGGTACTGTAATGTCAGTATGTGTTGTGGTAGTGTACTGTGGTAGTGTAATGTCAATATGTGTTGTGTTAGTGTAGTGTGGTACTGTAATGTCAGGATGTGTTGTGTTAGTGTAGTGTGATAATGTAATGTCAGTATGTGTTGTGTTAGTGTACTACGGTAGTGTAATGTCAGTATGTGTTGTGTTAGTGTAGTGTGGTAGTGTAGTGTGGTACTGTAATGTCAGTGTGTGTTGTGTTAGTGTAGTGTGGTAGTGTAATGTCAGTATGTGTTGTGTTAGTGTAGTGTAATGTCAGGATGTGTTGTGTTAGTGTAGTGTAGTAGTGTAATGTCAGGATGTGTTGAGGTAGTGTAATGTCAGTATGTGTTGTGTTAGTGTACTGTGGTAGTGTAATGTCAGTATGTGTTGTGTGAGTGTAGTGTGATAGTGTAATGTCAGTATGTGTTGTGTTAGTGTAGTGTGATAGTGTAATGTCAGTATGTGTTGTGTTAGTGTACTGTGGTACTGTAATGTCAGTATGTATTGTGTCAGTGTACTTTGGTAGTGTAGTGTGGTGTGGTAGTGTAATGTAAGTATGTATTGTGTTAGTGTAGTGTGGTACTGTAATGTCAGTATGTGTTGTGGTAGTGTACTGTGGTAGTGTAATGTCAATATGTGTTGTGTTAGTGTAGTGTGGTAGTATAATGTCAGTATGTATTGTGTTAGTGTACTACGGTAGTGTAATGTCAGTATGTGTTGTGTTAGTGTAGTGTGGTACTGTAATGTCAGTATGTATTGTGTCAGTGTACTTTGGTAGTGTGGTGTGGTAGTGTAATGTCAATATGTGTTGTGTTAGTGTAGTGTGGTAGTATAATGTCAGTATGTATTGTGTTAGTGTACTACCGTAGTGTAATGTCAGTATGTATTGTGTTAGTGTAGTGTGGTACTGTAATGTCAGTATGTGTTGTGGTAGTGTAATGTCAATATGTGTTGTGTTAGTGTGGTGTGGTAGTGTAATGTCAGTATGTGTTGTGTTAGTGTACTGTGGTAGTGTAATGTCAATATGTGTTGTGTTAGTGTAGTGTGATAATGTAATGTCAGTATGTGTTGTGTTAGTGTACTGTGGTAGTGTAATGTCAGTATGTGTTGTATTAGTGTACTGTGGTAGTGAAGTGTGGCAGTGTAATGTCAGTGTGTGTTGTGTTAGTGTAGTGTGGTAGTGTAATGTCAGTGTGTGTTGTGTTAGTGTAGTGTGGTAGTGTAATGTCAGGATGTGTTGTGTTAGTGTAGTGTAGTAGTGTAATTTCAGGATGTGTTGTGTTATTGTACTGTGGTAGTGTAGTGTGGTACTGTAATGTCAGTGTGTGTTGTGTTAGTGTACTGTGTTAGTGTAGTGTGGTAGTGTAATGTCAGTGTGTGTTGTGTTAGTGTAGTGTAGTAGTGTAATGTCAGGATGTGTTGTGTTATTGTACTGTGTTAGTGTAGTGTAGTAGTGTAATGTCAGTATGTGTTGTGTTATTGTACTGTGTTAGTGTAGTGTGGTAGTGTAATGTCAGTGTGTGTTGTGTTAGTGTAGTGTAGTAGTGTAATGTCAGTGTGTGTTGTGTTAGTGTAGTGTAGTAGTGTAATGTCAGTGTGTGTTGTGTTAGTGTAGTGTAGTAGTGTAATGTCAGTGTGTGTTGTGTTATTGTACTGTGGTAGTGTAGTGTAGTAGTGTAATGTCAGTGTGTGTTGTGTTAGTGTAGTGTGGTAGTGTAGTGTAGTAGTGTAATGTCAGTGTGTGTTGTGTTAGTGTAGTGTAGTAGTGTAATGTCAGTGTGTGTTGTGTTAGTGTACTGTGTTAGTGTAGTGTGGTAGTGTAATGTCAGTGTGTGTTGTGTTAGTGTAGTGTAGTAGTGTAATGTCAGTGTGTGTTGTGTTAGTGTAGTGTAGTAGTGTAATGTCAGTGTGTGTTGTGTTATTGTACTGTGGTAGTGTAGTGTAGTAGTGTAATGTCAGTGTGTGTTGTGTTATTGTACTGTGGTAGTGTAGTGTAGTAGTGTAATGTCAGTGTGTGTTGTGTTAGTGTAGTGTGGTAGTGTAATGTCAGTATGTGTTTTGTTAGTGTAGTGTAGTAGTGTAATGTCAGTGTGTGTTGTGTTATTGTACTGTGGTAGTGTAGTGTAGTAGTGTAATGTCAGTGTGTGTTGTGTTATTGTACTGTGGTAGTGTAGTGTAGTAGTGTAATGTCAGTGTGTGTTGTGTTAGTGTAGTGTAGTAGTGTAATGTCAGTGTGTGTTGTGTTAGTGTAGTGTAGTAGTGTAATGTCAGTGTGTGTTGTGTTAGTGTAGTGTGGTACTGTAATGTCAGTGTGTGTTGTGTTAGTGTAGTGTAGTAGTGTAATGTCAGTGTGTGTTGTGTTAGTGTAGTGTAGTAGTGTAATGTCAGTGTGTGTTGTGTTAGTGTAGTGTAGTAGTGTAATGTCAGTGTGTGTTGTGTTAGTGTAGTGTAGTAGTGTAATGTCAGTGTGTGTTGTGTTATTGTACTGTGGTAGTGTAGTGTAGTAGTGTAATGTCAGTGTGTGTTGTGTTAGTGTAGTGTAGTAGTGTAATGTCAGTGTGTGTTGTGTTATTGTACTGTGGTAGTGTAGTGTAGTAATGTAATGTCAGTGTGTGTTGTGTTAGTGTAGTAGTGTAATGTCAGTGTGTGTTGTGTTAGTGTAGTGTAGTAGTGTAATGTCAGTGTGTGTTGTGTTAGTGTAGTGTGGTAGTGTAATGTCAGTATGTGTTGTGTTAGTGTAGTGTAGTAGTGTAATGTCAGTGTGTGTTGTGTTAGTGTAGTGTAGTAGTGTAATGTCAGTGTGTGTTGTGTTAGTGTAGTGTAGTAGTGTAATGTCAGTGTGTGTTGTGTTAGTGTAGTGTAGTAGTGTAATGTCAGTGTGTGTTGTGTTAGTGTAGTGTGGTAGTGTAATGTCAGTATGTGTTTTGTTAGTGTAGTGTAGTAGTGTAATGTCAGTGTGTGTTGTGTTATTGTACTGTGGTAGTGTAGTGTAGTAGTGTAATGTCAGTGTGTGTTGTGTTAGTGTAGTGTGGTAGTGTAGTGTGGTACTGTAATGTCAGTGTGTGTTGTGTTAGTGTAGTGTAGTAGTGTAATGTCAGTGTGTGTTGTGTTAGTGTAGTGTGGTACTGTAATGTCAGTGTGTGTTGTGTTAGTGTAGTGTAGTAGTGTAATGTCAGTGTGTGTTGTGTTAGTGTAGTGTAGTAGTGTAATGTCAGTGTGTGTTGTGTTAGTGTAGTGTAGTAGTGTAATGTCAGTGTGTGTTGTGTTAGTGTAGTGTAGTAGTGTAATGTCAGTGTGTGTTGTGTTAGTGTAGTGTAGTAGTGTAATGTCAGTGTGTGTTGTGTTAGTGTAGTGTAGTAGTGTAATGTCAGTGTGTGTTGTGTTAGTGTAGTGTAGTAGTGTAATGTCAGTGTGTGTTGTGTTAGTGTAGTGTAGTAGTGTAATGTCAGTGTGTGTTGTGTTATTGTACTGTGGTAGTGTAGTGTAGTAGTGTAATGTCAGTGTGTGTTGTGTTAGTGTAGTGTAGTAGTGTAATGTCAGTGTGTGTTGTGTTAGTGTAGTGTGGTAGTGTAATGTCAGTATGTGTTTTGTTAGTGTAGTGTACAATGTACTGGAGTGTAGTGTAGGTGTCTGGTGGAAACGTACATTTACACGGATTCACTTGACGCGAAGAGGAAACACAAATGTTGTTTAACCAGCTATGGTCATGAAGCCTTGCTTCCCTGAACACAGGTCTCACTAACCTAACGATATTATTAACGCACTTAAACAGAGAGCAGCTTTTCTGCTAAACTCTCCACATCGTACTGTCACTATATATTCACGAACACACTGAAAAAAAAGAAAAATATAAATGGTTATATAAAGGTGAACTAACCCTCTCTAATATAAGGATAACATCCATTACTCTTTTTCTTCGCCATCAGTGATATACCTTTATCAGTCTTGGTTAGCTTACAAGTTAGCACACTAACAAGCCATCAAGCCAAGTTGGCATATTATTCTAATTTTCCGTTCCACCTTAAATGGTACAAAATATAAATGCAGCAACGTTTAAGGTGGAACGACAAATTCGACTAAGAATCGGGCGAATAAGGACCCAACTTCAGCTTCGTACTCAGGTTAGCGTCTGAGTTTCATTGAACATATAAACAAATACTTACTCTAAGCAGAATGACGTTTTGTTCTCTTCATCTCCGCTCCTGATACAGTCATTTTATAATCCTGTAGAAGTTAAATAAATCCAGTAAACGCTTTTCTCTCTCCCAGCCTCTGAGCCGTGTGTGTCGGTTTGTCCTCAGTGCTGAAATACCGCCGCCTATGGAGATCATCCGGGTAACATCGGCGTGTTTTCGTTAACCGCCGACAACAGCCCTGTCACCCAGGCTCTTATAAACTATTTCCAGTTACAGAGTTAAAGCTTTAAAAATGATTCACGAAATTCTGGAATCTATCACTATTTCTGTGGCTCCAATGAAGAACCTGCTTTGTCTCCTCTGGGAATGGAAACAGGATTAATTTGATAAGACTAAACCCACCCCACACCGGCAGAATCAGATAGCAAGGGTGTCATGTCATAAACCTGCGGACCCAGTCAGAAAACTTTGCAGGATGGAGACTTTTTTTTTTTTAAAGCTGCAGGCAAGTGGTGGTCAGATAACAGCTGACAAATTATATATTCATATATACTTTATTTTTTCCGTCCTTTCAGTTAGACTGTTTTAGACACTGTTGCTTCCTCTACAAACTCAAAGGCTGCTAGAGCCCATTAAAACTCGATTATTGCATTTAATATTTTTAATTAATGTGGCTACCCCCCCCCCTTAAATCCCTGGTACATTGGTAATTTAAGAGAGAAAACCCCACAACTATACCCTACCCTATATCCCTTCACTCATCACTTTGTCAAACCACCTGTCCTCTATTTTCCAGCTCTGCATATGTGCATTATATATATATATTTTTGGGGGGGGCGCACTAGAATTATATTGTTGGTGCCCTCTTGAGGACAACGCTCACATCATACATTACAAACCAGTACACAGAGGAAACATTGCTTATGTTCATCTTGTCATGATAAACAAACACACCGCTCATATGCGGAAGTATTGTACCTGTTTTACAAGTCAGAGATTTAAATTATTATTCATTAGTACTTTAAAGTATTTGCATGCGCTGCTTTCTGAATGCCATTGTGTGACAAGATAAACATTTCCAAACATGCATTTCTTGAAAAAGGGTTTTATTAAACTTCTGTACAAGACAAAGAGCATTGCAATAAATTATATACAAAGATTTACACTAAAATTCATACTGCCATGGACGGGCAATGGTCATTAAATGCATTCTATTAAATTCCATTAAATTCTGCCATCAATTAAAATAATTCAATCATCCTCATCATCTGAAATCGGTCTGGACCTGAAAGAGGGAAAAAAGGCAGTGAGACAAGAGTTAAGCTTTTTTTTTTTTAAAAGGGTAAACAAACTCCATTGACCCACAGAAGCAGTTAAGGCTTCTGAACCTGGTGACTTACTTTCTGGGAGCTTTGGAGATGCCACTGCCCCCAGCCTCCTCATCAGACAAAGGGTGCTGGTTCTCTTTTTCTGGTTTCCTGCTAGGGCCACCAAAAAAGTCCCCGATGCCCTTCTGCCACGTTGGAGTCGGACGTGGACAAACTGGGTTTCCTCCAGCATATTTATTTTTGGCTGCAAAAAGAGAGAAACCAAGGGATAAGAGAATGAAGACTTTTATTCTCGATTACTGTGAGAGGGTGTGCGTTTGCAAAAGGTAACACTGAGGGATACCCACGCTGAAAAAGCACAACGTGAAAGCCCGTGTAATGGAGCAGTGAGGAGGGTAAAGAGAGTGAGATCTCACCGGGGGTTCCTGACTGAGGGCTGCTGCATGAGGAGTTGGAGCTAGAGGCGCCCAATGATTTCCTGGGCGCTGAGGCAGCCACCGCTACAATCAAACAACAAAGTTTTAGACGAATATCCACAAAACTATCGACAAACATCACTGTAAAAGACTGATATTTAAAGACATGTCGAACTTTGTGCGCCTAGTATCGCTGCTGATCTGGCGCCATTTTTTTCACGCCCACTGGGAATGGCTTGATTTTCGTGTGTCAACATACTTTAAAGCCCAGCTGCTAATTAAAGTGTTAACATTAGTTTATTCACAGCGAATGCGGAGACAAAGAAGTTAAAGTCCGAAACATGTATATCAAAAGGTCAACGTGAACGCCAGTTGCCCTCCCGAACTGATGCGAAGCTCAAATCAGGAACTGGGCTGTAGATACAAGTTAAATTCCACTATCTTGCGTTTTGATTTAATTTTTTGTCTAGTCTTTCATGTGCATACTTAAACGATAAAGTAAATCGGAGACTGTTTCCCTATCCCTCTCTTTCTGTCTGGTCTAACCAGTGTTTTCAGCTATTCATCCATATTGGCGGGAGCTACTCTTACAGCTAATGTTAGCCATTTCAGGAACTGAGTGGAGAAACCGAAAGTCGCTGAATTAACAGTTTATAAACAAAGCAACTGGTCACCCATTCCTGGTTAATAAATAACAGAAAAATCAATATTTCTCGCTACTCGGTTTGCTACTCTTAGTCAGTATTTGTCCGCTAAGCTAACGCTACCTGACTTCCCCGCAGCCCGCCACACGCGACAGAATAAGGCCATAGACTTAACATCACCGCTACACTAATGCTTCCAGACCAGTTTTACCTTTTCTGTAGGCCCCAGGGACGCTGTCTGCTTTTGTCCTGACCATATTCTCCGACTTTCCGCTGCTTCTGAGCTGCTGGGGAAATAACAGTGAGAGACAGATCCTTCCCGCCCGCTTTTTAAAACCGACCAAAACTCCAGACAACGGAGAACGGCCAACCTCTTTCAGCCAATCACGAAGTCAGTTGATTTTTTTTTTTACCCGCCCTCGGAGGTCACGCCCCCCTCTGGCTCCCATAGGGCACCTAACCACATCGTCAACACGCAATAAGGCTCTGTCCCAAACGGCTCCATGCTTAATACGTGCACTACATAGGACTTAAATCAATCGCGTATTTTAATCAAAACACTCCATTTGGAATTCAGCCATGCGTGTACAATTCCCTACTGGCCATACATCGATCAGCCTCCACATTTCTACACCCACTGTCCATGATCATAACACCACTGAGCATACAAGAGCCCTTTGTAGTTCTAGAGTTATAGACTGTAGTGCATCTGATGCTTTGCATACATTCTTTGCACACTTTCACCCTGTTCTTCAATGCTCAGGAACCCCACAGAGCAAGTATTATTAGGCTATATCTGAGTAATGAACTTAGAGTTCAGCCTCTTTTTTTTGGAATAAATAATATTTTCTCTTAAAATAGATTCATACTCATAATATTAATTCACTGTCTGTAATTGCTCATCCAGTTCAGGGATGTGCCGGGTCTGGAGCCTCAACCAGAATCACAGGCCATACTCATAACATTCATTCATTTATTCATTATCTGTAACCGTTTATCCAGTTCAGGGTCGCGGTGGGTCTAGAGCCTACCTGGAATCATTGGGCGCAAGGTGGGAACACACCCTGGAAGGGACGCCTTGACAGGGCAACACACACACTCACACATTCACACCTACAGACACTTTTATTGAGTTGCCAATCCACCGACCAATGTGTTTTTGGACTGTGGGAGGAAAACTGAACATTCATTCATTCATTATCTGAAACCGCTTATCCAGTTCCTACCTGGTTCCTACCTATCCTACCTGGAATCATTGGGTACAAGGCGGGAATACACCCTGGAGGGGGCGCCAGTCCTTCACAGGGCAACACACACACACACACACACCTACAGGCAATTTTGAGTCACCAATCCACCTACCAACGTTTGTTTTTGGACTGTGGGAGGAAACCGGAGCACCCGGAGGAAACCCATGTGGACATGGGGAGAACACACCAACTCCTCACAATGAAACCCACAAACTCCAGGTCCATGGGGCTGTGTGACTGCGACACTACCTGCTGCACCGCGCCGCCCCATACTCATAACAGTAATATTTTATTTATAAGTACACATTTATACTGTGTTTGACAAAATGTTTCATAAAGTTTTAGAGATGAAAAGCTATTTCAAAAAACACACACACAAAACAAATAACAGGTTGTCATCAATTTACATGAAGATACGCCAATATTAGAGGCAGGACAAGCATTTACAGATAAAAAGTTTTGCAATTTACTTCTATAACTTTGTAAAAAAAAAAAAAAAAGTAATGATTAATACACATTAGTGTGGAAGACTTATACATAAACTGAGTCAAGAGGGAAGGAAAAAATTCAAATGCATAAATTCACTTTTATTCCACTCGGTCACAAAGAACCCTAAGGCAACAACTATGCGACTAAAGGTCTCTCTCACGTTGGCTAATGTTAATGTGCATTAGACCACAATCAGGAGAACACTGAACAAGAGTGTAGTGAATGGCAGATCCCATAGACAAAAACCTATAGATCCCATAGACAAGCCAGAAAACTGACAGAAAAAGGTTTTCTGGACAGATGAGACCAAAATTAAGGATGCACCGATTTTTAATTTTTTGGGCCAATGCAATAACCGATAATTAGCACCTTGGAGTAGCCAATACAGATATTAATAATCAATAATTTTATCTTTTTGTAATTAACGCAAATTCACATTGGATTAAAGCAAAAACCTTTTCATAGGACAAGCCTTTTCTTCAGCATTTGTAAATTTCTGTACTATTTAATTTTACCTTTAAGTTTTTTAGTTGTCGTTCATTTATACTTTTATAAAAGATTTACTGATGGTTCCGCATGAATGATTTCTAGAGGAGCGCCAATTAGTGCAGCACTGGGTTTATTTTGGAAGACGAGGGAGAAAGGAACATAAAGCAGCTCATAGCGAGGGAGAGAGAGTGTTTTTAATCCTTTATCATCGTGTTTCAGTAATAAATTCAGACACTTAATGACTTCATATCTATTTTCATGTGTTTTATAAGAGAAGGGCTCCTGCACTGTGGTGGTTGAGAGTATTTTTCTGGCATTTAACATGCCGTGTGTGTGTTTACACGACTATCTCTGCGTGTGTGTCTGTGCTGAGCATCGGCTAATGTTGGCTAGAATTCCAATATCGGACCTATAACAGTAACTTAAAAAAATCCACATATTGGCAAATAATATATCGGCAGCCAACCTATCGTGCATTACTAATCAAAATATGCACTTTTGGTTTAAATATGAAGCATGTTTGGAGAAAGGAAAATATTGCACTCCAGCATTAGAACCTCATCCCATCTGGTGGTGTTGGTAGTTTGACTTGGGCCTGTTTTGATGTATCTGGGCCACGACCACTTTCTATCATTGATGGAACAATGAAATCTGAATTACACAATCAAATTCTAAAGCAAATGTCAGGTCATCTGTCCGTGAGCTGAATCTCAGGAGAACATGAGTCATACACTAAGCACACAAGTCATGACTGAAGAAAAAAAAAAGTTTTGTAATGGCCATATCAAAATCTCGAACTTATTCAGTAGAAATGTTTTGGAAAGACTTGAGTTGAGCAGTTCATGGGAGGAAACCAACCAATAGTTGTAGTTGCAGTAGACCTCCAGGTCCTTGGAGCGGTGTGACTGTGACACTACCTGCTGCACCTAGTAGCAGCTATTTTTACACAGGGGAATCAAGCGAAATATTGAAAGCAAAAATTCAAGGAAACTCACAGATATTGGATCATTTTCACCAATAAATAAATCACTAATAGTTTCATTTGATTATCTGGGTTCTCTGTGTTTATCTGTATTTTATTCATTGTCTATAACAGCTTATCCGGAATCACTGGGAGCAAGGAAGGAACACATCCTGGAAGGTGCGCCAGTCCTTTACAGGGTGACACACACTCACACCTATGGACACCTCTGAGTAGCCAATCCACCTACCAACGTATGTTTCTATACGTAAAAAGTGGTTGTACATTTTTAATAGCATTTTAACAGAATCACACAACATTAAGAACAGCTGTGTATAGTGCCACTAGGTGTCATCAACCATGTAAAACCACTGGACTTGTGATGCTAAAAACCCTGGTTGTAAGGCTACAGCAATTTTCTATTCATTTTTATGAATTTGCAGTTACAATAGCATTTCAACCACATTTTATACAACACTCAAAACAGCTTTCTATGGTGCAGCAATGTACCAGATATGTACAACCTTTGTATATTTAATGTAATGCTGTAACAACGTTGTATACATTTTTTTCAGAGCTTCTGGATTTTTATTGTAATAGCTATATTTTCCACAATTTTAATTTCCATAGCAATTTAGCTGTATTATGTACAGTAAAATCCAGATGTTGTGCATTATTATAATGCTTAATTGCACAGAACACCACTGATTTCAATGTTGAATTAAAATGTATTGATAGTAAAAAGTGAAAGATAAATAATTTATTAGATGAAAAACAAACTTGTGCCATCAATCTCACTTAGTTGCAGTTTAATAATAAAATATTAACTTTGTACAAAATATACAATATCCATATATGGTAAATGTATATAAAACATCCATTTTATAAAATTCATGAACTGTACAATACTTTCCTATCTTCAAGTGATCTATTGTTAAGTGGCCTCTAACTTGGATTTAGAGCCATTAACTTTTGACTTGTAATTATTACATTTATATTTAAAAAAGTTCCCTTTATTTTAAAAAAGTCTATTAAATTTAACGCCAAACTAACTTTATATTTTTGAGGCTTAAGTTTGCTCTTACAATAAGTTTTGGCAATCAGCTTGAAGTTAATGAGTGGTCCTCCCCATAACTCAAAGCAAACAAAGCATTTTATGAGATATGTCTATAGACATTTGAACATTTGAGGATTTTCATCTAAACCCATCTACTGGAATAATAAAATATGATATGAAGGTAAACAAACACATGGTCTATAAATGCATGAGTTTTAGGTTGTGGGAAATGTGGTCTCCGGGATTAACATGAAAAACATGTCACTTAAACCGTACATGTGAAGTTGTTGCTCACTGTGGGTGTCCCGTCATGACGTCTGGCTACCAGTCCGTTCAAAAGTCGTTAGCGTCGAGGTGACGAATATCGTTAACAAAATTTTACCTTGGTTTGGAACAGCGCACGGTTAAGTGAATGGTTTCGGTTATACTTCTAACCGTTTACCTTGCAGTTTCCCATTAGTGGGAATGGTGGGGCATTCCCATTAGCCGCTAATTGCCCTCACGTTAAGTAGTGGGTTGGACTCTCAGGGTGGAGTCCACTTGGCGTTAGCTATCTACAAGTCTGAGCTGAGTTGGTGTAACATCGTTTAACACGATACTGTGTTTAATGCTTAGCAGGATGTCGTGAACGCACTTGTTAGAGCATTGCTATTAACTGATCAGTTTGGCCTTGGTGTTTGTCGACAGAAATCGGTCCCAGTGTGGAAAGTCGTCCTCTTACCTGTTTTTCTGAGTCAGTGTTCACAGTCTTTCACTGAGCGGAGAGAGAGGTAACGTTAGCATTCATATCTAACGTCAGTGGGCTGTTATTAAACGACAGACTGTTAACTGTTCGCCATATTTGCCTTATCGGAGCACTTATATGAAACCCTGGTTTATATTCTAATATTTGTAAACCAAGTGGAGCTTAGTTTTTGTGGATTTTCATGTTCATGCTTTAGCCTATTTGCTTTAATGTTTAAAAGAGCAGCTAGCTGATAACTGGTTAGTGAGTTTTAATATATTCATGTGTCTTTTGACCCAGAAACACTTTATTGTAATAATTCGTTTTTCTCACTTGTTTGGGGGTTGGCTGTTCAGTAAGAATCGATGTAAAAATGTTAATTGCTGTAACTCTTGTGTTTTATTTTAAGCGAAGACATGGTTACAGCTGTTCAATTCCTGATCTCCAAGCTGCTCTCTCCACTTTGGAGAAGAGTAGAAGAGGAAGAAGATGGATTTTATTGTGGTGGAGGTAAAGTTACAAAACAAGATCCTCACATCTTGAGTTAATCAAGATTGATAGCATTACACTGCTATTTCCCTTTTTAAAAATAAATGCAGCCCCCAGTGGCCTTCACAGAGTAGGTATTGTTTGAATGGCAGCTTGTTTTCAGCCCTGATGTGGTAGTTGTACATGTCTGCAAGAATAGGTAAAATGGACCACATATGAAGAAGTAGAGAATAACAAACTCCCATTGTTTACAGTTTATTGTCTCTAATATTTAAAGTAAAATATTGGTAGATTGGATGAACCACGAGATTGGAAATTGCTGGTTGATGTAGGTTAGAAAAAAAAAGCATGTCCCAGAGTGCACTGTGTTAACTAAACTGAGCCCAGACATGGTGCACTGCCGTGAAAGTAAACTGATAGTTTTTTCATAGAGTTAACAGTTCCATTTGATGATGAAGCATTCAAAAGGAAAAGCTAACGTATGCAGACTTGGCAGCTGAGATCAGGGACAGCACATGTAAGACCCGTGGAGATAGGTGGTAGATTTGTAGCCAAGTCTACTAAGGGCAATAGTGAAGGAGTTATCAGAAACAGCTAAAAGGTCTAGTCAGAGCACAGATTATGTGGGGAAATGCACTGTAGAGGTGCTATTGTGGTTTTTGGTGATGTAGCACATAAAGTTCACATGGAACTGGTGGCACTGAGCATGCTTTAACAGTGCCAGAGGGGCTCGGTACAGCCTTGGTCACCAGGGAGGTCAGTGATGGTTGTTGATGGTAAAAGGTAAGGTAGGACTGTAAAGCTAGCTTGGAGGGTGGTGGGTCTGGGATGCCAGACTTCACTGTTGAGCTTTTCGGAGGTGTCATGGGCTTAATTCAGCAAAACACAGATGAGAGGAGGTGCCTACCTGATGACCTTGTGAAGAGCTAGTGATACAGTGGGTAGTTTGGGTACTCATGGGCTGGGCTCAATGAGAAATCATAGTTGTTAAGGACAGATGGTTGCTGGTTGGATCATAAACGGCCATAGCAACCCTAGTGGGTAAATGTTGCTAGATGTAGTTGGTTGCTGATTGGAACATAAATGGCCACAGCAACCTTAGTGTTGGGGGCGGGGTAGGATTCAACAACCGAAATTTTGTGGCTGCAGTTAGGAAGAGAGTGTGGTGGGCCTTATGTGAATCTCTAATGGATTGGCATAGGATATTTTACATCTTATCTTGTGTATGATTATAATTACTACAACATACTATAAGGTAAATGTGTCCAATAGGGTGCAGAGTAAGCGGACTATAATGGCATTGCTTTGAGTCATCTGCCTATGCCAGGACGACACACACTACCATTATACAAATAATATCTGCTAAAGAGTTGTCATGTGTCTTAAAACGGACAATGAGTGTGGGTCTAGACTAGGTACGTAGACTCTGTCAGTAAACTGGCATGATTGTAAGCTTAAACCATTTATCTGTGTATTGTGGTCTACCTGCAGGTATGAGGGAGATTCGTCAAGTGAGATGTGGTGTTGTGACACAGTTGTGTCAGGATTATGGGCTGATTGATCATTCTGTGTACTTCACAACTGGGGAGGTACTTGGAGGAGTGCCATTGTGTATGGGTGACCCTGTTCACGCACTGGCTGTTCGAGATGGAGCTCATGGAGGGTGGAGAGCACTTAGGGTAAGCAGTCTTTCTGCTGTATCTTTTGTTCTTTTAATTAAAAAAAGGTACAGAATGATTGTTTGGTAATCTAGAAATTCATACATTCAGTGTTGTTGAATAACTTGTTCTAGATGTGCTTCTTATACAACTGGAATATCATAGCAACTGAAAAATATTTGTTTATGAATGAAACCAAATGGTGTTTTGCAGGTTGAGAAACAAGTAGATGCTTGGGAGGGAGGTGGCAGAGACTCACTTGAAGTAGATGCTAATAAGCTCAGGCCTCTGATTGGAACAATAACATCATGTGACAAAGATGGTGGATTTATAAATCAGACCACATATTTTCCTCGATCAGCCCTGTGTGAAGGTTAAACCTCACCATATACTTCATATATATTGTCCAGCAAAATATCTTTAATTTGCAGGTGGTGTAATGGTGTATGATATTAACTGATTTCCAAGTTTAAAGGTGGATTTATGAAAATGTATAATTGTGTTGTAATGTTGCAGTAGACCCAGATTTCTGTCTCTCTCTTAGGCTTTCAGCCCATGAAAGGAGACTGGGTCCAGGCACAGTACTTTATTAGCCCCACAGAATGGAGCAGTCAAGCTTCAACCGTTGCCCCATTACGATACCACCGCATGGACCAAGTTAGTGTGTATATATATCTAACACACATGCGCAAAGCTTTTATTTCATTTGCTATACTGACTATATTGCCCTTTAAAGAGCAGTTTTTTATTTATTTATTTATAATATTGGCAAATGCAAATTATGTCAAATCTGTTTTTATGTAGTAAGTTAGCACAGATTACAACCAAAATGATAATTGCACTCCGAATATGCAGTAATTAACCTGGAATTAATCACCATAAAATGGTACAGAAAGACTAGTTTTGTTGCAGGTATTGATCTGTAGGTGTGTATGTCACCTACAGACTTGTCACCCCCACCCCCCATCTTCTCTCCTGTCTTTCACAGGTTTGTGTGTCAAGTATATTTGGTCATAGTGGAGTTGTAGAGGACAGTGTGTTTTTCTCTCTGGACTCTTTACTGCTCCCTGCTGGATACCAACCCACACCAGGAGATATAGTGAGTGTTGTTGTGGTGGAGAGTAGCCAGTCTTTCTATTGTTGGAGAGCACTCTGCATTGCCCCCATTAAACACAGGCAAGATGTCCTCTCATTCCGTCTGTTGCTCACATATATTGATTGCCAATTATATAATTATTTATTAAATATATTTTTGCTTTTTTATAACTTTATATAACTTTTTTCTATTAAAGCTTAAATGTGTCAGTGCCAGTTTTACCAGAGGCTGAAATCCAGGCCTTGCTGGAGAGTAAGGGAGGACTGATGGTCAGTGAAGAAACCCAGTTTGGATCTCTACTAATGGGACAGACCAAGGAGCTGCTCATTTGGATTCAGTAAGTAATACACCCTAACAGGCACTGTTAATGATTTTATATAACATGCTTATAAGTTAATCACTTAAGGTTACCAATCACTCTTTTGTATTGACTGTATTTTTGCTTCTGTGCAGAAATACAGGCTCAGAGACTCATACCCTGAAATGCTGTGAATTTGCTGGCTGGGACTCAGAGGAGCAGTTTACTCTCAGCCACACACCTTCTCTTGACAAACCCACCATCCCACAAAAATCAAAGAATCAGCTGGCCATTCCTCAGAAAAATCCCTTTAAACCCACCCTCCGTGGCCCTGGCAGGGATCTTGCAGGGAGGCATGGCCTCTATACTCTGCTCGGTCTTTCTTGTGTGAATGTGGAAGAAACGGGAGCGTACCGTGAAACAAATGGTGAGGTAGACATAGACGGATCAAGTGACAATGATGGAGAGAAAATCATTGAGGAAACACCAGCTGTGAGGGCAGTGGAGTGCAACCTGGAGATTATACCTGGAAAGAAGGTGTCCATCATTGTGGGCTGCCAGGCTAAGTGAGTGAAAATGCATTTAAGGTGCAGTAAGAAGCACCAGTGGCAATCATGTCAGTTGAGTTTACAAATGTAATAGTTGACAAAGGCAGTACATAACTTACAACTGGCAACAATTAGGATGCTGATTTGATCCCTCCTGCATTACTTCTCTAGATTTTAAACAGGAGTTCTCTAACCAACAGATGGAGCCAAAGAGCAAGGATTTTCCTGCAGGGGACACATTTATTTGGTCACCTTAAATAGTCTCTATTCATGGCTAATAGAACAGCGTAGTGCAGTTTTTCCTTCCTAGCATAATTTGCATATGGTTTTGGTAGTTGTCATATTTCAAAGCAGAATTGGAGAGATTGGTTTGGATCACAGAGAATGTTAGTGTACAGGTAGTCTCGCATGGCTTGACACTGGAGAGAGAGGACCACCTGCTACTGCAGGAAAAAAAAAATTGAGTGGCACGCAAAAGAACAACACAAGTTTGCTAGTTTGGAATGACGTGTAGGAGGATTCACATCGGGCCTGTGCCAGAGCCCGTACAAAATCATACAGGGAAGTGTGTATAGGTGGAAACGCAGAGAGCCAGCCATAACGCAACTGACACAATCCTGACAGTGAGGCCAGTTTAATGATTTGGGCTCTCCGTATACATGCGGGCGGAGCGTGTGAGGCTGAGACTAGTGTATAAATGAGTTAGTAAATAGTTGGAGTAGCAGAGAATTGAGAAGGTATGTTAATATTTTTTGGAACATGACGAACAGAAAAATAGCATTAAGATTCAAATGATGGGCTGAGTATTGCCCTTTTAAATAAAAGATTAATCCCTTACTGCCCCATCTGCTATGCTGGCTGTGCTGTTCTGTTTCCAGGCTCAGTGTTGTTGGGCAGCAAAAAAAGATGAATAACATTATGTATGTCAGCTGCAGTACAGACTTGCCAAAATCAAAATGTCTAATTGGTTCTCCTCATTCACCCAGATTTAATATCCACATAAATATTTCTTTGCATCTAGAGTGGTTCCCTTTTTTTATTTTTTCTTCACTGATGAAAATGATTATTTGTATTTGGGTTTTTTTTTTTTAGTTCTATAGAAAGTATTGTCAAGTGTAAACGTTGTCTCTAGGAACCTGGGTCACTGTAAGGAGCTGTTGTTGCTCCATTTTTCCTCCTTCACCATTGGCCGGCACTTGGAAGTGTCAGTGAACAGCACAGAGGAGAATTTGCTCAAGCCTAGTGCCCCCTACTGCCCATCATTGCCACCACCTCAACCACAAAAACATGCTCAGGTGGTCACCGTCATTGCTCCTGCACCTCCAGTCAGGTGAGCCTTCCTCATTATGCCCACCAAATGTGTCCACATTACTGTAACAGTGTTAATTTGCTGTCATTTGAAATCCTAAATGTCAGGTAATATTTCTGAGTGCAGTAAGTGATTGCTCATTTTATCCCCAAGAAAGGAAATTACTACCCGAGTTTTGTTTTTTTGTGGTTTTGTTTGATAATGACTGAGTATTTTGGTGGGATATTTTTGGACAGGCTAGCAAGGCGTCAACTTCCTAATTACCTCGGGAACTATCCAGTGCCACAGGCTCTGAGGGAGTGTGTGGAAGCCCAGAATGATGTGCTGGTGGTTCAGCCTGCTCTTGGAGAGGTGAGTGAGTGATCCCTCAGCAGATGAGTGCTGTTTGACAGAATGCGCATATTTACTGATATCAGACAAATGATTAGATTTTAGCTAATTTTTCAAACCAGAATTTGAAGCTGTATGAATTGTGCTGGGAAAGAACAAAACAATTATTACTGCATTTGTGTTCCGATACAACTAAATGTTGTATTCTCATTTATACAGATCAAGATGAATCTGGCCTCACATCATATTTGTACTTGTTCACAATTGTTTGTATTGGTATCATTATCAGGATTACCCACTATTAGCATAAGTATTGAACATCTGCCTATTCCCCCTGTAAGAGAAACCCTCATTTAAAATGTTTCTTATTCCAAGGAGTACAGTACATGGGTATTATCAGTATTAATTGTTATTCACTCTCTTTCTGCTCTTCCTTTTGTAGCCACTGTGTTTGTCTTCCATGTTGAGTCGTTTCTCAGCTTTGCTGTGGCTGGAGGAGCTGCAGGGGGAGAGAGAGCTCAGAGAGTTCAGCATCAGTGGTGCCATACTCAGGAAGGGAGCGGTATACTTGTGCCTTGAGGTGCCTGGGCTCAGTGAAGGAAGGCCAAGCCTTTTCTTGGGTGATGAAGGCCACTGTGCCTTTCTGTCTGCAGTCATATTGTCTAATGAGTTATACGTTTTATGTTAAAATCTTTGTGTTTTTGGCCATTTTCACAGGGGACAGAATTGTTCTGAAGAAGGCATGCAGTGGAGAATTGGTTGTGGAATATATTGGCTATGTCACTGAGGTGTGTTATGTTTATTTTTAATGTTTGCAAATGTGTGTACGTGATGCAAATATGTAGATAGTGCCCTATACATCCAGAGACAATGTGTGGTTGGCAGAATCCTACATGGTTTTACTTTGACACACATTGTGGGTTTTATAATGCAGATCAACGAGGAGGATGTAAGTTTGAGAGTAAACCCTGAGTTTCATAATAGTTACTTGGGGGAGCCACTGGATGTGGAGTTTTCATACAACAGGTACCTCTAATTTCCTAATCATAAAACATTGGAATGTGTATGCTCTTATTAGTGATTTCATAGAATTAAAGGAATATTATATATTTTAATATGGAAAATTATTAAAATGATTTCGGCTTCCACAATCAGGGTGTCCATGAGAAGGTGCCATTGTGCTCTGGAACAGACAAAGCACTTCGGGGAGAATGGTGAGTTAGGATTGGAATGCTGTTTCAACCACTGTTATTATTGCTGTATATTTAATGAGAGTCTTAATCTCCTTTTTCTGGTTTAGTGCTTTTCCCCACAATTTTGCAACTGCAAAGCCCTATATGGACTGGAGAATGGGGATCTGAACAACCACAAAAAGACAATGATGAATCTACCAAACAAGATGGAGAGGTTAAGTAATTTATTTTATTTATTTGTAGGCCACAGGCTACTGTTTTTGTTGGAAAAATGTTTTCCATGTAACTAACATGTGAAGTAGAGGGGAGGGAGTACAAACTGTGACCAAAAATAAATAGACCATGTAAATGTAAAAAATAATAATAAAAACATTGTGGGAACTGTTAAATTATTTATTTTCAGAATTTCACGTGTCAGAAGAAATGTAGTTGATGTAAATGTTTTTGTTAGACTGGAGAAACAGCATGTGGGAATGGGGAAAACCTGTCACCTCTCACTATGGACATGGTGTCTGTGGCTACACAAACCAAAACAGGTTGGACTTTGAAGTGTGTGGTTTATTTACATGTCACGTTTTGTAAGCTACATCTGAACTTATACATTTATGTCTAATGTAACTCTTTCTTCATCTTATTTGCCACTTTATCGATTTCAGGGTTGTAGTGTAGTAACAAACTGTAAAGTATAATTTAACGCTGCAATTCTTCTTAAAGATGCTTTGTCTCATATTTGTCAGATTTGCCTTTGACTGCTAAGCCCATTCCAAGTCCAGGCCAGTTTTTTAACTGTAGTCTTAACCCTGCCCAGAAGGAGGCAGTCAAGCACATTCTCAGTGGAGAATGTCGCCCAACCCCATACGTGCTGTTCGGCCCTCCAGGGACAGGAAAAACAGTCACACTCATTGAGGCCATACTGCAGGTACCCGTCAACTCAGCTCACAGAACCTACTTTAAGCAATCACTGAGTGACTGAAATTAAAATTCTATTGCTTTAGTTTCCATTGCAATAATTAGCCCAGAGCCCATACATTTGCAGGTATACCATCGTGTGCCAGGCAGCCGTATGCTGGTGTGCACTCCCTCCAACAGTGCAGCAGACCTCATCTGTATCCGGCTCCATAACAGTGGATACCTGCATGCTGCCAGCCTAGCACGCGTCAATGCCACCTGCAGGCAGGAGGAGGTACTGCAGTCTATATGAAAATAATTGTTTATTTCTGCGTACACTTTGACAGTTACTGTGAGGCATGCAGTTGTATGTGGTTTATGCAGACTATTTAACAAAACTGGGGTGCTTGAATTTTGTACCCATCAGAGCAATACCTCGTTTTGGACATTCTGGATATCTTTTTGTGTCTTTCTTTCCAACAGTGTCAGACCTCTGCTAATTTGTGGTCATCTGTGTGCTTGTTTCTGCAGTCCATCCCAGATGTGTTGCAGCAGTACTCTCGTGCTGGCGAGGATGTACGACATGCCTGTTTCCACCGTATTGTTGTCAGCACATGCTCCAGTGCCGGCCTGTTTTATCAAATTGGTTTGCGGTGAGAGCTAAAGCATTCAGGATTTAAAGACAGTGTTTTGTTCATCCCAACACTAGCCTGCTTATCCCATCCAGTGAAAGAGACTAACATTGTACTGTGTTTTTACAGCACTAGTCTATTTGTATTTAGTGTAGAGACTACAGGACACTTTATTCAGCTACTCTGCTAATTAACCAGCCCTTCCTCAGTTTTAATTTGGTGTAGAAATGATGAAGCAGCAAGAAAGAATTAAAACAAGCTACACCAGCAACTGTAAATGAAGCTAGTTCAATTGAAACAGCGTTCCAGTGAATGTTGTTTATGATGCAGTTATAATATTTTCTTCTTAGGGTGTGATTTGTATAAATAGCAACACTTTCTACCTCTACCACGGTGATAACGCCAAATGATTTAGAGCTGGTAGCCAAGCAAGAAATCCAATAATTCTACAGGTAGTGTCACAGTCACAGCTCCAGGGACCTGAAGGTAGTGGGTTAGATTCCCGCTTCGGGTGACTGTCTGTGAGGAGTTGGTGTGTTCTCCCCGTGTCTGCGTGGGTTTCCTCCGGGTGCTCCGGTTTCCTCCCACAGTCCAAAAACACACGTTGGTAGGTGGATTGGTGACTCGGGTGTCCATAGGTGTGAGTGTGTTGCCCTGTGAAGGACTGGGGCCCCCTCCAGGGTGTGTTCCTGCCTTACACCCAATGATTCCAGGTAGGCTCTGGTCCCACCGCGACCCTGAACTGGATAAGCGCTTACAGATAATGAATGGTTTGCTAGGTCTCCAATCCACAATAAGGACACAATGGATTTAGTTTGCCTAACTGGTAAATGTGTGCTACTAGTGCTTATTGATTTAGTTTGTCTTTGAATTTTTCTTTATTTTTTTTTTAGTGTTGGCCATTTCACTCATGTCTTTCTGGATGAAGCTGGCCAAGCTACTGAGCCTGAATCCCTCATTCCCCTAGGACTCCTGTCTGAGCGGACAGGCCAGGTTAGACAGCTCATTAAATAATGTAACCTGTCTACCTACTGAGTAGTAACACACAAGTGTTTCACTGTTTACCTTAACTTTCTGAACTAGATGTGGTAGGTATGTTGTAGCATATAGTTTTTTTTTTGTTCTGTAGTATGGCATTCATATTGTCTCTATTAGTTGTTTCTGAGCATGGAAATAATCGAGGACTCATTTACTAAACAGATTAAAAAGTAAAATCCTATAGTTATGCTGAAATCAAATATTTAAACTGTGACCATTGTTTCCTTCTGTGTTAATATAGATAGTCCTGGCTGGAGATCCTAAGCAACTAGGCCCAGTAGTGAAGTCTAAAATAGCTGAAGCGTTTGGATTAGGACTCTCTCTGCTCGAGAGACTAATGGCAAGATCACTGTATTCCTGCAGTGAGAAGGGCTACAACCCATTACTGGTGATGAAAGACATTTTTTAAACTCCTTGTTATTAGTAGTCCCTGCTCTTTTTATGTTAAATAAATTTGCACGTTTTCGTATGTAAGACTGTTTCACATGAGTAAGAGTTTATCTGCATCATTATTAGAATAGAACTGTAGCATATGTGGCACTTCAATTTTTAATACATTTTATTTCCTTTTAACAATTGTACTCTTCTAATATATTCTTCAGGTGACTAAGCTGGTGTATAACTACCGATCTCATGAGGTCTTGCTTTCGCTGCCGTCTCGGCTGTTTTATGGGGGAGAGCTGTGTGTGCGTTCTCAAAGAGCTGTTGTGGACTCTCTTTGCCATTGGAGCCGTCTTCCCACCAAAGGCTTTCCTCTTATCTTCCATGGAATCAGGGTGCTGCTTTGTGTCTCTTATACATTTACCTGAGAATGTATTTTCACTAACAACTTTTGTTAAACTATGCCCTAATATGGATGGTGTTCACCATGGGATGCCTTCAATTAACATCTTTCTCATGTAGTGTCCTACGCTGTTGCTATGGGTTCTTTTCTGTTCTCAACCAGTCTAATATTTGTTTGCCCATAAGATTTACAAGACTGAACAATGCACTATACAGAAGCATTTCCACAGCTGAAAGATCGGTTTCCTTTTGCCTCCTTTTGCTTGCTTTCTCTGCAGAGTACAGAGATGAGAGAGGGCAACAACCCATCTTGGTTTAACCCTGGAGAAGCAGTGCAGGTCATGCTTTACTGCTGTCAGCTGGCCAAAAGACTTTACAACCCCATACCTGCTGCGGACATTGGGATCATTGCCCCTTACAGAAAACAGGTTTCTCAGTCCCTGTTTATATTTGTTTAAATTAATATTCTAATATATATTAAACTTAATATATTTCTTTAATTTGTCCCTACCATGACACTTTCCCCAATATCCTCAGGTGGAGAAGATCAGACTGCTGTTGCACAGGGTTGGGCTTGTGGATATTAAGGTTGGGTCAGTTGAGGAGTTTCAAGGACAAGAGTTCCTGGTTATCATCCTGTCCACGGTAATGTACAGTTCCTTTCACCCTGTCTTGCCCTGGACGGATCTATGAATAGTATAGACTTTTCATTTGCTAACGGCTAATATAATTTGTGCATCAGTGCCAACACAAATGTTTATTTCTGTCTGGAACTATGCTAGCTTCAGGTGCTTTAGATGACATTTAAATCCTCAGGTACGCTCCAATGAGAATCTACCAAGCAATGATCTTCAGAAGGCTCTGGGTTTTCTGTCCAATCCCAAACGCTTCAATGTGGCCCTCACTCGAGCCAAAGCTCTTCTCATCATTATTGGCAACCCCCATGTACTGATTAAGGTATGCCAGTGTTGTGTATATCATGTGATTGAAAATTGCAAAACAGCTGAATTTCATGTCGTTCCTTACTGAAGTTATTTTGAATTTAACTTTTTTGTTTGTTTGTTTCACCTTACCCTTTGTGTAATATACTGCCATTTATATTTTATTTGATAAACATTTTATTTATTTGCTTGTGAATTTATGTCACAGGACCCATGTTTCCATGCCCAGCTGAAGTACACATACGAGAATGGGGCCTTTATTGGCTGTGATCCTCCTGTCTCCCTCAGAGTTGCTCATAGGTTAGTTTGCCCTGCACTGAAATCACCAAAGATTTATATATTCATAAACAAGTTCATTTTTTTTTTTTAATTGAGAGATCTTATTGTGAAAAGTGACTGCTGGATTTGTATTTTTTCCCCACAGAGCTACTGTGAAAAAATAGAGAAACAAGCACAAGTCTGGTCATACGGATTATGTAATCTGTTCCAAGTAAAATAATTACTGTGGCCTTTACATTTATATGACGTGTTCTTTAACGTAAATAAAATCAGACAAAAGAGGAGGAAAACCCTATATTTAAATGTTGCTGTGGTTTATATGTAATAAGGCATGATACCATGAAGGAAAAGTGAAATTGTCTGCATCTGTCTTACCTTTCGCTCTTCTGTTTTCATATATGAAAATTAAACCAGTTTGTGTTCTTATGCAAGTTTGCCTTTGTCTCCTTTTTGAGTCAGAGGGTCTGTGGCTTGCAGACAGTGCTATGTCTGTATGTCTCTGTAAGGCTGCGTCTCCATTAGTGAGTCTGGATGTGACAATTGAGTGCCAATAACCACAGACTGACCAAAAGATTATATCTGTAGAACACCCCCACCCTCACATTAGCCAAAAAGCAGTTCTTTAACATATTTGTAATGGAAAATCTGACTGTGTAAGGTAATGGTTAGCAGGATTACAATAAGATTAAAATAAGATGCTTGATCACAATCAAATTAGACTTAATCAGCTCGTTAAAATTCAAGAAAAC
Source organism: Hoplias malabaricus (assembly GCF_029633855.1). Lineage (NCBI taxonomy): Eukaryota > Metazoa > Chordata > Actinopteri > Characiformes > Erythrinidae > Hoplias > Hoplias malabaricus. Next base: position 33,925,353 of record NC_089803.1, read on the forward strand.
ATTCTCTTTTGTCACTTTCAAACAGTGCATTGGAGACTGTGTTAAGAGACACTATAACATGCACATTTGGACAAACCTTGAATAATCTTATTTAAAAAAATATATATTTTTGATCATAATGTCAATTTACCAGGTTCCCATGACGAGTGAAGCAATAAAATGGTCCTGTATTAAAAAAAACAAAAAAAACAACAAAAAGTTACCTGTAGTAAATAATGTTCACTGAAGTTTGAGGGTTTTTTCCTCACTTAGTGATATATTTTTTTTTATTATTGTTTTCCTGAGAGCACTTATATTTGGTGAATGTGTGGATAGTCTGAGCGATTGTAATTAGTGGGGGTGGGGAAAAAAACCCTGCTTTTATCAGAGTGGGCCTTGCTTCATGGCAGCTCTTTGAAGTATAGCTTGGGTGCCAGTAAGTTGTTTTCAAGTTTGACACTCGGGTGTGTGTTCTTGCATTTATGAGTTTATATGTGCCTGTAAATTTGACTGGGGCCTTTTCAACTTTTACAAGTCAGCTTCCTGAGTCAAATACAACTGTGAGCTTATTAAACATAGACATTTATGTAAGATTTTCTTTAAAGACGTTGCTCTCGATTGCTTGCAGGGCAGGTCCACTACCCTAATCATAAAATTGTGTTGGAAACATTTAAAACCCATTTTCACTTTAAATTCATGATTTACATATCAAGCCTGTGCATGTTTTATAAAAGTTGAGGTCATTCTGCCAGAATCTACCTGATGAGATTCATATAAACAAATATTTGTCATCTGTGTTTTGTTACATTTTTACATTTTAAAATGTCATCGTAACATACAATGTCAATTATTTCCAGATATAAACAATTACACTATAAAGCTGATAACCAACCAGTTACATGTTTGTTGCTTTACCATGTTTAAAATGCCAAATTTTGTACATGTTCCTTACACCATATAAGTTACAGAAGACAACCAATGTATTATATATGTATACATATACAACATGGCTATGTTATTCCAGTTAATTGCATAGGTTTGTGTATCTAGATTCTGCATAAAACTGCAGTAAAACTATGTAGTCTAGGAGTCCCCACTTTGAAAAACTGCTTTGACAGACATGCTTGGATGGGTCCCATTAGTGGTCTAGAGGCAGGCCATACGTTAACAACACAAACATAATACCTAAAGAGGGGCAGAAGGGCCATTAGATAGCAAAACATGATACTGGGGGGTATTAGAATGGGGGTGGTTAGTTTAAACACATGGGCTCTATTGTTCTCCAAAATGGGCCTGTGTCTGTAATTGCCCAGTTAGGTCCCCTTGCTAATTGCCGTCTACACCAAGTTGAGGCTGGGGCCGGGGTGACAGGACTGGAGACTGGATGCTGAGGGACAGTGGGATATGGCACATGGCAGCCAGGCTGAGCTTTTCACCCTTTCGTACACAATTTGGCCAAATACAACCACTAAGATGATACCAACCATAATCACACTGTCTGCTTGTTCTTATTAAGTGTCTGGTTGTGTCCGGTCTTCAGATTTCAACTCCTAGGCCACAGATCTTGTTCTCAAATAGATGTTAACAAACGTAGCTTCAAGCCTCTGGCTATGGAAAGGTTGATTTCAATCTCTGAAGTAGTATACAGTGTCCTGTGTACACCATTGAGTGGGAGACAGCTTTACCAGATGAGATCACTAGTTCTTTCCGTGGAAATGTTGTGGTTGACACCTGTTTTATAAACAGCTCCTAGAACATTTCACTTAAGAGTGTCCTAGTGTGAAATTACAAGTCTTGATTTTGCTATTTAAAATGTGTTCAGAATACTGTGCTCTAAGTATATTTGCACACTGAAGGTGTAAAAAAGGATTAATTTTGACCTTAGATGCGAACTCTGAACCTCATTGTATGTTAGTAGAATGTACGATTTTATATTTTAGTGGACTTACTACTATATGCTCAATTTAAAATGTAAAGGCAGCCTTGAAGACTTTCATTCTTTCTTTAGCTTAATAGAACAAACCAGTGTATTACAGTGAAATATTCAAATGGCTTCATTAAATGTTACCTTCAAAAATTGTTAAAGCAAATTTAAATCATAATAATAAAATCAAATTTCAGCATTCTTGAGCAAGAAGAGGCCTGTGATAGTGCAGCTGAAGACATACTGGGTAAAATGCCTATATATCAGCTAATGTGGGATAATCCATTGCTCTGAACTATGAATAGAAGGGTCTGTCATGTAGACAGTAGTCTAATTTGTAAGGATTAGCAGGGGCACTGTAGCTAAGTGGCGTAGCATTTAACATTTGAATATGAATGGCTCCCTGTTTTGGCAGATCAAAGGTGGGACAGTGGTCAGGTAGACTGCAGACAAGGCCACTGGAGCAGGAGACAGGCTGCATGGCCATGTCTCTTGGGTCAGGGAAGCTCAAATTAACATGGGGAGACAGAGGAACTGTCATCAGTTAGGAGACTGCCTGTCTGTCCACTAGCCTCCTCCCTACAAGACACAAAGCGACCATTTTACACCTGTGCTCTAAGACCTTTCCAATAAAACAGTGGACAGTGCAGTGGACAGTACTCAAAAATGTGGAAAAAAAATTAGTCTGAAATAGGACTAAAGATTTTACTAGGTTTAATAGAATGAAATACCATTCACTTTTCCGGAAAAGCAGAGTGTTTTGTAAAATGCAATAAAAAAAAAAGTATTTTGTGCATATAAACACGTTAAATTGATGCCTGTAACACACTCCAAAAATTGGGACAGTGCAAAATAAGAGTTCTTAGAGAATTCATGCCAAATAGTTGTCAAGCATTACACTACATGGAGCATTCACCAAAGGCTCAGTCTTTTATAAGCAAAAAATGTCTTGCTCAGCACTTTATGCCAAACTTCATGAGGGCATTGTCACATAATTCAAACAAATGAAAAGCACATTTTTCAATGCATGCTTGAGAACAATATAGGTCTTTTATCACCTGCCTTTCTTAATACTGTGAAATGTTTTAAGAATTCTGGAGAAATACCAGGCCATGTAAGGTAAAGCTGGACACCAATACTGAATGAGCATGACCTTAGAATCCTCAGACTGTATAAGAAACTGTCATACTACAGTGAGAAATATAACCACTAGGGCTTGGGAGTATTTACAGTATAACAGTTGTAACTTAAGGGTCTGCCATTGCATTAAGAAATACAACCTGAGACTGTTACACAGAAAGCTATACAACAATTCAACACAAGCTCATCTCAGATGGTGCAAAAGACTGTAGAAACCTGTGCTATTGTCAGATAAAGTCCATGGATGTCATGTTTTCTGTTCTAATGACAAATAGTACCATCTAGAGTGTTATTAGTGATGGGTGCAAAAGACAACATCAATCATGGTTTTGGGAGGATTACATCTGTGACCATGGTATGGGTGACCTGCATATGTGATAAGAATCTATTGTTCTGGAGTCAAACACTAAGTTTATAGAAACATATTCTGTTATCAAGATATTTTTTTTCTGGGACGTCCATGGTTATTTCAGCAAGACACCGCCAGGCTTTATTCTGTACATGCTACAGCAACATGGCTTCACACAGAGTGTACGTGCTAGACTGACCTGCCTACATTCAAGATCGGTCTCCTGAGCAGCTGAAGTCTTGTATCAAGAACGAATGGGCGCAAATTCCACTTGAAAAATGTAATAGTTGGCATCCTCTGTTGTTTGTAATTAAAAAGAGTTGTAATTAAATGGAAAGTTGGTGAAATCCAGTGGTAAACATGCCTCTGTCCTAACTTTTTGGAGTGTGTTGCAGGCATAACATTTTTTTTTTAACGTGTTCACATTTACAAAATAAATTTCAGTTGGTCAGTGAAAACATTTGAAAGGTTTTCTTCGTAATTTTTTCAGAAAAAATTAAAGCTTAAAAAGAATGAACATATCACAGTTTCACATTTTTTATTGCATTTTACAAAATATCCCAAATTTTCTGGAAAAGGGCTTTGTAGAATTAAATATTATTAACAATTATATGAAAAAAATCTATTTACTTTTCCACTGCTCAGTTATAATCACTATATTAGTCTGTGTAGTCAAGTTATAATGTGGTCCCCATGTGTGTTAATTCACCAATTTGTAATTCAATACAATTCACCAATGTATATTGTCCAGTTTAATGCGTAGTGAAAGACACTTACGGTCTTCATATCAGCTGCCTCTTCAGAATGAAGAGATTTACTAAAACGTTCTGTATTTAGGGACAACTGTCTATTCAAGCAACTAACATCTAATCTTTCTCTGTTCTAATTCGGTTCTGTGTTTTAGCTGATTTGTGTTTGTGTCCAGTGTATTGCTCCTAATTTTCCTCACGCACCAGATGTCTCTGAAAGCTGAAAAGTGAATGTACAGACATCTGCAGACGGTGAGCATCATCTAATGGGCTGGATTGCTCTGAACCTTTGAATGTTTATTTAATGCCCCCACCCTCCCAGTCCCCCTGCGTCTGCTTTTAGTTATCTCCTACTTGGCACGTCGTCTGCACCCCTTTGATAGGTCGTTGATAACAGCCCTTGGCTGGCCCTGCCCTGACTGTATATAAATCACCACGTCCTACTCTTCACTCACAACTATTCCAGCATCACTGCCCCAAAGCCTCAAACCCTCACTCCCAACAAGGACCCTCACTTTCTCTGGAACTATGGCTCTCTTCTCCATCCTGCTTGCTTTGACTGTCGTGTCTCATACCGGAGCCTTTGACCTGGGACAGTCCACCCGCTGTGTGTCTATCCCTCACCAGCTGAGCGTGTGCCACGACGTGGGCTATTCTGAGATGCGGCTGCCGAACCTGATGGGTCACAGCAGTCTGGAGGCCGAGGTGGTCCCTCGCTCTGAGGACTGGCGCTCTCTCCTTCAGACTGGCTGCCACCCCCAGGCCCAGGCATTCCTCTGCTCCCTCATCGCTCCTGTCTGCCTGGACACGTAAGTATTTTTCCTGTTCTAACATTCCTTGAAGAAGTCATCAGGAGTCTGTTTATATATATATCCAAACTTCCATTCCTCATTCCTATGAATATGGAAGAGTTCAGATATGTATTGCATTAAATTACAATTTTCCCCCTCGCATTCCAATACGCTCTTTGTAGCCTATATGTAACCAAGTCTATTCTGTTTTCTGTGCAGGTTTATACCACCATGTCGGAGCCTGTGTGTGGCTGTGAGGGACAGCTGTGCTCCAGTGTTGGCCTGCCATGGTCACTCATGGCCTGAAGTTCTGAACTGTGACCGATTCCCTGCTCATGAGGATGTCTGTCTGACCCCACTGCCCAAACACATCAGCACCTTCCCCAAAGGTCAGTCCCCTACCCTTCTCTCACTCACACACATACTCCACACTGTGTACAATTGAACATAATGCTCCCCCAAGTTGTGAAATGAAGTTTGCCTAAGTTGTCTGAACTGTTGGAACAGCATGAAATGATTGTAATCTTAGGTTTTCCTTTGCTTTAACAGTGTTTTCTCAGCCGGCCTGTCAGACATGCCCTTCCGTAGAGGAGCTGCCCTCTCTCAAAACAGTGATGGATGCTCTCTGTCTCAATGGCTTTGGTAAGGAAAAGATACTATAAGAATTTTCCAAAATTACTCATATTATGGATTGAAACAACTTTAGTGTAAGATTAAACAAATGATGTGTAATGCATTTTTGTTAATGATCAATGCAACTTTAATAAATGACATCTACCCAAAAAAAATCTGATTAAAAATAGTTTCTTCGCAAGTTCAATATTTTCTATGTGAAATCAAATGGCATATATTTTGCTAAAAGAAACCTTAGTGTAGTTTCTAATGAGAGACATATGTTGCTGTTATATATACATATTCTTTTAGTGTGTATGTCCATTGTTGAATCTCTGTGGCATATTTTTACTCAAGGTCTCTCTCTCTCTCTCACAGCTGTTAAGGCGAAGCTGTCCAGAAGGCGTGTTCTCTCCACAGCCCCGGAGATGGAGGTGGAGGGGAAGGTGGAGTTTATCGAGCGAGGTCCTCTGTTGCCCTACAGCGCCGCCCAGCTGCTGCAACAGTGGCTGCTGCTCAACCTCCACTGTGCGCATGCGTTGGTGCGACCGGGACGAGCACAACTCTACCTGCTCACCGGCCATGCACGCCCAGATGGAACAGTGAGCATCACACACCTCTTCCCCTGGCTCAAGAAGGACATCCACATCGCCACAGCCACGCGCAAGTGGAAACAGCACAAGTGCTGAGCAGTAGGGGGGCTCACATTTCTGTCCCAGGCCAGAAGGAGACTTCAGTAACTGTCTGGTCCCGAGCCAAGGTCTTTCCTCATGACTAAAACTCCCGAAAAACAGGGGCCCGGGTTCAGTCACGGGCTGTCAGAGAAGGAAGGATTGCTCAAATATGCAGTAGGGCCACAGGGTCAGCACTGCTAACCACTGGGCTATATTACATCTGTGTAAAAAGAATTACGGCCGGGTGGAGTACGATGTATTGTATTATTTTCTGTATACTGTATGTGTGCCGTTTGCAACAGGACTTGAAGTTCAGTGTTTAGCTGGAGCTGGGTTCTCCTGCCTGGACTGACCTTCTCTCCTCTAGTGGAGCCACTCGGACTCACACACAGCTTTCTGAGCACATACAACTGGAATGCACTCTCAACATATTGTACATATTGAGACTAGAGTAAAATGATTTGTAAAGATAGTATTTTCTATTCAAGTATGGGTGTATTTATGTGTGTATTTTGAGTTTTTGTGAACAGGAGGTAATAAAGGCCATCTTGAATCACATTTTTGTGTGTGTGTATTGCTTGTGATAAGTGGTGTTTAAGAAACCACTTAGTCCATGTTTGAATGTACACCACAAAACTGTGGCAGAGCTAAAAATGAGCAGATGTACAGGAGTACATTGTTGAAGAAATTCTGCACTATGCTTTTGCAGTCAGTGTGCACCCTATAGGTAGTTATTGTATTATATTGTAATTACATAGTCATTCATTTTTCACTGCTATTTGATATGCAGAATTATTAAAATGCAGCTTTGTTCTACGTTTAATTCTGTGTTAACACTCCTTAAGGGTGCACTTGCCCCATGTGCTGTCAAATGTCTAAAATCCTGGACACGCCACTGGGTGCAAGCAACTGTAAACATGTAATAGAGCCTTGACTGTAACCTCTTCTCCACTGTGTCTGTGATTTTGGTTTTAGATTAGTCCTGTTCTTCATTGTGCATTCACACACATCCCTTCTACATAGCTCTTTGTGTGTATGAGTGTGTGTGTGTGTGTGTGTGTCTCAGCCTTTGCTTGTAAATGTGAACAAAGTTGCTGCAATCCATTCTCTTCAGCCACCTCATTATGACTCCATAGACACATTGAAGAGAGAGCGAGAGAGAAAGAGCACATTAGAAACTTCCGTGCTGTGCTACAAAAAGCCTCCTGTGTGCCGGCCTCCAGTGCCATTGTTCGCCCTAATTCATGGAGTCTGGCTCACCATTGACAATATGAAGTGCGAGTGGGGGGACAGCTATTGAGAGAGCTCTGTTTGTAAGGGGTCGGAGAGAGAAAAGGGAGAGAGACCTCTCACAGCTGGCCCACTGAGCGCTGCCGCTCGGTCTTCTCTTTATAGCCCTTCTATGAGGCCTCTGATTTTCTTTCACTCCTCTTTAAGAACAAGGTTGAGGGACTTCAAATAGATTCACATGAAACCAACATTTGAGAGCTTGGAGATCATAATAGCACAACAATTCCAGTGCTCTCATTTAAGGAAGCCATTCGCAGTGGAAATGATTGAGAGATGCTTGATGTCTGGCATGAGGAGGGAAAGGAATGCGCGATGTGTGCTGAGCTTTATGGGATTATTTTATTGAGCACACAGAGGCAAAAGAACATCTTAATTATACCAAGCTTTTAGCATTTGCCTCCATTATCGTGGAGTGAGGGTTCAGAATGACTACTTAAGTTTCAACTTGAACTCTTACCTCCTGCATTTTGTAGAAGAGGCATGCGCTACTGCATGATCAATATTATGATCAGGAATCATATTTCAGAAATTTAGAATTTCTGCTAATCTCTTAAACAGCCAGTGACTCTTACAGCTAACAAACTTAATTGTTTTAAAAAATAATTCTGTACAGAAATTGTACAAAATGTTAAAATTAAGAGAAAAACTTGTACTAAACTCACTCCAGAAGACATGACACTGAAGCACTGATTCAAAATCGATTTCAATGTGTACACTGTTTCTCATTACAATATCTCATAACCACCTTAATGTGTTTTTTTAATTCTTTAAAAAATAACAGCTGCTGTTTACATTGTTCCAGCTTTTATGCAGCCAGAAAAAATAAAATAAAAGAAAAGAAAACGCCAAAATGTCAACACAATTGCTACTAAAAAAGTAAGAACACATTATTTTCCAATCATTTTGGAACCAGTGTTCACATCTGACTGTAATACATTCATCCAGTCTATTCAGTGCTTTCGCTGATATGTCTGAGTATGGGGGTTAGTTTGATATGAGAACACAGATAGAGTGTGTTCTATCTGCTGTTCTGTCCTTCATTCCGAATCAGTAAGAAGATAACCCTGCCCTTGTAGCCCACACAAAAGTCCATCTCATCCAACCAGCTCCTCATAGTTAACCGTAAACACATTACATATTCATCACCACACGGCAGGTCCTCCACCAGCGAGGGGGGAATAAAACTGCAAATTTGATTACAAGCGCCCTTTGGCTCTATGGCTGAGGCACAAAGGGCCTGGCTGTCTGGGGCGATTACCATGCCCAGCATGAGGTGATGTTTTACCCCACAGAATCCCCCAGCGCCCCTTGCACCGGGACATGCCTGTTTAGTGCGGGCCAGCGTTCTTTCTACTGCCTTTGGCCCTGCTGGAGACCCTGCTCAAAAGAACCCACACTTAAAAAAAACTTTCACACTCACTGCGCTCCACTGCAGCCTGTGAACCCAACCCACTCAAACAACTGAAATATTAACACGACTTTCTCTGCACTGCTGTTGTTTCATTTTGGGTCATCCTTTAAACTTACTGGGAGTAACAGGGTCATTTATATTATGAATAACTGTAGCTGAATGTGATTGTTATAATTCATCACAGCATCTTGAATTTGACTCCTTTTGAATTACAAAAGAAAAGGTGTACGGAGCAATGTCATAGAAGAACCTCATCTGATTTCTCAATGAACCTTTCAAAAACTCTCTGAAGAATTATTTCTGTACACGACATGTGAATGTAACAAACCCTTCAACACACAAAATATACAGGTTCTATATCAATCAATTTTTTTCCCAAGAAACAAACATTCAAGGACAATTTAGGAACCATTATTTCTCAGGAGAACTGTTGAGGGGTAAATGTGGATAAACTGCAAAACACACTAAGCACAACATTTAAGTCAGAAAAGGGCATAATTAGGGGTGAATATATCATTCTTATATTTTAGTAATGATTTAATGACTGAATGAGTAATATTCCAGTATACAGTGGATTTCATGAACCTTTCATATGAATTGAACTTTTGAAAATGCCCCATCTGACATTTTGTCAGTTTATCAATCAAACTGGACTCATTTCAGCTCCCTCTTGGAATCCAACAGCCTCAGTCACTTTGACACTTCACATCATGTCTGTGAGCTCTGAGCCAGGATTGACAGGGAATAAAGGGAATAAGAGATAAGCTGTCAGACCGATGAATTCTACTGCTACATACTGTATACACACAGTACACTAAACTGGAAGAGACTCCAGCTTGAAAGTGAGAAGTCTGACAAAGTTTGAAGAGATTTTGAAGGGATTTAGCAACAACCAGATACAGCACAAAACCTTTTTTTTTCATTTCCAGGACTGAAAAGAAACAAAAACTTTATCTGCTCAAACTGATCATGTAATTTTTCTTTAAATGTTTTTAAATGATCTATTATCAATTCAGGCTTTTGACATATAAGCATCCAAAAGTAGACCATTGTGTTCAAACTACTTAAAAAAACTCTACTACCCCACTGACACAGTCTGGATGGGTGCTATTTTAGGACACACATATTATAGCTTTGGATTCAGTCTTTTCCCCTACAAAACATCATTCAACATTTTCTGATAGCAGTATGATACCAAACCTGATATCAGATCAGTGTTATTTCTAGCAGCTTATTAATGTTAGTATACCGAAGTAGACCTGCTATGTAATATGTGAATTCAGTGCTGGTTCCTTTATCGTTTACTCATATACTCACTTTAAAAGCAAATAAATCTGCCTTGTCCATAACCATAAAGCCAGTGACAACAGAAGCATTTATAATAAGCTGTGATAGACTATGAGGCAGATAGAGGCTGACTCCTGAAGGGCTTTTCAATAGGTTCCTCTGAAAAAGACACAACTATTTACTGCTCCTGGACTCTGTTTGGTGTGCAAGTTAAACTTTGGTCAGGAGTCCATTGTCTCCAGTGTCTATCATTTAATGGCCGCTTTGACATAATGAATGAAGTGGTCCCACCTTCTGTCCAGCAGAAAGGCCCTACTCTTATCTCCTTTCACAATCACTGTGCATGAGCTCAACCAATCAGGGCCAAGCTTCGGGTGCCCGTGGGCTAAAGAGGGAAAGGAGTTATTGTTTTCTTTCTGCTTTTTAATGAAGTTTACCCTGTCCCTCTTGCAGGAACATGTTAGTAGCTTGGAAAAACTTTGCAAAGAGCAGTGGATCTGCATTAGTAGGAGTGAATTCATGAGGAAAGGGGAATCATAGAGTAATGGCTGAATCTCCATCGAGGCATCCCGGGTTTGGCAATTCCGGAAAGAGTTTTCTTATCGATAATCTACTGCGTCCTGGCAATAAATCGCCCTCTCTAATCACACCTGCAACTACTCAGAAAAGGTGTTTTCCTGGGCTGCTATGTGGGCCGCTGGGTCTGGCTCCAAAGGGTACATGGGGACATAGATATGAGGCTCAGCAAAGGAAACTGCATGAGATGGAACGAGAGACACTCAAACCACATTCAGGTGAGATGGCTTACTGTGGAATCTCATGCTCTATTTCAGTGCAGTTGATTTCAATCCATAACTGTATTGGAATGTAGTTTGAAATGTGGCTCAGCTTTGGTGGAATTGCTGAAAAATGTATCAGGAGTGAATACAATGTTTATTTATATGTATGCTCTCAGATATATAGACCCTCAGAAGAAAATTTGGAATCATTAATTTTGACATTGCAGTTTGAAAATACCAGCTGTCCTTTATGTTGTGTCAAAACTTCTTGAAGAACGAACAAATAGAAATGTTTGTTATTATTATACATGAACTTGCATTGAAAATCTGAAGTTACCATTCCTGAGAAAAGAAGACTCTTGACCTTCAGTGACACTTTCTTAGTCTTTTCCTCTTATTACTGGTAAATTTCAGTGATGACAATGCCATATGCTTAAGTATGAAATAATTATATGCTGTGATATAACAGTAATGGAGGTTTGCTAGTGGAGCCACAATAAAATAATTCTAAAATAAAATGAATTGTTGTCTGAAGGAAATAAATGCCATTTAAGATATTATTAAGAGAAGTTATAATGTATACATTCTACAATATTTAATTTTTTGGTAATTTTATTTGAAATCAAAGAAAACAGCAGGGGTTGATAAACTTAAATTTACAATTAACACTCCATTAGTTTTCATTGCCCTAAGTGGACAGGATCTATCAACAGGTCAAAACATATTTTATCTAATATAACTTAAGATGATCTCAGCCAGCGTGCAGCATAGTGCATGTAGTTTTAAGATTTCATAAAGTTAAATGGGAAAAACCATGCAACAATCTGTGTATTTTAGGAATTGGGTTCTGTTGGTGCAAAACAGTTTTAAGAACTGTGCTGTTAATAGCTACACATGATATTGGCAGAATTTAAAACATAATCTAAAGGTCCCTTTGTAAAGTATATATATATATATCTTTATATATACTAAAACCTTTTAATGTTTTAGTTTCTTTACTATCAGGTATATGTAATTCATCTAATTTCTAATGTTTGCATTTTTGTCATAATCTCACAAGAACAGTTGACTTTTACTGTGCTAAAATGTCAGAAAGAATGGACCAGTAGAAATGGTACAAACAGCTTAGGACAAAATTGTTTTAAATAGAATTGTATAGTATAGTATAGATCAGAACAGAACCAAATAGGATAGAATAGAATGCCTTTATGTCATTGTGCAAATTATAAAACGTTGCATAAAAATATATAATGATATTGGAGTCCAACACCTGATCAGTGCAAAACAAATAAAGATGCTTGTTTCAAAAAATAAACATTGCACTAAAGTGTAAAAAAAGGATAACAATATAAGACTACAACAATATAAGTAAATCATTTTTTAAAAAACATTTACCTTATTACATTAAAAGATTAACCTAAGATGTACATAAAACTAGCAGCTAATCTATTGTCTATTAAATGTTGATTTAGAGAGTATTGTGATTTAAATTCAGAATGATAAAATAAACCACCATGTGCAAGAACTCTATTTTCCTTTTTTTGTGTATATTTGTTTTATTGTGATTGCACCCTTAAGAGTATTATTCTGTAATTAAAGGGAAAACAGTGCAAACAGGCTTAATTAATCTAAAGGGGTGAGGAGTAGAAATCATTATCAATTTACAAATTCTGGCCATTAAAGAGTTAAAGAAAGAGTAAATAACTTTAACATACATAACATGTTATATGTTGTTTAATATATAAATTGTTAACATATTCTTGAATTACCCTCTGGAATCAATAACGTGATCTATATATCTATCCGTATAGCATCTGAGAAAAGTGCACCTAAAGACAAAATATTTAATTTCATGGAATAGCATTTATCTACAATCCGTTATTTAGTGGAATTATTTCCAAAGCTGTCTTCAAGGACAATCGGTATTAAGAATTCATTCAATACCTGCTTCATTCCCTCTATTAAATAAAATCAAATGTACTGCTGTGGAATTTAAAACCTGAAGTTTACTTCAATAGATTTAACTATTTAGACCATTTTTACTGGTTGCTTCATCAGGAAAGAAGTGTTGCGGAGTGATTATTCATTCTGATGTGTGTGTGTGTGTGTGTGTGTGTAGCAGTGATGATGCTGTGTGGGTCTCCTCTTATTCACCCTTGCTGTGGCAGCTCCACACCACTGACTTGCTCTCCTCCTCTCCTCTCCAGCTCCAGTGAGTCTGTCTCAAACACACACACACACACACACACACACACACACACACACACACACCACACACTCACACACACACACACACACACACAGAGATTTAACAGCTAACAGCTAATTCTTCTCTAATATGCACACCACTGCATAGCTATTCATCAATCATGCCTATTTAGTGGAGGGAAGCTTTTATTATCATGTAGCCACACACACACACATACACACACACACACACACACACACAGCTTGAGAGAGAGAGAGAGAGAGAGAGAGAGAGAGAGAGAGCACAATAAAACCACACCTCCTGTTTTCTGCCAGAGTAGGTTAGAATTGATATTAAGTGCACCATAATGGCCAAACCCATTCTTTCACCCTCTGTGCTCAGTGAGCTCCAGCCAGGCTGCTTTGTATGCCTGCTCCCTGTCTCTGAACTTGCAGCAGAGTGTGTAATTCTCTTGAGATCATAAGGTCTATATGCAGTAACATGATTGTTTAAGTATAATGACAGAATAATGTTTGGCGTTAAATACATAGACCACATGTACAGTATTGGGATATGTACAATGTGCAATATTCAGACACTGCCTTGTATTTAATAATTCCCAGTCCAAACAGCCATTAAGTACAAGTGATTTATTTTGAGCTGAGATTTCCAAGGATCTTGGAAGGGTAGGGAGATTCCAATAGTTAGGAAATGGAGCTCTACCACCACACAACACACTATAGACCAAAAAATTATTTTGTTGTTGATAATTGTTAGATAAATATGCTTGATTTTATATATATATATATATATATATATATATATATATATATATATATATATATATATATATATATATATAATGGCAAACGTTCTGTAGTCAAGGCTTTGTTTTACACGGATACCTGATGAAATTCCTTTGACATAGCTAAATGTTACCCTCCACCTCCCTTCTGGTCCCCCACCTTAAAAAAATCCTCTGAAAACTTTTTAGTGGCTTGACACTTTCCCACAGCGCCCCTCACACATACAATGCGGCTTTGCCCCATGACCAATCAGCTCTTTCAGCTGGGCCGCACACACGCGACCCCACTGCCATTTTTCACCACAGCAATGAACTCAGCCTGAGGGAGTAGCTGCTCTCTGTGCTGATCTGGGACCAGTGTGTTTTTTCCACATTCTAATCCCAGTTTCTGAGACAGGGCCCACGATCTGGTGTGAGATCAGTAGCAAAAAGGCGACTTCACTCAACACAATGAAGGCCTGCACACTAACATTCCTATGCACAGATAGGGAGGGGTTGCTTCTCTGGCCTTTTTGTTGCGACTGATACAAAGCTGGGCACTGAAAAAACGCCTCCTCTTTTCTCCTGTCCCTCACGTGCTGGTCTCTGTCCGTTTAGGGCCCCCTTCGCTGGGGAGGAATAATGCACTCAATAGCGATGACTTTTATAGACTTATTGGAGCTCATCTTCCCATAGAGAGAGGGGTTGTGTACCTGTGGGTGAAAGGATAGAGTGAGGGATGGCTGGTTGCTGAAGGGACAGTGGGGGAATGGAGAGAGGATCTTTTGTTGAGCTAAAAGGGAGATTTCAAGGGCACAAAAGAGTGAGGGGGGAATAAGTAGCCTGCTCGTGAGTTGACCCACTAATAGGGCGTTTAAGTGGAAACTATTGATCCAGAATGATGGACTAGGGAGCGTGACTAACAGTCTTACTCACTGCTTCGAAGGTGGTCAGTGCGGCGATTTGTTGGACAGATTAAGGACGTATTGTTGAATAGACTGCGGGAAATTGTGCTGCTTGACTTTTTTGTCAAGCCTGCACCTGTGATTGAAAAAGCGTGGGATTGCTGCTTACAGGCCTATTTCTCTATCACATGTAGTCTCTCTCTCTCTCTGTTAAGTTTCTATCTCTCTGTATCTTTCTCACTTTTTTCTCTGACTCTCGCTTTGCTGCTTTGTGTCTTTCTGTCTGCTTCCTTCACATTCTCTCTTTATCGCTTTCTGTCTCACTCTGTAAATTTCTCTCTGTTGCACTTGCTCCCTATTTCTCTTTGTCTCATTGTTTGGCTCTCTCTCTCTATCCAGGGTCAAAATGTGATAACACTGCATGGGATAAAAGATCATCAGACACAGACAATTAAAGAACACTTTGCACCAGACACACACATATACACATTCCCCAGTGGCCTCTAGGTGTGCAAATCAGACATGAGACAAGTAATAATTCCAAAGGAGCCCCATAAGCATAAGCTGATTATAAGTCCTCTTGAGTGCTATTAACACAACTCCAGTGGTGACACACTTTCACAGGACTTAAAATTGTGCTGTCTCTTTATATCCATGGCTTTCTCTCTCTCTCTCTCTCTCTCTCTCTCTCTCTCTCTCTCTCTCTCTCTCTCTCTCTCTCTCTCTCTCTCTCTCTCTCTCTCGCTCCCTCGCTCTTTCTCTCAGAAGTCTCAGGCCCTGGAGTGTGGAGTCCAGGATCATGTCCTAAACCCCACAGAGGAATCCTGAGGAGAGCGGTTTTCTCAGAGCAGCAGAGGAAAGAGCTGGAGAGAACATTCCGTAGACAGAAATATATCAGCAAAACTGACCGCAACAGGCTGGCCACACAACTTTGTCTGAAAGAAACACAGGTAAAAATAAAACATCAAGAAAAACCAAACAACAAAAAGAAGAAAGTTAAAAAAGCAAAAGAAAAAAAGAGAGAATAATAAACAGACGAGTAAATAAAGGTCACAAAAATACATAGTAAAATCAGGTAGTTTCATTAGTGGCTCCAATGTATTTTGGAAGACATTTTCTTCATCTTTTAGGATAAGTTGTTCCAGTTGCAGTGTTTCATTCAAGAATTTATAATTCTGTTCAATTATTCTATTGATAGTGAAGTAAAACCATTTGGACACATACTGTCCCATTGTTCATCAGTAAAAGCACATCCCAAATCTTTTTGCCATACATTTTTAAGTTGGATTAGAGAGGAGTTATGACTGTCTAACAAAGTATTGTAAATCAAAGAGATTTCCCCCTTCAATGATATAGAATAGAGAAGTTTTTCACATTTCAGTACTAAAGTGCTGCTTTCAAAACTATGGTATTTTGCTCAGCCACAATACCTTTCACCTCTTTGTTTCTACACTGTTCTTTCTCTCAACCCCACTGACCACACAGGTTCACTTTGTAGTTCTGCAATAAGACTGTAGTCCATCGGTTGCTCTGCATACTTAATTTGCCCCTTTCAGCCTGTTCTTCACAGGTCAGGAACCCCACAGGGTAGGTATGATTTGGGTGGAGGCTCATTCTCAGAGCTGCAGTGACATGGTGATGGCGTGTTAGTGTCTGTTGTGCTGGTATGAGTGGATCAGACATAGCAGTGCTACTCAAGTTTATAACCCATCATTTTCACAGCTGAACTGAGAATAGTGCACCAAATATCCAGGCCACAGATTATCCACAGAATGACCAACACAAACTGTGCAAGCAAACTGTGAATTTAAATCGACAATGTGAACCAGAAGTCTAGGTGTGGCTAATAGAATGGAAAGCAGTGGACATGCAGTGTTTAAAAACTCAAATATCACTGCTGTGTCTGATCCTTATGTGACTACACAACACACACTAACAACCTACCATCGCATCAGTGTCAATGCAGCACTGAGAATTACACAATCATAGCTGCTCAGTGGGGGTCCTGACCATGGAAAGAACAGGATGAGAGGGAGTAAATCATGTATACAGAGCAACAGGTGGACTACAGTCCAGTCTGTAATTGTAGACCTACAAAGTGCTCTTGTATGGTTGGTGGAGCTGAGAGAATGGACAGAGAGTGACCATATATACAATGCGTCTAACAATTTGCACATGAATGACTCATGTGTGTATATGAGCAACTTCAGAGTATTATGCTGCTGGGGCAGATCTGATTCCAGAAGCACAGAATTTAGGTGGAGGAGCATATGACGTGAATGAACTTGATGAATGAATCTATTTTATACTGCATGTATTGCCTTCAGGCTTGAAACATGCCTAATTTGTTAGAGTAAAAAGACAGAACCCAGTGGAAAGGTAATGGGAACCTGCAGGTGTCTGACATTTAATCTTACATGGTTGATGTGCCATGAAATGATTCAAAGCTGCAACTTTCTTTTCCTATTTGAAGTGAATGACTGCTGAGTCACTGTTGCACCTCACAGAACCTCTATCAAAATTTCATTTGCAAGTATTTTCACTGTAGTGTTGGTCTGGTTTGTTAGACTTCTGAGAACGGTGAGGAATAAAACGAAGGAACATGTTTTTCCACAGCAGAGACTTTCAAAGTTGATCAAATATATCAGAATGAAAAACAATCTGCAGACACAACACAAGACACCAAAAACAGTTCATAGTAGAAAACATTTACATATGTACCTCATGTTTGCCACATAAGAGCAATACTAACGGCTAACTAAATGGTAAGGGCTTCAGTGTGAATGCGAGAAGGAGTGAAAATCCCTGTAAAGCTGATGAGACCTGTGAGCTCTGTTGTGAACAGAAGCCAAATGCACTAATTTAAAAGCTGTGTCTTTTAGTTTTATATTTGCAAATTCAAGCTCCTTATTTTGTACTTGATTCTACAGAAAAATGTCAAAAATATCTCCTGGTTGCAGGGGTGGTGCCACTGTGCAAATGTGTGAAACGTTTTGTCAAGGTTATTTTTGAGAGTGAAAATTGTGGTGGTGTTGGTACAGGCTCAAAAACACTGGGTAAACCTGCCTTATAATCAGATTTATTTTTTAACTGTAGCCAATGAAATGTGTGAAATACATTAATTAAACTTGATCTTGGGTCTTCAGTTCTGGCAGAATGGTGTTTATGTTATACATTGTACACAAATATGAATGGGGTAAATTCAGAATATTGCTGTTTTCAACATAAACCTGCAAAAGTCCAATAAATGGCCAGTGAATTTGAATCTGTGTGCGTGTATATTGCTTACTCTATTCTAATTCCAATGTATTCCTCTTATATTCTTCATCTCCTTCAGGTGAAGATTTGGTTCCAGAACCGTAGGATGAAGTGGAGGAACTCAAAGGAGAGAGAGAGTCTGAGCACAAGACCAGCAATGGAGGAGCTGCTGCTCAGGAGCATCCCAGACAGAGAGGAAGAAACAGGACAGACAAACACACTCCTCAGAGGGAGTCACTCCAATGCCCCCATATCTGCTGACAAACGCTCAAGAGGTCACACACAGCTGGCTGCTCACAGCGTCCACAGATAAGAGATGTGGACATGTCTTTCCCTCTTTTGCTTCAGCGCTGTGATATTTTGGCAATGGTTTCTATGTCTTAAAAAGCAGAGCAGCAACTGAGAATTTTGCTCACTTGTAAATGTGCCTTCATAGACAGCCAAAGCAGACTTTGTTTCTGTTTTTCCCCCCTCTGTGACTTGTTGTATATGACCATGTGATTAACAGCATTTACTGACAGACTAATTCATATATATACTAACTTCTCTGTAGCTGTTGAATACACGATAAAGACTTATTTTTGAACAAAATGCTAACAGGATCACATAGAACTGCCAGATTAATAAGTCTGTAAATCTGTCACAGCATACAGAGTACAAAAGAGTACACGTTAACATAATATTTTGAGGCTAAGCATTGTGAATTAAACAGGCTTTTACTTGTAAGATGTAGATTATGTTTTAAGACGTTTTACACATGAGACATTGTAAAGACAAAATGCTGGTTCTCATTTCACCATTAATATTCAACGGTTTATGCATGCAAGAACACAGATCTAACACAAAAAATAACTTCTTTTCTACAACAGTACTCAGTGTATAATGATTTCTTCTAAGATGTGTAAATGCTAAACCTAACCCTACCCTAAACCTAAGGAACCCCAAGAAAATGTGGGAAAAATTGTGGTTTGGAAAAAAACGAAGAAATGCACACATACACAGCAAATTCACCAGTGTTAAATCAACATCGTTAGTGTAAAAATGTAAACTTGTCAACACTCTCAGTGTTAATTTTGCACTAATAGTGTTGATTTAACACTGGTGAATTTGCTGTGTACATAAACACAGACGCATCAAACCTCCACTGTTGTAGATGCCATAATGTTAATGCGTGTCATGGTTATGGTGTCATGGAAATGTTCTCCCTGTAAAGCTTCAGAATTACCTCCATCAACACCTCTCCTTGAACACACACACTCTTTTACACACACAAACAAACACACACACACACACACACTCGTGTATACCACAAACATATCAGGATATGTCCAAATAAAACTGCAAAACACACATTTTAACACACATTTGAGCTTTTCTACAATGTGTGGATAAGTGAAGAAAACTCATTTTGTCCTGTTTGGATTTTCTATATAAAAAGTGTGACTCTTTCCGGTCCCAATTTGTTTTTTGTTGAGAAAAGAATTTTCACCTGGGAGGTTGAGAAGGCAGTGCAAAAACACAAGGGAAAAAAGGCATGTGATAAAAATGTGATAGAAAAAAATGTTTACAATTATATATTTTTCAACATTTTAGAGTAAACCAAAAGAACTATGATCAAAAATTTGAACACTTGCTCATCCAAGGTTTTACAGTAGATGCTGAAACATTTCTGTAAAAGTTTGACTGCTTTCAGATACAAGAACCTTTGATGTTCTACAGCCCAGTGCTGAGTGGCTTTATACTCCTCTAGCATACTCTGGGCACGGAGCATCATGATACTTTATTTAAACTCATGTGTGACAGATCTAGAGATTCCCATTTCATTATGGAGATTATTCAAACTGTGAGAGTGTGATTGTCTACAATGGCAGTGTATTAGTGTTTATTTATCAGAAAGATAAATAAAAAGAGAATAACCAATTCAGAGTTGAGGTCACCGGACAGTGCATGTATGTGTATAGAGTGGCAGAAATGATTAGCCAGAGAAATAATCTGATAAGGGGAGGAAAAGCGGTGTTCATGTAACATGAATGATCATTTAAAGTTAATTCCATGTAAAAATGGAACATTCTGATACTGGATTTCTTGCCAAGACATGCATATGAAGGTATCGAATTATAATCAAATAACTGCACTGTTTATCTCTGATATGGATTAAGATTGAAAATGTGCTCAGTTGATTATATTTGATCTGAAAGGTAAGTTACAACTAGAAACATGTCATGGGTTACATGATTATTTACAGAAAGTTTTCCATCTCTAGCACCCTTCTTATTTTCTGGGACTGAAACCCTAGATGTCCTGTCAAGCTGAATCCAGATGAAACTCTCCTTGAAGTCTGTAATACATGATTTTTATAACATTGACTGCGGTACTCATGCTTTTTGATAGAGTTTCATCATCATCATCATCATCATCATCAGCAGCATAATCATTATCATCATCTTTGCCCCCCACAATGCAGAGCAGGCAGCCAGGCTGAACTAAAATGCCCACTATTCAGAGGGAGGTCTGAAAGAGCAGTAATGAGCAATAAGAGCGAGAGCCAGAAGCAATTTGAGTTTTCCCTTAACTTGATCTGGAGATTATAAAGGCCCTGAAGCTACATGCTGTAAATTATTTTTTAGCCAAATATCTGACAGCCCTTTTCCACCAACGAGAAATCAGTTGGGTTGCTGTTTATGAACCTAAATTGGAACTGTTCAGGGCATTTCCATCAGCATACATTAGTTCCATGATCCAAAATGTTTGTTCCCAGATGGAACCAAAGAAGAGAAGGTTTTTCTGCATGAACATTGAAATGTCTGTGGGTGTGTCAAGCTAAAGAAGCTCCAGAAAGAGCATGCAGCGTCAAATCAAATGTTACTGTGGTGTGGAGCCTGATGAGGTCATTTGCAGCATGTAATATTGTCCGTGATTGTGTGCTGAGTAAAAGACCAATGAACCAGATGAGTCTGTGTATATTTAGGGGTTCAAGCATGCAGTGCTAGAAAGCCTGTTGTTCTGGTTAGGGTTTTTATTATTTATATTCCACTTGTTCTGTCCTGCCTTATTATTATTATTAATGTTGAAAACAAGAAATGGCCCGATTTCTGAAAAAAAAAATCACAAGAAAAATAAACATTTGTAGCCACAACACTCTAAATAAATCATCTAATTATTTAATTTGGACCAAATTAAATTATTGTATTGCCTTCCTGCCTGACTTGTTACCTATCTCATGACCTGCCCACGTGCAAGTAATTCAGTGTCTTAATGTATACTCATTTGTGCAAGAGCAGAGTCATTCCCAAAGCACTACACATACACTGCTAAAAGCTAGCAAGCTAGCTGCCATGAATGGCAGAAAAACTGATTAGGGTTGCAAACTGACCCGTATTTACAAAGGAGAATTGTACATGGTGTCGTTGCAGTGACTGTGTCCATTATAAACACTGTGTCCATTTTAAACTCCGTATTTGTACACTATAAGCCATGTTGTGTTTTGAGGCCAGACTGTTAAAATAGATGATTTGTTTGAGACAGAAGCTCAGAGGAGCAGCTCCTAAGCATAGAATGTGCTTCTCATTGGTCAGTTCTTTTATTTAGCCAATCAGCAGCTAGTGTTATGTGTCCATTATTCATTGCTGCAGCCAATGGAGTCACAGTCCCTCCTACAAGGGGGTGAACAATTTAAAATAGTACAGCAATATTATAGTAATATTTTATTTGCGAAATACATGGAAAGATTCTGTTTTGCAGTGACGGGGCACAAACATAGGATAAACAGAAAGCACACAACCACACCAAAGCTTTTCAGACATTTTATTAAAATCCTGGGGAACTGTGTTCACTTGTAGAAAATTGGTAGAAATGTGTTTAAAATGTGTTTTCAGGGCGACATGCAGGTAGTGTCGCAGTCACAGAGCTCCAGGGACCTGGAGGTTGTGGGTTCGATTCCTGCTCCGGGTGGCTGTCAGTGAGGAGTCTGGTGTGTTCTCCCCGTGTCTGTGTGGGTTTCCTCCGGGTGCTCCGGTTTCCTCCCACAGTCGACGTGACCCTGAACTGGATAAGCGCTTACAGACAATGAATGAATGAATGTGTTTTCAAATGCCACGGTGTCCAGCCATCAAAAAACAAAATCTGTGTCAGAACTAGGGCAGCAGGTAGTGCCGCAGTCACACAGCTCCAGGGACCTGGGTGGGTTCGATTCCCGCTCTGGGTGACTGTCTGTGAGGAGTTTGGTGTGTTG
Organism: Hoplias malabaricus; assembly: GCF_029633855.1. Lineage (NCBI taxonomy): Eukaryota > Metazoa > Chordata > Actinopteri > Characiformes > Erythrinidae > Hoplias > Hoplias malabaricus. The sequence continues at coordinate 33,947,704 of NC_089803.1, forward strand.
TCCGCGTGGGTTTCCTCTGGGTGCTCCGGTTTCCTCCCACAGTCCAAAAATGCACGTTGGTAGGTTGATTGGTAACTCAAAAGTGACCGTGTGTGTTGCCCTGTGAAGGATTCCAATGGTTCCTGGTAGGCTCTGGAAACCACCGTGACCCTGAATTGGATAAGCGGTTACAGATAATGGATGGATGGATGTGTCAGAATTGTTCATTTGTTGTTAAGTTTTAAAAAATGGTTGAATGACCTCTAAGTGTAGTTATTCCATTGTTTTTTTTGCCAGGTGTTATTCAGATTGAATACTGGAAATGCAATTTACTATTTGAAGATCAAGGACCACATCTTTCTTTCTTTCTCCCACTGTCTTGCTTTTGTCTTCTTCTGTCTCTATCTGTCTTTCTCTTTTTCTCCCTCTGTCTCTATAACTCTCTATAGGGAGAATATGTCAAAAGAATAAGTTGGGAATGAGGTGGGGGCTCTTTGCAACATTTCTGCTGGTGACTTAAACATGACTGACCTTTTGATTTAGGTTAACTTTTAACCTTTTAGCTTGAAAGGGCAGTTTAAGTTTAACACTGTTATTTGTGATTATGTTCTGTTGAACTCATGGCGTAAATAAAGTCCAGTTAGAACTCAAAACAATTACTGGGTCACTCTCTGCTTATGTGTCTTAATGTGTCTCTTACTCCATCCATTTTTTTCTCTGAGTCTTTCTCTCTATTTCTCCCTCTGTCTCTGTCCCACATTCTGGGCTTTTTCTCTCTCTTCGGCCTCTCCAAACCCTAAAGTGTTTCAAACCCTCCACTAGAGGTCACCGTAGAGTAATTGTAAGCTGTATCTAACTCAACATTGCACTTTAAACCACTTCCACTAGAGGTCAGCACTGTTATTCTATAACATATACATAAACACAAGCGCACTCTACTCAGTCTGAAAAAATACATTGAGTATACTAAGGAGGAAAAAAAAAAAAAAAAAAAAAAATATATATATATATATATATATAAAGAAATTATTGCAAGTCATCTGCTAATGCACAAAAGCAGCCTCACCATCTGTTTAACAGTGGTCAATACTTAGCGTGCACTGCTTTTTAAATAACTCAATTACATTTTTCCATTTGTCCATGACAAAGCAGGACTTTCTGCTCTCTCACAGTAGTGGGTAACAGAGCCGGTGCACCTGCCTTCAGGATCAATGTGGACTCTCACAGAGCTCAGGAGGAGATGCTGGCCTTTTCACTGGAGCTTTGTTCTGAGCTTGAACCATAAACCTCAGCTCTTTTCTCACTACTCCTGTTTATTTTAAGCTGAATTTACACTAAATGAAATGGGACATATCTAAGCAGGTGCACATGAGTCACCAAGGTCACCAGGTCCAATGCCAAGCGCTGGTTAGAGGGGCATTAAACCCTACAAGGGGTGGAGCAGTGACAAATCATTCTCTGGAGTAACAGAGCCTATTCAGTCCGCTAACATCAGTACCTGACTTCACTAATGTGCTTGTGGGATTCCTATATTCAACATCTAGTGTAAAGTCTTTCCAGAAGAACAGATGCTGTTTATTTAGAAAAAGGGACAAACTATCTATATACTGTATATACTTAATTAAAAAAAGAATTGTTGGATGAGCAGGTGGCCACAAACATTTGGTCAAATCATGTGCAACAGAACTGATATTTCTGAAATGAAACAAGAAGAACAAAACTGTTAATGTCAAGGAAGTTTGGACCATTCCTTCTGGTCCACGCATCACACAATGTATAGTTGGTGTCTTGAAACAGTTGATACTGGGGCTTTGCAAGGATCTGATAGGAAAGTGAAAGTTTGCAAAAGAACTGTTTCACAGTGCTGAATGTGTTGATGGTCTGAAGTAATGATGTGCTTTCTTCGTTTCTTTTCTCCAGCAAAGTTAGCCCTCCCTCTCTAGCAATCCCATTCCACACGGCTGCTGCTTAAATGGCTCACCTCCTGTTTCTGGCCAAGCTCCTGTTGTTTTTCTCATTTCGTTTTTTTTCCTGGTGGCACTTTGGGAAATTACAACTTGTGTTGACTACAATGCTACTCCATTTGTCAAGCTTTGTCTCTGCTCATTCCCACTGTCAGTAAACTGATGAGGTTTTGGACACTGTCACAACAGATATTGCGCTGTCCAAACACACACACACACACACACACACACAAGCGCACACAGACACTTGGGAGGCATGTGAATGATTCTGCTCCATGAATATACTCATGCATTTACAGACACAAAGAGATAGACACAAAGACACCCAAGCTCACACCTGCTTACAAAGATGACCCAGTTTATCAGCAGATGAATTCAGAAAGACATTACTTCTGTTTTCAAATGAAAATGACCTTCTAATGGCAGGGGTGTTTTTGTAAGTTTTGCATGTTTATGAATGAAATATTATTATTTATATCATACTTTCTATAACTACCCTGTGAAGTGATAAACCATCAACCTAGTATGGTTACAGATGCATGTAATGCTTACATTATACATGTTTTAGGGCTGCAAATTTGATTTGATTATTTGAATACTAAATATATATAGATACCTTTCCAGTTTCTTAATCATAATTTGTTTGGCAGTTTGCATGTGCATTGTGCTAAATGGTCATTATGTTTAAGCCATGCTTGCCTCATTTATGTGCATTGGTGTCATATAGGTTTATTTTGTAATAAATTAATCCAATTAATCAGCCATTTAATCAACATTCATTCATTCATTGTCTGTAAGCTCTTATCCAGTTCAGGGTCACGGTGGGTCTGGAGCCTACAAGGAATCATGGGGCGCAAGGCAGGAACACACTCCTTTGTCCTTCACAGGGAGACACACCCTCACACATTCACTCACACACTTTTTGAGTAGCCAATCCACCTACCAACATTTTTTTTATTATTATTTAATCAACATTTAGTTTTATAAAAGAAACTATAAATATTGGTATGAATGTACTGTCATTGTTTAGTTTATGAATATTCTCTAAATGTCTGCTGCAGACACCTTTAACCGAGTTTGCTTACAAGATATATTTTCACATCTCACATATCTAATGGAGCACAATATATGGTCTTAAAGTGTATGCAAATGCCATTTCAAATCTTGCCAACTCCATCAGCTTAAGCCTGAATAGAATGTACACCTTTGTGTCTATTTCATTTCTTTCTCACTTCACTGAGAAGATGCAGATTTGATTTTCCTCACTTTGCATGTCAGTGTCATAAATGAACCTTTGCTCACATCTTCAAGGCTGAAAAACATGGCAAAAATTGATTTCCAATATCAAATTGAATAGGAGAAAAGATAAATGGTGGTTTTTATGGATTGTCTGATCTGTTTCTCTTATTGGGGGGTGTTTGTGTGGGTTCAGTTTAGACTTGGACAGCGGCCCCAAAGCAGGGGATAACGGACCATCTTCTGAAAATGCTGCTGGCTCCTTGATAAGACTCTGTCCTCTTTTAGTGTTGCCAAACAGGCCACTAGGGTAAGCAAAAGCTTCTCCCTGTTTGGATCTGGAACAGGCCCTGAGCGTGTTTTTTTGGGTCTTCTACAGAAACAGCTCACTCAGAGCTATCCTCTCATTAGCCATCTGCCTGAGTGGCAAGTTGACTTTGTGTCAAAGAAAAGAGCAGGAACAGTGGACTTCTATGGCTTCCCAGAGTGGACAAGGAGAACTGGCATTATGCTGCCAATGGAAATTGGTCCTATTTCAAATTGGAAATGGTTATGTGAAGGACACTTGTTCCAGAGGGGAAGGTTAACAAACACAAGAGGAGATGATCCAGAGTGGCTCCCAGAGACGCTGAACTAAATTGAGCGCTCATCTCACCCACAGACCCGCCTGGGTAGCCAAGTGTTTCCACACCCAACGCATTGTAAAGGAGAACAGGAGCTGGGTGAGTGTTAAAACTGCCACGGTGCCGAGTTTAAAATGTGGAGGAGGTGGCTGCTCAAGATGTGCTGCAAAAAAAGTAGTGCTTTCTGAATTTTGCTTTGCTAATTATATCGTCCGCTTCTATCTTTGTGTGGGTGACGCTGATTAAGTCATTCTATAATCTTTTGAAAAGGTATTTATCCCTTAGTCTGCCCAGTTAAGTCACTGACACTAAGGCTGATTAACTGAAATCTTTATTCTATCATACATTACCCACAGCACTAGGATCAGGGCTCAAAACTTCTCCTGCCTTTGACTTTCTGCCATGACTTTTCAAACCTCTGACCTCACAATATTTTCTGAAGTCCTCAGTGCACTCTATTCTGCATGCAGGCCATGCACTACTGGCAGGAACAAGTTGTAATCCTGAATACCATCCCCCCACTGCACTAATGAGCCCTCTTGCTTAATGAAGAAGGGAAGCTAATTAGGGAAATGTTTGGAACAAATACCTGTAGACACCAAGCTGTTCAAGAATGGATTCAGTTGAATACTTTTGATTCATTTTCTATACAACAGGGTGAAGAGATTCAGTCATTTTTATTCCAAAGCCAAAAAGACTGCAATTGCTTTGTAATCAGAATTGCTGCAAGGTTCAGGCAGGGCTATTACTGTGATAGTATACAACTCTATTTCCCTACTGTAACAGGGAGTTTGGAGGGAGCTGTATGGTGAGAGTCTAGCCACCTGGCAGGGAGAGAAACATATGCTTTGATTCCATCTAAGAAAGCAGAATAGAAATAAGGTAAACCCAGGCAAGCTCAGATATGTTTTGTTTTAATTTATTTTATTTTATTTTTTACACTGCACTGTATGTCTGTCTACATTTCGCCTAAAATTGTAAGAAAAAATTTCATATGCAGTAGCAATCAAAATGAACCAACCCACAAGCATGAACAACTTAAATAACTCAATACAACTAATTTTAAAAGATATTTCTCCTAATCCAACACAAAATGACACTTTTAATGACTACTATGGTCTTAGAATTATTTAATCCATTCATGACAAGCATATTTAATTCTTAATAGAGCACTAATTCCCTTAACACCGACTAATAGACTAATAGCCCCTGAAACTTTTTTTTTTTTCCGTAGAACAGTCAGGGAAGCAACAGCTATGGAAGCACAGTCTCTCTCTCTTTATGTGCATCAGGCAATATATAGTCCTCAGTAAAATGTTACAGCCACAACAATTATTATTTTGACAGATTTACTGCTGTTTTCACTGCAGGTTTATTTTGAGTAAGGGGAAAACTCTAACAAAGATTTTCATCCACCGAATTGAGTACATAGCACTTCTGCAATGGTGAAGCAATATTTAATCTGACCAAAGAATTTTAGAGTCTCTAGAAGTAGCACAATGATTTTTCAACTTGTAGGTAAATGTAAGGTGACCAGACGTCCTCTTTTACCCGGACATGTCGTCTTTTTTAGACTTAAAAAAAAGTCCGGGCGGAATTTCACAAACGTCTGGGATTTTGTTTTTGTAGAGCTTCCGTAGAACTTCGAGAAGCGTTTCGTTCACAAACTAGTCCGGCCCTCTCCTACTCCGATTGGTTCGCCTGAGTGAGAAGGGGGCGTGGTGAAGTAGCCTAAAATCTTCTGATTGGACGGTCTGACTGTAGAGCTACCGTTATTGGTCGATAACCTTCTTTGTAAACATTTAATTGGCCAGTGCCCCCCCCACCCCCGGAGACGTGTCCTCTTTTTCACCATCTCAGATCTGGTCACCCTAGGTAAATATGTAGAGGTGCTAGTGTAGCTAAAGCTAGCTCTTGCAACGACGACAAAAAAATATATAAATAAATAAATAAAAAGACAGTGAACTTGCCTGTACATTTGCAGTGTAAATATTTATTATTTATCTGTAGATTAACAGTGAAAGGTCAACTTTATTTGTATTCATTTTAAAAGTATTTGCAGAACAGAATTAGTATATCAAAACTGTAGATAAATGTGTTCATTGAACTAATATGTTCCGTATTGACGCTGTGTTTCAGTTGGACACTGATACCACTCTAGATACAGCCTGCAGAAGAACAGGGTCTCTGATAAGGCGCTAGCACACCACCAGGGGGATTCTGAGTTTCGTCTGCTCGCTCGCTCTCTCTCTCTCTCTCTCAGAGGAGAGACCGTTACTTCCACTCTACTGAATGTGTGAGTGAACAGCAGACGGGTCGGGTCCACACACAGGGACACACTCTGTTTGTATGTTCTCCACGGTGTTTTTCTGTTATTCGGTGAGGAGTCCGGGTCCCCCTCTCTTCTGGAGTAGACTGTGTTTTTTTTTCTTAGGTGTGTCCGGTGTTTTAAGTTGAAGACCTGACGCGGAGTTGAACCTTTCGGGATGTATGAGACCTCCTCGCTCGGCTGAACACGACGTTTCTGCTCAAACCGCCTCATTTTCGGGAAGAGATTTAAAACATGGACTAATCTCAAGTCGCCATGGGGTTATTACAGTTTTTGGTCGCGTTCGGTGTGCTTTTCGTCTCCTCAGGTAGGCTCGCTGAGGCGAAAACAAGTGCCGTCATCTCCAACGGCTAATGATAAAGTGCTTTAATATCTGCTGTATGCATGAGAGAGATAGTAGAAACCACACTGTGGAGGTTCAAGAAAACACCCACTTTTCCTAACTTCTGATTGGAAAATACCTGTCTAATCACCGCAGGTCTAATTGTCTCTTAGATGTACTAGAAATGTGCTAGCTCTCTCTCTCTCTCTCTCTCTGTGTGTGTGTGTGTGTTGACTGTAGTTGTAGGTCTCGGTGTGGACCCCTCTCTCCTCATCAGCGTGTTTCAGGACTATAGCCCTGGAGCTGAACTGAAGGGACTCTCTCAGGTCCAGGGCTTCCACGATGAGTCCAGAGCCTACGTCTTCCAAGGTGACAACCACTTTTAAATTCTTTTTTTACACCCGATAAAAAATGTGTGTAGACACCCCCATGATAATACGTATGTTATATATGGTATTCTTGTGGACATACTTATTGTAAGCCTGTATCTCCATAGAAATGCATGAAATGTAATGGGATGGTTTGGAACAGCCACACATAAACCTAAGCCACCAATACCAAGCGTTGGCTAGATGGGTTAAAATCCCCCAAAATGTCTCTGAAGTGCTGGAGCTCCAGTCAGTATATTTGAAATGTGTGGGGGAATGTTTATGATCCAGATCTAGTAATGCGACATCAGTACCTGACTTCACTAATGCTCTTCTGTCTAAATGCCATATTGTCCTCACAGAAATCTTCTAGCAACTAGTGTAAACCCTCCCTTAGAGACGTACAGACTTGGACAGTGGGGAAATGCTGCCTATTGATACTCTGATCATTTCAGAAGAAATGTTGGATTTGCAGGTGTCCACAGACCTTTGTTCAAATATGTTATATACAATGACTTATAATGGTTTTAGGGATTGTGTGCATGAATGAGGAATAAGTGGACTGTTGCTGTGTTTATGACCTGGTCAGGCTGATTTTTTATGCTTTTGTTGCACTGCAGTGTTATGACACCTGTGTTATACCAAAGGCAACAGATCTCATACACTGTTGATATTCCATGCAGCTTTGAAAACCATTTACAACACACAGGCACATTTATTTACTTATTTATTTATTTCTCTATCCTTAACCTCAGTAAATCACGTATTTGGATGTCTGCAAATGCATCTAACCCATCATCAGTCAACTGATTAGTATTTCTTGAACATGCTGAAATGCTCTCCCAGTGGGGAGGACGTGGGCCCTGCAGAGCTCCGTTAAAATGTGCTTTAATCCGTTAAAATAAAGGATGGTGTTTCTGTGTCTAGAGACAGTAGAGAAAAATAGACAGTGTAACAAGATTAGTCTTAAAACAGCACCAGAGCCTGTACAGTACAACATTTGAATGTGTTTTTTTTGTAGTATGTTCAAATTGGAATGGGTAATGTGCTTGCCATTTGTGCTTATTGGAGACTGGGGAATGTCCAGTGGTGAAGGTTTGTATTTGGGTGTTTATTTATTTAAGAACTTGGCAGTGATTCTGCAGTATACATTTATCTGGTTAATGAAAAACACACCGCAATGTAATTTTGTAAAGTTCCATTCTGCATATATATTTTAATATATTTTTCAGTAAATGAAATATTATGTATCTTGATAAGAGATAGCAAAGTATTGTTATCAGATATTGTGTATATTGTAAGGAGTAAAAATGGATTTGATTGGATCAGGTAATAAATCCCTCCTGAAATTGTGCACACTCAAGTTTTGAGATGTGTTGTATTTCATGCCAAATATTTTGTTGTGAATATAGAATTTCCAAATTCCTGAAATGGGCTTGATTGATATGTGTTCATAAGTTCCACATGAATAAATTTTAGTTTTCGTGTAATTTGATAAAACAGTTATATAGTTCAAGTAATGTACACATAAATTAAGTCAACTTGTCCACTTCAGGCATCTGTTTTTGAAATGTCTCTTTGTATGTGTAGTGAATCACCACTGCTGAGAACAAGCCTGACTCAGTAGCTTTCTCTAGAATGGAGCATTTCACAGGGTACCACTGTGAACTCTGAACTTTGTGTAAGTATACAAATCCCATTTCCAAAAAAATTGGGATTCTGTGCAAAAGGTAACTAAAAACAGAATGCAATGATTTAACCTGATAAAAAAATGATTTGGTTGATTGACAACAGGTCAGTGACATGATTGGGTTTAAGAAGGGAGTCCCACAGAGTCAGAGACTGTCAGAAGTAAAGATGCGGAGGTGTTCACTACTCTGTGAAAGACTGTGTGGGCAACTAATGCAACAATAAAAAAACACCTTTTCCGAGCCATCCAGAGAGCATCTTTTTCTAGGAAGACCTGGTTTATTTCAGTAGAACAAGGCCCATCCACATTCTGTTTGACGTTTTTGTAAAAGAGTCTACGAGCTGTACTACTCCAGATCTGCAACACAATGAAAAAAACTGGTGCATTATTAAATGAAAAACACTGAAGTGTTGAGCAGGTGAAGTCCTATAACAAGCAAATATGGGTCTCCTCAGTTCCCAATGTTTACAGAGTGTTTTTAAAAGAAGAGGTGATGCAACACAGCAGTAAACATGCCCCGTCCCAACTTTTTGGGATGTGTTGCTGGCATCATATTCACAATAGGCACATATTTTTTAAAAAACAATTGGAAATGTTGTTTTTGTACAATTTCAGTTACATATAGGGTTTTTAGAAGTTGCACGTTGTTGCATTATAATTTATTTACATTGTGCACAACATCCCAACTTTTTTGAAAATGGGGTTTGTAATTATGCAGAATATGTTAAAGCTATGGGCAGCACGTTGGCGGAGCAGGTAGTGTCGCAGTCACACTGATTGTGGGTTAGAGTCCTGCTCCCGGTGACTGTCTGTGAGGAGTTTGGTGTGTTCTCCCTGTGTCCGCGTGGGTTTCCTCCGGGTGCTCTGGATTCCTTCCACAGTCCAAAAACACACGCTGGTAGGTGGATTGGTGACTCAAGAGTGTCCGTAGGTGTGTGTGTGTCATCTTGTGAAGGACTAGCCAATGACTCCATGTGGGCTCCGGGCCCACCACGACCCTGAACTGGATAAGCGGTTACAGACAGAATGATTGTTGAAGCTATGTTTGAAGCTCAGTAGGGTCTAAAGATAAATCATTGATTTGCTCATGGTATCAGAATAGAACGATCTCTTTTTGCACCTTCTTCTGTTTGAGTAATTTCCGGTGCTGGAAGCTGTTGTCTAAGTGGAAAACTGGTTTTGCTATTTCTCCTGTAATGATCATGGTTAGCATTTTGATAAGAAAAAAGTGGTCCAAATGGCTCAGCTTTAAAGGAATATTTCTACCCAGAGTGTGGATTGATGGAGGCTTGCCAGTCAGCTGCTCATGAGATGGGGAGGTGAATAAACCTGCTGCTTTGCCTCCTGGGGAGATGTGAGGAAGGAAGCAGGCGGCTCATGGCTATTCACTTATTCTTGTGTTCTCTCATTCTCTTTCCTCTCTTTCTCTCTTTCTAATGCACATATCTTTTACACACCAGCTCTTACCCAACATACACATACACACCACCTACACATGTTCAGTAAAAGAAGGTTGATGTAAGAATCCGCCTAAGAGAGCGGCTCTGACTGACATTCAGATAGGCCTGAGGGACTGATAGGATAAAATTGGAGAGCCTCAGCTCTGTCTACCTCTCCTAATTGGGACAGGTGGCATGAATGCAGGAGGGGAGAAGTTGAACAGAGAGCAGGAGTGTAAACTGCTACATTGTTAGACCTGTCTGGATGTCTTTGCCTATGTAAAAGCATCCTTAAATGTCAGTCCTGGGGTTGGATCCAATTATCTCTACATGGAAAATAAATTGTTCAGCTGTTCATTTTATGTGTTTGTCCTATGTTCTGTTGTATATAGAGTTGCACAGTGATATTGTATTGGTATCATATAGATATGATACCAATTACCAATACAAAATCAGATATTTCCTCAAAAAATGGACTCTAGAAGATCTGGGCGTGACATTAGTCTCCAATTCCCATATTGCACCATTCATAGATGCACACAAACATATTTGTGTGGCTAGACAGGTCTAAATTTAGGCGTTTTCACTGTGAAAACAATGAAATTCAGTGAGTTCTTTTCTTTTTTAAAGTGGTACTTTAGTGAGAGATGAAATGAACACAACGTTCTCTTTATAAATTTTTCCATTTTACAATTTTCCCAAAAGCTTTGCCCTGCTTTTTCACGAATATAGCCTTAGACACCATTGGAAACATATTTGAAATATAATCAATTATTAAAAAGTTGCTTATAATAATATTTTTTAAGCTGAGCAGCATTATTTTCTGCATTTGTGAAATAGGTTATAGCATATTATCAAATGTCAAAAACCATAGAAAGCCATATTTTATGGCAGCGTACAAAACACACTAAGATTTACCATATGGTTTCATTTTTGCAAGTGCATTTCATACTTTACCTTCAAACTGGCTTTCTGTGTGCATTGGTCGACCTGATTAACTAACTTTACAGTTACACTCCAGCTCACTTTGATCGAAAATAAGTGCATAGATGTAGCTGTATGTGCGTTCATAGCTTCTGAAGCTGAAAGTGGTTGAGAAGGGGCCATCACAGGAGAATCAGTCAGAGGCTAAAGCCCAGAGTGCTGCCCCAGCAGGTTTGAAGGTGCCCTTGTCATATTTGGTCCAGAAGAATAGCACCACTGATACAGCTGGGTAGCATTAGAGCCTGGTTTTTGGACTCTGCACCCTCAACGCGTGTAATGGAGTGCTGGAGTGTCCGCTGAGGGTTTTTCATTACCATAATCAAGCTGAATGCCTTGAAAACCTTCCCACACATGCTACTCACATTGCCTAAGGGCAGAGGTGTGTAATCATGGAGTCTGGCATCATAGAAGTGCTGATATAGGATCAGTTTAGTTAAAGTACAAACAGAAGCAAAACACATCCAGAAACAGGAATTTGACCAGAATATATTTTGTGAATGTGTTTTAGTGATTTATTGAGTATAGAGTAACGCTAAGAAATATCTTCAGGTGAACAGCTTGGAAAATTCGTCTGCGTTTTCGCAGTTTATTCAATACTTTGGACAATACTTTGATGTACATTGTATGCATGCGTGGATGTGTTTGATAGCTGCTTTTCTGAAGGAATTGGATTCATTCTTCAAAACAAAGCTTTTATGTAAATATGTTTCTTTAGAACTTCATAGCTTTTAAATTTCTTTTGTTTTGTGTTTGCTTAGTTTGAATCCTACCTTGTTTATCTTTATTGTTTCATATAATTCACTTTATACATTATAGCTGGGATTGTATGATAAAAGCTATGACTGAGGCTATTATAATTTCATATTATTATTAAAACTTACTTTAGTCAAAGTGACTTATACGTTCATTTGGCATGTTTACCTTGTGAAAAGATGAGGCATAAAACTCCTGTAGGATTCTAAGGAGAGGAGTTGTCCATCTGCTACAAAGATGAGCATTATTCTTCACTATTGAACACCATGCTCTGGTCTGAACAATGAAAGCTGTGTCCTGAGGATATGATTAGTATGTCGATATTGTTGCCTAAAGCATTGTTTCCCACGAATGGAGCTAAGCAACCCCCCCCCCACCCCTCTTTTTATTTTATTTAATTTCTTTAGGATTCCAGACTTTATTTTTATGAAAAATCACACATTTCTTCTTTGAGACATTATGCACTTTGAATAAGTCTGAATAAGCATGTCTGCTCTATTGTGAATGTAATAATTCTACTTGTATTGAAAGGAAATTGCAGATGTGTACTTTCTTGTGCAAACCAGCACAAGAGCAGTGTGAGCCGTGTGTGTTCACTTTTGTTTCTGAGTTGTCTCAGTGACATATGAGGCAGCTCCCATTGAGAGCAGGTGGTCACCCTTTATAGAAGCATGCCAATAACTAATCGACCTGCGTCTCCTGCAGTGAAACTATTGATTTAACCCGGGTGAGGCTAACCAATGTAGGGAGAGGAGAGGAAGGCAGTTGCTTTGCATGGGGCATCACAGTGAAGAATTTCTTTTTCTTGTATATCATCCTCCTTTTTGGTTACATTAGTGAGATAATTACTGATGGATGTGGCTTATTTTCTCATGTGGGAGGGGTTGTCTCTAAGGATAGGTTTTATATTTAATGCATATTGGAAAACCCTCATAAGTGAAAGCTGTGTCTTTCCAAATGTCCTTAATTCTTCCGGCTGGTTGCATGTAGAGGCTATGTTGTGTGTAGAGATGACGAGGTCATCCTTTGACAGACTGGAGCTGGTTATTTAAGGTCAGAGAGACTGAAACCTATTTGTGATTAAAAGGTGTAGACTCCTGAAGAGCACTGTATTCAGCAGTCGTTAATATGAGAGTATAAAATGCTGTGTATAACACTGTACCTTTTAGCAGTGCCCTGACACTTTTGAGTTTAAAAGGATCATCCTTCTTCCTTTTCTGGCTATTGTCACAACCCAAGACATGTCAGTGCTTACTAGTGGAATGAAGAGTCCATGACTGGAGCTCTCTAATTCTCCACTGTGTTAAAATGTCATTTTAAGGAGAGCTTGAGCTACTCACGTTACTGTTGCTTTTGTTTTGTTGAGTACCAGTTTGCATTGTTATTGCGTTAGCTATTTAAATACCTCTTCTTTAGAAATTATAGGCAAAACAGACTGTCTGTTGTGGCCATCGTGTTTAGAGTAAGTATTTTAATTGCAGCTCTACCAAACCATCAAGGACATTGAGAGCCAAACAGTATTTGCCCCCTAGAATGTAAAAAAAAAATGCCCTTCTAGCACTGACTAGTTGAGGATTTAATTGTTTATTGTCTTTCAGATGTGGATGCTCCACTATCATGACTACTGTGCTTCAAGGCATGCAGGGCAGAAGAACTGTCCATCTGCTTAGTGGCAGTGCACTGAATTCCCTACCACCTTTCTGTTCTAGACAATCAGTGGTTTTGTTTTTTGTTTTTTTTGCAAGCCAGTGCCAGTGTAGTCTCACAGGAGTTCAGCATGAGCCAAAAAAGCATCACAAAATCCCAAACATAGCAGTGGACCTCTCTGTTTGACTGTGAAAGGTACCATGAACTTTGTTTGTGTTCAATACTGTTTTAGATTTGCTCATTAGGTTCAATCAATCTGATGCCAATACTCAGCATTATAAAATTAGCTTGTGCTGTGGAGCACCAATGCTTTCCCTCATCTCTCTGTCTTCCTGCCAGGCTTTACCACTGTCTTTTACTCTGTGCCATGTGCATTACATTAATTGGACACCCTCGCCAGCTGGAAGTAGCGTGATTATTACTGAGGAGCCGGTGTTGTTGTAGCGGGCTGCCTGGATCGCATAAATGTTTCGTGGCTTCCCTCAGCTGCCACAGTGAACCATTTGATGTGATTGCTTCTGAGGAACCTGATCATTTATTGATGCCTCCATTAAAGTGGCAGAGACGACTGCTCAGGGTACATGGGGAATGAGGCAGTGTTTAAGATGGAGGCTAGAAAGAAGCACGCGAGCGTCATGAAAACTCTCTTCACTCACTCTTCTTCCATGAAAAACTTCTAGAAGTTGATGCGCTTGGATGTGTTCCTTAGGCCATGAAATTCATGGAAGTGAAAATAAATGATGTATATGTAAGCATGAGCATTCATAGAAATGACTGGACTTTACAGCTCTTATAAACTTGGCTCTGCTTTCTTTGGTGTTTGTGAACTGACATCTTGTTCTATACTTATGTCTAGTATTTGTTACACACAGTGGCACAATACCACTGTTTCTTTTACGATACCAGTACTGATACAGAAAGCATTCTAAAAAGCATTGAAATAAACACTCCACTTAAGACGAGCATCTTAAAGTATGCTATCATTCTTAGGCTTCTGGGGCCTAAGGACATTATCTGGGTTTTTGGCATATATTCTTAAATTCACTTGATTTCCATATGCATCATACCAAAATATTCAGAACAATGTCAGCTCTGTGTAATGAGGCCCCATTTGCCCTAGAGCACTGTGAACAGAGATAATGTGGCCCTGAAGCTGAAAAGTTGGAAGTCCCATTTTGGAAATTCTTCATATCTCTTGTGAAAACATTCCTTTTCTCCTGAGTGTCTTTTGGTCAGCTTTCATGCAAAATGTAGAGGGACCCAAATCCACCAATTAAGTACGGTGACAGGCAGTTGACATGTGTCTTGTGCATCACAACCTGTAATCATAGCCTCCATTACTCTGGATGTGAGTGTACAATCTCACAACAAGATAGAATCGAAAGGGCAGAATTTACAGATTCATGTTTGTAGATCCCAGAGGGGTAAACTACTCACACATTTTACTATCTCTCATGGAGAAATACACAACTAACGACACCACATCCCACAATGTGAGCATAGGGATGCAAACTAACAATTATTTTTATAATTGCTTAATCTGTTGATTATTAGTTTGATTAATCATTTATTTGGTTTACTGGAAAATAGAAAAAATTTAATAATATAAAATAAAATATGGCACTCACCCACTGACCTTTACCCACCCCTTCCTATGTTCTGAGATAAGGCTGGCTCTCTGTTTTAAAGCTATGTTGCCTGTTGTAGACAAGAGGCACTTAGATAACGTTGAAGTGGCAGAGATACATCAGTAGAAACTAGCAAATGTCTGGCTGTTTTGAAATTGACTACTTGAGACCAGCATGTCATGTAATAAAAACTCAGCATAATGATAGAAATCAAATAAATAGCTGTAAAATTGAGGATGTGAAAGAGTTACAGACATTTGAGGATGTGTTCAGATTTTGGTCTGTTTGGTTCAATTAAAATCAACCCTAGTGCGACTGATCTGTTAAACAAACTGAACTACAAATCTGAACACACACTAAGATTCACTCAGATACAGTTACTTTATCTATTGTATTATCACTGACTTTCATTTCTCTGACTGATTATCTTTTGGGATTATACCAAGCCCTGTAGATTTGAATATCTTATGTGTGGACTACCTCTTCAAAATTGTTGTGCACACCCAGAGTGACAAATGGACAGAATATTTATCTGTGTTGATACAGAATAAACAATAGGATAGTCAGTAAAGGGAAGTCATTGTAAACTACTTATAGAATTGATTTTTATTGATGTTATGTTTCAGCCCTATGTGGGTATGTGATTGTTCAAGCTAGATTTGTTACAGGACTGAACTGTGTTTTCCATCTTTTTTTCCCTCCAGTGTCAGATCACGCATTTTTCATCCCTCTGCTACTACTCATCCATATGTCGTCTTTAGTTTCTGGAATTATTTCTGGAGTTATAACTCCTGTATGTCAGTTGAGTCCTTATAACCCTTGTGAGCCCATGCAGGATATTTTTTGTATTTGTATTGGTTTTATTTACAGCAAAATGTCCAACATTTGTTGCAGACCACAGAAACTTTTTCTACAGGCTGGTATTCTAAGCAGATATATTTGTTAAAGTCTTTGTGATGCTGCAAGTGAATGTCAACTAAGATGATCGGAAGAAAGCCTGTCTATTTAACTACATATTCATTGGCTCTTGGCAGGGTCCTCTAGGAATGTGAGGGTGCCCGAGGAGACGGCTCAGCAGATGCTACAGAAACTGAAGGGCAAGAGTGAGTTCACTGTGGCTGTGACTCTGAAGCAGGAGCTGCTCAATTCTGGAGTCATTCTCTCCATCCACCATGCAGAGCAGAGGTAATACAGGATCAAGTCTCAATGTAAAATTTAGATTTTTCATAGACAATCCATAGTCATTAAAGTCAGTAAAATGTGTCTAGTCTAGGTAAACTATGTTAGGATCATACATTGTACTACTTAAAGGTGGGATAAGAGTGTATATGAAGTGAGTGAAGTGAGTGACCTGAAACAGAATAGTTTGGCTTATATTGACAAATCTATGTTTATGACTACATGAGCAAAACACTTGTTGATTAAATTACTGTGTCAATACATTTGTCAAGTCAACACCTTGAACTCTTTGTCATGTTCCTTAAATTGATCCTGAAAATTTTTTGCAGTGTCTTAGGTAGCGTTACCTTGCTAAGAGAGGCCAGGGTTATATTTGGTCTGCAACAGTGTTTACGTATGTTCTGTGTGTCTAAGTAACTGTCACATGAACGCTGGTTTCCTAGCAGAACATTGCCCAGAGCAACACACTGCTTCTGTCGGCTTGTCTTCTTCCCATAACACATCCTGATGCCATCTTTTCCCCAGGACAGCTTTGCTCACATGCACATTATGGAAAAGAAAATGTGATTTATCAGACCTGGCCATCTTCTTTCATCGATCCATAGTCCAGTTCTGATGCTAATGTTGGTGTTTTAGACAGTGGACAGGGGTCAGCTTGGGCATGCTCAGCCTCATAGGCAGCAAGCTGTGATGCACTGTTTGTTTTTAAACCTGTCTGTCCAAACCAGCATTAATATTATAATATCAATTCTTTGCTGTATTAACTCTTCTGAGGGACCACGCCAGATAAGCTAGTCTTCATGCCCCTCGTGCAAGGAAACGAGAGAAGCGAGCAGTGAGTTTCCAGTTCACCGGTTGTCATTTTTTGGACAATCTTAAACAGGAACTGACCTCTGAATTCCAGGAATACCTTTCTTCAAGAACTGATTGATTATAGCTGATCTATATAAATGCCATGGGCTAACTTCGTTCCTGTGTCATTCAGTGGAAAACCAGTAAGTGTCTATAACTGTATTGTGTGATTTCCTGTGGTGCCTCATACTTTTTGGAGAACATTGGCAAAATCATTTGGCACATTTCCACTACATGGTACCTACTCTACTAGCATAGCTATACACTGTCTCTAATGGGAACTGTGAGCTGTGGATACCACAATAATGGCAACTGTAAAGTTAAGCGTTGTTTACTCATTGTGTATTTTTATGGGTTTTTTTGTGTGTGTTTTGGGACTGAAAAAAGCTCCACTCCTGGATTCAGACAGATCAGTAGAGTTTTTTTTTCTATCCTTGTTGCACCATCCAGCTCTCGCTGGAGTCTTTTGTCAGACATCACTTCAAGGAGCATTTGTACATCGAAGTACAATAGTGTAATTTTACAAGCTGCAGTTATGAGCTGGATAAAAACAAACGTGATCACTTTTGTATCTTGGAGATTATACAAACAGCTACTGCTAGTGCAAGATGTCTGCGTTTTGTTTTGATTGACAAGTCGCACTGGCCAATCAGCACTCTTCAAGGTTTACCCATCAGGTTTCTACTTGGCTCGTTTGGAACCATGAGTGAGCAGGTACTAAAAACAGCACCTGGTTCCAGGAACCAGGTACCAGATTTGCCTAATGGAAAACAAAATAAGCTGAGAAGAGTTGAGTCGAGTTGAGCAGGGACCATGCAATGAAAAATTGTAGTTGTGCTCTCATCCTCTCCAGAAGTAATCCAGAACACTGCTATTTTTAGTTGCATTCTTCACTTCTTAGTAGCTTAGTAGTCCTATATCTGCTAATTATATGTGTTAAAAATAATGTTTTTTAACCAGTAGAACTGAAACAATTGATTATTTGTCAGCTTATTCTAATCAGTTTAATACTCACATCACTGCATTATTAATATTTGCAAAGTGTTATTTGCTCATGTTTTGACTGTTATATAGTCTTATATATTTCATAGATTTCAAGACATAATATGAGTGAATTACCCCTTTAAATGACCTTGGAAAAGGTTGTTATTGAGTAATATAGGTTGTTAATGAGTTTTTTCAGGTGTGTAAATGTACAGATGGAAACCTGCCCATTGCAGATGATGCAAGTGGGTATTTTTATTTTTCATTTAAAAAATGTTTAAGGCTACATTTAAAATGCTTGTTAACATCTGAAATTGTGCCTCCCTGCTGCCAGTTGTGGATAATTACCTGTTAGGTCACCACAGAACAGTGAGATAAATAGGGTGCAAGGCTGTAAAATATCATTAAGATCAAATCAGTATCAAATAAAGATTTATATACTTACATATATACATGTAGTTTCAGGGCAAAAACAATCCATTAAAATATGCCTTAAGTGACTCCAGTGCTGACATTTCTGGTCACCGCTGGATGAGCAAGAGCCTTTTTACTAAAAAGGAACTTAATTTTTTGGTAAAAATTACTCAGAATGCTTTTTATAAACAAGACCATCATTATTCATTATATTAGAAATTGAGTAATATAAGGGTAATTTTGAACATGAGATCAAAATAAGCTTTTTTGATAAGGCTAATCAATATAAAACAAGCCTAATTTATCAATTATTCGCCAAGCAATACCTTTTTTCATATTCAAAATACAGGGAGCTTTTATAAAGACATCTTAAAAATGAAAGTAAATAAATAAATAAATTTGTGGTACAAATGCATAAATTGGTGCTGTCCGTCAGACTCTCCTAGTTTAAGAGAGGTCAGTATGAGAATATAAAACTTGCTCTATCATCATGCAAATCAGCAAATTATAATTGCAGATTCATTGAGAAAATAAACACGTTTAATTGAGTAATTATGACTCCCCTAGTTATAAGACAAATCAAGTGATAATTAAATCCTTAATGGCTTGTTTTAAAAGAAATTCTTTGTTGGTTAGAGTGTATATTTTATGATTGAAAAACATTTATTACATTATGCATTTGTTGGGGTATTGTGAGAGAAATCATCGGTTTTAACAACTTCTTGTCACCGTCGTTTTGAGTTTGCTGGGCAGCATGCAGTGGGGAGGTCTCTCTCCCTCTCTGTATGTTTCTCTTGCCCTGCTGTGTTGTTATGCAGCCTGTGCTACTCATCAGGACCTTCTTTCTGCACTGTGACCACTTATTCTGCTCCCAAAAGGCTGATTAGAAGTTTCCTTCTCTCCAAGCTAAGACCAGAATGGCTACTCAGCAGATTCTCTTCAGGCTTGACTGAGACTCAGTAAAACACTCCCAGTGCACCTGTGGTTTCCCTGATGCACAACACTGTCCTTTTTTGATATGGCCTCCACATAGCATTGTTTTTTCACAATCATTTTGTTCCTTATGGCCAACTTGTATTTACTTTGGGGAAAAAAATGATATACATATATATCAACTGCTGAACCATAATATGCTAATCTGGTCAAAGTGGAATTGAGATTTAAATTCCACAGGGTGTGGGGTGTCTATCCAGGGTGTGTTCCTGTCTTCTGCCCAATCATTAGGGTATGTTCCAGGCCCACCGTATGTTGGCCATTTATTATTGGAAAACAAACACAAACAGGGCAGAAAAAGATGGTTTTACTCATAAAACAAATGCCGAACGATATTTTAAGTCATTTCTCCCACATATCTCCAGCACACTGAATATGAGAACCAGCTGTTTACATACCCTCTTTCTTGACACTCAACCATGATTGGGCTTAATTTTCTGGTACGTAAATTGTGTGTATATTTACAATCACGGCTTAAAATCAGTCCTCCAGGACCTAAGAGGGAAAACCTTGGTTTACAGGCATTTACAGTTTTATTTTTAATTGCAAAGTCCAGTGCACCATTTCTATTGATTTAAGATTTTAATGTAAAATCATAAAGATAAAATAATTGCTGTCAGTACTTAGTGGGGAGGTGTCCTATCATGTTCTCAACTCTGTTAAACATAAGAAGACATTAAGCATAATGTACAATGCCCGTTTCAGTGTGGAAATGACTTCAAGCTTAACCCATTTACATTTTTTTCTTCACACTGTTGCTCCTGAGATTTTTATTGGGAAAAAAGGCATGCACCTCTATTATTCATAGTACTAAAGCAATGAAAAAGACAAGCATTAAGCCGCAGAACCGTGAATTACCTACAGTGGTATAACCGTAATTATATCTGCTGCGCTGTATTCACTGAAGTCAGGGCATAATAAAGACTTTGTGAAAGATGTTAATTACATTGGTTGCATTGTCGATAAAGCAGGAATACATGTCTATGCCACCCTGTACACGGTGAAGCACTAAGGCCTGTATTGATATTCCTCTCCATAGTCGGATTTGAGCTGACAGAAACTGCAAGGCAAGAGGAAAAATAACTCATTAGATCCAGTTTGTAGATAAATCAACACTCGCCTGACTGTAATTGGCTTCTCTCGAATAATGCTCTCAAGCGTGGTCTTTAAAAAAGAGAGGGAACTCAAATTTGCTGGTCTGCACAGGCTGTGTAGCTGATGACTGCTTTGGCAGCTTCTTCCATTAACGTCACTTCTCATAGTGAATCTCAATAGAGCGGCTCAGAGGTAATGCTGCTGAATAACAATATCTGAGGCTTTCAGGGAATCACTATGTTTTCCCTTCCATGGCTGTAAAAGCACCTTTTAAGTGGGATAGTGTCACAGTCATGTTTTATGAAGCTTCCAGTGAGTTCCCGTTTGAACTGTGCATGGTTTCATCTTCACTTAAAAGCCAGAAAGCAACATACAGTAACACATTAATTCAGTTTCATAGCAGTGTCATTTGGCGAGGACTGGAGTCTGCCCGTGTAGACTGTAAATCTCTGGGGCTGTTATTACAGTACACGGCAAATCTTGGAGGGAGATGGACACATTTATTATCATTAAAGAAGTGTGTGATGTCTTCCAGCTGCTTGCTGCACCCCAGGGACACATGTCCGGTCCCCTGCTTCTGCAGATAGCGTAAAATATGCAACACATTTTCACTTCCCCAAGGGCTATACCTTTTACCACCATGATTTTTATGGTTTCATGTTCAGCATTATAGTCCCTCGTTGTCGGATTTAGGTTCTCTTTTAAACACGCTAAAGTAAACCTGAAATCAAAATGGGAAGTTTTTTCATGTGACTGGTTCATGTCACTGGTAATGTTAAGCTTTATTTAGCTTATCATATCAGTCACCATGCATTAATATCACATCTTTATCATCTTAGCAGTATTCTGGTATGTTAGGTGTATCTGAGAAAGTAATGCACTTTCTTTAAGTATTGTGCGAGTTTTTCTGATTCACACTGACTTTAGTAAACGCTTGGATACATTGAATAAATATTTCCATTTTCATAAAGGAAAAGCCCCAAACATATAAGCAAACAACAAAGATTTATGCCTCTTACTGCATCATAATAAAGCAGTATATGGCTAGACACATGGGTAAAGTCCTTTTCCTTTTACTCTCCTCAATTTATATTCTTCCTGATATATTTATGGTTTTCATTGTTGCTGTGTTATTGCTTGTTTCTCTGCAGGTTTTTGGAGCTGGAGAGCAGTGGGCAGAAGAATGAGGTGCGTCTTCATTTCCAAGCCAAAGGACAGCAGACACACACAGAGATCTTCCCCTACACGCTGGCAGACAACCAGTGGCACAAAGTGTCAGTGGCCATCAGCGCCTCCCACGTTACACTTTATGTGGACTGCAACAGGTACAGAGTGCAATAGTTTTAGTGCTCTGAGCTCTTACATAGTTCTGACATTCTGCTCTAGCAGTTCCATATTGAAATGCATTAAGTATACTTAGTTCTTGGGGAATTTGGACTAACTTTGTTTTGACTGTGTAGAATCTATGAGAGAGTGGTGGCTGTTCCTTTCATGGACATGCCTGAAGACACATCCTTCTGGATTGGACAAAGGAACAGTGCACATGGCCTATTCAAGGTACTTCCCACTATCTCTATTCAGCAAAAGTGTAGTTATACGTCCCATATGTCCCCCATTATTTTCATTTAAAAATGGCCATTTTATTATCAGATGTAAAAGGAGAGATTTTCTCTAAGCAGCTGCTCCTTTTGAAGCTGATCCCACATTTCATCTGCCCCCTACAGTGATACATTTGACTATCACGCCACCACGTAGACTTTCAACCATTTAAACACACTGCTAGAGCGCATGTGCTTTTGAGATGTTTGAGTGTCGCTCCGGGTTGTTAAGCGTCTTCAACGTTAATTGGCAGATGAAGGAAGTCTTGGAGGTCATTTTTGCATCTTAACGAGTCTTCGTCAGTTCCCACCCCCTCCTCTGTCTCCACGGAGACATTGATTAGTGCTCAGATGTTCATCTCATTTTGTATGAAAAGGGAAAAACACTGCAAGAGAATCTCAGAACAATTAAATGCGTGGCCTGTATTCTGGACTGCATTTCTACATTTGGATACACTCTTTGTCCGTATTATAATTGGCTGATATTTCATTTCGCCCCCAATTTAGGAACCTCTCTGAACGGCAAAGAGTATTGATGTTGAGATGTCACAGGTTTTGGTGAAGTACACATGTAAATTGAATTTTCATAAACAGGTTTAGCCCATAATGGTTCAAATGTACTATTAGCATCACATGAACGCCGAAAGGATTCTACACTTGTTGGCCTCGCATGTTGCGTCTAATGGAAATGATCAGTGCATGTGTACCCTCTCTTCCTCCAGCACGTACAGAGCCTAAATTGCATCCTGAGCCTTTCCACAGCTGAACAGTCCACCTCCATTTCCCCTTAGCGTGCCATGAAGAATTCGCAAATAGTTTTGTTGGGTTTTGAATTTATGGTTTTTAAATTGAAGTGGCAAGACAATTTCGAAAACAATTTCTCATAAATCGCACCATTCCTTCCTTCGAGGGTGGGTGGGGGGAGTTGAATGCGCTTGGGGAAAGCGAGATGGCCGAGTTGCCATGGATACAGAGTGTCTATACGTGATGTTGCACTTGTGTGGCTTGGCCAGAGGACAGAAGGTGATCAAATTAAGGCACCTTTGAGGAAAATTTAATTTGGATCTCATAGTTATGCTTGTCATACTGAAACGGTGAGTGCTGGGTTGCGTTCATGTCTTTTCCATCATTGCTTCACTTTACATTGCATTATGTTCAATTACTAGAGCGAAGAGGGCTGCTCACCCGTGTATTAGCCTCAGATGGGCCCCACAAATAAGAACTGGTTTTGCCTAATGCTTATGGGCTGCATCAAGATGTAGCCTTCCAAATTGTGAAATTAATATCTGATTTTGAGGGCCTTTATCTAAAATGAAGTACCTAAATATTTGAAAATACTTACTGAACATAAGCAGAACCTAAAAACTGCCTCAACGGTATGCTTCCATTGTCAATGGAAAAGACTTTTGGCCCATTTTAATGTATTGCTTTGAGCTATTAAAAAGCTATCAAAGTTATTCATTTAAAATTTCATTTGTTTAAATTAATTTAGATGAACCTCTAGAAATGGTGTAGTAATGCAGAGTCAAAGTTGCGCTTAGGGGATGTGTATAGCACAACATCCCCCAAAGATGCCCAGAAGATGTACTGCTACATTTAGAGAACACAAAAGGCGGACATAGATAAATGATACTGACATCCTGAATCATACAGAAGCTATTGATCAATTACTAATAACTGTGACTGATATCTGAATTTACAGGGGGTGATGCAAGATGTTCAGATACTTGTGATGCCTCAAGGTTACATCACCCAGTGTCCGGATCTAAATCGCAGTAAGTATATTTAAGCTGAATTTAAAATGATATTTGTGATAATGATAAAATATAGCCTAGAGTCTCTCCTTTCATCTAACTTCATGTATACATTTTTAGCCTGTCCGACATGTAATGACTTCCATGGACTTGTACAGAAAATAATGGAACTCCAAGATATCTTGGCTAAAACATCCAGCAAGGTAAAATACATGGTTTTTTTAAAAGGAATGCAAATTCAGTGCAGTGAATGGCTAATAAATTATTTGGCTAATCTGTTTTGTTAATTACATATTTATCTATAGAAACACTGAGCTGTAGCATTAGCATTTTTTGACAATCCTCCTTTAAAAAAACACATTTTAAAATTTCAGGCACAGTTTTTGAAGAATGCTCTCATTGTAATGCTTGTATGCAGTAAGTAGAGTGTAATCATCAGGCAATGTTCCGATTTTGAGCTCTTCTCTCAGTTAATCACTCAATCAAGTGTTGTTTTTCTAACCATAACAAGTGCCTATTCATCGTTATATTGCACTTGTTTGCCTGTTGCATCCTTTACAGCTGCACTTAAGTTCGGTATTTAAAGAAAGACTGTAATGCGCATAAGTACCCCCCCCCTCCCATTCACACGTTGGTCTGTGTGTGTGTTGTGGTGCAGCTGTCGCTGGCGGAGGAGAGGATGAACGGCCTGGATAATTGCTATTGTGAGCGGACGTGCAGTGTGAAAGGGGTGACCTACAGAGAGGACCAAGCTTGGACAGATGGCTGTAAGAACTGCACATGCTCGGTGGGTTGGACGTCCTCTGCGTGTGCACTACACAGCTCTCAGCAGGGCCCCGTTCCCTTTATTAGACCCGGCGGTTGCCACCCTCAGGGCGTTAAGTGGGGAGAGGGGGATATAATGAAAGAAGAGGCACAGTACAGGGAATGTTCTGATTTGTCTTTGTTGAGAAACGCTGGGAAAGTTAGACAATAGCTGGATTAACCGCATAATAAGGTTCAATAACAAATGGCTTTACTGTGTGTCCTCACAAAGTGCTTGGCCTCCTACCCAGTAGTTGCAAACACAGGCACAGTATGATGTACTACATTTTGCACCTCTCCACATTAGGAGTAGTGTAGCAGGTTATGTACATTGAGAGTAGTGGGCTATAGACATGATGCAATACTGAATTTCAATTCTGGGTGTAAAACACAAAAATGCTGCAGAGTGACAGTAACACCACCATGGAACTGAATGTCATCGTTATTAATATAATTGGTAATTATATTAATAATGATTACATTCTGTTCCATGATGGTGTTACTGTCACTAGGCAGCATTTTTCTGTTATATATTTTTCCTTAAAGTGGGGGTGATAGGAACCTGGCCTCCCTAATCACCAGTGTATAACATCAATGTGCCTTCTGCATTTAACCCATCCTGTGGCAGTGAACACACACGCACTAGGGGCTGTGAACACACCCAGAGTGAGGGTTCAGTGCCTTGCTCACGAGCACTTCAGCCATGGATGTTCCTGCCAGTCCTGGGAACAAACCAATAACCTTCTCATACCAATCCCAGTCCCTTCTCAATATTCCATGATCATCTGTGTGTGGAATTACTGAAAAGTATAAGTGATTAGCAACCACAGCATCTCAGCCTCAAAGTGACTGGCCAGGTAAATTTACAAAGCATGTTCCCCCAGTGTTGAGGTGCTGTGTATATTTCACCAGTGCAGTGGTATGTGTTCCAAACCTTCTCTGGCATTAACATAAGCACAGAAACTGTGCTGGAAGTCTCATGGCATGGGTTTCCATGGCTGAGCAGCTTTATGCAAGCCTTTCATCACAAAGTACAAAGGCATGAGTCAGATGGATTGGTGTAAAGCAAGTGGAAATGTGTTCTGTCGAATGACAAACCACACTCCCTTTATCTGGCAGTAAAGTTTGGTAATAGAGGGATAATGCTACCAGAATATTTTGGACAATTGAATGCTCCGAACTTTGTGGTGGGCGACCCTTTTCTGTCCCAGCATGATTGTGCGTGCCCCAGTGCACAAAGCAAAGTCCATTAAGTCAAGATTCAGTGAGTTTGCTGTGGAAGCTCTTGACTGACCCGCACAGCGTCCTGACCTTAACCCTATTGAACATTTTGGGATGGACTGGAATGAAGATTGCAAGCCATATGCTCTTGTCCAACATCAGTGCCTGACTTTACAGATGCTTTTCTGGATGAAACTCTCAAAGATACACTCTAAAAGCCTGTTAAAAGGCTTCCCAGAAGAGTAGAACCTGTTATAGCTGCAAAGGGTGTGACCAACTCAGTATTACTGGCTATAGATTTAGAATGAGAACTCATAAAAACTCCCGCAGTTGTAACGTGTAGGTGTCCCAGTACTTTTGTCCATATAATGTGTGATTTGTTTATGTGTTATGTTGATTGATATTGTTATGTGAATGGATTTAACAAAAGAATACATGTTATACTGAAATCTTTTCTACTGTTGAACGGTTCTAAAATCATCTCAGGAATCGGGCATTCGTAACCATTAATGTAATTTTTTTCTGTGGGGGCTTTTCGAGTTGTTAAGTGCTACAGAATTCTTCTTGCTTTCATTACCAGGGTGAACAAGAAAAGCAATTTTATCAAAGTACTCTGAATAACACTGAATTGTTTATGTTTTATTGATTGAATAACAGAATATGGGGTGAATCAATTTGTTTCTAATAACAGATTAAATCTGTATTTATAAATTCTGCACATCTACATTGCTATATTATTTTTTCCAAATATTGTCATGTCAACATTTTTGTTGTGTTCAAGGTTCTTTTGCATATTATACCTTCTTTTAGTATAGCGTACTAGAGTTCAGGAAGTATCTTAGGATTTGGTTATATTTGGTTATTCTTTATGCATCTCCAGCATGTGTTGTCTGACTATCGCTAACTATTTCATTAAGCTCATTGGCTAAGTATAATGGAGCTGTTGTTTTTGTTTATACATGGCTGTGTAACAGCCATTGTCTTGTGCAATTTAGCAATTAAGCAATAAAGCAATCTGCAATTACCTAATTAGGCACGTTCCACACTTCTACAGAAGGCTTAGTGATGCCAGTGGATATTAGAGATGGAGCGGTTGTGTATTAGCAGACTGTATCTTCTTTTACTCCTACACACTGTTCCTCTTTGGTGCTTATCTGTGATGTGAAATAGGGGGTGGAAATCTGTACATGCTAATGTAGAGACCTTTGCATACAATACAGTTTATTCTTCCCTTACATGATATATATGCACCACAACTGAGAGAGCTTTCAATGTTGACTGGACGTTGTACCTACATTTATTAGCACTAATGGGCACTGACATTGTGTTCTGTGACATTTTTGTAGCACCTTTAGTTTCTGCGATTCATGTTGCATTATGAAAGGTTAGTTTCATATTGTAAAAGAAGTGTCTACTAACAAAACGATGGTTTGAATAATGAGATGGTTTGAATTAACATTCCAGTGATTGGGCAGATATCATGTTTGTTGCTGTGATGGCTTTTGGCAAGCAGGCATAGTGTTTCTCTCCCCACATTCCTGGCAAGGGCAGAAATGAATGGTGCCAAAGTTAATAAATAATGAACTTAACAAAAATGCAATAAATGATTAACGCCACAAAAATCTTTCAGTTAATGCATTTTCCTTGTTTGACCCTTCAAACTATGCATAGCTCTATTTGACTGTACTAAAATAACACCTTTGAAATGATGAATTCACCTGATGACTCTACTGAAAGAATTTGTTTCCAGATACAGAAACACTGAGTTTGTCAGGGAAATACATCGATTTTTATAATCATTTAGACTCAAAACGCACAACTGATATGGAAGTAGAATACACAGAATACATTTTGCTGATTTTCATCTGCTGATAAACGTGAACACTTCTTTTTAATGTTATAGAATTTCTGCATGCAGTAAGTGCATTTCTATTAAGCGTGTTTTACCTGTTCATAGTTGTAATGATGAAATTAGTTTAAAATTAGTTAGGTTTAATTATTTTAGGCAATTTTAGCAAACAGGGCGGCACGGTGGCGCAGCAGGTAGTGTTGCAGTCACACAGCTCCAGGGACCTGAAAGTTGTGGGTTCAAGTCCCGCTCCAGGTGACTGTCTGTGAGGAGTTTAGTGTGTTCTACCTGTGTCCATGTGGGTTTTCTCCCACAGTCCAAAAACACGTTGGTATGTGGCTCAAAATTGTGTGTCTCCCTGTGAAAGACTGGCGCCCCCTCCAGGGTGCATTCCTGCCTTGCACCCAATGATTCCAGGTAGGCTCTGGACCCACCGCGACCCTGAACTGGATAAGCGGTTACAGACAATGAGTGAATTTTAACAAACAAGTTGGGATTAGAGTTTCCTAAACAGTAGAATGTTGTTGTTGTTTTTTTTTTTGCAGTTGATTTGTTGCCGTCTAAATCAGTCATATGGATATTGATTAAACTTTGACTGTTTTGTGTCATGTTGTCCATTTCTGCTTTCCAGAATGGGACGGTTCAGTGTGAAACCATTGTGTGTCCCCCACTGGAGTGTCCTGATGGCTCCATTGCTGCCTATGTGGCTGGAGAGTGCTGCAAAAAATGTCAACGTGAGTAGATACATAATCACACACACTCACTGCAGGCATGTGCACATCCACTCCTTTCTGCCAAAGTTGCCTTTTCCTTTTCCCTCACACTCCCACACAACACACACACACACACACACACACACACACACACACACACACACACAGTTACACAGACACTACAGATACTGTAGCAGTGCTTTTCATTGCTCGCCCCCACAGGGTTGCCTGACAACTGACCACATCTCTCCGTTGCTTAGCTACATGCTCACCATGTCTCCTGAGGTGTCATCCAGCACATATACATATCCGAATAAATTATTCACTAGCAAGCAATAAAACAGAGCCCTCTAGGGGATATGCAAATGTGAACTTGAATTTAAACTGCTTGGCCTAACAGGGGATCTTTCTGATATTGCTTTCACTTAGCTTCAACACTTTGTCTTCATGCACGTCTGCGTATTAGATGCAGGAGTTATTTTCTCCAGTGCAACAGTAATTTATATTCCATTTTTATCAGAAAACAAAACGATTTTTTTCAGACCATGCCTTGCTCCTTTCTGATTTATAGTGCCAATGTGTACAAAAATCCTGCTGATTATTGAAGCTAACTCAAAGAACTTCAAATAAACTTTAAAGCAGAATTCCTGTGTGCTTTGTTTTAGCAGTGACTGCTAGTTGAGGCCTGTTCTTTTCAGATCACAGCCTTGTCATGTAAGCTCTTTCAGATTCATGTAGAATTTCTAGCGATTTCTACATAGCGCTCGAAAAATACTGTCTCCCTTCACAAGGCTTTTACCGGAGAATCGCGTTCACTAGTATATAGAGTTTACATGGAGGCCCTACTTCACACAGTTTTTTGAGAAGTTCTGTGCTTTCTTTTAGTTCTGCTCATACACAGTACGTAGAAAATATTTCACTTGCAAATACAAGCAAATAAAATGTAAGATAAAAGAACAAAATATTAGCACAGTTCAGTAAAGATTGGTCATTGTATGATGTAAATCTGTAATTAATGTCATGCCAGCTTTACTTCATTGCCTATGAGCCCCATGAAATTTGTCTGTAGAACAGGTTTCACCAGCCCACTGTGTCATGTTACATGTTTTTTTTTTTACTATTCTAGGGGGCTATAGCTATGTTAACTCGGTTAACCACTACCAGACACAGGTGGTTCTCAGTGCAAACATGTGAGTAGAGATGGCACCTCTCCAATGTTAGGTCTCATTAACGGACCAGTAACAGCAGGAATTCTTGGATCTCATATACCCATATATAAAAAAGCATCTGATCCAAATCTGTATAGAAATCTGAAATAGCACACACACTCTCACCTTGAATGATGCAATGATGTTTATTTGTCTCTGTGGCCTAGAAGAGTGTTTGAGCGTGATCATCTGCTGCTACATGTTCATGTTTTGTGGCATGCTTTTACAAACATAGGGCATTTAAAAGCTTAATTCAAAGGCTTAGCTTTTGTTAAGGCCTAGTAGTATGAAAGAAGCTATATTGGTATAGGTCAATACTTAGTGTTTCGGTACAGAAAAGAATATCATGTCATCTGCACTTATATTATTAGTAGTAGACTGGTAGCTATAGGGGTTTAGCTCTTTACATATCTTGAATTCATGTTGGATTTAATGGTTGAACTGTTATTAAACAACTTAAGCAAGAAGAGGGAGAAATTTAAGACACACACACACACACACACACAAACATAGACATACAAATCTACAAACACAATAGTGTATTATATAAGCACATTTGCAAGTTAATCCTTTCCTTCTATCACTGTGGTGTATCACAACCCTCCGTGTCTTGCACATGAAGACAAACAGGAGGCTAATTAGCCAAGCTTTGTGCTTAGAGTGACGGGACTGCACTAAAGAGCTTTCCCTTTTAAAGCACCCTCTTATCAACACACTCCCTCCATCACACACACACACACACACCAAGGAGAGTTAATTACATATGCATGTTTCTGAGAACTGAAGCATCTCAACAAATACGTTTGTTGTGTTCTGAGTTGCTGTCATGGTACGCTCTTGCTACAATGCTGTGTGTTACTTTACTCAGAGTCACAGGATCTTTTTGGGATTTCTTAGTGTATTTATGACAATAGCTCACACCAAAACCATTCACACACAGCAGCAGCCCCAGTAAATACCTACACGTGTTTCCTTTTCACAGAACGCGTAGCAGTGTACAGTTTCATGATCTGTTCATCAAATTGCGTCAACATTCTCAAAATATTATTAAAGTTGTTATGCTTTTCAAGGCACTGAAAAGAATATCTTATGAACCCTTTTCCAAATTCAGAAATAGAAACTGCAACTTCATTGGCTTTTCTCCTTTAATAACTTGATTACTCTGTGGCTGCCTTTTTAATATATTTTAAATGTGGTTTTAATATGTAAAAAAGTGAAGGCAAAAAGATGTTTATTTAGTTTGTCTCCAAAATGTAATTTTGGAAGAAGAAACGCATAAATAGAAATATAAGTCACACATCAGATAGTATTTATTCTCATTACTCTGATTAAACCAAGTGCTTTCTAATTAGAAAATAAATGCTTACCAATCTGGTAAGATCATTAGCTAAAGAGCTTACTGAGCCAGACTGCACTCTGGGTGAGCTTGCTTTATCACTCTGAATAAAATCAGTGCATCCAGTGATTAAGGAAGGAAGCATTGTGAATCTTATACAGTGATAGAAACACAGCACCACACAGAATGCTGCTTTGATACAGATCTGCATATGAGTTTATGGGGCTATCTCTAAATTCATGGAGTGGATCACAGGTGAGATGCCCAGATGGATAGTGCTAAAGATGAAGACTTTTCTCATTTGCATTGCAGTTGCTGCCTCCTCTCATGCTGTGGTTATTGTTATTTCAAAGATGAGTCTCCTAAGCAGAATCACAGTGTTGTATAGGAGAGCACAGTGTTCTCAGACTTGAGGAGATACAAAGGAAAGCTGCAGTGCAGACATTGGAATGTCTCTATATTAGTGCAGACATAAATTCACAGGGAAGTCTTTCTGCAGCCTTGGTTGGACTGATGCCAACTCGATAAACAAATTCTTTTGTTACTTGAATCTTACATTACTTCTGAAAGTACACAGCTAATAATACAGTTAATGGAGTTTCCCAGAGGAGAGTGTTATTGCTCTCATGTTGCTTGCTGATAGCTACAGAAACTTAATGGAGATTCTCCTAAAATATTGTCCCAGATAAAAATGTCTGGCCCATTTATTTACAACTTCAACACTTGGAGACTTGGATGAGAAACGGTGTTTTTTTCTGTCTGTAGTTCAGTTGCATATAAACATGAGCATTAGTATCTCAGCAAATCTGAGCCAAGTATGATACTTTACTATAATCTCCTTTAAACACAAGAGGTGACACACAAGGAGATTCTTAGATTCTTTTCCTAGGAAGAAAAAGCTGAGCAGCAGGAGACCTGATCTATTATTTTGTTGTTTTCCATCTGATGTCATTGTTGTCTAGGATAAACTATTAAGCTTTTTTATTCTTATGGGTTGAGTTCTGTAGTTGTGTAATTACTGATTAATGCTGAGTGTACTGGTATACTCTGACTTGCTCTCAGCCTGGAAGTTTGAGGCTGATTTAAAGTGATAGGCTTTTTTTAAGTTTGCTAACGGCTGAGCTCTCCATGGTGCTGAAGTGGCAGGTCCTGCTGGTTGTCAGTATGTTGTCAGTAAGTACAGGTTGTCTGATTTACTGCAGGGTATATTTTTGATTATTGTTTTCCTCTGTCTCTCTCTCTCTCTCTCTGTGTGTGTGTGTGCAGCTATGTGCCTGTTTACTGGGCAGGAGTTGGTAGAGGGAGACAGAAGGGCTGTGCATCACCCCAGTGGGCTGTGCCTACTATATGAATGCAAGGTAAGAGAGTTATATAATCTGAGATCTTTATAAATTACAGATCCTTGCGGTAAACCTTTCTCCTGAAGAACATATTCGTGCAGCATTAGGTGATAACAACAGTAGTGAAATCTTATCCATAGGTGTCAAGCTTTAGATACACTTTACATTCTCAGCTTCAGAACTGTATAAATACACTACTTATTGCGATGTCCCTTACTTTGTCCTTGTAAATGGCCATTGTAGAGCTTGTAATATTTGATATATACAGACTTCAGTATTTTGTATTAACATGCAAAGTTATTAAAGGGTGTCTCTTGTAAGGACCATAGAAAATAATACTGATATATGGGCCCTAACCTAAGTGTTTATATCAGGTAAACAATATTAGACATAGCTTATGTAAGAGCTTGGTTTATGTAAATCAAGGGGCTGAACAATATTGTATGTTTAAGATTATATATATTTTTAACCCTCCTCAAATATTATACTTATCTGTCATTCTAAAGCAGTTATATTTTTGCCCAAAATCTACATTTCATAAATGTACAGAAAATGTGTTGGCATCATGGTTATTGTCATTACAACAGTGACATTTGCGTGTTCTCAGTATTGATTTACGTTAAGAACTTAACTCCAAAAGCACACATCCCTGTCATGTGTGGTATATTTCCCCAGGGCCACACCATGCACAAAGTCCAGAACAGCGAAGAGTGCCCTGAGCTCAGCTGTCCCGAGGCTGAGCAGGTGACCATCACTGACAGATGCTGCAAAGTGTGCAGAGGTGAGTCTGCTCTGCACTGATGCTTTTCAGTTAGAGTTTACAGAGAGGGTGGAAGAGAACACTAGTTTCAAGTGTGTTGCGTGGGCAGACAAAAAGGAACAAACTGGATGCTGCAGTAGATCAAAAGAAAACAGATAGACATGTGTTATTAATGTAATTCATGACAGTCTGTTCCAAATATAATGTTGTATAATTACATTAACATAATGGGCTCATTACATGCACTTACAACATCTTAAGTGTCTGTGTCCACAGTGTACACCAGTTCCCCTGCGGCTACTAACATCATCCCCTTTACCACCTTTTCCACTAACTGTAAAGCTGCGAGAGCATCTTTTGTTTGAAAAAAACCCTGGGTCAGCAGACTGTAGCAGCTTGTGTGTCAGTTTTTACGCACTAGTGACAGTGCCTGACAGTGGATTCTTCTGTGTGCCCTGAAGGCCATGACTTTTGTGTGGAAGGCAACATCTGCATGGAGCACTCAGAGTGTCTGAATCTGGATGCAGGAGCAAGCTGCAGCTGCAAAGAAGGCTTTAGGCCTCTTCGAGCAGACAACGCATACTGTGAAGGTGAGCTGTCAGTGGGTTGCTTCATTAGTAAAGTATTGCAAGTCAAAAAGAGAAGAAATAAGAATTAGTTCCACATAAGATATAAGAGCAGGGAGCATTTATCTGATTTTTGTATTGATTTTTTAAATCTGTAAATTTCTTCTTGAGCTGACATTGAAATGTTTATATGTGTCTCTAGTTCACTGAGTTGAATGGTTGCATTTCTGTAACTAACTACTGGACTCTGGCAAGCTGAGTGTTATAATATACTGCATATTACTTACTGTACATATATCAAGGACATCCTCACAAGACTCCTCTCCTTCTAATTGGGTTTGGCCAATTAAAATGATTTCAGATACGGTGAACCTATAAAGATAAACCTGACTGTCCAGAAATTCCATTTTCACGTGAGTTATTTTAAGGCAAGCACTTCTTGCTTTAAAAAGCTCCGCGAGGTCGTAACAAGCACAAGGTGAAGATTTTTTATCTGTGGGGTTTTCTTATTCAATTAGAGTTGATTAGCGATTTTAAAGACCTTTCCTTCCATTAATAGTGAAAACAGCCTGTATAACTCTTACTGCCCCGAGCCAGCGTTTAAATGCTGGGTAATTAAGAAAGAGGTGCATTATCTTGATACATGGCTCCTGCTGTCCTCCTGTTCCATCGCAGCAGCCCTGCCTGATCTGAATTTGATCAATAGACGTATACATCCTTTTTCTGCCCACCTTCCTTTGGCAGTTTAATTGGATGATGTTCGCCATCAGCGAGAGTAAGTCATCAATGTCTTACCTACCCTACTCCCTGTTTCCTTTTTTCCTTTGAAGTCCGCTCACTGCCCCTGCGCCTGCCCTACTTTTTTAGCATGGCTAATGAATCGCGCCGGATGGTTCTGAGAGCTTTGCCCTGCTCTGCCGTCACCTCTGCGCAGATCAGACGGATCTCTAATGAAAGCAGTTCATCTTAGCAGCCCAAAATAAACCTACTCTGACATGTATGGGCCATCAGTTACCCCTCACTACTTTTACATATGCCACACATGCACACTGGTCAGGTAATTACACCAGACCAGGAGAACATGCATAATTAAAGATGCTATCTTCCAAACTGGCTTAAAATTAATGCATAGCTCATTGGGTTAAGCTCTACTTAGAGTAATGGACTTTCTTAGAACGCAAAGTTCAAATGAATTCTTTAACCCAGAATATTTAGCCCCCTGAGATTCACCCGAGTTAAAACCCTGTCCTGAGTCTTTGCAAAATTTCACAGTTATTCCACAGTAATTACTCAGTCCTTTAGAATACATTACACTGTGTCATTATATGCCATTACAATAGTGTTGAAACTGTTTAAATGACCTAATTTTCTAGAATTTCCGCAGGTATACAAACCACATGTAACCTAGAAATGTTCCAGTGGTGAACAGATAAAGCAGTAGTGCCCTACTTTAAGACCCATTCATCATAAATTTCCTCCATTGGGGTGAAAACAGCACCTGGTGCTTAAAGTAGCAGGACAAAGGCTGTGTGCTGTTATGCTATACTTTCTAGTTTTATGAAAAGCGTTTGAGACATAAAATATTCACAACAGCACTCCACATAAATAGAGCCTGGCCAGGCAAAACAAAAACCAAACTGAGCAAGAGGAACAACCATGACTCATGACTTATGTGAAAGGTAATATGTTTGCTTTGTAAGCAAATGCATTAAAACACAGCAATTTCTGTACACTTTAAAAAGAGGTCTTTTAGGTCATGTGCTGAATGGTTTGATTGGAAATAAATACAGACCTTTCTTGACAGACTTTGCCTTCTTTCATGTCCAGTTATTCGCAGCTGTTTGTAACTGAATAGGAGATTAAGAGTCAGAGAAATCCATCCCAGTTTCTGACTGCATTTTAAACTCAAATTTGTACCATGATGGGCCAAAAAGTTTAGGTAGATTTCAGCCTAGAAACAGTCTATCACTAGATTTTCATAAAACTTCACCTCATTAATTCCTTTTTTTTTTTTTTTTGCTGTTCCTCAACATCCACTAAGATGTAGGGGAATTTTTTTTGGGGGGGAGTTGGAGACGGCGGAGAGCTACTTCTTTAAAGTCGTCATCCACATTGCTACACTCAAAATAGACGATGACTCTGACGATGAGATCAGTCCCCTTTCAATTTTTCATGCAGTTGGTGGAAGGGTAGAGACTCTGGGGGATACTCTTTAGAGACAGAGTGCTGCTCTGTCAGACAGAAAAGCAGGGGGCCTCAATTTCTCCCCGCACCGGGTGCACTCAAGTAGAAGCCGTATTTTCCAACACAGCAAACACTGTTTGGGAGAGAATTACATATCTGTGATAGACTGCTGTGTGGAATGAAGGATGGTGAATGGCCATGAAGTCACAGCACATTCACAGCAGGCCAGGAATCTTCTCTTATTTGCAACAGGTGCGGCCAAATAATGAGTACACTTTCTGTGCACAAGGTCCATAAACTCACTGATGCTGTTTTTTTATTATTTTATTTGGAATTTATGTAGCAGGTTATCTTGAGGTGTATTTGTCTTTCTAACTCAGATATTTAAAAAAATGTATTGAAATAACAATCACAACACTAATCATTACCAAAGTCTTTGAGCAGATCCTTTTTATCATTGCGACGACTTATGGCAAATATTTTGAAGCTTATTTTGAAGCTGAAGAAAGTGTCACTATCTTGTAAACTCCATAGGATTCCTGGACTCTGTTTCAGGAAGCAGTGTCTCAGAACCTGTTGAAAGGCTTTACTTGATTGAGTTTGTGTGTAAAATGTCAGTAGGTGGAGGAAGGGTAATTGGCGTTGACTGAAGAGGAGCAGCAGAATCCCAAATGTAATTACGGCAGAGATGAAGTCAGGGAGAGTGTGGTGAGTGGGTGAGACGGAGGACCTGACCTCAGTCTGGTCAGACTGACCTTCAGGGCACACTTCCACACGGTCGTGTTCATTGTGGCTTGTTTGTGAACACAGAGCTCCACATAAAGGACTGCATGAACTGAGCCCGCTATCAAATGCCAACTGCAGCATAACTGGAGTGCAAAGGAATATAATGCATGTTGTTGGCTTTTCTTGGAGTGCCAAACAAACAAAACAAACAAACTCATATCTGTTCAGCAAATGAATTCAATAGAGCAAGGAAAACAATATCTCATTTAAATATCTATGGTAAGCTGGGGCCAAGTTTTAAAAGGGATGTCTACAATTGTAGGGAAACTCTGTTTTCTCTGGTTTGTTTACATTTGGAATCTCCGCATATATTCAAGGAGGAATGGTATGTTTTGTTTGGACTATTGTTTGTACGTAGCTGAATTGAACTTGTCTGTAAGTTTTTATTTATTTTTTGAATTACCACAGAAACTCGAGTTGTTTCATTTTGTTTCACTTTTCAAATTAAGTAATCCAAAACAGCAAATATAAGCCAATATTACCCAACCTGTGGAGCAGAAATAGAGCAAAATCCTCCTCTGGGTTTGTGCTTTTCAGTGTAAGGAGTGCTCCATTGTCTAAAAAACTCCAGATGCCATTTTTCTGCCGTGAGCACACACACACAGAAAAAGAGAGAGAGAGAGAGAGAGAGAGAGAGAGAGAGAGAGAGAGAGAGAGAGAGAGGGGGAGAGAGAAAGCTTAGCATATCAGACGAGACACTTTTTTTTTACAGACACCAGGCATTCATAAACACATTAGACCGGTTTTAATCGCACAAACAGACGATCAAATAGTGAGAAATCATCCCCAAAATTTTAAAAGTGTGTTTTGTTATAGCCTTTAATTAATCTAATTTGATGTACGGTTTACTTTGGTTTATGTTATTTAAATAGCCAACCGCTATTTCTTTGAAGAGTTTAAAATTATATGTTTCATTTAAAAGCACATAATGTTATAGTGGCTAATGTAAAATACTGGAAATTTTTGGTTACATTTTCATGAAGCCCACACAGCGTGAAATTAAGTTTAAAAACAAACAAACAAACAAAAAAAACAGTCAGCTCATGTAAGTTTGAAAGAATTATCTTTGGCCATAAGAATCTAAACCACCAGTGATTAGTTTGGTACCGTACATGTCTCACTGTTGTAACGCTAGCACTCAGTCCTATCAGCTAATGTTTTAAATGTCATCTGTGTACATTTTTAAATAAAGGTTTGGTAAATTCTTTGTTAAAGAAGACACTTGTTTTTCAACATTTTACAGAGTTTTGTGGGTAATTTTGGTCTTAAATAATTAAAAAGTAACACTGAGGAGAAGGAAAGCTGCCTCTAAATTTTGACCAGATGACGTCTGACTGATGGATGGCATTAGTTAATTAAAGAAATGTAGCAACACAGCATTTTACAAACATCTTAACATCAGTTTTGGGGCTTCTGCTGGACTTGCTTCTGAATTCCTGTTCTCTGCTGAATTGACAGATAAATGATGATTGATATCCATCCTCCCAATCAAATGGCTCTGTACCGATGCCCATGATGGATGTGAGCCTATTGCAGAGTATCTGTCTTGCTAATATACCCACACACACACATTAGTACATACCTCCAGCACTTTGGATAAGTGAGGGGTTTAGATGGAACAACATAATTCATTAGCATTAATCTGGCCTGACACAGTTCATTCTGCCTCTCGTATCATTAATGGCTTTATTGTTTCTTCTTCTGCTTCGCCGTGAGAGTGGTCACACGTTGTGTGGTGATTTACTGCCTGTGAGTGTGCATTAATGAGGCTACAGCAACAGCGCAGCATTCAGAGGATGTGCTGTCGCCGTCCCCTTTTCATCTCATCACTGCTTTGTTGACACCTTGCCAAATCCTGTTAATGATCCAAGGTGCTTTGAAGGTATTCAGGTCCTTTGTCAGCTCAAGCCTCCACAGAAAAGACGTTAAGGCCATGTGCTCAAGTGCCTCTCAATGACCACAGCCCTCCCGTGGACTCTAAATACACTCTCTGAGACACAGGGCCTGCAAAGGCTAATTAGAATGAACTAGCAAGGCATGTTATTAGCTGTGTGGTGTGGCTGTTAAGGCAAGTCGTTGCAGCAGTGAAATAACTCAAATCCAATCAAGGCTTGCTGGTGTTTGACGAAGGCTAAAGTACCTGCTGAAAATGTCTGTTTCCTATAATTGATCTAGTTAACCCTCTTCTGGCTGTAATCCACAGCTCAGGTGGTGTTTTTGAAATATAACCCAATATTACAGGCAGGTATCTTGGAATTTCAGCCAGATATAAGTGACTCGCTAGGCAGAAAACAAATGATCGTTATTCAGGGTGTATAGCAGATGATCTGTAGCCTTGTCCAGTATCTGCCTCTGTGATATGTGTCCAGTTCACACTTTGTCAGTCATCTGTGTTAGGAGCTGAACCACAGCAGCAGGCGACGTGTATGGGCTGTATTTGAGAGCAAAGCTTCTGACAGACTGTGTGCTGTCAGCCTGACAACATTGTGGCTGACAGACATACACACACATACACACACACACACACACACACACACACACACAACTCCTTATTAAGAGTACAGTGATACAGTTTGTATTTTATTACAACCTTCTCATTTCTGTATGGACAAGTACCGAACACACATTCAGCTAACCGATCAGCTTTCCCTGAAGATGATTTTGTGAATCACACTGGACATGGCGGTTAATTTATTTGTGCAATAGTTTCATCCAGGCAGCACAATGGCGCAACAGGTGGTATTCACACAGCTCCAGGGTTCTGGGGATTGGGTTTGAGCCCACCTCAGGTGACTGTCTGTGGGGGGTATGATGTGTTCTCCCTGTTCTTGTTACAGTCCAGAAAAACACGCTGGTACGTGGATTGGTCTTGCAAAAGTGTCCATAGGAGTGAGTGAGTGTATGATCCCCTGTGATGGACTGGTACACAATCCAGACTGTGTTCTTGCCTTGTGGCCAGTTATTCACTGTAGGGTCTGGACTCACCACAACTCTGGAATAGATGAGCATTTACAGACAGTGAATGAATGAATAATCCTTTTTATGGAAATGTATCTTGTCTGGTTTGTTACCTGTTGCAAGTGCATAGCCTCAGGTTGCAGAATGCCAAATCCTCTTAGAGAACTAGACTGCTAGATGGATATATTATGTTATATATCGTTTATAGAATA
This sequence comes from Hoplias malabaricus, assembly GCF_029633855.1. Taxonomy (NCBI): domain Eukaryota; kingdom Metazoa; phylum Chordata; class Actinopteri; order Characiformes; family Erythrinidae; genus Hoplias; species Hoplias malabaricus. Next base: position 33,987,472 of record NC_089803.1, read on the forward strand.
ATTTTACTGAATTACAAATAGGTTTGGACAACAATTTAAAATCAGTATTCCTCACAACATAAAATGTTTCTATAACAATTATATGATTTTTAAATATGTTTTCAGTATTTATTCAGTATATATTATTTACAGCATCTGCTACTTTTTTATCGTCAATATTGATATCAGAATTATTAAGAAATTAAGAAATATATTGTGCTATAAAGGGCGGCACGGCGGTGCAGCAGGTAGTGTCGCAGTCACACAGCTCCAGGGGCCTGGAGGTTGTGGGTTTGATTCCCGCTCCGGGTGACTTTGTGAGGAGTTGGTGTGTTCTCCCCGTGTCCGCGTGGGTTTCCTCCGGGTGCTCCGGTTTCCCCCCACAGTCCAAAAACACACGCTGGTAGGTGGATTGGTGACTCCAAAGTGTCCGTAGGTGTGAGTGAATGTGTGTGTGTCTGTGTTGCCCTGTGAAGGACTGGTGCCCCCTCCAGGGTGTATTCCCGCCTTGCGCCCAATTATTCCAGGTAGGCTCTGGACCCACCACAACCCTGAATTGGATAAGCGGTTACAGATAATGAATGATTTGTGATATAAATTTTGGCCATATCGTCCAGCTCTAATTACGAAGTGATTATCTTACCTGTCATAGCTGGACTTACAATGGACACATAGTTGGCTACAATGGGCATAATTTAGTAAATCAGATGATGCAATGGAATTTAGCTGCACTCCTGTTCTTTATTTAGATTATGGTGGCTCACTTATGAGACATTAAAATGCCACATGTTAAACCGCTGCTGGAAGTACAATATTGTTACAGCTGTATTTTTGTGCTTGTGTCGTTATTTTACATGTTGGAGGACAACTCTAAACAGGTTTTGCTTAATTGAACATATGGCATTTGTTTAGATCATTAGTCTACTTGTTATTACTGTATGTTGTTTGTTTACTACTTCTGCTTTAATGCAGTCGAAACTAATTGGAATCCTTCTCCATATTTAAAGCCATGTGTCTCTGCCAACTCTCATGTACTTGATTGATGTAGCTTTGGCGCAGGTGAAATAGAAGAATGCCTGAAAAGTCGAAGGAGTGCCTCTCAGTTCATTTATCTCTGTGCGAACGAGAGAACCCAGATCACTTTTGGAATAATGGTGTGCATTGATTCTGCAGGCTTCATTTACAATGCCGTGGCAGGTTATATGACCGCCACGTGAATGGACAATCAGGGGAATGGAATTCCTAATGGAGAGAGAAGTCAGTTCTGTGATTGTAAGGGCTCAATAATCTCCCTCCGACGCAGGGGCTGTAAGGTCTCTGTGTGGGAATTGTTTATAGAGTTTGCTGTGATCACTCAGGTGAGATGCTTCTGCTGATTGTTTGGTCACTGTGTGTGCCTGTTAGCATTAGTCTGAACTCAGAAGCCATCAAAAACCAATGATGGCTTGAAAATTTAATAGCTTGATGAGACATGTATGAGTGATGAATAGGTAAACGAAAGAATACATCAGGATGAGTGTGCATGTCAGCGAAGGAGTGAACTTGGGATTGAGGGAGTGAATTCTCTCTTCTGGTAAAGCACATTGTCTTTGCCAGCTTGTATGCCATCACTAAAGAGTGATGGGAGGAATGGCCTCCAGAGTTGAAACATCCAAGCATTCATTCAGTACACCGAACGCTGAGAGTCATTTAAGGCTCTGCTCAAGGTTATTTGGTTCTCTTGAGGCAGTGTGAGCAGAGAGAAATAAATAAATAGAGGAATAGAGAGAGAGAGAGTGAGAGAGAGAGAGAGTGTGTTTGCTTGTTATTTTGCTCTTGTTTTCACTAGGCCAGGCAAGACTACATTTAAACCATTTACTGATAAAGGCCCTTTAATGTCTTCATAGGCCTAGGATGAAACGTTTTATAATCTAAGCAGTGAGAAGCGAGAGAATAAGTAGTTGAGTGTGGTAAAGTGTAATGCCAGAAGCAGTGGCCAAGGACGAGTGTTCGAAGCAAATTGGGTTATCAATTCATTTTAAGCCTACAGTCATAATAGAATGTATCATGAATGTTTCAGACCAGCACTGATGAAAATTCATATGACTTTTCATTAGGCTTCTGCAAGATTTGATTTAAGACTTTGCACTGGACTCTTTAATCAAACTAAAACCACTGGTGTTTTGTTTCTCTCCTCCTTTGACCCTGTCTGTAGTGTAGTCCACCATTTTAGGTGGCTGTTAACTCAGGGGTCCCCAATCTAATCTACAAAGGGGTGGTGTTGCTGCAGGTTTTCATTCCAGCCAAACAGGAGCACACCCTTTATTAATGTCTAGAGACTCAGACTAGACTGCTCTAGATGGTTCTGTAAGGCACCAAGAACTGTCAAGCTTATAACAAGAACCTTGCTCTAAAAGGAGCTCCATAGAACCGGTAGACTGGTGGCACGTTCTCCACCAGTCTAAAGAACCCTTTCATTGTACAGAAAAGCCTTAAATCACGCATATGTTCTTCAAGTGTTCAGTGCTCTATATAGAACCATTTCTTTTAATGAAGAACCCTTGTAGAACTATAATTTTTAATGTGTAGCTAGGTGATGAGGTTAATAACTTATGAAGTATTAATGAAATGGACATCACTAATGTAAGGAGCATTACTGTTAAAAATGTTTGATCTGAGCATCCTTGTCTGGGAGAGAGAATGTCTCCTGATCCGTAAGTAGACTAACTGTCCGGACCACTTTGCTTGGAGAAGATTGCTCAGATCTTATGTTTATTTAAATGTTATACTGAAAAGTTAATTTGTTTGCGATTGTGTTTTCTTGTAGATATTGATGAGTGTGCCGAGGGGAAACATTACTGCAGGGAGAACACCATGTGTGTGAACACTCCTGGATCTTTCATGTGCATCTGCCATACTGGATACATTCGCATCGATGACTACTCCTGCACTGGTAAGAGTCAGACCCAACAGGGATATATGGTTATTGTTACTGTCTTATGTATGTAAGAGTAACACAAGTAACAAAATTCTTACGTCTGTTAGTTTGGTTTTTTTTACATTGCATTGTGCTGCATTACATCCACCACTGCACTAGCTGCTGAATGTATGACATTCAGAATGGGGGTGTGTCTGTTTGAACCAGGAATATAATTCAGTATTCCTTGGAGTACAAATGACTTTTACATCATAGATTGGTCATTTCCAGTTGTGTATAGCTGTTTTAAATGAATACCATACTCGTACATTGTACTGAACTGGATCTAAAGCAGTGTGTAGCGATGGTTATGGTAGATTGAACCCTAATTCCAAACTAGACCTAATAGAAGTGACTCCATTGTCCTTGTGTGCCATTCTGTAATTAAAAAGCGATTCTCACTAGTGCTGTGTAGCTCAGCGTGAAGCAAGATGAGGCTCAGCAGCACAGGGGTTTGCCAGTGTGCACTTTCCTCTATTACTGGATTGGAATACAGTGATTAGATTGTAAGGGAAAGCACTTTGTGTTTGTGTGTCTGCTACTCTTTGTGGAGAGTTATTGGGTATGTACACAGTCAGTCTGTACACCTGATTTATTGGTGCTTGCTAAAACATTACATTGAAATCCATACCTTTGGTTATTTTAAGCCTTGCTGTTGCCTTACATTTATAAATACATTACATGGGCTCAGTGTTCCATGTCTGCAAATATCCACACGTAACAGTATGAATCTGTTATTTGATTTGCTTTTATTTTGTCCTTGCCAGTGGTTATGCAATACCGCTTCAACCCTGAACTGTGGAATGTGCTGTTTTATTTTGTTGTACACTACCTGTAGATAATTACCAGTTAAAAAAATATATATCTTCAGTACACTTTCCGGAGGTGCTTTTACATAATTGCTGACTGTACTGTGTATGGTGCTGCTTTATATTCAATAGCTGGGTTGTAGAGTATATTCCATTTCATACCGCATTGTATACTGGACTGCAGATAAACAATTTTCATCATTTAATTATTCTGGAGATCAATATTAGAAAGCTGATGGATTAAATTTTGCAGCCGCACTTTCCCATAGATCACTATTAAAAGGCGGAAAGCTCTGAGTGGCTGCACAGCGCTTTGCATCCCCCTATAAAAGTCCATTTGTGTGATTAAGTCACCCTCTCCCTGGCTTTACTGTAATGACTTTGTTATAAGAGATGCTCGCTACAGTCAAATGGCTGCTGTCCTTGTACTGAGTTATGAAGATAGAGCCATACTTGCACCATCATTGTCTTGGCACATATTTTGAGATATAAGTCCTTCTGACATGCCCCGCAAAGCACACACACACAGATGCATACACAACCTCACATAAGTGGAGTAAATGGTGAAACGGTCAATGGCTTTGAAATACCTCTAACTGACATTTAAGGTAATTTTGAAGGTGAGAAAGGAGTATTCCCTTTGTACAAGAACCGTGTTGCCTCATAGTTACTTATCCATATAATGTGCTGTGAAATCAGGACCATTTTATTGAAACAATATAGTGCTTGTCTTTGTTACAGTTAACACTCCATTGGTTTATAGACAGATCTTGTAATATCTTGGAGCTGTGATATTGTTTTCTGCATGAACATGGCCTCCATTTGAATGCATACAGAGCGCCCTATTTTCTTCTTCCCATTTCCATCTGTGGATTCAATCTAGTGTTAATGTCAGTCCTGTACGGCTGGTGAGCATGATTATAATATCCCACTGTGTGTTTCAGTCTATGAATATATTTTATTTGATTGATCCTTATTTTTTTACCTTGCTGTATCCATTGTAAAATTAAGGATTGAGATTAAAAATGCATAAAATATATATATGAGATAAAAGTCAAATGTAAATCAATGTTTCTAGAATTGAAGAATACTCTTCACAGACACCACTCATCTGTTGTGTGTTGAAAAGAGAACCAGACAGTGAAATTGCACACAGCTGCAGGCCTGGCTGAGAAGTGATTTCCTATACTGGTCTCCTTCTTGTGCTGTGAATTTTATTTTATTGCTTTAGCTTCATTTTGTGCAAAGACTACTGACTACAAGGCCTACAAAGTCTGGACGCATGCATTTCATACCTCATATGTACTAACAGAGATGGATTTTTTAGACAGACTTGAAATTTGGAAATCTGTTTTCAAATGGTCAAAGAAGCGTATGTTCTGTTCCGCGCTCTTCAGGTTGAAATTTGCCATAGGCTCCGATGGTGGGTATCCACACTGTAGTATGAAGACGCGTCACAATTTTAAAAGTAGTTAGACACTACTTGTTTATTTAATTCATTATCTGTAACCACTTATCCATTCAGGGTCGCGGGGGGTCCAGAGCCTACCTGGAATCATTGGGCGCAAGGCAGGAATACACCCTGGAGGGGGCGCCAGTCCTTCACAGGGCAACACAGACACACACACATTCACTCACACACTCACACCTACGGACACTTTTGAGTCACCAATCCACCTACCAACGTGTGTTTTTGGACTGTGGGAGGAAACTGGAGCACCCGGAGGAAACCCACACAGACACGGGGAGAAAACACCAACTCCTCACAGACAGTCACCCGGAGCGGGAATCAAACCCACAACACTCAGGCCTGGAGCTGTCTGACTGCGACACTACCTGCTGCGCTACCGTGCCGCCCCTGGTACAACATGTTACATAAAAGTAAATCTCCTGTCATTAAAAAACAAACCCATATAAAAAATCAGGTTTCAAACCCAACATTTTATCAGTTTAGTGACCTGTATTCTGGATCACATTTACTCTCAGTACTCAGTTTCTGTAAACTCCCTTATACTCGAATGAATGAAGACAATGGTCTGTCCTGCCTTGTGTAAAGAGGGTCTATAAATTGGGATTGTTAAACACATTTTTTGTAGTATTTCTTCACAGACTGGAGTAAAACCCTTCATGATGTCCATTGTTTTATTGAGGCTTTGGCAGCAGACAGACATGCTGCTGAGCCAGTACTGCTCCCCTATCGTCCTCTATCGCCGCACACTATTTTTGTCCCACGCTTTGAATGCCACTTCATAATGGGAAAGCGCTCTCACAGTTAGCTCTGTCTGCCAACAGGACGGCTGAATCAAAGAGCTTCCTAAGTTGAGCTGAAACATTCCACAACAGTCCAACTTTTAATTAGATGGATCTCTGGCTCCATTTGAGGAGAAACAGTTTGGATTAGTCCTGTGAGCTTTTCTTTGAATCCAGGAATATGATTTATTCTCCCTCACACACACACACACACACACACACACACACACACACACTCTCTCTCTCTCTCTCTCTCTCTCTCTCTCACACACACACACACACAAAGGGATGCACACACACTTTAAAAATGCAGAATATTTGTCTTTGCCATTTTAATGCTAATATATTGACTGTACATCAGCCACAGGTGTTGTAATTAATGGCTGGTGAGCATCTATTTGCTTTGAATGTTAACCCACAGAGAAATTTCTACTCCCTAATTGCATGCAGTCAACACACACACACACACACACACACACACACACTGCAGCCTGCACTATATTAATCTACCTCCACTTTGTAATACTCCTTATAGCTCTCTGATAAAACACTATTTTGTCTCTTTCCTCCCGAGAGATACAGGCAATTAATTGCGGATTGCAGACCACAGCATTTTATGTTCTGGCCTTTGAGACAGAGATGCGCTGTTTGTATTTGTGTTAAGAAGAACTTTACCCCAACAGATGGTCAGTGGGTTTAAGGCTGCAATTAAAGATCATATTTGCACTCAAAGGCATATCTAGCACCTCTGGTTTATCTAATATACCTAATATACCTAATAGGCCAACAGTCCAGCTCCTGAAGGCCTAACCAATATGAGAGCTTGCTTAAATCTGCCTAGGTGCCACAGAGAAAAGAAATGTATGAAGGGTTTTTTTCACTCTATCTTTCAAAACTCAGCCGTTTTGTTGCCAGCCACAACATAGCAATTAAATCTGAACATTACTATGACATTTTGCTTTTAAATATAGCAAGCATAATGAGTAACAGTGAAATGATAAACATTTTTCTTTTTTCTCTTGCACTGTTTAGGGTTGAAGGCCCTGAGGATAACAAAGGAAACAATGTAGTACACAGAAATAGCTCAGGTTCTTCACATTGATACATTTTACAGAGATAGTAGCAGTGGCACCAACCTGATATACACTTCAGTAGAGTTTAAAGCTAAGTGTTCCCAACAGTTTATGTACATTGTATGTATTTTTGTCTAGGTATGACTTTACAATACATAAGGTGCCATTAGTCCAAGTGTAATCAGTGCCTGTCAGTTACTTCAGTGTTGGTTGGGTCAATGAATTTTCAACAGCCTGTTCTGATTGGCCAGTCATCACCCCTTTTATATCATCAGTTCTCCATTCTCCCCTTCAACATGAAGGTCAAGATTTCACTTTTCACTCACCGAGGTGAGGCAGGGCCTCAAGTGCTCCAACACTAATAAAGATTAGCCTATAATCCCTTCCCTCTCTCTCTTTTTCTTCCCTCCCCACTCCTTCTGTCTCTCTTATTTCCACTCTCTCTTGATCTGTGTGTGTATATGTGTGTGTGTGTTTTCGTCTGTTTTTGTCCAGAGGTGTGTAAGAGCGCTTTAATCTGATGATAACAGTGCTGCCTGAGTCTTTGCAGATTTGTGGTGCTGGTGGCGGGGGGTGTATGTGTGTATCAGCTAACTCAGTTACCCACAGGGGCTCACGAGGGACACAGGATTAGAGCAGTCCAATTCAAAGTGTCCGCGAGCAACAGTGCACCATCATCTCTCCACTGTTTCCCCACCGTCTCCTCACACCAAGTTCTTGCCATCTCTTCACAGTCTTCCCATGCTTCCATCTGCCTGCGTTTGAGTCTCACTCGGAGTCATGAGCTTACAAAACAATAGTACATCAAGGGATCTGTGGTCAAGACCTATAAATGTAGTTTTCTGAATGCAGCACCTGTCAGGAGAAGAGAAGCGAACGCTGCTGTCTTCTGTAATTCTGGTTCTGCAGTGTCTTCCTGTCAGCCTCTCACTTGATTCTCTCAGAAGAATTAATCCATTCTGGTTTTACTTTTATATTATGTGAGGAAAATGTCTGCAAGATGACATCACTGGTTTTTCAGGAGCGATAGAAGCTGATGAATGCGTGAAAATGTCTTTTTCCTCTATACCTCCTTCTGTTAGTACTTTATGCTTGCATTTTTCAAAACCCAGCTTGCATGGTTTGATAAGGAGGCTAAATGCATAAATGTAACATCTGTTGCTTTTCACGGCGCTCATGGGTTTGGGAATAGTATCTGATATGCATGTGTTGCACCACAAGCTGACTTCAGGAGGGGTGAAAGAGCTTGTTTTCAGGTTCCTTTTCATGCCATAAATAAATGCGCTTCATTAGCATCCCGCTTTTAAGTTTTGTATGCATCGCTCACAACAGCCCTCTGCCTTTGCGCAGATGTTCCAGCAGCAGTAAAAAAAAGAGGCAAGAAGGAGAGGAGAGTGAGAGCAGGCATCCCCTGGTGACTGCCTGTACATAATTGATTGTTTATCTGTCAGGAGCATGAACGGCAGTGGAGAGAGAGAGTGAGAGAGGTAGAGTCAGACCAAGGGAGAAGGAGAAATAGATTTGAGGTGATTTGAGTGGCAGGGGAGAGAATGTGTCAGGGTGTCCCTGCAGTCCTGTCGATATGCGTGCAGTGGCACACAGCAGGCAGGTCCAGCTGTCAGCAGGCCACACTGACCTTGGGTTAATCTCCTCATCCCCTCACTTTGACACTTCATTCCTGCTTCATTCTGACTTTCTATGATAGGATTCCTATGCCTAATGCTGCATAGAGACAGGATCTGTGTTTGCGTGCTAGTGTGCATGTGTGCATATTTGTATGCTTGAATGTCTTAGAGTATGGTCAGATGTGTTACACTGCCCTAAGCAAAGCATTAAAATGTCACTCTCACTTTGGATGAGTGAAAGCCATCTCAGGAGGCATGAAAGGGTTGAGGCGAGGAGCAGAAATGGACATCCTCCTGTTGATTAGAGGGATATGCCTGACTACATCTTTGCATTCTGCTCTTTCCTAAGGCTCAGATTCTTGGCCTTTTCTGCACACGTCTGCATTCGAGACTTTAGCTTTATTCTATCTGCAAGACTCTGGCCTACGAGCAATGATATCGTATAGTTATAGAAGCAACCAATACTCTTGAGACATCGGGCATTTTTACTCAAAATTGAAAGGAACACTATGTGAGATGTGGTATTTTTGCCCCTAGGCTCCTCCCTACAGTTGCAGAATGTAAATCAATTTTAGAGCATTGAGGTGGGGGTGGTTTTGTACCTGCCTCCAGAAGTTACATAGTACAGTTTCTGCAGTGGTGAGCCTGAGGTAGCAACAAAGGAGGCTCTGTTCTCCCTATTACATGTCAGTGAAGCATCGCAGTGATTCTGAAACTGTCATTTTGAAGTAAAAATACTACTAACTTAGTGTCCCTTTAAAGCCAATTAAAAAGAAAGGATTAATGCTTGATCACAAGGCCTTTCGTATGGCCTTGGTATGAATTGTTCAGTACGGTCACGTTAATATATCATTGTCTAGCATAGACAGATCTTGAAGTTTAAGGGGTTGATGTCTACTTAAGAATACACACTTTCTTAGTCAAACAGTCACAGTTCCTATTTCAGTTCTGGTGTGTATTTGAAGTGAGGTAAAGTAAAAACACTGTTCATCATAGTTTAAGTTAGAGAGCACTCATCCAGGAATGAGTCATACTCTGACTCTCCAGAAGTCAGTGAGTCACCCCCACTTCTTCCCCCCTCTCTCTATCTATTTGTCTCTATCTCTACTTATTTCTACCTCTCCCACTTCTGTCCCTCTGCCCATTTGAACCTCAGCTCTGAAAATAATAAAGACATTTACCATGAACTCACCAAAGAGTCATCCAGGCTTTCCATCTGAAGAATATTGAAGAAGACTTTTTAATGGAAGAATATGTCATACTGCCTCTGTTACCTTTATTAACCATTAGGTTTTATTGGCTGTAAGTACAGGAAGTGTTAGTCAGACACGCAAATAGCACAGATAGATGAAACAAGATAAGACAGTGGACTTTAAGCATGAGTAAACTTGTTTACAGTGGTAAATTAGTCCGTGGAATAAATGAGATCAAGCCTGACTTTGGTAAACACAGTTTGTTTTTCACCTGTAGATTAGACCTTTACCCACCTTTTCACAACACTAGATCATTGCAGTTGCCAGAATGGACTTGCAATCTTCTTCTCTATGTGCCTTGTTTCAAAAGGAACAATCTGGCAGAAAATTTATACATGACATTTTGTAAACCAGCCTGTCAACCGGATAGGTTCTGAGTTTAGTTTATGCTTTATTCATTCATAATATGTCTGTAGATGGCTTTGAATCACTGGGCTTAAAACAAGGACACCCCCTGGATGGGGTGCTAGTCCATCACAGAGCAATTTCAGAGCACCCGGAACAAGCGGAACAAACAAACACACAACCCCAGCACCCTGGACACTACCTGTTGTGCCACTGTGCCGCTAGGTTTTTTGCTTTAGTGTAGTTTATATCCATTCATACTGTGTCCTACACCACATTGGTAAAGCCTTAATGATTATCTGGATGTGTTTTGAAGAAGTTGAGATGTCTTTTTTGCTATATATATTTTCACAGAAATTATTTTGATATTATGAAATGGATTTGTAGCAACATTAGCCTCACACTTCTAGTGCTAAACTAAACAAATCAAAATATGATATGGAAGGCAGTGAAAGGAAGGCGGCAAGTAGAAGTATATTGAGGGAACTTAGAAAGACTTTAGACCAGCCATGCTGCCATATTCTGTATCAGTTGCAGGGTCCTGATGGCCCATAGGAGAAGACCAGTGGGAAGCATGTTGCAGTATTTGAGCAAGCACCTGTCTGAACAAACACCTTAGTAGGCTACAGAAAGGAACGAATCCTTCTTGAACGACTCCTAGTTGTAGAGGAGAAGTCTGCATGAGTCATTGCTGATCATCTAAAGTTACACCAAGGCTGCATGCAGCTTCAGATGAAGTGACCACATAGTTCTCAATGGAGACAGTGAGATAATGGTGAGGACAAGTAGTTTATGAGATGAATGGCTGTCCACTCTTGCTTGTGTTCATCTTTCATGGTTGTCCATCATCAGTGCAAGCAGAAGGTGGGAGGGAAGATATGAGATGAGAAATAGTTGAGTTTCAACACTGCAGCAGTGTCAGGAGAAACCATGAAAGGACATTTCATAACCAAGAGAGTGACTGTAAAGAGAGAAGTGGTCCCAGCAACAAGCCCTGATGGTCACCAGTGGATGGTCTACATTGAGTGGATGAGGATCCTCTCCATGTAACATGAAAAGTCTGCCCTTCTGGATTAGCCTTAATCCACTTTCATGCAGAATCGGTAATTTCAAGGTTGGAGAGGACAGAGAGGAATGTCTTGTGATTGATATTGTCAGAGGCTGAAGACAGATCTAGATGAATCATGACAGATGAGAATTTGTGTGTTCCAGCAGCATGAACCTTCTCAGTCACTGATTTGAAGGCAGATTCTATCGAATATTGTTGTTGTCCAATTAAAATAACTTTACAGAACAAGGGAAAAACCTTCTTAAATTTCAATGAATGTCAATCTAAAAAGTTTTTATTTCAAGTAATTTTGGAACATTATTATTGGTTTTACCACAATGTGAAAGACTGCTGCTGTGTTTAAATGATGTAAAATGAAAATGGACAAAATGGAGATACACATTTTTAATTGGACATGGACAATATGCTAGTCAAAATCAAACTGGTTCGGGTCCTGGAGCTGGTTATTTGTTAGAAAGAGACAGTTGCTTAAAAGCTGCTCCCTGAAGAAACTTTAAGAAGAAGGAAAGCAGTGATACAGGTCTGAAGCTTCTGTTATCAAATGTGTACGTTTTCAGGATGTGTGCCACCCAGGCAGTCTTGAATGCAGTGGGCACTTGTCCTGAGCTTAAGGAGCTATTGATCATAGTTTGATGAATGGAAACTGGGCTCATGAGACTGTCTGGAATGTTATGGAAGGATGGGAATCCAGTAAGCAGAGCAATTTCTCACAACCTTCACTTCAGAAAGGTGACAGAATCCTCTGAGGTAAAGGGGAGTGAGGGAACTGGAACCGTTGGGGTTGCTGGATCCACCTGTGATATGAATCAATTTTTGAAATAATTGTAGGACTACAAATGGAATATCTATCCCACAATCCACAATCCCTTATGGATAAAGATCTCTTGCTGTGCTCATGGTCAGTTGGAGGGCAGACAGAAACTGCATCTTCAGCATTGCTGTGTATGTGCATGCATATCTCTGAATGTTTGCATAGGAAGCTGGAAAGTTCACTTCAAAGTCATCCAGTGCAGAGTTTTCTTTTCACCTTCTCTGGCTCTATAGGAGGCTGTTATGGTAATCCATCAGCTCTCCTGCTGGGCCTGAGTCCTCACAGAGTTTCATTGCTGCAGTCCTTGCCTTGAGACGAAAACAAACAATACCATTGTGCAAAAGATTTATTTATTGTTCTCAGTAATGGTAATAACATTTCTTTCTTGTTTGCTTTCTTTCTCTCTTTCTTTCTTCTTTCTGCCACTGTGTTACAGAGCATGATGAGTGTGTGTCAGGGCAGCACAACTGTGATGAGAACGCACTGTGTTTTAACACTGTAGGGGGACACAGCTGCTCCTGTAAACCTGGCTACACTGGCAACGGCACCATCTGTAAAGGTGAGGCACTTCTGCCAAACAGAGCCCAACAAACCTGATTCCAGCCAACCTGCTCTGCTTTACATCTACTCTTCATCTGTGTTTTATCTCTGAAATGTACATCTCAGCATAGTAATCGCCACGTGCCTTGAAGTGTTTTGTTTTGATATACATTTAATGATGTCTAATTTTTTCATATAATTAAATTCACAGTGACCACAACAGCAATTAAATAATAAAATATATTGTGTTATTAATACAATAATACAGGTCCTTTTAAATGTTACTTTTCTATCAATATCTTAGCATCAGCAAAACAAAATATCTTGTCTTTTAGTTTATGAAAAACAAAAAATTCTGACATTTAGAATCTGTACTTTTGGGAATTTATTCAGTTTTTACAGAGCAGTAAATAAGGAATAATTGCTACTACTAATAATAATACTAATAATACTTTTAATAACAGCACATTACAGCATGCAGTTGTTATCATCAGCAATAACTGTGTTTTCTGTTTGAGCCTTAACTTATGTGTGACCTGTGTTTGACCCCCAGCTTTGTGTGACGGCCTGTGTCTTAATGGTGGCTCCTGCGTCTCTCCCAATATGTGTATGTGTGCTCAAGGCTTCACTGGCCAGAGGTGTGAGACAGGTAGGGGCATTTTTGCTGACTTTCTCTTCATACCCTTATCACCCTGTATTCCTGTTCTGTGTATCCCTTGCTGTTTTTTTGGACTCGTGACCCATTTACTGTGGATCTGACTTCTGCTGTTCAATATCTAAACTGCTGTGATGAAGTGAAACAAGAGAGCTTTCCATTGCTTTCCCATTGTGTTACTAGACAAGAGCAGTAGCTGTGCCACTGTAGCCTAGCAACTGTATCACCTGAAAAAAAAAAAGTTCAGATATCTATTTCTGATTTTCTTTTTCGACTCTCTAATTGTGACCATCATGTCCTGTCTTCACAGCAAATCCTCATCTGATTAAACCATAGCTTTGTACACAATCTTTGTTGCAGCTTGCGGATTTGATTTCAAAACTAAATTTGATTTCAGCGTGGCTATTCATCAGAACTCAAGCCCTAGTGCTCTCTATTTTCCTAGATAACAGAATCAGCAATTGATTCTGTCTCTCAGCTATAGTCTAACCACAGCCATATCATATAGCATTCAGCACCTGCGGCTCAGCACAATGTTAAATAACGTCAAATTCATTTTCGAGTCCATCTTCCATATGTTTGCCTTCTGCTCTTATTGACTTTTTGTAATAAAGTTGCTTCTGTTCATATCTAATTTAGCTGTGAATTACACTGAGAGGGACTGCATTTGCTATGACGTTTTAATCAAGATGTGGATTGAAGGCTCAATGGGACTTTGTGTGGTATCTCGCCATCATGTAATGTGGCTGGGCTATGATGGATTAGCGCTGTTCTACTCTCTCTGCTGTTGCTCTATGGGTAATTAAGGGTTGAGGCAGATGCTGAGCATGGCTGGGGGGAGGTCCTACTCAGGAGAAAAACAAACTGCAGAGAGAAACATGGGCCTACGGCACTGGCCTCTGTGGCGGGATCCTCCCGCCTCATCCCGCCTCATATTGATTGCACATAAAGGACCCTTTACGATGTGTCCCTGCACAGTGCACAATTGAAATCCAATTGTTTTGTTTTACAGCCCCCTCACTGTCACTCCCTGAGTGATAATATAGATTCTTGGGTTTCTGAAGAGCCTTCAGACATTTGATTGTAAGGGCAGTGGCACAAACAACATTTCTATAGCAACATTTCAGCAGTGTGTTCAAAGCATACCATATGCTAGTTTCTGAAACACTCCTTTAATGAAAAGTGCCTCTGTAAATCAGTATGTTTAGTTGTTTGTAGTTGTTTCACCAGTTTAAAAAAAATTACATTCAAAAAGCTGACGTGAGTGCACAACTTTAAATACGTCAAAATTAGTAAAACATGCTAATATAGAAGAGATATGCTAGGTGGGGTTTTAACATGTTTTGAACACATTGTTTATTGTTTGACCCGTCTACCACTTGTTACTGTGAAATGCTTTGGAATTGCTTCTTATTCATGGTATACCCTCTGTATTGATAATTTTTCTTTGACTTTTTTCAGTACTTCGTAATAATAACAATTTTATACATTTTGTGTATATATACAGAACTGTGCAAAAGTCTAAGAGTTTTGTTATTTAAAACGATTTATCTTGTCAATAAATGTAATGCTTCTATACAATCATGTATGCATAACTAGAATAAATACAAAAACATAAATTCAAAAATATCTACATTAAATATACCTTTTAAAAACAAGTAGTAGATGTGTTGTGAGCTAGTTGAAGAACAAAATTTGTTTCTGGATATTCTCCTTGACTGTATGAATTTATTTAATCACCAGCACACTTGATCCTACATAATGGACGTATTGATTAAACCAACTACGTATTGGACAATAACTTCAAATAATATTGGACAGCCATGAGAAGAGATTTGGAAAGTGTTAAATCAACACATTTACATACAGAATATCACTACTTACTGTAATGTTATTTGTTTTTATGGTATTTTTTTCGGAGCCAGTGTTTACCGCCAAGATTAATATCTTTTTAAATGTCATATTCTCATGTGCCCAAAACTCCAGTATGATTAGAGGTCAAAATCCAATACCCATTTTGGTTAATCAATATTTCATCATGTAAAATCAAGTGTGCTTACAAGAAAAATATGATTTTATTATTTTTACTCTGTTTATGGATTTGAATTTATTCCAGTGATATGTACATAATTGTATACAAGCAACATATTTATTGGCAAGATAAATTATACAAATCTTTGGTGGCCAAGACTTTTGCAAAGTACTGTATTTTAAAGGATTTACTGTATCTAAAATGGCCTGATCCTTATTCTCAGTTTTATACACTCAGTTTCAGCTTAACAGATATTTTTTTAGATTTAGGAAGGAAGCCAAGAATTATTGCTTATGTTTTTGCACCAATCACAGTTTCGTTACTTTGCGCATTCTTCTAGTGGTATGACATTCATGCCAAGTAGAAGTAAATGGAGTAGCGTTGCCAATTGTGATAAACATTCAAATACTTTGACAAATCAGATTGCAGCTAACCCTGTTTAAGTAAAAAGTGAAATGTTGCTATGGCAGATCAGCCCATGTTTTTATTTTATTTTGAGATCCACACAGCAGACATAGAGACATGGGCTGGCTTTGAATCCAATTGGGAAATCCTAGTCAGAAGCCTTCTGCTGCATTTATGCATTGCTGTTGAACCATACTGACATTCTGTGCCTCATAACAGAATGTGTATGAAAAGTGATGGCACATGGGTGACAATGGCACACAGCCATGTAAACTTTGCTGTGGGGATGGCTGCTCATGTTCTTATCTAGTGTTATGGTTTTGTTTTGAGTTTGAGTTTGTTGTGATTTTTGTACATGAACAAATGGACTTCAGCTACAAGATGCTCAGCGTCCATGTTTCCAAACAGGTTCAAGTTCATTGTTCAGAAAATAGTTCTGTGGCAGGCTGCTGGTCCGGCTGGTGGTGACCGAATTATCCGTCAGGGCTCCTTTGAAAAAAAAAAAAAAGAACATCTTGTTTACTGTAAACACAGCACCACAACGTATTGGATGCCTCTGAGATTTGTCAAGCTGTTCATGTATTGTTTTAATATAAAATACAATGTACTCTATAATGAAGTCTGTTCCATGTAGACTTGCCTAAACAAGGCAGTGGCTTTGCTGATAGGAAGAGTGCAGTGCTGTAGCGTCAGTGTTGTTCTGTAGGCATACCAGGATGGTTGTGTGTTTTTGCAGATTAAGGAGAAGTGTTGTGGTGTGTGGCCTTAGGCAACAGCTATTTTTGTGCACTGTCTCAAATTAATCATCAAGGTTGATCATGATACAAAAAGATGAAATGTAGAGTGACAGAATAAGACACAAATCACAAAGCCTGAAAAAAAATGGACACGGATGGGGATACACTCCTTAAACTTATACAAGTAGCAGCTTTAGCATGAAACAACACTAGAAAAATGCAGTACCTCATAATAAACACATAAATGTACAGTCCTGGTGACTGTGGGCTACATCTGTATATGTGTGCTCTACTTCTACTCTTCTTTTCATATCTAAACAAAATGTAATGATCCACTAACTCCCCCTTCCACTTTCCAAGGTTTAGGGTAATGTATTTCTTATTATTGTTTGTGGCCCAGTTAGACTCAGGTATGGCAATGGAAAGTCTACAGTAAGAGTAGCAGTTAGAAGTTGAACAGTGTGTGTGTATTTTGTTTGCTGTTAATTTGTCATTTTTATTGTAACTGTAAGCTGTGTTCATCCACGAAACTGTTAATATTCTTACAGCTGCTGTTCACAATCACTCATAACATTGATAATCACTCAAATGCTGTGAATTTTTCATTAAGAAAGTGTCAAAAGCCAAATGAGGATATTTCTTTCAGTGGGAGAGAGTGTAGTAGATAAAGGGATATACATACCTATGTAATGGTGTGTGTGTGTGTGTGTGTGTGTATGTGGAGTGTGAGAGTGTTTTTGCTGAAACCCCATCAATTTATGACAGCACAGCATGTGACCCAGCATGAATCACTGTGTATACTTTACATTCTCCATGCTGTGTCTGGGTCTTTATTCCTGCCTTTGATGTACTGGACTGCATCAGTGTCGCTTGGTGTCCAGCAGTGATTGAAATGGGTTTAGTGATTAAAACAGTTGATTTGTCTGTTGTTTATGTCCAAGGAATCAGAAGGTGTCGGATGAACTGTTTTCCCGCTCTGTGAATGTTCCTCAGAGTGAACCAACCTCAACGCTCCTCAGCCCACAGTATTGCTAATAAAACACAGCTCACACACAAATAGAAATAGGGAGAGAATCTGTGAGTTCTATCACTTGTATATCATCTTGAGTGGTGGTTCAATGGGTACACCCAGAGTGAGAGAGAATAAGAAAGGGAGAAGGGGGGTTGGTTCAGGTTGAGGCAGAGGGGAGGAATGAACATGAAAATGCTTTCACTCGTTCTTGCTCTCTAGTCCTCTACCCAGGCTTTTAGGAGCACCCTCGGGACCTACACAGAGAGAGAGAGAGAGAGAGAGAGAGAGAGAGAGGGAGTGAAAGAGAGAGGTATACACAGATATTGAGATAATGATATCATATATATATATATATATATATATATATATATATATATATATATATATATATATATATATATATATGTTGCAGGTATTTGTGAATGTCCATTCCCCTTTTAGTCTATTTACGTGTGTTTGTGTGGGTGTGTGTGTGTGTGAGGGATGGAGGGAGAGAGAGAGAGAGAGAGAGAGAGAGAGAGAGAGAGAGAGAGAAAGAGAGATGAGAAGGGAGACAAAGTTATCCTTGCTGGTTAGTGTTAATAGTCAGATCAGTGAAAGAGCGATAGAAACAGCAGAATGGTGGAATCACTGAAGAACAAATGGCAGAAGTCTCTTTAGTGTGGGTCCATTTCAGTTTTGTTTGATTTCTGATCTTGCTGAAGACACTGAATGTTATAGCAGGACTGATTTATTGAATAGTTTATTCTACAGATGTCCAGAAGTAGATTCCCACAACCTTCCCACAGCATCACCCCTTTTGGCAAGGCTTTACACTTGATATTGAAACTTTTCTGTAAGAATTCGATGGCATTCAGCTATTAACACATTATTGAGGGTAGGTGCTGATGTCGGATGAATAGTTTTGAATCACACAAACCACACAATTCATCATTACATAATGCAGTTCCACAGCCAAGTGCAGGTGGGCTTTATACACCTTTAGTATTGTGACCTTAGTCCAATGTGCTACGGCTCTAGAGAATCTAATTTATTTCATGCTTTTCTATAGAAATTCAACCATTTTAATTTCATTTCAATTCAATCATTTGTTCCTGCTTTTCACTCAGTGATTATAGACCCATTGTGACCCTAATGAAATTATAAAGAGTGTCTACAAACATTTGGACACATGGTGTATAATAAAATGGAATCACATACAGAGCTGAAGTGCATTCACTGTTGGCTTAGTGACCTTTCTCTTCAGTCTGGCGATGACGTCATATTCCCAGGTGTTAGTCTGCAGTGACAGCCACTAGCATGCCTGACACCCTCCAGGGAATGGATTATTCAACACACACACACACACACACACACACACAAAGGCACTAGTGTGTATGACTGTGGCAGTGCAGTGCAGCACTCAGGTGCTGATGCAGAGAGCTAGACTGTGCTCTATAGTGCTGCGCTCAAAGAACAGGAGATAAGGAAACAGTAGGATTCTGTGCAAATGTTTTTAATGCGTTAGACTGAGATTAAACATAAAACATGAGTTAATTAGCCACCAAAAATAATTAGCTTATTCATTCATTCATTATCTGTAACCGCTTATCCAGTTCAGGGTCGCGGTGGGTCCAGAGCCTACTCGGAATCATTGGGCGCAAGGCAGGAACACACCCTGGAGGGGGCGCCAGTCCTTCACATGCACACACACATCTATGGACACTTATATGAGTCACCAATCCACCTACCAACATGTGTTTTTGAACTGTGGGAGGAAGCCGGAGCACCCGGAGGAAACCCACGCAGACACAGGGAGAACACACCAACTCCTCACAGACAGTCACCCGGAGCGGGAATCGAACCCACAACCTCCAGGTCCCTGGAGCTGTGTGACTGAGACACTACCTGCTGTCCAATAATGACACCACCGTGCCGCCCAATAATTAGCTTATTTAGACTAAAAATAAACATGTAATAATGTCAAGGTGCCATATAAATAATATGCCCGTTTTTACTTTTTAATTCAGTGCTCATGAGTTTGCCTTTGCCATTTTTGTCTGTGGCACTGACATCCTGCAGCAGGGGTAGGCTTTTGAGGGCAACTTTCTGAAACTGAAATAAGCACGCTGGTCTTGGGGGTAGGGGGAAGTGTGGGGTCCAGTATGTACTTTTAATTACTTTCTGACTGCTGTCAAACAGATGCAACATTTTTGTGTTACCATCAGGATTTACCTTCCATTCCCCAAGAAAAGGAAACATCAGTAGCCTTTCTTAAATGCAGAATTTGCAAATACTGTATTACCAGTTTAAAATAATGTACTATGTTAAATTGTTCATTAATTACATTGCAATCTAAAATGAAAGCCTGTGCTTGGTCAAAAATCAAAGATTCTCTATTTTCCAGGACGGTAGGCAACCCTTATCAGGGTTATTCTGATAGCAGTCATAAAGCTCCATTTACAATGTTTTTTTCCCAGAACAGAATGTCCAGATGGGTCAAATGAATGAGCACTTTGGAATTCAGTTTAGCTGACGTGATATTAGCCATTTACTAAGCAGCTTTTAATGAGTCAATTACTACCTGAACCTGTTGAGTGATGTCAGTGTTGTCATGAAAAGATCTGTGATTGAACCTGAAGGAAAGTAAAGGGTATAAATATAGAAAATATTGAGTGCCCCCCACCACCTTTTTTTTTGTCAGCCCATAATAAATTGCATGTAGGTCCAGACATGGACTGGAGTCTGCCGAGTACCAGTAGCCTAGAGGCTAGAGGATAGAGAGGAAGACTATTGGGACAGTGATAACAGTGATTACAGCATAGCAGAGCATGTATTGCACAAGGCCATTAATTAAATGTGTCATACTACAGATGGTACAGGGCATCCATCCTAAGACCATGAAGCATCTTCTTTGTTTTAATGTTGCACTGCTGTTATAGTTAGGTTTAAGTGGGCTAGTGGAGAAACGGGTTAAAGATCATAATACAAGGCAGTGTATGTGTGTGTGTGTTTGTGTGTGTGTGTGGTGGTGTTGGTGGGGGGATCTGCGGCTTGTGTTTAAAAGGTTTTTTGTTTGTTTGTTTGTTTCTTAAGATGGATGGGTTTTTGATATATAAGATATATTTGAACATATAGCTGATGGTTTACAGAAGTTGGATATTGTCCTTATAGGTGCTATTTGTCACTACGACTAGAAACCTTTCCTCACCAGTTTGAATGTACCAGACAAATCTCTCTGATGTTCTGAACTCTCCAAGCATGTTAAATGCTGAATGATCTATTAACTATTAATCTGTTGACCTGTGAAATGCGTTTTCATATACTGCTATTCTCTGTATTATTAAATGTACTGAACTTAGACACCTCTCTATTGTATGAATCTGAATTATGAATTCCATTAAATCATTACACTGCTAGTTTATCTCTATAATCCATGGGAAAGGTTGTAGTGTTGTAGTTGTAATTGTTATCTGTGTGTTTTAGAAGATTCTTCTGTATTGTTCCTCCTTTACCTCCACAGTACACTTGCTGATTTCTTCCCACCTCCTCAACCCTTTGAGCTTTCATTTACCATAGAGTAGCCTCAGGTCAGTGGAGTGTGACTGCAGTGTTTGCATTGCGGCAGTGCAGAAGCTGTGAAAGCACAGAATGAATCCTCACAGGAAAGAATGGTGACATGGTTATTTAAACAAGAAAAAACTTTATTCATGTGCTTATGTGTGTCAATATGATTTCATAAGGAATAAATTAACTCACAGTTATCTGACCTTTCTCACACTGGATTCCTCTGTGTGTGTGTGTATGTGTGTGTGTGTCTGTGGGGTAGAGCAGTAATTCCCAACTTTTTACAACTGTCGGCCTACTTGCCCCACCTCAAAATGTCTGTGGCCCACATGAAAATTTAATTGACCATTTAAAATCGAAATAAATACAGCACAACAAGCTGTAAAATCTTTTTTAGGTTTAGATGCGTACTCGCTGTGTTCTGTTTCCATGTGGCATCAGAACTGGTTTGACTTCAAAGCTTTATTCCACAATTCCTCTGAGCAGCAGCACAGCACTGCAGTTGTTAATTTTCTGTTCCAGTGCATGTGAACACTAGTGCTATAGTATTTTCTTCGTATTGGTTTATGTGGCTACTTAACTCGTAGGTGTTCCAGCCACAGGATATTTTGGTGTGAAAGACCCCGTTTTTAACCACATATGTATGTGGGTAAAACCCACCCAATAAGGTCAAATAGTTTAATTACTTCTAATTTACCTCATTGATTTCGCCAGCCACGTGTAAGACCAATCAACCAGCTCAACCTAAATAGGTTCTAGACATCCTAGAGTGTTTGTTGAGGTATCCATCCATCCATTATCTGTAACCGCTTATCCAATTTTAGGGTCGCGGGGGGTCCAGAGCCTACCTGGAATCATTGGGCGCAAGGCGGGAATACACCCTGGAGGGGACGCCAGTCCTTCACAGGGCAACACAGACACACACACATTCACACCTACGGACACTTTCGAGTCGCCAATCCACCTGTTTTTTTGGACTGTGGGAGGAAACCGGAGCACCCGGAGGAAACCCACGCGGACACGGGGAGAACACACCAACTCCTCACAGACAGTCACCCGGAGCTGGAATCGAACCCACAACCTCCAGGCCCCTGGAGCTGTGTGACTGCGACACTACCTGCTGCGCCACCGTGCCGCCTTGTTGAGGTATATTAGAATGATTTTAACTTTGGCCAGCGACCCTGTTTGAAAACCACTGGTGTAGAGGATTACTGCTTTATTTCACATTCATTCTAATGACTCTCTAAAGGTGCTGCAATGTAGTGGTGATTTAACCACATCACAGTGTTCCCATGTGTGACACTGACACGACCTGTTGTTCCACCGTGCCGCCCCACGTCACACATTCTGGTTCTTCCTGCAGTTTATAAAATGTCCAAACTTTTTCTGGAAATGGGGTTTGAATTAACTGTAGAGCAGTTCTGGTTTTGTCCTCTGTAGATTGTGTCTGGTTCTGTGGGTGATTTGTGTGATTACTCGCCTTATTAATGGTGAGGAACGAAAGTGCTGCTGTCTGCAAATATTCCTCATTAAAGCCCCATTCAGCAGCTCTTCCAATTACTCTCAGAGAAAAATAGACAAACAGAGGGAGAGAGAGAGAGCGGGAGAGTTGTGCAATTGACTAGCACACTTGTAGAGCCGAATAAATGTGCGAGGGAGGGGGAAGCTGATTATCGATACAGAGAGAGAGGAATGTGCAGCCGCGTATGCAAAGGTCATGCTATTTACAATAAAAGTGTGTGTAAGAGTGGAAGGGTTTTTGTAATCTCATCAGGCTCTGTAATTAGCTCTTTGAGCTGGGTGACATTGTGCTTTGCTTGTGCCACTGGCTCGCTGAACCTGTGTGTGCTGTTGAAGCGAAACGATCACTCATAACACCTTCGTTACTTATTTAGTTGTGGTGCGTGTACACACACAGCGATGCACTCACACACACACACACGCACGCTTAATTAGCAGTGCCTAATTAGAGCGTTTTGCTTCTCATGAGTGGCTTTTATAAAAATGTGGGGGAGGGGAGGGTTTTGAGAGAGAGATAGAGAGAGAGAGTGTGTGTGTGTGTGTGTGTGTACGTGTACGCACACGAGTTCAGGGCATGTGTGTAGGACGTGAGAGAGAGAGAGAGAGAGAGAGAATATTTATGGTCTATTGTGGAGTATGCTCTTTGTTGGTTCTGCATGTTGATTGTGCTTCTATGTGATTGTTAATGGCTCATTATCCCACTGCTTTAGATGTAATGTCCACAGTTTTCTGATCCTTTTCCTTGAATGCCACTGTTTTCTATAGCTCAGTTTTTTTACTGATCTAATTCACCGGACTAAACGGATACAACTAGAAGCAAAGTAACTGAATACTTTATCTATACTACATTTGAGCTCATAAGTTGAAGTGTATAAGTATATATTTATAATGGTTTGAATATTGAATGTGATGCATAAGGAGGGGCGGTATCCACATTTTTCATACCATCTCAAAATATTATCTCTGTATACGGTATTACCCTGGGGAGAGCGTGCTCTGTCAGGCTGCGCTGAGCCTTATATCTTTCAGCACAAAGTCGAGTAAATTTAGCTAAACACAGCCCGATAGTGCACACCGACATGTGCGGACGATAAAAACCCATTTCTGAGAGAAGCAAAATAAGACAGTGTACACTGTTTTGAAGCACAGCTGGCGCTAACAGGCACTTGTGGTTTAGCACACCACAGCAGATCTTTCTGCAAATTGAGGCTCAAAACACACATATTTAGAGGATAAAGCCATATACCTGTGAGCACAAAGTCGAGTGAAGTATTTTCTGAGAATTTTGTCTCTTTACAGCTTTCTTCCTCTCTTTTAACCCAAACTCAGCGCTAAACTTACATCAGCATTGGGCTATGGGTCTTGTGTTTTTCTCCACTGAAATTTGACACGACGCACACACGTCATAAATACCGCCCTCATTTTGAGATACCGTACACATTTTTAAATACTATGGTATACAGTATTATCGTTATACTGCCCAACCCTAGTGGTGCATTTTACCCTCCTAACAATGCTCTCAGCACACAATTAGATTTGATTTACAGTGCCAGGTGCATGATTTGGTATGCTCCCAATATTATTAACACTTTTTATTGGAATGCTGGTGCTGTGTTGCAGATTGTCACACTCAGTGTCACAATGATTTTTTTTTACTCCTAGTGCATGTAGTTTTTCTCAGACAGTGAAAATATTCTTTGTGGTCTTAGCACATTTCAGCCATTTTCTGGCAAACAAAATGTCAGAAGTACAGTACAGATTATAAGTACTGTAGAGTAGTATTTTCAGTCAGAATACACGTTCAGAATCAGCTAAGACTGTAATGGGCAGGTATTTCCTCCAAATAAGCAGTGGTAACTCGACCAGTTTATTGTCTTAATTACGTTTGATCTGTTCTGCAGTTGAATCAGGCAAATAGTGTGAATCATTCACATTGTATTTGAAGGCACCTGCCACCCAAAATGTTGGAGTATAATTCTGCAAGGCCCATTGGGCTAAAGTAGCAGTTTAATGCAGCAGTTTATTTGATTCATTTACTTTTAACTGTTTTTGTTAAAGAATTTGATAAAGAAAATGCCAGTTTGGTCTGTTACAGAGAAAATAATGTTATTTACTCTGTGGCATAAAGAAGTTTTCTAAATGTCTGAGTAAACGTTTAATTGTAGATATAAACCTGTTCCTTTACCTTTCAACAGTCAGCAGTGCATGTGTAACGTGCTAAAACCAGCTGTAATCTAGATGAATACCCTGAGTCATTTTGTCTTTGTGGAGCGTGCCCTGGTGTTAGTGTGAGCTGATCTAGGACAGTGTCTGTCACTCTGCACCACTGTCTAAGCTCCCATCAGCTGTCCTCTGAGTCTTCCAGCACACAGGCAGAACTGAATAAAGGAGTAAACCATGGGAGGAAGGACGAGTGGCTGAATAAACGAATGGACCAAGGCAGGACACACTCATCCTCTGCCCTCTGAGATCTGTTTTAATAGAGCCTTTGTTTCCAGCTTGTCGCTCAAGATAACGAGGGGAACAGCTAAGGCCATTGCGTCACCTATACTCTCTTCTCTCCTGCAGTCCTTCACTTGCATTTTTTCCTTCTTTTTTCTTTCCTTCTCCTCTCCCTCCCTCCCTTTTTCTTTCTTTTTTCACTCATCATCTCTCTTGCACTGCTTCGTCCATTCTTTCACACCAACCGAGGAGCACTTAGTGCATTACTGCCGAAGATGCTGTGTTGATCCTTTCATAAATCATACAGCTTCAGAACAGTACAAAAGTGTTCTACATTCACCTGTTTTGCACTATTTTTATTGTTGCAAAGAAGCAATACATAAAGAACAGGCATGTTCAATGTATGCATAGACGCTTGGTATTCTCGCTTGGTGTTTTGAGTAGTTGTGTTCTCTCAGCACTCTTTCAGCAAATCAGATGGAGAAATCGATATACTCCAGAACATTTCAGTGCAGAGATGTCTTGTCATGGCCAGAGCTCACTTTTGTTGTCTTGCCATTTGAATGGCACCACTGAAAATAACATGTATAAATATCAAGCCTTTGCCAGCTCTGGTGGTATAAATAGCAAGCATGCCCTCTCTCTGCCTTCAGATTCACTACATACTGGAAAAATTGGCAAGGATTCAGACTTGTTCCTTTCTTTCTAGAGAGAGGGCATCACAGCCAGACGGCTTTTCAATTTCAAAGCCTGTGTGTTCTGCCAACTGCAACTTCACCCACTACAAAGAGCATGAGAGATTTCATCGTAGCGGGGTGGCGGGAGCGCACTTTAAAAAATAGTTTTCATCTGCAGTTTTTGTGTTAAACCCAGCCCGTAGATGAGTGGATAACGAGGGGCCTTTCGGTAGTGTCTGCTGTGTGTCTTCAGCAATGAACTGGCCCGGTTTATACATTTAAGTCTGTGTGCTCAGTTCTGTTAACTTATTTAGATGCCTGGTAGAGGCTGTCACAGAATGGGAAAATGGTGCTGAATAAACCACAGATTATATATTATGGCAGGTGCTTGATAAATGTGAGTTTCTGAGAAAGAAACTGTGTTGCAGGGGGGTTGTTTAATATGTATTATGCTTCCGCAGACAGAGAAATTTGAATTTCATGATTTTGGGGTCAAGGTGGTGCTTTTGTACAGGACAGCCAAAGGTGGAACATGGGTTTAGCTTCAGAATCTGAGATAAGAGCAGGTGTATGTACATTCTGGCCTAAGGCCAGTGTTCCTGTAGGACGCTTAGTGATGCATTTTTTTTACTGTTGTAGACTATAAGCTCCTTCCCAAAACAAATGTACATATTTTACCTTAAACTAAATATAGTCAAACAGCAGTTATCTACAAAATGACAAAAGTTTGTTTCAACATTCGGGCTTCAAAAAGCTACTTATTTTCAAATAATATCATACGGTGTCAGAAACCACATTTCTATCATGTCTATTTGACATTATTATACAACTTGTGTGTGGTGATATAAGAAAGAAATTTGCACAGTAATTAGGTATACAGTAAACCAAAGAAGCAAATTTTAAACAATAAAAGTGTCTTTGCCGTAGTTGACGTTTTGACTCCAAATAAGTGTTTGTGAATTCTGAAGTAAGATGAGTTGCTTGGGGTAAAGAATTATGCAGTGAAAAGCCAAAGTAAATGTTCAATAAGAACAAAATGATGTATTCAGAATGTCAGAAACCAGCATTTGATTTCAGTTTGCATCTGTGCTTTGCTTATGCTCCACTGTTTTGACTTTTCAACAGCTTTCCTGGCTGTGTTCCCTAGACACCATTATGAAGTTTAGTACTTCTTTGAAGTGCAGTGCAATGCAAGATGGTGTGTGGCAGCTTGAATCAGCCTAAAAACTCAAACAAGATGAAGTATGCCCTTCCAGTTGGGGAAATGCACTGTTGAAAAGTTCTCATGCTTGTTATGTGTAACTCTGAAAAACTGTTCATGCTCGACTCATTGCAATCTGTGCTGTGATGGTTGTCATGTTTAATCAGTCTCCATTATTACAAACAATCAAGCCTCAATCTGGTCCCAGAAACTCCAACAACACTGTGGCTTATTTAGCCTAATCCTTACCGCAGAACTACGGTGGCAGGACAAAAACAACAACAGCAGCTTCAGCAGGAGAAGCAGTGGGTCTCAGACTGTGAGACCCAGAGTACAACAGTTTAGAGTCTTTTTCATAATGGCAGAGGCTGATGCATCTGTGGCAAGTATAATGAGCCCATCACTGTTCTGGCGGGAGCATTTAATCATCCTTAAACCTCCCTGTCATTCTGTTTTCATCCCCTGTTTAATAACCAGCCCAGCCACCATGCCCACTACTGTCTAATAAAACATTATTTGAAATATAATGCCCCTTTTCTGAATATTAAAACCCATTAGTATGGGGCACTATTGAATTTAGGCCCAGGCCTTTATGAGAAATAGACTGTGTTTGTGTGCTTTACTATAGATGAGATGGATTGGTCCAAGTAGGCACGTGTAAAAGGTTCTAATGGAATTGGGTTTAGGATTTATGTTTTGTCTCCTAATAGGCACATTTTATGTGGAAGCCAAAATATGTGTCTGGTGCAGTCCACTGACAAATTCCCTCTGATATTTCGGGGATGTGTAATATTAGACTCCTTCTGATCTCTTTCTGATGCAGGGATAAAAGTAGTTTTCTGTGTTTGCTACTTTGTGAAATATGATTATGTGCTGTATTTGTCTTCATAAGGCTACTCTCTGAGTTATTAGGATTCTCTCAGTAAGCGCGGCTTTTCTGCCAGCAGTTATCATGGCAGATAGACAGAGACAGAGCATGCACAACACCACAGCAATGCTTATCAAGGAGGACTCAGTCAATAGCACTCAGGGGTGGCATGCAGTAAATAAGCAGCCACTTAGGAAAAGAAGTAGCCTTCTGGCAAATTCTTATGTGATGGATGCCAGCTTAAATGAGTCTTTTTTTTTCCTCAGTCAAACTGTAAAATAAGACTTCTTCTTCAATCCTTCTCTCGCTGTCTCTCACTTTACAGATATTGATGAGTGTTCGGAGGGGTTTGTGGAGTGTGACAGCCGTGCTACCTGTGTGAACCTACCTGGCTGGTTCCATTGCGAGTGCCGCGATGGATATCATGACAATGGCCTGTTCACTGCCAATGGAGAATCATGTGAAGGTAACTGAATGCGCAGTGAAACACACACATTAATTTCTTCCTGGCCACCCGCACACACACAAATACCTCTGATGACACGTACAGGGCCATCACCAGATCACCTGCAAGATAGTGGATTTCATAAAGTTTAAAGGCGTCCCAGTGTCTGTTCAGCAGCTATATTTTTTTCATGTTGAACTAACCCTCTCTCTTTGCCTCTGTGTGTCTCTGCAGATATAGATGAGTGTAAAGCTGGTAGAAGTACTTGTGCCAATGATACTGTCTGCTTTAACCTGGAAGGTGGATATGACTGCAGGTGTCCCCATGGACACAACTGCACTGGCGACTGTATCCATGACAATAAGGTTAAACACAATGGGCAGATCTGGGTCCTGGACAATGACAGGTGCTCTGTCTGCTCATGCCAAGTGAGTAAGGAATTATGGGTAGGATGGTAATTTGTCCTTCATCTTCTCAGATCAGATAAATCTGAATCTCCTAAACAAACAAATAAACAAACAAACAGAAGAAAACACGCTATAACATTTGGAGAAAGGGTGCCTTGGTTGTTATTAGCAGCCACTAGCAGCAGATTTTCTCTCGTCCAGTGTCTCGCTTGGTCACTCTCACTTGTTCTCTTGTTCGCTTCTTTCAACATTGTGGTCTTTGGTCTTTTTGCAGTCTGTATATACTATAAGCATATGCAATACTGAGCTAGCCTCTTCTTATAGCTAGCTGGAGACCTGTAGCTGTTGGTGGTGTGTAATGTGTGCCCTAAAGTATTACATAATTTTCATGGGATGTTTCCTGCCTGCTCCAAAAGAT
This sequence comes from Hoplias malabaricus, assembly GCF_029633855.1. Lineage (NCBI taxonomy): Eukaryota > Metazoa > Chordata > Actinopteri > Characiformes > Erythrinidae > Hoplias > Hoplias malabaricus. The sequence goes on from NC_089803.1 coordinate 34,016,548, forward strand.
ACATAGTTCAGTTTCTGCAGTACTGAGCTTTGAATATTCTAAGATAAAAATCTTAACTTGTGTTGCTTTAAAGTTTATATTCAGGTACACCTAAGGGGAAGAGTGCTAAATAAATGTGCTGTCTGTAGGCTATTGATTGCCTGTATATATAGTTTTATTTAAAAGTGAGCAGATCTGTAACTTTAGCTCACTTTGACAGTCACCCTTTCCTTTAATCGCAGGATAATGATGGAAGTTAATTGCTGCTAATTTGACCCACACATTGCAGTGTTTTAAGAATAGTATTTTCATTAAACTGTCTGACCTCCATTAGTTTCCTTGGTCACGTTCAGTAATTAGGTCTTTAATTGAAATGTTTTCTTGTGTCTGAAGGTGGCACAGAAGGAGATGAGTTTGTAGATATTAAATAATCAACCTCCCAATTAGTCACTTTATGGTGAAGGACAGAGCGAGAAAATCATAATTAATTAGGTGGCTCATTTTAATTGATTTGAAAATGGGGAAACTGTCAGTCAAAATTACATCTTATGTGCTTGACTGAACAGATGCACAAACATGTAATTGTATTTGTGGAGTGGAAAGGCTTTTCATTTCTGAGATCTGCAGGTCACTGAATGATGAAGGTTACCAGGGATGTTCTCAGTAGCACTCAGAAGGACCAAAGCACTACTTTCATTCTGCGCGATTGTAGTGTGCACAAAGTAATGCATTTTACATCTTGGCTTATCTTGCAGCTAAACAAATATGCATGGTCATACACACATATATTTACAGACTTGTTTTACATGCCTTCATATGCCTTGAAAATCAAGATTGTATCTGGATAGATGTTGTCCACATAGAAATGCAGGTTAACAGGTACACAGGAATTTAAAGCAGCATTTTTATGCGGACGATCTCAATCCAGTCTTTTTATGTGATCTGATGTTTTTGGGCACATGTTGCACAAGCATAAATACATCTTTCTCCCCAAGCTACATCCAGCTATACAAGTTCCAACCTATCAAAAGCCTGCCTACTACAACAAAATATATCCCTCCTTTTACAGCATATCCCAGCACACCTGATTCATGACTGAGAAAATGGAGAACATGGATGGATGGATTTTGTTTATTAGTCTTTTGGACCAACCCTGCTGTGTGAGAGAAATTACAAACAACGACCTTACCAGATCAATAGTCACAAAAATAAAGATGAATCTATGTGATGGCTTATCATGTTCTGTGCTGATTTGTGCATTTTTCCTAATATAGAAATCAAAGTTTACTCTGATTAAGTGGAAAGTCATGACTACCAAGTTTAAAAAAACATGTATTTATTACAGTGTGGGGATGGAATCTACATAAAACAACCTGTTAAATGAAACTTATAAGAAAGACTCAGTTGTAAAAGTTTCACAGTGAAACACAACAGTTGCTTGAGGTTAAATGAAGGGTGTATATTGTGTGTCTGTGTGTGTGCACTCAGATGGGGCAGGTGATGTGCAGGCGTATGGTGTGTGACTGTGAGAACCCCACAGTGGATCTGTTCTGCTGTCCGGAGTGTGACCCTCGTCTCAGTTCTCAGTGTCTGCACCAGAACGGCCTACTCACCTACGCCAGTGGAGACACCTGGACAGAAAACTGCCAGCAGTGCCAGTGCCTGGTGAGAAACACACACACACACACACCCAATGTGTCTCTCTCTCTCTCTCTCTCTCTCTCACTTTCTTACACACAGTGTTGGTCTAAGATGATATGCTCCCCTCTCATTATATATTAGATGTTTTAGACTTATTTATGAGAAATAAAGACTATCATGTGGAAAACACATAAAACCTTTCTAAAGTTAGTCACCGCTTCTAAGCCTAGCCCTTGTGTTTAGCCTCTTCGAGACAACCATTCCTTCAATCAGCCATATATTAACAGCACTAACAGAATGAAATAAATGCAAACAGTATCAAACATGACTCAGTCAGGCACACATAAGCCCACAAAACCACAGGCAAGAGAGAAAATAGTACATACACTTTGAAAATATTTGAGAGAAAACCAAAAGTCTTGTATAGGCAAATAACATGGTTTGAAATTGCAATTACAAAACTACTGCAATATCTTGCAAAAGTTTGCAAAGGCTCTTTATACTGACTGTTGACTGCATGTAAAAAATTGCAAAACAAGTGTGCGTGTGAGTTGCCAGTGATCAGAAGGCATAAAGATCTTACTGGAGAACGATGTGGTGTTATGTTGCTATACTGTGGCTTGCCATTCTGTTCGGACGCTGTATTTAATGGGTTTAAAAGAGCTGAAAAGCTATTTCTTATGGCAGTTAGCTCATGTTTGGCAAATATCCAGCTGGAGATTACACTCTGAAAGTTATATTAAGTAATCAAACACTTTCTAGCCTCCAGTGACGTGTGATGTTAATCTCTGCAGAGCAGGAAAAGCGTTCATCATTGCCTTCATTCATGCCTTGTTCCATGACTCTCACTCTCTCTCGCTTTGTCATTCTCTCTCTCACTCTCTGTGTCTTTCTCTCTCTGTCTGTCTCCCTGGCTCTCAAGCATCCTGCAGAGCAAGGAAACAGGAATATATTTCTATAGTCTTTTTACAGACAAGATACTTGCCTCCCTCATACCACCCTTCCTTTTCTTTCTCCCTCACTCCATATCTCAGCTGTTTCCCCCTCCCCATCCATATGTTCAGCAAATGCAAATGCCATACTTTGCCTTTCACGGGAATGAGTTTCTTTGCTGCAGGAAGGGGAAAAAATAGCTATTGTGGCTTCCTCCTGGGTAACACCTTTCGCACAAATCACCTGTGCTGTTTGTGGGGGCTGCCATACGCCTGTGGGTGGAGGTGTGTCTGCTGTTATAAAGCTCTAGACAGATCAAACACAGCGCAACACAGCACCGACTCTCTCGGCCCTCCTCCTGCTCCGCATTAGCATAGGAACACAGAAGAGCGTCCAGGAATGGCCCCAAACCCCCCTCCAACACTTTCATTCATCTCCAGCCGCTCCTGCCGGACACACGGATGGGTTCTGGCAGGCAATAAAGGAGTGGAAAAGAGACTGGAGAGGAAAAAGAGAGTGCGAGAGGGCTTTTAATTCCCTTCTCAGTGGCACAACATCAGAGTACAAGGAATGAAATGAAATGAAATGGGTGGAGGATGAAAGGAGGAGGAGGGAATGAGGACAGAAAAAAGGGAGGAGAGGAGGACACGGAGAGTGGATAAAAGAGAATGAGGAGCACGAGGAGAAGAAAGGCTTGAAAAAGATTGAGTGAAATTGAATGAGAAAAAGAAGGAAAAACAAGTAGTTGGAGAATAGAGAAGGATGAACATGTGAAATTTGAAAGACAGCTTTAGGAAGGGAGAAGACGGCTGTCAGTCGTCCAAGTGGCTGGACAGAGAACAGCAGAAGGCAGAGGAAGAGAAGAGAGGTTCTCTCTCTCTCACTCATTCATGATGCACCTCACTCGACCGCTTCTCCAACGGCTGCTGCTCGGCTCTCTGGAAGCTCTGAGTGTGAACCAGAGCCAGATTTCACCATGCGGCTTTAGAGCTGCACACACCCCTAAATCCCTCATTACCCCATGGGTCTCACCACTCACAGGCTCCTGCACCTGCACTCTGCAGGGTGAAAAAATGCTTCAACTTCACTTTACTGCTTTCACATTTCTTACGTCACATTTCTAACGCTGTGAAACGTTTTGGAAAAATGCACAGACGAACATTGCTGAGTGCATGAGAATTTTTTTTAATTCTGCAACTTCTGTCCTGTTCTTTGGTGTCGTCATGCGCCATCTTAATTTATTTTGTTATGTGTGTGTGTGAGATAAGCTCTCAATGCTTATTAGTAAGGATGTGTTTCCACACTTCATATATGGACATTAATCTCATTTATCAACCATTTTTAATAAGATAATACCTTAAACATATAAATAAGACTCAGCCCTAGAGCATTTCACAGTTAGGGGCTGTATAACAGCTAACATCAGACTAAGTATGCCTCAGTAATTTGCTAGAAATCTTGGTATATTAATACATAATTAATGACACCCTGTGTAAGCACTCTTAGTTGTTTGCACACTTGCACGCAAACACACACACACACACACACACACACACACACACATTTTGATGGGTTATAACACATATCCCTTGTGTTATACTGGAGTTAGAGTTAACCCCAGTGAAATGAAAGTGTTAGCAGAAATAGGTCAGGCAGAGCTAAATCACTGCTTAACTGAATCTATAAGGTTGGCTAAAAGATATGACCTGTATTTGAGGGACTTATTGAGGATAGCAGGAGGCGAGCAGTGCGGCTTTTGTCTGCTACTGGTTTCATATGATTTATGAAAAATGAGGAGTGGTGAATTTGTTCTAGAGATTACTGCTGAATATTCTTTATAAAACTATGCATTGTAACTATAGCCTCAGTCTTCAAGACTGTGACTGGTTCCATAAACAATGCACCCACACCCTAATTAGCAGAGAAGAGGCTAGCTAATAAATGTGCAGTGTTATTAGGAATAGAATGTTTTTCTCTTGCTTAGTGGGAAAGGCTCAGGGGTGCCCACACTGTGCGGAAAGTCTGGTTATTTTTCATTATGGAGCCAGTAACTGCAGTTTATTTTGATCTACTGGAGCTCTCTTATTTATTGCTGTCCACTACAAGATATACCCAGAAAAGAGCACTCGCATTCCTTCCACGTCTTAGCAGAAGTGTACAATTCTTTTCTTCCCTCTGTCCTGTTTCAGACAAGCAAGTATAAACACGCTGCTATAGGATAAGGTTATTGCGCAAGTTACTGTGAATGCACAAAGGATTATCCAGAAAAGGCATACAACAGAGCAGAACTCAGAGTGTAGTGTGAACAAGATTGTGTTTAACTTCTTCACTCTTACAATTCTAAACCTACTCTGGTTTTGCTACATTTATATTGTCATTTACATTTGATTTATGTTGCCATTACATATGTATGGACGTGTAATGTGATGAAGTACACTACATGGCCGAAGGTTTTTGGACACCAGCTCATGCAGCATTGCATCTAGAGTGTTGGGTGTTTATAAGTTGTTGCTGCAGTAATCCTTACTTTGGAGTAAGCTTTACGACAGAGATGTGAACATTTCTTTAAGGATTTAATTGCATTCATCCACATTCATCCAACAATAGTGAGGTCAGGTGTTGATGCTGGATTCATAGTTCCGGAACACAAACTCCCTTTACTCCAGGCGCCAGTGAAGGGAGGCTTTATGATTCTCTAGTAAATGCTCGGTATTGCACTTATTTGTGCAGAAAAGAAAATAATTTATTTACTAAATATATTAATACCAACAAAATCTTTACAGTAACGTTCATTCATAGTCTGCCACCACTTATTCAGTTCAGGATCGCGGTGGGTCCAGAGCCTACTCGGAATCACTGGGTGCAAGGCAGGAACACACCCTGGAGGGGGCGCCAGTCCTTTACAGGGCGACACACACTCACACCTATGGACACTTTTGTAGGAAAAAATGGGATGTCTCTCAAAAATTGATGAAAAATGGAAAACCTTTATTACAGTAAGCAGTTGCAAGATACAAAGATGTACCATGGGTTCAGCGGAGCTAGATTGAACCTTGAGTAATAGAAAAACACAGCTTATATAGTTTGACAATACCGCCTTCCATCTCAGCTCCTCCTAAGGAACACAATACACATGGAACCCTGTCATCTGTGAGGAACTTAATGTGTATTAAGTTCTATCACCTTCATGTCTAGACTAGTTCACTTTGTCTGTGGTGGTTGTTGATTACTCAGTAATAAACTTCCTTTGATATTGATTAGGTCTTCTGATCCCACAGTGAGAGCTGTTGTGGCTCTTCCTGCTTTGCCTGTTTATATACTAAATATGCCAAATGGTCAACCTATCTCTAGGAAGACACACTGGTTTGGAACATTTGTTATGATATTAATACTGTTGATTGCAGCAAGTTACGCCAGTCACATTTGGGTCCATGCTGTAATTTCTTACACTTTTGAGTCGCCAATCCACCTACCAACGTGTGTTTTTGGATTGTGGGAGGAAACCGGAGCACCCGGAGGAAACCCACTCGGACACAAGGAGAACACACCTCCTCACAGACAGTCACCCGGAGCGGGAATCGAACCCACAACAACCAGGTCCCTGGAGCTGTGTGACTGTGACACTACCTGCTGCACCACCGTGTCACCCTTTACAAAAAGAGTTAAAGGGGGGGAAAAGCAATAGCGAGACACCACACAGGATAAAAAATTCATGAAACTCTGAATGAGACTGAGCCGAATGCCAGAGAGAACAGATAAGTCTTCAGCCGAGATTAAAAACATCAATATAAGGACATAATAAAAAAGTAGGAGGATATTCCATAGTTTAGGAGTCGTCATGGAAAAGGCACCATCTCCTGTTCCCTTTTAAATTACACTATGGAATGTATAAAAGCGGTTTGTCTGAAGATCCGAACAACCTTGAGGTAGAATGGTGTGTTAGGTCAGTGCTGTATTGTGGTGCAGTCCACTTTAATGTTTGACAAAATAAAGAGAAGGACCTTGCTGCAGAGCGTCTCATGCCGAGCCTTTCTCGGAAGATTGTACAAACTGTGCACATTCAAACATGAGTCCTTGATGAATCCATCTGAATTCAATAAAGCGTGACTACAAATGTTTAGGTATGGAGTTTGTACCTACTGCATGTGGTGTGTCTCTGTAAATCTGGTCTATTTAATCAAAATATAACTAAACAACTGCTTACAAACACAATTAAAAGTTCAGGATCTCTAACTTGAACAGGATGTCTCTGAATGAGCCACAAGTGAGAGAGAATTAAACAGAGAATAATAAGAGAGAGTAGGATGCATAAATACAGTAAGTACTATTGTTGCTGAGGTATGTGTGTGTTTCCTATGTGTGCGCTACAGCAAGGAGAGGTGGACTGCTGGCCGTTATCCTGCCCCCCAGTGGACTGTGAGTTCACGCTGGTGCCCGAGGGTGAGTGTTGTGCCCGTTGTGTGTCTGACCCCTGCCAAGCCCACAGTGTTCGCAATGACATCACCAAAACCTGCATTGATCCACATGGCATCACTCGCTTCAGCGGCTCCTCCTGGCTCAAACACGGCACTGAGTGCACACTCTGCCAATGCAAGGTGGGTGTCCTCCGCGCACACACACACACACACACACTGCGAACAGGTTATTAACACTACACAAGTAAACTTTGGCAAACAGAAAAACCCAAACTTGAGAGCTGTTGAATTAAGCAGTGTAGATAGAACTTTATATATTATGCAAATATTATAAAACTTAAGTGATCCAACATGTCATTCAGTAGTATAACCAATTCTCTGTGTAAAATTCTGAGGTTGTTTCCTCACCATATGCTGTTCTTCAGTCTGTTTGCGTGCTCGAAACCGCGGTCTAATGTGTTTACAAAGCCCCAGTGTCTGTAAATGGGTAAAAAAATAAAAATGCGTCTTGGTCTAGTATGCTAAGCGCTCTCTCTCTCTCTCTCTCTCTCTCTCTCTCTCTCTCTCTCGCAGAATGGACATATTTGTTGCTCAGTGGACCCTATGTGCCTTTAGTTGTGAACCTGAATGCTAAAGGCATCTGTACAGTCCTTGTCCATTCAAAAGAAACTCACCCTCTTCACCCCCTCTCCTCGATTTACTTCTTTATACCAAAAGCAAAATGTGTATTATACCAAACTGATGCCAGAAAACCTCACTTTCCATATCTGCTACAATGGAGTTCATTTCTTCACTTTGAGGTGAAACAGCTCTGTACAAAATACTGTAAACACTGGCATGACCACACTGGATGTTAAAGAAAAAAAGCATATTCTTTCATTTCGAAGTCTTTCCGAACTCAGAAAAAGAAGTAGGGATTCTAGATAGTAATTAAACGTTATTGTAATTCTCTTTGCTCACATTATGGAAGGTGTCTATATTTTGTGACTCCATAAATAACTTTCTGTTATGCTTTATTTTCTTTTATTTCATTTCACTGTTAAAAAGATTCTTCCGCTTGCTCTTGTCTAATGGTGAAATAAAGTATTTCCATTTCCATTTACAGCTGTGTTGGTCTTACATTTTATATTCCTTCTACATACACTCTCTGTCTCTCTGGCCACAGGGTTATGAACATCTGGTTGTCATTCTTTCTAAAATGAAGAGTTTGTCCTTTGCTGCAGTCAGAACTTCTACATTTTGTGGAGGCTTTATACTTAATATTGGAACATTTCTGTGGAGGTCTGATTGCATTCAGCTTCATAAACACAAGTGAGATCAGAAACTAATGATGAATGGTTAGACACTTGGAGGGTACTTCATTATCACTGCCCCTCAGCCCAGAATTTATACCTCGCCAACTGTTGCTAAGGTGCTGTAGGTGTGTCCACATATGTTTGGACGTACTGAAGGTATTTTATATACTTTCAAGGTCCAGCAGGACTACAGGACTGCTCGAGGTTCTAATAAGGGAGAATCTACTGTCTTTGATATACAGAGTGCAGCTCTTTTATGTGGATGCCCTCTCTCTTGTTTTGAAGGTTTTGTTGTTTATATGTTGTACTTTTCATATTTTCCCACCAAGCTCCTCCTTGGCGTGTTATATTTAAATTTGCATGAATATTCAGCAACTTTTTGAGCAGGAGCGAGAAGGTAGGAGCATTTCCAGTAACAGCAACATGTCCTCATGCATATTCTAAACATTTTACTGTATACACAATCTAAGGTCATTCAGGAGCCATGTAGCTGTGTGTGTGAGTATTCTTTTGAATCAGGGAAAAGTTAACCCAGAGAAGACTTCTCAGAAAAACAGTTAATCCTGTATTCATAAGGCTTTGTAAATGCATTGTAAAGTATTAAATGACAAACATAATAGCTTATAATATTTGACTTAATTGCTCTTAAGCACCCACACATAGAACACTATAAAACAAGAGTGTAATGACACTATGAAATCAGTGTTATAATGTATTATAATGTATGTTCACAGAAAATTATGACACTTGATATTATAGTCTATATTTATTCATACAAACTATACATAAGCTATACTTACACAGCAGGCAGTGTCGCTGTCACACAGCTCCAGGTTTCTGGGGGTTTGGTGTATTCTCCCTGTGTCCGTGTGGGTTTTCTCCCATAGTCCAAAAACACATGTTGGTAGGTGGATTGGCTACTCACTGGCGCCCCCTTCAGGGTGTGTTCCTACCTTGCGCCCAATGATTCCGGGTGGGCTCCGGACCCACCACAACCCTGAACTGGATAAACACTTACAGACTATGAATGAATGTGTATATTTTAATATTAATTTTTCAGATTTTTCCCTTCATGGAATGGTTCAATGGAAATTCTCTTACAGTGCTTGGAATAAAATCTCTCATTAACTCCTGTTAGATTAAAAAAAAACACAATCACCCCCAAATAAATCTCCATTTTGAATCACAATGAAATGCATTTAAAAAGCTTTAAAGTTACAAGATTCGTAGGAAGTGTTATCAAGAACTGTTCATAGGTCAAGGCAGGTGACTGTTTCTCTGGGGTTATTGTATAAATGTTCCTTGTCTGCGGTGTTCTCTGTCAGATTCTAATCTGCTGATGGCACTGATCCTTTACATTGTGCCGTCTGTGTCCATTCTCTAGTTTCAAAAAAAGGCCATCCCTCACTGCACCTGCATTTGATCAAGAATTCATTTATGGACTTATCGACTTGCAGATGCACTCCTCTTTACCTGGCTGCTCTGGACAGATGCCAAGGGTGAAGTTAACTGCATTTAGATTACATAATACTGCAGCTGAGCTCAGAATCACTTACAAAACTATTCATATACATTAATAGCTTCTCACCGTGCTCGTAGGGATACTGAAGGCTGCTGTATCTCTGAATAAGGCTGAATCAATCCTAAATGATCCTAAACGTTCCAGGTCTTGGTTACAACCCTGCAGTGCTTGCCATCAAAGGGAGGCCAAAACTTTGTGGACACCTGCTAGTATTAATAAGTAGCTTATGCTATATGTGGCTTTGTTTTGTTTTTTCTCTGTAGTAACAGTTTCTACTCTTCCAGAAAGGCCTGTTGGTACACTTCTGTAAAGATGATGGCATTACTCCATGAGAACATTAGTGAGGTGAGGCATTTAAAGTGTATGATTATTCTGGGATGGCAAACAGCACTGGAATACAGTTCCACTGCTTTACATCCCAGTGCTGGGGGATTTATACAGCTCTATAGCTGATGCTTGGCAAGAAGGGTGACTTTAGGCTCATTCAGAGGATCACATTTCATTGAATGCATTTCTATGGAGGTTAGTCTATACATGCTCTGTGTGCACAAATAAAAGTCTGGGCATTGAATGTACTAATGATACAGGCCTTCAAATAATGTTTGAATGTATAGTATACGTCAGTTCCTGTTACATTTAGTATGTGTCCCAATAACAAGTTATGAATAAGCATGCCCTAGAGGAATAAATCCACAACGTACCCATCTGTGAGGATGAGGTGTAGAAAGAGATTAAACGCTAAATTTAAAGGTTAATGTAGGTCCAAAGTCTGGCCTCTAAACATGAACTAAGCTTACAGACACGTACTTAATCATTATAAACTTGTTATGACAGTGAGGTACCGCTGGGAGAGCACCATGCCCAGAGCGCTTCAGATGGATTTGGCCACAGTTTCTCCTGGCCTAGCTGGGTTCAGCAGTTCCTAGTGAGTGGTGGCCTCCTGCCAGCGGTGGGAAAAGTGGAGGCACAGCAGGCGTGGGGATTGTCCAGCTGGCTCCTAAATGTCCAATTTTCTATTGGAAGGATGAGACCACTGCAACAGATGCCTTGGCCTACGGGGAGCTAATGCTACTGTCTGTGCCTCTGCAGTCAGTAAGAGGCATTGTCTGCAACAGGCTACAGTGATGGACAACAATCATCAGCAACAGTACAGCTCTCAACCTTTCACACCCGAGACTGTGTTCTTTGGGTTGCTTTATTCACGCAATGCATAAGCTATTGCCAATCAGATGCATGACTTTTTGCCAAGTGTGAAGTGTATATAAGGTGGCATGGTGGTGCAGCAGGTAGTGTTGCAGTCACACAGCTCCAGGGACCTGGAGGTTGTGGGTTCGATTCCCGCTCCGGGTGACTGTCTGTGAGGAGTTGGTGTGTTCTCCCTGTGTCTGTGTGGGTTTCCTCCGGGTGCTCTGGTGTCCTCCCATGGTTCAAAAACACACATTGGTAGGTGGATTGGCGACTCAAAAAGTATCCGTAGGTGTGAGTGAGTGTGTGTCTGTGTTGCCCTGTGAAGGACTGGCGCCCCCTCCAGGGTGTATTCCCGCCTTGCGCCCAATGATTCCAGGTAGGCTCTGGACCCCCGCAACCCTGAACTGGATAAGCGGTTACAGATAATGAATGAATGAAGTGTGTATATAGCCCCTCGGTACTAGGCTTTATAGCAGTGAGAATGCATTTCTGTGATGTTGGTGGTCCTAAATCTATACTGCATTTTACTAACGCTTTTGTGGCTGAATGCAATCAAATCCTTACAGAAATGTCTATACGTCTACTGCAAAGCCTTCGCTGTAAAGAGTTGTAGCTGTTACTGCAGCAATGGAGGAACAGCCTATATGTTAATACTCTTGATTTCAGAAGACTCGTTGAATGAGCAGGTGTCCACTCTGTGGCCTTTGGGAGTACATCCAACATTGGTATTTGGGCCCCCTGTAGTGTGTTTTTTTTTCAGTTGCAGCTGTTACAGCTGTGCCAAAGAGTTTCTCCCATTTTTAATAAAACTGCTTTTCCGAATTGTTATCAGTCTCCACAGTGAGTTATTTTTGTTGAAGTAATTAGAAGGATGTGCAGCGACGTTGGCTACCATCGTGATAAATGATTATATTGTCTGAATTTAGAACATGGCTATTAGGCTCTAAAAGGGCTTAAATGTGTAATTTCTCATTTTGCTCTTCTTCTTCATGGCGAGAGAGCGCCCTGCAATATTGTCTCTCTGCTCCCTGCAGCAGGGTTGATAAAAATGCAGCTTCATATCTGAGGAGAAAGCAATTGAGAGAGAGAGAGAGAGAGAGAAAGAGAGAATGGGCGAGACAGTCAGAGAGCTGCAGGGCCTTTTTCAGTTGAGAGCGAGTGACTGGATCTATCCTGGGATTTGTTCCTGGGTCCACCCTGCTGTGTGAGTGTCCAGAGCAATGGAGGAGTCCCAAACGAGTGCTCACACACCAGCAGCTGACAAAGAACATCCTTAACGCAATCTCCCAGGAACAAAGCTGATGGAAGTGTGACAGATTGGAAGAGCCTCGGCTCGGCCTCTGTCAGTGAGGGAGAGGACGCTCTGGTGGAGGAGGATACTGTGATCTGGAGGATGGGAGGAACAGGACGACATGACAACTGATCCAGGAGAAATTTAGTGCACGACCAGACAGAGAATGATTCAATTTAGAGCTACGCAGAGCTGCTTTCACTTTCTGTGCACGCCGCTGAGGTGGACTGTCCTCGTCCTCTGGAATTAATTACAGCTCGGCAGCCAATTCCGGAGGTTTCCCTTTCCCTTTCCATTAGGAGTGTAGTGATGTGTCAGTGCATTGTCATGTATTGATCTGAGGGTGGGGATTTTTTTACTCAATTATTCCCACTTGCTAGATCTTCCCCAATCACACAGTGCTACCAGACTGAAAGGATGAGAGCTACAACATGCCTCTGAGACATGTAAAGCCAGCTACTGTATCTTTTCAAACTGCTGCTAATGCAGTATCACTGGATAGCTCACCATGCTTAGAGGAGAACCCTTAATATCCATTTCTGTTATTCTAGTTTACAGACACGTTCATCCACTAGCATCATGCTGAGCCAATCTTCCCACCAGAAGAAGGTGAGGCCAGTTGTGCTTTCTTGGATGTCCAGCCTCACAATGTCTTTATGATAGGGCCAATGCAGAAACTGATGATAATCAGTGACAGTAATATTTTGAAAAGTTAATGCTCCCTTTTTGAGTTAAATAATAATCTTGTGTACACTTGTTTTTATCTTTTTGGTCTCATTCTCATTATAAGATAAAAATCTTTTTAGATGTAGTTCATCTTTTCTGGCTGAACACTGTAAGTTGTCTATTTACTTGTCTCTTCTAAATTCTCTTAGTACTTCACAATATATAAATAATAATAAAAGGCATTGTATGTTTTTTCCGTACTGCAGGGTAAACACACCATCCATTTACGTTGGCCTTCAGTGTGTTATTCATTCTGAACTGTGTGAATGAACGGAATTATATCTAATTACATTCTGTTTTCTGAAGATCCTTATTCAGTTCCAATAAGGATTTGAGATGTACAGATTATTTCCAGTGATAAAATGCATTTATGGTTGTTTCTTTGCGATGTGCGGTTGCTCTTGAGTTCAGCACTGTTCCCTCTGTTCCTCTAGGTTTCTGTGCTTCTTACACTGGTCATTACAAAGCTAAGATGAGCTTCTTATTTCTTCTCTGCCTCAAACAGTTATTTCTCCAAACTAATGCTTTGATAGTTTCCCTGCACTGACTGTATGCTCAGAAGAAATCAATATCTCATTTTAAGCCCTCAGTAACGCCAAGAATATCAGGCCCAAGATGTTCAGCAGAAGCTGTCTGAAAAGCTGACCAAAGCCCAGCTTACAAAGCTTTAAATACACTTCTAAATAAATCAGAGATACGTAAGGTGTTTTAATATATATATATAGTTATTTTAACTATGGGTGGCAGTAATCACAAAAATGAGTTTTGAAGACAATTGTGAATCTCATATGTGGTATATATTTAGGGTGTCCAAAAAAAAGAGGAACTTTGGACAGACAAACACATGCCTTGTGGACAGTTAATATTCCTTTCCATTCAACTTAAACAATAATAACAAACAACAAACTATAAAAATATACTGTCAGTTGCTGACAGTGTATATATGATCATGGTTATTTTCTATTCATACAAAGCTACAAAACTGAATCACCGTGTTGAGACGACATTAAAGCAACTCATTACCAGAAAACAACAAGATAACGTTTTAACATTTAAGTTTTTGAACATTTCTAAAACCAAGCACCTTAACATTTTATCAACCAAGTAATCTACACTTGATAAAGGAACAGGGCATCGCTGGAACTATATATTTATTACTGACTTACATTTCTATAAGGGTCCGACTGATAAAACAGTGCTGTAACTAATTCACAGCCTCGTTTACTTTGAGTAACACCTCGCTCTGGTGTTCTCTGGCTTTAATTATCCAGAGAAAGCTGAGCAGATGTAATTTACTTATCAGAAAGTCAGTAACGGTGAAATGTGTCCGTGTATTTGTGTCGTTATAGGGACAGACGAGATGACTTTCTCTTTGTTAAATGTATAGTATAAAACAAAAGGCTGTGTCACAGAAACATTCTCCAAACATAAAGAAGACACTATGATAAATATTACCTCAACAACGTTCAACACATTTCTGTTCGAGGCTCCAGTAAAACACTGAGCTGCACCGCGGTGGATGTAGGAGCTACAGCGCTGAAGCAGCATGAGTGTCTTAATTCAGCTCTGAACTCTATGACCCCTTGAACACTTCAACCCTCACGCATTCTGCTCACCTTTCAACAACGTCCCAGACATTAATAATGTTCGATACCACTGTTTTCCTTTCTGATCGGATACTAAGATTAACGGCGTATCAACGTAAATAGCATCCGCACTGGACCAGCACACAGAGCAGAGTAACAGCGGGGAAGGCAGTACAGTGGAGATAGCAGCCACACTCGGTCACCAGTACAGCAGAGTAGCAGCGGGGGAAAACATCAACTTGGAGACACTCTATAAGGTATACAAGTCGTACAATTATGTTAACACATATAAACGATCACATGAAACCCCACCTCAGCCACATAAAAGACGTCCGTAGGTACATACATGAACATGTACATACATCTACCCACCTTGTGCTATATTGTATCCTGTGTAAAATGACAACCGCAGTTCAGAGTAAAAAAAAACAGAAAAAACCCAGGACTGCTTTTTCTTGAGGCTGTGTGTAGCCATTGTTAGGAGTGTAGAAAATGTACTTAGGTAGACAGCACATGGTTCACATACAGATCCCAGCCACTGGGGGTCACCTGCTTGCTTCCTGGAGTTCGGGGTCGCAGAGAAGCCTCCGAATGATGGATGTCCAGGGTGCAGTAATGGGCTGCGTTGTATGACGGACACCGACTTCCCGCCTCTCCGTTTGTGTAACGTGACTGCTTAGCGACTACTGTCCACCCTCAAGAGCTTCATGCTTGGATTGACCGAGATCAGTGGAGGTAAGCTGGCATCCTCCAGTGTCAACTCTTATATACACACTTAGATTAAGGAGTAGGATTTAGACCCTAGAGTTAGAGAACTGTCAGTCACACACTGTTAGTAGCATTGGGCTACGCCCACACACCGTTCTCTTTTTGAGGAGAGATTTATCATATTTCTGTTTTGTGTTTTTTTTTTATTTAAACTTTGCTGAACATTTCACATAACACCCAAGTTTAGAATGATACAAAAAGTTCTAAAATTCAAAATGGGGCTTTAAGGAGTGGGCATTGTGAGTTTTATTGATTGTGTTCATTTATTTTCTAAAGCAGTATGATCAACAAAAAGCATGTTTTAATTAATTAATTTGAATATTATTTAGAATTACACGTCACGATACAGCTGTAGAGAAAACTGCTCAGCAATCAGTGTTCAGAATAGAGATCACTCGCATTCAATATAATAAAGAACAGGGCCCAGTTTCCCAAAAACATCTTACTTTTAAGATCATCTCAATAGGGAGAGAGAGTGTTCAGTGTGATGCTCACTCTACCACTTAAGAATCTTCTTTGTTCCAAGATGCTTTTGGGAAACCCAGCCTTGTTCTTTTGAACTGGTCCTTGCACTGACTCAATTGAATGGATAAAAAAAAAGTATTTTGGTAGCATTTTGCAGTGTGTATTTATGTTCTTTTTTTTCCAAATAATTCTAATAAAATATGAATGTGTGTTTCACAATTTAACCATAATCATAAAACAGAACAGAACAAACTATAAATTACATCTTCAAATTATTAGTGTGAATTTAAGTTTATGGTCTCTGTGTTCTTAATTAAGCAGCATCACAAAGTTTTTTGAAACTCAGGATATTGCTCACAAGACAAAATTACTTTCATGGGCTGCTAATATGAAGATATATTTTGGAACCACACAATGCTTGTGTCACAAACGCTTTGCAGCCAATTGGCGTCCAGTAAATCTAAGCTTTAAAAGGTCTTGATATTTTGGAATGTACACAATTCCAATAATAAACAATATACTGAAACAATATATTGATTTCTAATATACAGTTAATTACAGTTATTTTATTATTATTAATTTATTTTATTAAATGTACTAGACTGGTGCTCCATCACAACAGAAAACACAGTTCCACTGATCCACAGCTAAATGCTGTGGCAGTTTTATACGCCTTCAGCTCATGCTTGACATTGCTCATAGTGATCAAAAGCTTGGGTTTGACTGATTCTGTGCATTTCTATGGACATTTTACAAGCTGTGTATACAATTGAACACCTTCATATCAAATGGTCATACTGCATACACACCTAATACTCATGCCCCTGAAGGTTCTCACAACACATGGAGCCCAGTGGAAAGGCTTTTGTAACCCTTATATGCCAGCGGTAATCAGAACTGATGGTCATTTACCAAATTTTCATCTCTAGCGGGCTGGATTGCCTTGGCTGCACAAAGTTATTTTCCCACCCTAATGAACTAATTGGGTCAGCAGCTGGAAGAGGTTAGCCCTGAAGAGTTGCTTGGCAACAGGGTCACTGTGGACTGAGCCTGTTTGAAATGGAAACCAGCAGTTGCGTTTCAAAATGAGCGACATCATTTTCCAACGATACATCAACATCAACTCCATCAACACCAGAGAGCTGCAGCTTAGCATGTGCCATTTATTAACAACACTGCCTTACACAAATGCCTAATATATATTTGACAAAACACATCACCAGCTTTTTTTTTCCAGAAAACCCAATCAAACAAAAACTGTTGGTCAACAACAACACAACATTAATATGACAAAGCAAAGAGATACATTTTAATGGCTCTGCAAAATAAATAATAAACCACTTTGGTCAGTTTTTTCAACAAAACGCCTGACAGATATGACTTTGAGAGAAAAGCAGGTGTTGTACATTTAGCGCCAGTAATGAGGTGATAAAACTGGGTTGAAGTCTTGGTGCCACTAAATCTATAATCTTAAAGCCGATCTTTATAATTCATCCTAAACATGAGATAAATTACTTAGAACGTCAATAGGACCAGCAGTTTGGAAAAACCAGTCGCACCAAACCATATGAGACAGGTGGTAATATGTGTGTCAGCTACAATTAATGGATTCTGTACTTTAATGAAAAACAATCGAGGACTAAGGTTAGGGTTACCACTAAACCTAACCCTCTGCATGAATTAGCAAATGAAAAACTAAGCCTTGTTTGTAAACTGATGACATGACTCATTTGGGATAAAATGCTTTGGTGATGCAAAACCTCTGAGATTTCAAATCAGATTCAGATAAAAAAATAATGGTGTAAATACTGAACATGTTGTAGAAGGTAACCAAAAGTCATTAGAATTTTCTGTCCATAAATGGACATAATTAGTCAAGGCACAGCTTCATCTGAAGGATATTCATCATGACCATGTTTACCATGCGCTTCATATAGGCACAAGGATAGCTCAATAAAAAAGACAGTAGAAAAAATAAAATGTTAAGCACCATTGGAACATATTACAATACAAATCTCTGACGGGAAACATGTTGAACTGCACAGAGTTCCAAATGTTTGGTGCCATATATGGTGTCTTGAAAAGCTTATTATTAAAAGGTAGAAAAGAAGACCACAGTGGATTTTGGGATTTCATCTGATCTCCTCTGTCATGGTTTTAAAGCCAGGGTTCCCCATCTCAGTCCTGCTGACCCCGTGCTTTACACATCTGTGTGTTCTTCCGGCTAGACCCACCTCCTCCAGCCAATCAGCAGCGTTAATAAATGAGTTCAGTAAGACAAAGCACACTATGGAGTCTCCGGGACTGGGATTGTGAAGCCCTGTTTTAAAGGTTCCAGAAGTGTGAAAAATGTCTTTGGAGGCAGGTTCATTGTCCACTGATGATAACCACAAAGGCAAAGACAGAACTGTAGGAGGTCAGCAGAAACATCCCGCACATTTATTCATGTAAGTTTTGTGAAAGGTTAAGAGATCATGGGGAGAGTTTGTCGACATCTGCAGCTTCTGGACCCGCCGCTTTCTCCACAGAAACACTGGGTTGTGTCTCCTGGGTCTCATTAGAACATGGGGATATGGAGTTAGTGGAAGACCCGAAATGGTGGGCTTCCACCAGCAGCAGCATTGGAGTCCCGCTTCTCTTCAGAGTCTCGCTCATGGACACGTGAACCTCCTCCGGCGTGACGCCTAAATCCGAGGGCGATTTGCGCTTGATGCGCTCATACGTTTTGTCTTGGCTCTCCGGAAATGTCTCGCTGTCCTGGAAGCGTCCGAAAAGCCAAATGAAGAAGCCGAAGAGAACAAAGGCGGCCAGGCTGGGGATGAAGGCCAAGCACTTGACGTCCAGGCTGGCGCCAATGTAGCGGCTGTGCAGGAACATGTCTCTGTGGATGTAGGTGTGGTTGGTGCGAGGGTCTGTATTAGTGGAGCGCCACTCCCAGGTCAGAGTGCTACGGTTAAAGTGGCTGAGAGTGTCCGGCTCCTCCACTGTGTAGATCTTCTCACCTGGGCCAACATACTGACCGTACTCATAGGGCTTATAGAATATCTGGTTCTTCCACATGTTCAGGTCAAGAATGAGGACCAAGAAGATGATTCCATAATTGAACCATTTACCTGCAATCAACAAGAATGGGGAGTCATTAAAAAGATGTTTAAATTGAAACCACACCACATCATTCATCTTTGTAGAAGATTCTTTCTTTCTGTCCATATACAAAAGGTCTCTGCCTTTTTTAACATCTTATACGATCACGCTACCATCCAGTCCAACTCTTTCAAACAAAGCATGGGTGGAATAACGTGGTATAGAGATTACTGATGAACAATGGGAAGATGCTCTAAAGATTTTTAACAGATGTTCAATAAATGCAAGACATGCATTAATACAGTTCAAAATAGCTCATAGACTTCACTATTCAAAAGCCAAATTGCAAAGGATATTCACCGAGATCTCTCCAACATGCAGTCATTGATTTTGGACATGCTCTAAACATTGAGTTTTGGAAGTCTTTGACTTCTTCTCTATTTGATAGAACCTGTTTACCAGATCCCTTAGTTGCAATTTTGGGAATAAGGGACTCTCTAATCTATATGTGAAAAAATTTCAGAAACAAGAGATTTCTCTTGATGTTCTTTTGGCAAATAGATTAATATTATAACAGTGGAAATCAGAAGCTGCACCATCATTTGAAGCATGGATAAAAGGTCTTGGTAATGTGCTCCATTTGGAGCAGTTATGATACAGTTTAACTGATAGACCAGAGGTTTTTACTAAAACATGGCAACCAATACTGGAATATATATACAAAATAGAACTGCCAAACAAAACATCATGATTATTACTTCAGACATTTAAAATCATTCATTGCCTTTTCACTCCTGTCTCCTAGCATGTCGATATCATTAAAAGCTTTGCCTCGAAGAATCATCAAAATGTCCATTTGAGGTCATTTATCTAAAATATGTACTATGTGATATTTTCATACATTTTTAACGCCTTGCATTTAAAAGAGTGCAAGGCTTTATCTTATTGCACCCAGTGTAATCTCTGTTTGGCAGTAATCAAACGCCACACTCTGTAATGGAGAACTTGGTTCATACAAGCCTCCAGAATATTCGATCATTGTAAACGGTGAAAGAAAGCCTGCAGGTTCTGATTAAGAAACAGATGGCTCGTTGCTCAGGGAAAGATTTAAAATGAGCAGATTCTTCTCTAGGAGTCTACTTTTTAATAGCCTTCGTTTTTTAATTTAGTCACGCGAGACTATTCTCATAATATTAAATTGCTGTGCAGCACATTAAGGTTAACAGTCAATCGCAAATTGTTCAGCATGCTTCCCATGCGGGAACTATAGACTATTCCCACAATAGCTGTCAAGACAAAGACCAGAGCCAGTCAAAGATGTTGCACTGGATTTAAAGAGGACCAGATCCTTAAAGTCAATTTGCTTTTTCATCAAAGGTCCCTCTGAACAAATGCAAGGTTTTATTGAAACAAATGAGTAGAAGAGAAAGAAATGAAGCCCGTTTCCAAGGTTATTACAAAGGAAAACATTCCTGTAGCTTCTTAATATCCTTAAATCATAGCTTAAAACACCAGCTTAAAACAACTGTACTGCTGTAGTTGCAAATGAATGATGCTTTAAAATGAGTAGTGGGGAACATGGCTGCACCTGTGATGTGTATATGATACTCCTCTTTAAAGATCCGTTTGCAGACTGGTAGTCTAAATTTCAGCTGTGTTGTGGACAGGCCGGGCAAATTCATGTCCAGATCACCCATGAAGTGAGGAAACTCCCAGTCCTGGAGAATGGAGATCCAACATGTTAATATGTATTTGTTACTCTGTGCATGACTTCAAATAAAGGTGGAAACATGACAGATACAGAAATTTGATTGTTTGATTTTAATTATATTAATTCCAGTCAAAATCTTTAGAGCAGAAGATTTAAATTGGAAATAATGCCAACAGAATTTGTACTATATTTAGTGTTGGAGGAAATTGTATGTTAAGATTGGCTCTTATTTTATTTTCACAATGAAAAATTAATGAATTGATGGCCATATTGACTGTAAACATAAAAAATGTGATCTATGATGTTACATAATATTGCAATTTGTTTTCTTTCTTTGCGCAATATCCTCAAAAACTGTCTGACACTTGTACTTTTCTGAAGATACTGCTATAATTTATTCCTTCATTCAATCATTCATTATCTGTAACCGCTTATCCAGTTCAGGGTCGCAGTGGGTCCAGAGCCTACCTGGAATCATTGGGCGCAAGGCGGGAATACACCCTGGAGGGGGCGCCAGTCCTTCACAGGGCAACACAGACACACACACATTAACTCACACCTATTGACACTTTTGAGTCGCCAATCCACCTACCAACATGTGTTTTTGGACTGTGGGAGGAAACCGGAGCACCTGGAGGGAACCCACACTGACACGGGGAGAACACACCAACTCCTCACAGACAGTCACCCGGAGCGGGAACCGAACCCACAACCTCCAGGTCCCTAGAGCTGTGTGACTACGATACTACCTGCTGCGCCACCGTGCTGCCCTGCTATAATTTAATGGTTGATATTTCAGGATATTTGAGGTTTCAGCTCTACAGCGCTACAATCTTCTGAGAGTCCAATCACATGGACAGATGTAAGCTTTACCTGTAAAATACCCAGAGTGGCCTTGAAAACTGCCTGTGACCTGAGAGAGCAGAAAGTCCATCAAACCTGCACTCAGCATTAGAAAGTGTAGCTAGTGATAGCTTTCAAACATTAGTGTGGATTACAAGACATATTTTAGGCTGGAGATGGTGTATCTGAGACAACAAAACCCAGAAAATGAGGATTACATAATGTACCTTGAACTTGTGAAGCGCAGGATTAACTTCCAATTAAAGCAAAACTGAATGTGCTCCCTTGAAAATACACTTTGCGTCCTACCGCTTAAGCATTGTGTTTACAAAATTGCATGCCTTTGATTTCTCGGTTAAGCCAAATACATAATTGCATACTCTCTATCTCTCTCTCTCTCTCTCTCTCTGCTTCAGTTTCAGCTCATTTCCATTAATGATAACCATCACGCTCAAAAAGCCCAATAAACGTAAGAAATAAAACCAATAGAAGAGTATGCAATGAAAGGCCTTGTAAATCCAGCAGGAGCAATGGACTGGAGTATTTCTGGCATGACTGGTGTCAACAGTGAAGGGAAAGTTAATTAGCCTCTGAATATAAATAAAAAAAAAAAAAATGTGGCATCACACAGAGCGTGGAGATTAACCGTCACACGCAGCGCACACAGACAAAGGTGAGGCCAAAGATCTAAGTCTCCAAGGCCTTGTTTTCAGTGAGCATACTGGTGAGAGAAAGAACAGATCAAGGAGAAGTACGTTCCAGCTGTAAAGGGCTAATTGAAATCATAAATAAGGCTAATAAACATGTTTGAGGGTACACAAGGCAGCAAATGGAAGATGGCAATCCTGAATGAGTCTGTTTGAATGAGCACTGCATATTGAGCAGAACTCAAGGTCCTGTGTGGGTGGACTGAACTCCACTCTAAAAGCAAAGAGGTGACATGATGGGGAGCACAATTATTGAAGGCTAGTATCTGCTGTGTCGTCTAAGTAATTAGACGGTGATAATTCTCTTTTATTCTTGAAGCATTCAAAGGCAGAGTCTGTTGGTGTTGTCTCTCAACATGAGGACAGAAAAACATCAAAGCCAACAAAACAGTATTCCAAAAGATCTGAATAAATTAATCAGAAACAGCTGTTTACATTGTTTAAAAACAGGAAGGAACTATGAGCAAGAACAAAGAGAAATAGAATAAATTTTGAAGTGTACAGAAGAATCCTAAATGCCTCAGATTCAATCAAACATAACTCTAAAACACAGTGATGGTGATTTACGTTGAAGCAGAACAATGACCCAACACATACTACACAGTAAATAAATAAGTCCTTTATCAGCACCAAACATTCTAGGGATAGAGGTCTAATCTCAGCAGTCCTCTTTTACAGAACAGGTCCTCAAGCCCCTTTTCCAGATAACACTGGAATCCATGGACCTTTGTAGCTGTTTTAGTGTGAAATCTGTAGGGTGTCCTCACTTCAGAAACCATTGAGAATACTCAAAGTCGTACATGAAATTAGTGTCTGTATAAGATGGTGGCACTATGAATGAACACTACTGCAAGAACCTACATAAAGCAACATTCACAACAAACAATAAACATAGAGGAACATAACAACCAAAATGCCTGAAAATCACACATAAGCAGAAAACCTGCTAACACGTGTAAAAAGAGGCTCATTCACACATTGTGGGCAGTGCCTTGTGAGTGTGGCAGAGAGTAAATGGGAGAAACAGAAAGCAAGCAGAGGAATAAAGAGAGTAAAGAATGAGAGAATGAGAGAGAGAGAGAGAGAGAGAGTTATTTTTTTAATTAGTCATTGGGGAGGGCAGTGCTGTACCTGCATGACAATAAGGAGGTCAAAGACAAGGATGAAGGAGGCGAGGAAAGCTCTGGAGACTTCGTCACTCGGTAGAAACCCACGGTTCAGATTATCCCAACTGATCCAATCTGTACTGATGACCAACACCACTACAGACGTCAGAGAAATCAACACTGTCCTGAGAGAGAGAGAGAGAGAGAGAGAGAGAGAGAGAGACAGAGATTAAACTGTACTAGTTACTTCTGATAAACTAGTCAGCATTTGGTGCTGAGAAAAGCTAATATAGTTATTGGATCATCCAGTTCCTGCTCTTCACTGAGGATAAGAGACTTGAATTAATTTTGCATTAATTTTGCAGTACTTACTGCAAATAAAAAGCTAGCACACCCAAAATGAATGCTCAGAGGAGTAGACCAAGGCTTTTTCAGTGGTGTTTAATTTTTTTTTCCCCTCAAAATGTATGCTTTTAAAGTAAAAAAAAAAGGGCAACATTTACATCCCAGAGGCTTCCACAGGGCTTATAATGAGACAGCAAAATTGCTTTCTGAAACTTTAATATACCTCTAATGCATGGGTGCAATATTCTCAACAGTAAGGCTACTATTTCCATCTTTATGGTAAGACCTCTGTAATCTTATAACTCCTCTGAGACTATTTTAATGGCTCATTTGAGTGTTATGGGCTGAAATGTGTTTCTATACATTATTGTTTATCTTTTTTTTCCCCTCTGTACTCTGAAGAAACAGTTAACTGAACTGTGTGCACTCAGAATACTAGTTAAAGTGTTTTGAATAAAGTAAATACCATTTCCGTAGAAATGCTAGAAATACTGAACACAGTTGAGGTTAATCTATGGAGTCTATGAAGGTTAGGGTTTGTCCTATGCATCAGAAAGGCTGACTAGTGCAGCTCGGGAAGGACACTTCAACTTACTGGCCCTAATTATACTGTATTCATTTCAGGACCCTTCACAACCATTGTCTGGAAAGATATGCAGACAAGGTGCATACACACTCGGGGAGGTATGTGCTACCATTTCTTTCCTATAGCACAGTCATTGGAATGTGAACAGACACATTACACTTAGACCTGCATATAATGTTCATTTTTCTGAATCCCAGCTCTGGCGAAGTTTCCAACTACATCTCTCTCAGCTCCTCCCCTGTTCTGAATTCATGACCTTTAAGATTGTTCTGGTTGAAGGAGTTTCCTCTGGTGCATGGACTGCTACTATAGTGACAGAGAACATGGATCTCAGTCAGCATTCACCCTGCATCGAACCCAAGCGATGGAGAAGCTGGCAGAACTAAACTGATTATGCTTCAAAGATTTCACGCTGGCACTAAGTTTTCCAAAGGTTAGTTTTGTTACTGCACTTTTAAAAGAGGAATTCCAATTTAAAATATTATCGAATGTCTTTTTTGTCTTATGTAATTTTCTATAATATAATGATGTATCCCCCTTAGCCTTAATGATACGCTATTTTTGTCCATCCACGTTTGTCCACGTTGTCTGACTGTTTCCCAGCATGCATTATGCAAATACACAAGGCGACTCTTCTACTACAACATTAAAGAAATCCTGACAGTTAACATGGCCATTGATATAGAGGCTAATAACTGTTTCTGTCCCCCTTCTGCATTAGCCAGTTCGCAGTGAAAATATTTCAGATAACCTGCCCTCCTGTGTCTGCCGCAAATTCTTGGAGTGTATTAGGATTTCCTTCTAAATTCAAGAAACATCACCAGAAAAAGCATTTTCAGAGTCTTTAAAGGAGAATTCTCCATGTAGAGACCCTTGTGGCACCACTGTAGGAGTCAAGTAGGCATATTCACAACAAAATTAGTGCTGGCAAAATGTACCAACTTGGCCTGAGTGTGCTAATTACTCACTGAGAAGCAGAAGTCCAAGCTGAAACAATAACACAAATCAGCCGAGCTAAACTGATTTAGGCTGAATAGATGGATTTATATGAACGTGTTGTTTTCAATAACAGTCCATTTCAACAAGCTGATGCATCATGTCATATATGGAGTCAGTCATCTGCTTCTAAAGTTTAGTACAGGTTTCATAGATCAGAAAAGGTGATAAAGGGGTTTGTCTGTGTCAAACCTGTGTTAATGTTCAGAGACCAGGCAGTGATACTGATGGGGCACATTACAGTGAGGCTGACTGAGATTAATTAAAGGTTTCCAAAGAGACACACACACAAACAAAAGAACACCTCCAATAGGGCTACACTGTGAAACAAACTCTGACTGCTACAGAGAAAAAAACGGCTCCCAGTCAACATGGCTGTCATGTTCACTTTTCTTTCACAAAACCAACATCTGAGCCAGATTTCACCCCATTAACTCACCAGAAAAGCACAATTCTGTTGTTGCCCTGTTTCCAGATGCGTCGGGCGGTTTGTCCCCAGTCTGGGTAGAGCGAGTCTTGCAGCATCATGTCAGTCACCTGACAGAGGAGATGGGCAGGAGTCAGTAAACCTGTACAAATGTGATGGCACTAAATATTGTGTAAAAATGTCCATATCCACTACTGTTCAAGAGCTCTGAATTATTTGTCATCATGTTTGTGTTATTTCTGCATGCTCCAGCATGGGGTCGCCAAATTGGCCAATCATCAGCACACACTACTTGGCACAATTTGTATGCCGGATGCCTCCAATATTTCCCAGGATTGGAATTGGCACCAGGGACACACAAGCACAACACCAGGGTCTGGGTAGTGGATGCGGGGAGAACACAACAGACTGCACGCACAAAGTGACTTGAGGCTCATACCTAACACTCCAGTGCCCCCAGAGCTGTGCAGCAGCAACAGCGCCTGTCACTCCATGCTAACATTATTCACAATAACTTCTGCTATTTTAAAAACACCAAATGTGGCCCCCGAGAAGTGCTGTTCCACTGTTGGAAGAGGCTAAGAGGGAATAATAAGTCTCACTCTCTCTGGGTGGGTATGCAGGTAATTTAAAAAAACAATCTACAGTTCTCTGCATCATTTATTATATTGTATATATCTTAAATTATTTAAAACTTCCTATTAATTATTCGAACACTGAAATTGCACAACAGCAAATTGAGGGTGTTTTTATAGATTTATCCAGGACAAATGTTTTTAATACTAAAAAATGTATATTCAGAATATTTCAGTGGTTATGTACCTCAGTAGGAACAGCTGAATTAAATTATGAACCATCAAACTATTTATCATTAAAAATACTGTAGAGAGAAACACTCTTGGTCACTGGGTCAGAATGCTGTTATGGTGAAATGGTGGCAAACAGAGCCATGAAATTTTTTTATAGATCCAAGTTTAGTCCTCTTGCTCTTCTATAAAGCTGACGATCGGACGATTGAGTTTACTGCCAACAGATTTCACAGTCGGAGCACGTTTACCCTGTCAAAGTTTACTGCTGTTTGGGAGAAAAATATCACCCTTGAGCAATCAGTAAAAGTAATTAAACTCAGGTGCCTGCCTGCACCGCCCCCCCTCTCTCCCCTCTGTTTCTATGCAAATCTGGCCTTTTCAGGATGACACATTTTGTCCAAGGTTAGCGTGTCGATAGATTATCACGCCCTGAGGCAAGAGCACACACAGAGTGTCCCCGCGGTGGGACACAGACCTGGCATCAGATCTCCCTGCTCCGGCCAGCAGCAGGAAACTGTCTCTGTCTCTGTGTGTGTGTGTGTGTGTGTGTGTATCCTCAGACCGTGACACGTCCCACAGTAAAAAAAAAAAAAAAAAAAGAAATGCACAACTTTATGGAGGAGAAGAGGAGGTCATTGAGAAAGAGCCTAGTTGAATTAATGGAATGTAAAAAAAAAAAGCTTAATGTCTCGATTCAGCACTTTTAGAGTCTGCTCTCTCTCTCTCTCTCTGCATCTCTCACTCTTCCTCTATTTTCTCTGCCTGTCAGGCATACTAATGTGAGGCAGGCAGCAGAGGGTTGTCAAGGCTGCTCATACACACACACGCGCACACACACACACACACACACACACACACACTTATGCATACACAACCCCAGACAATCACGCTCATGTATACAGTTGAAAGTGTCAGTCCTGCTCATCCTCCATAGACTCCTATGTCCCAGAGGACTCTCATCTTACAGCAGTGTGGGTGGACAGTGGAGGGGAGACAGGAGACAGCACGGCTCACAGCACCGAGGCAGTGTGACCTCCCAGCGCCCTTTACTTCTGATCATACATAAACTTTAACCCCTTGAAGTCTAAGCTGTTTATTCAGTGAATTGATTTGAGAATCTTCAATTATGTGTAATATTCAAAATAATATTAGTATAGTATAATAGTATAATATTTCATATCTTCTATGAGACTAATGAAGAATTTCCCTTAAAGTCAAATATGTATCATCTGCATTTGGCCCAAATTCGGAGGAACAATGTGTTAAAAGTTGTGTCCCAGTTATTTTGGTTTTGTATCTCATCTGATTCTTTACTACAAAACAGTGACTGTTTAAATCTGAGGAGAGACTAGAAATAAGTCAGGTATTCATTCATTATCTGTAGCCACTTATCCAGTTCAGGGTCACGGTGGGTCCAGAGCATACCTGGAATCATTGGGTGCAAGGCAGGAATACACCCTGGAGGGGGCGCCAGTCCTTCACAGGGCAACACACACACCTACGGACACTTTTGAGTCACCAATCCACCTACCAACGTGTGTTTTTGGACTGTGGGAGGAAACCGGAGCACCCGGAAGAAACCCACGCGCACACGGGGAGAACACCACAACTCCTCACAGACAGTCACCCGGAGCGGGAATCGAACCCACAACCTAGAGCTATGAGCTAGAGACACTACCTGCTGCACCACCATGTCGCCCTAAGTCATGTGTGCAATGAGTAAATGTATAGGATCATATCTATTAATCGGAACACAGCTGCAGGTTCACAGCCTGATATGGTGCACAAACAACAACAAAATCATGAACAGAGAACACAAAAGTCATTTGTGCTGAAGACAAAAATGTGTATTCAGTGTTAAATTTAATGTTGTCAGTTTCTCATCTCTCTCTTTCTGGTTTAGTATTCTTGTCTTTTCTTTGCTTCCTGTTTTCATGGTGATGTGTTTTTCCTCTCTGGACCACCGTACTAAGGCTTCTCTCAGGCTGCAGATGCTGGAAGGCTTATGTTGATTTACAGTCACAGTTTCTTCATTTGAGGTCTGGAATGCAAAGAATCCAGACTAGTGTGGTACTATCCACCTTTGGTGAGAAAGGGGCACTGATTCGTTTCAAAATGTGTCTATGGAACACATGCTCATACTGTAGACTCCACAATAACTATTTCACAGAAATTCAAGTGTAGTGTGTTGTCCGTACAGCTATTGCAAGGGAGACCTCTAGAGCATATCATGCCTCAGTGGTGGGTTTCACCTCTGCTCTGAGACCACAGAAGCACAGCTTTAAACTAAGCAGCATAGTTATCACACATCCATCTTGTTTAATCTGCACCAGATTTTACATTCTCCTTGTTGTTTTAGCAAAAATATGCTATGAAATCAGCGTATTACTTTAGAAGCATCAGCAGGCAATGTTGTTCGTGCTCAGAGGATTTCGAATTGAAGGATTTAGCGTTAGGTGTCTAGGCAAAAGAAAAAGATAAAAGGGATTAAAAGCAGGCGTAGTTAAAAACCACCTTACCATCCATGCAGTCACAAAGTCTCCCATCCATGTACCAACAGCAGCCATTTTCATAAAGCTCTCGTTCCTTATTCCCATGTACTCCGTGACCATGTGAGGGCTGTGGAGAGGCACGGAGAAAGATAAAGTGAGACAGAGAGTGGAGAAAGAAGTTTTTTTTTTTTTTGAGAAAATAGAAGAGAATGAGGGGAAATCATGGTCAAAACAGCAAAGCATCATGATGTTAGCTGTCACACTCAATCAATTTCCATCTGCCTGCACAAGCACAAAAACACAAGCGTTTTACCTGCTGAATCAGGCAGGGCCTCGATGGGCTTTTAGTTGACTTCACAATCACCGAGTAGAAAATCAGTTCCCAGTGCATTGTGTAGGTGTCACGGTTACTATTTATGATGAGTGCAGTGCGAGGTACAAGCCTCTAATAATTGGAGATAAAGCTGAGGATTCTCCTGGAGACCCCTCAGCATTTTCACATCAGTACACACGCTTACAGAAATTAGTGCAGACACATAACAAAAACTCTTCAAGAAAAGTTGACAGCGTGACTGCACTCTGTGCAGACTTTGCTTAATCACACTCTGCAAAAACCAAAGGCTAATGAAGTTAGAATGAAAAAGAGACGGAGTTTGAGAAATGTTGTGGCTGTGGCCGACTGCGTTTTGAATTTGCTGTTGATGGAATGAACACAGTTCAACCCGGAGCGGCTGAATCCCACCAGCTGCACCCCTTCTGCCGCCCTCCCAAACTCCACCGTAATCTCATTATCCTATTAACGAGCACAGACAGGTTTAACAGCCTCTCAACTTAATGAATGCCAATTATCTCTCCCTTCCTCTTGCCATTAGCTGACATTTCCTCCCAATAGCACAGCATTACATACACTCGCCCATCAAGACCAAGAGCCAGCAGAGAGATTATTATTCAAGAAAGGGAAAAAGGGAGAACCCACACATCCTTGCATCACATTCGCTTCCTCCTCATTCATTTTTGTGTCCTGCTGCACAAACAGCATATTGCATCAAACCGCCACCAAAAGCCCTCCATTAAGGCACATGTGATTTATCTAAGTGCATCTACATTCCATCCTTTAAGCTCGTAGGAGAGGCCCTCATTAGAGTGACGGACTGAGGCAGTGAGCACGAGTAAGGGCCTGTGATTAGAATGCAGATTTGTCACGATGTTAAGTCACTTTGGAACACCTTCTGTTTCTGGAGCGCTGCCAGTCGCCATAACGATCCCACCGGGAGTCCTTCACGCAGGCCGCAATTCTGATCGATAAATCTGGACTCTGTCAGCTCCCTGCGTCACGCTAAAACAGCATGGCCAGACAAAAACCTTCCTCTCAGTTGTGCAGGTGTCATTTTTTTAGAAGGGGAATAATAATGTTCCTCTTTTTCTTTTCTGCAACAAAACGCAGGAAGGTTTTTTTTTGTGAGCCAGCCTTTTTGTTTTTATCTCAGCCCTAAATCCCCCTTCCTTTTTATTTCCCCCACATTTTCTCTCCACTTTCTCAATTTCTCTGCTCTCCCTCTAAATTTTCTCACCCTTTTCCCCCATACCCCCCGTGATTAAAGGCTGGGGGCTCTGACTTATTCATGAAGGCTGAAATTTTAATGCGGTGCGAGGCGAGTGACCTAATGAGGAAGGGTATTGCGTGCTGAAACATTGACGCAATGCTTCTAGGAGAACTTAGCTCCTGCAAAAACCACCTACCCACACTGACACACACATATATAGTAATCTTCTAAAACAGACAATCTTCCAATCTATTCAGAGAACACCTATATTGTTCTATTCCAGAAACAGCATGCTTTCCATGTCATAGTGCCGCTTCTCTCATTACACCAGAAAGAGTAGACTGAAGGCCCCCCATTACACACGAATCCCACTGAAGTGAGGCACCAGTGAACACACAGAAGAAGAAATTACCATAGCGCTGTGATTATCCACTGTAAAACTGTACAACAGCCCTCTGGGAGGATGCCAGACACATATACAAGAGCACCACTTTGCCTAAGGCTGCTATTTGCCACTGAGCTGCTCCAGTGTCCCCTTCTATTAATTATAACCTCCAGTGGTCAGGCTTGTTAAAAGCAGGCCCTGTGCCTGGGATCTGCAGAAAAGAGGTCATAGATGTTCTGCTTGTTGCTTCGAATCAAGAACGTGAGAAATTGCAAAATTGTATAGTCATTCCCGCTAGCCGTATTTTCTTGTTTGAGGAAGGAGCTCATGCACTTTGAGGAACCCACTTTCCTCCAGAGTCGACAATGGCCGTGACAAGATTCTTAATGAATTTGAGTGTGGGCTCAGAAGGCATGTCCAACCACTGCTTTCACCAGTTGCACCATAAGCCCACGGGCCCTGCAGGGCTCCAGCCATGCACATTAATATGCATACACCACCTCTTCAGTCCAAATCAACCTGGCTCCCCAGCTGCTTAGCTCTCACTCATAAAGCCAAATCCTTCATGAGGATCAGTTATTTGACACTTGTGATGTATAAATACTCCTTTCTGTATCTTTTACCACCACATCATAATCCTTCAGTGCAGATGTCCTTTACTTTATTTCAAGAGGGAACAAAATTATTCCAGCTAATAAATCTTAAGTAATTTTAGAAGTAAGCGTTGCTAATATTTTCTAAACAGATGTTTTCCCTTATTGCAGAAAATTAATATTTACATGTTAATCTTTGAGAAAAACAAATATGTTTAGAGACAGCTGAATCTCACAGATTCGTACTGATTCGTATAGTATAATGGACAAATACTTTGGCCTTGATGCTGGAGGTTGTGCTTTAAGTTGATCTTCCTGTAAGATTCCTCACACTTTATCCGTGATCCTCTGAAACAGACCGCTCTATGTCTGGCATATGCAGTACATTCCATAGTATTTCTTTTGCATTCAGGTTGCCCTTTCTTCTGCTTAGTCCTTGCTCCCTAATATGTCTATACAAAGGCCTGCTGTTGTATATAGAAAGGTAGACGGGTAGTACTTTTTCTACCTACACAATGTCAATTTTTACAAATTGCTATGTGTAGTGCCACTGGAAAACTAAAAAACCTACCTATGTCTACTATAATTAACTTAATTACAGCAAAGTAGGACTGAGTGGTTTGAGGTATAATGTGATGACTGTATACAAAAATGATTACGTGAGGAAATTTCTGTTCCGCATCCTTCCAGTAAACTGTCAAATAAATGAGCAGAGTCAAACTGCAGAGAGAGAGAGAGAGAGAGAGAGAGAGAGAGAGAGAGAGAGGCGTGTCTGTAAGAAAAGATCACAACAGAAATGCCCCCCTATTTTCAGATGCAAAGCACCTCATGGAACTGCCTCACTCACAGACACACACACTCGCCTCATTACATACTCACTCAATGACGGTTAGGAATTGCTTCTGAAGAGGTGGGGGTGGGCTATTTCTTTTATGCACACTCACATTTAGGGAATGTTCCACAAGAGGGCTCTATTGTGATTTGATTTGTTGACATTTTGCAGCCTTAATCACTGGCTCACAGTAAGACAGGAATGCCCTCAAAAATGTCTGTCTTCACTCTTCTGTGATGCTATTAAACCTCGTTTGCCCGGCGTGTCACCTGCCATGGGGAGAGTTAACCTCATTTATGAGCACAAACGCTCCCAACAACAACAACAACATTTAGAGAAACTGGAAAGGTTGTGTTGTAAGGTGTGTCACTGCTCTTCCACACTTCACTTAAAGGGGTGTACATGCATCAGTGTTGTGACCACTGCAAAATAATCCAATTATCCAATGTATAACGGAAATGATTCTGCACTGGCTCTGAATGTCTCCAAACACTTCATAATTTTTAGATTGTATAAAAGCAGCAGAAGTAAACATTGCAAGCCTTCAATGAAAACTGCATGCAGTATAAACTAATAAGTCTGAATAGAACTAATCTGAATGAAGCTTGTGTGAATATCAATATCTCATTATCATAGGCTCCTCTCTATTTACAATTCCAATCAGCCAGAGCACGGAGATGTGTTTAACACTGTTTATGATAAGCAATTAGACAGTAAATAATCATACTCCAACCAAATGTAAATTAACAGATTTTTTTTCTTACTCTCCCTCAGGGGGACTTGGATGGAGTGCAATATTTAGAAATGTCAAGCTGGGTTTTATGGGGAATATTGAATGCTAAGCTGACAGCTAACAGAGCTGGAACAGTTTAATTTATGATATCTTCTGCTTGTAAAGCCACACTCAATATGATGGGAATATTGAGTTGTAATTCAGGATCCTGTGGCCTGAGGTAAGTACTGTCTCTCTTGTTCTCTCTCTCTCTCTCTCTCTCTCTCTCACACACACACACACTCACACACACACAAAATATGTTGCTCTTGATGTATAGATCTAGCTATATGTGCATCTGTTGTTCCCACAGGACTAGCCCGGTTGTCTCAGTAACAGTGGAACAGGCGCTCCTCCTGTTGGTTTGACCTGTGAGAGCACGGCACACACACACACACACACACACACACACACCTCTCAGCTCAGCTCCCTCCCCCTGGCCTACATAGCCTCAGAGCTAGTGTTTTTTGTGGGAGAAGGAGCTCCAAGGAGAAAATCTGGGTCCCAGTTCAATCAGATTAGGAAAACACAAAGACAACTGAGCACTAAAGCAGGCTGATATACCAAAAAGTAGAAAGAGCGGCACAGCTAATTTGCATAATTATCAATTATCAATAGCAAAAAGACACATAGACTTATAAAAGTTTGAAATGCAGGAAACCTTTGGATACACATTTTTTTATTTATATGATCAACAGATTTATTTTACAGTTTTGATTTATTAGTCTTTATATTAGTCTTTATTATTCTTTATTAGTCCCAATTTTATATGTTAATTATAGAACGCTAAGCTAAATTGTGAGTTATCCTCAATATACTTCCAGTTTAAATAAAGGCAGATTGACTGATTGATGGTCTAATGTATTGATTGATGTGATTATTGATGTGATATGTGATTGTATAGTGGATAATATAACGCATTACATTTGCACTTTAGTGTTATAGATTCAGAAATATTCATTCATCTCCTGTAACTGCATCATCCTGTTCAGGGTTGCAGTGGGTCTGGAGCACACAAAGAATCACTGGGGGCAAGGAACACTGGTTATGAGAATTTTTAGTCTAGCAGCCTTTGGTGTGGTTTCCCAGACAGGGATTAAGCTTAGTCCTGGACTAAACCGCATTTTGATTTGTAGTTTTCCATTGCGAAAACGGATATAATACAGGACTAAGCTTAATCTTTTTCTAGGAAACCAGCAGTTAAAGTCTGCCCTAATATCATCCACTGAATTTTTTATGAACAAAGCTGGTGTATTTACTGAAGGTTCAGAATCAACAGAATAAGCAATGAGTGGGAAATAATTCTTACAGAAATACACCAGGCTCTGGTTGTCTGTGTTAATTACAGCTTGCAGGGGTTAAATACGTTTAGGTTCAGCTTATTAAGTGGGATCCGAAACAACACATCCATCATGGACTGAGATCTTCAGTTTCGTAGGCAAAGGTCAAGATGCTTCAAGCTCAGCAGTTCAGGGCACCAGTGACCTTGTTATATGTGCCCTGCTCTGGCCTCCTGGCCCTTCACAGGGCGAGATAAACTGCAGACAAAACATTGTTTATTTTCACTCTCTCTCTCTCTGTCTATCTCTCTCAACCTCTCGCTCTGTATTGATCGAGTGGTGAGGTCTCAACACCACAGCTTACAGAAGCCAACCTCCATGACCTTGCTGCCATCAATCTGACATTTATCTAGAGACACAGGCAAAGCATGTGCATGTACATGTGTGTGTTTGTGTGTCCATGAGTGTGAGTATAACTGGTCACATACATGTAGCCTATGTGCTACACATGTAACTGGAAGCTTCCACTAGAGAGGTAATTGCAGACTTGGCTTTGAAACAGCCTTCTTTAAAATTTCCGCCATTGTGATCCAGTTTTCACCTGCACTGCCCTTACTGTTTATGCTTGTACTGCATCTTGCTACTTGTATTGTTTATTTTCTGAGGACATGCACAACCAACGTGCAAAAAAGGACGCAGGATATGCAAGGCAACCATGATGCGTATGCAAACGCTGAGTTAACAGCAAATTTATCTCTACCCTAAGACCTACTGTTGTTTATGGAAAACAGACGAGAAATACTGGGACCACTAGCAATAAATCTTCACACTCCCAAAAAAAATACACCCCTAGTTCTAAAATACGTTCATGAAATATTTATTAAACTGGGAGCAGTGATGAATCAATTCGGTTTCAAAACACTTTTATTGTTTGTTCTTATTAACATAGCTGTTTTGTGATAATACCCGGTTATTTGAAATGACTTTGTGTTGTAGAAGGTGAAATGCCTACAGTCCCTGCAACCTCTCATTATACTTAAACTGCTGGATTGTTCATTGACACAGTATTGGCAAAGCCTCAATAGGTTCTTGCTCATAAAGGACTATGCCTTGTCTGGATACAACTTATATAGGCAGGCTTGATTACATCACCTTTTTAAGAATGTCAAGCATCTGACAAAATTTCGAGTCTTAAACTACTGCTGTCAGTTTTTTGGAATGTGTTTCAGGCTTAGATTAAAATTAACATATATTTTTACAATTTTAAAACAATGCTGAAATGGTTTTAGGAGTTGGTGTGTTGTCCCTGTGGGTTTCCTCCGGGTGCTCCGGTTTCTTCCCACAGTCCAAAAACACACATTGGTAGGTGGATTGGAGACTCAAAAGTGTCCGTAGCTGTGAGTGTGTGAGTGAACCTGTATCTGTGTGTGTGTGTTGCCCTGTGAAAGACTGGCGCCCCCTCCAGGGTGTATTCCCGACTTGCGCCCAATGATTCCAGGTAGGCTCTGGACCCACCGCAACCGTGAACTGGATAAGCGCTTACAGATAATGAATGAATGAATGAATGAATGAATTAAATGGTTTTGAGTATTCGCTGGGTACCTCAAGCCCAAGGTGCGAGTCGTTCAGTAGGAACTCCTTCTTGATTAAGCTTGACTCTGGGCTTAAGTTATCAAGTAAATGGAGGAGTTTATACCCCCTCAAAAAGGCAATACACCCCACCACTCCCCGGCATCACAATTTCTGTAACAAATATGTTGTATTTGACAGGTGGACTGGCTGAACGAAAGAATATTTAGGTGTGTTACGACCCAGTCTAGGGTTGAGCCGTAACAGAATGAGGTGTGTCTTGGACTGGACTGTGGAACAGACTCAGGACGCTGAACAAATACATGAACTGGAATCTGGAACGAACTCTAGACGGATGAACAAGCACACAGCCTGGGACAGACTGCAGAACCTAGAATTTTACAGAGACAGAGAGAGCAACATACACATACACAGTGCAGCGTAACAGGTGTGAGGTATGACTGGGTGAGTGCGTGATGCCCTGTTTCCAGGTGTGGTCATGCCTTATGATGTTAGGACAGGCCATCTCTCCCTGCATCTCTGTCTCCCTCTCCCCACCTGCTATGTCCTTGTGTTTTTTTAGCCACACCCCTTGTCCTCGTTACTCACTCCCGGATGTTTCCATTTGTCCTGTCTTTACAAGTCTAGCCTCTGTGTTTGTGGGTCTTGTATGTAGTAGTTCTAGCTTCAGTTCTGTCCTTAGTATTTTTCTGTTTAGGTTTTGCCTCTGCTTGTTTTTCTAGTTCTGGTTTTTGATCTGGTTACGTCTCTGGTTTGTTCTGTTATTTCTGGTCTTCTCTGTGTTTGTATTCAGCCTGTGCCTATTGTGAGCTAGTTTTTATCTTTTGGTACATCTAGGTGTACTTAGTTTTTTTTCTTCTTCTACTCTCTCTGTAATTAGTCTCTATTTACACTTTTGTTTCCCTTTTTTGGATTGGGTTAGATTTCTAATCTCTGTAAGGGTCTATTCTCTGCTCTGTGCCAGTTTGTTTTGTTTCTTGATTTGGTCTTGATCTTTGGTTAGCCTTTGTAGCCTAGTCTTCCTCCTTAAAGGTGACAGTAACATTTGGAATCAAAAACACATTTTATAAAATTAAGAAGATGTTTCCTCACCATTTGCTAGCTCTCCAGTCTGTTTGTGTGCTGGAAACTGATCTAATTTGTCTGGTACTGTGTGTTAGTCTCTCTCTCTCTCTCCCTCTCCCTCTCCCTCTCCCTCTGGCAGAGGCATCTGTAGTTTTTTAGACAATGGAGAGAACTCCAAATGTTGAAAAGCACAAAATGAGATGAGGATTTTGGTCTATTCCTGCTCCATAGGTGGGTAATATTGACTTTTGCTGTTTTGGGTGACTTAAAGTGGAAATGTACCCAAATTCAGGAGATGGATAACTGCATCACAGAAGGTGCTACAAAACTAAACAACTGAAGTTACAATTGAGTTTCTGTGATAATTCACACAGTGAAAAAACAAAACTTACAAACAAGTTAAACTTCAGCCACATACAAACAAAAACAACAATGTTGTTTCCCCTCAAACACACTGTTCCATTTTAAAAGCTTCTAATTAGCTTCTGAATGTAAACAACTAGAGAGAACTGTGTTTATCCACAATCATAGACATTCCCTTTAACTCCTATAATTTGGTTTCTAGTTACATGTCACTTGTGTAGTTCTCTAGTCCTTGATTAGTTCAAGTGTGTATTAGTGTGTCTTTGTATATTCAGTCTCTGTTCTCTTTATTATTTGTACTTTATATTACTTCTCTCATTTATTATTTTTGGTTCATTGTTGTGAGCTTAGTTTAATTAAATGGACACTTCTGGACAATTTTTTCCACCTCCCTGTTGTGTGCCCACCGTGACATGTGCCCAGTGCTTCTGACTCCAACCTTTATCAGGAACATTTTGTTTTTGTGTTTACAGAAAACGAAGGAATGAATGAATAAAATAATTAATAGTTAAATATTAAAACATATTCACATGTTTAAACGTGAGATAATGTTATAGTAATGTGATAGCTTTGCATTTACATTTACATTTATTTACATTTATGCATTTGGCAGACGCTTTTATCCAAAGCGACTTACAAAAGAGGATCTAACATTCAAACTACAGCACAATTTATACAAAATACCTTACATTAAGTGCAATATGTCAGGAAGTAATAAGTGCATTAAAGAAAGACTTTCAGTGCAAGAGATACTCTTAGAAGAGCTGGGTCTTCAAGGATTTCTTGAATGCGGAGAGGATTTCTGTTGCTCTGATAGTGCTTGGAAGCTCATTCCACCAGCGTGGTACCAGAGATGAGAATAGCCTCGACTGACCTGTACGGGGGGTTGGCCGTGTTAGTTGGCGCTCCTTTGAGGAACGGAGAGGGCGGGCGCTAACATATGGTTTTAAGAGTCTATTGAGGTAGACTGGAGCAGAGCCAGTGAATATTCTGAAAGCCATCATTAGTGATTTAAATTTGATGCGAGCAGCTAAGGGTAGCCAGTGCAGCTCAACTAATAGGGGCGTGACATGTGCTCTTTCAGGCTGGTTGAAAACCATGCCTGCTGCAGCATTCTGGATCATCTGTAGCGGTCTCACAGCACAGGCCGGAAGACTTTTCAGAAGGACGTTGCAATAGTCAAGACGGGAGATTGCTAACGTCTGAACGAGGAGCTGTGTTGCATGTTGAGTTAGGTATGGCCTAATCTTCCTTACGTTGAATAGGGAAAAGCGGCACGATCGAGCTACAGTGGTAACCTGATCTGCGAAGGTCAGCTGGTCATCAACCATGACACCTAGGTTTCTTACAGCCTTGGTGGGAGCCACTGATAGGGACTCTAGCTTGATGCTGATGTTGTGGAGAATAGCTTGCTTGGCTGGGAGGACCAGCAGTTCCGTTTTGGATAAATTCAATTGGAGGTGATGTTCCTTCATCCATGTAGATATGTCAGAGAGACAGTCAGAGATTCGAGTTGCCACTGAAGTGTCACCTGGTTTCACCTTTGCATGGTGAAAGGTGCATGATTACTGGTTTAGTGAGAAATCACGCAAAAATATATGTTAGAGTATCAAGGGTATTATCAGTACTTCCAAAATAATAACTGCATGGATCATGACAAAGAGCTTTAGAAAGGGATTCTGAGGTGCAGGATTTCAGTGCTCCAAGAGAGTCCAAGAGAGCACAGTTGGTCTTGCTTAATTAGATGTTTTACAGCAGTGATTCCCAATTCCAGTCCTGGAACACCCTCTCCCCTGGATATTTTAGTGCTTCCCTTTCTCCCATTGCACCTGATCCAAACAAGCAGCTCATTAGCAAGCCCTTCTTTAGGTCAGGGGGATGTGTAGTGGCAGGAAAACACCTAAAATATGAAAGACAGTGGGTTCTCCAAGAAACTGTGTTGTACAGTAAGTGAAATGTTCAATGAAACATATGTCTTTCAATGAAATAGATGGCTTTTCATACAAAACTCCTTCATTTGTTTAAAACACACACACCACAGAGAAACACACATGAAACTGCCACAGGTTTTTAAAAGAAAAATAATAAAAAACTATGGTATTTACCATAGACTTTTCAATCATGTTGTTTCTCACCTTTTTCATATAAAAAACACAAAACAAAGTCCTAAAATCTTTCAATCATTGCTATGACTGACTTTTTTTAAATGCTACCTGTTCAGTAGAAAATTGGCCAACTCTGAATCAGTCTTGGTAGTTTGCTGCTTCTATGCTGCCTCCATCTTTCAAACACATTGCCAATATTTCCTCTAGTTTTACACCGTTTTTAGTCATGGAGCTTTTTAGAAGGGCACTGAGGCTTTTTGTGTCTGGTAAAATCTAACATTATCTCTGTTCACTTGGTCACTTAATGGCTGCAGGATGCTATGTTTCTGTACCTGACAACCCAGTGCTTTGGACTGTAATATGTGGCAGAGGGGTGGATCTCAGGCCAAAACTCCAGTAGACTTCCGCTCTGGACTGGGCACTTCTTAAAGAGAATAGTACTTCAGCAGTTTCTTTAAGTTTCAATTTTTCAATTAAAAAGTATTATACAAAATGCTGTGTTGTCAAGGGCTAGCCTTAATCCCTGAAGGGAAAACACTCCCAACTGGTTTAAACATTTGAGATTTAGTTATTATTTAACTAAATGTATATATAAATATTTAATAATTTATTCATGTAAACACTAGTGGAAGCCCTGAAACTGTAATTGTTCAAGTCTCACACAGCTCATTAAATAAAATCTGATTGGTTAGAGGGCTCATTTGCATATTGCAGCCTTTTGCGATATCACTCTTGCAAATCTAATATTGCCATGGCAATAAACAAACAATATTTATTTATATTTATTGAGCAATCCCAGTGTAGCTGATGATCTTCCAGTGTGTTACACTTTCTCATCCTCCTTTCTCCAGCACTGAACACTGGGGCCAAAATAAGTGACATTCTCTCCCTCTCTCCCTGCCTCTCTCACTCCCTCTCCCTCCCCCTCCCTCCCTCTTGTCTATTCTCTTCTTTTTGCCACTCATTCTCTTGTTCTTTTTTCTACCCCTTTTCTTTACTATTCCCCTCCTTATCATCTTCTCTCCATCACTCACACCCCTCTCAATCAAGCTTGCTCTCTTGGTCCCCTCCCTCTCCCACCTTCTTTTATCCTCTTTCTCTTTTTCTCTCGCTCTCTATCTGCAGATATGTCACAGGGTCCCTGCAGATCCTTTCCTCCGCCAGGCATAGATGTTGTGTGGCTCTAAATCGGGCGTGATTAATGACATCTTCATGCACCGGGCGTTCTTAATTAAATAACATCACTTAATTAGCAAATGATTTATGCCCATAATGGACGCCTTAATATGTCATGATGAGGAAAATGGAGAGGGTCTGCTCCTCCCATGCCCCTCTCTCTTTCTTTGTCTTTCACTTTCCCTTTTGCCTCCATCTCTCTCTCTCTCTCTCTCTCCTTGTGCTTGGTCTCCTGATCTGACAGTCTGAGTGAGCAGGCAAATGGGACAAAGACAGAAGCAGCCAGCAAGTGCAGGTTAGCGTCCCGTGATGATATTCTGCCTCCAATCAGACTGCGGGGCTGTGTGGTGTTGTGAGACAGCTCCTGCTCAGCTAGACATGCTCTATCAGTCATTCAGCCCCTGCTCAGGCTAAACGCTAAAGACCCCAGCATTATCTTGAATGTGCAGAATGTAAGACTTCACCCTTGCGGTGAATAGACATTATTTCTGTGACAGTCTGGCTTTTCCTTAAACATCATTACACCCTGTTCAATAAAATTACAGTCATTCCAGCATCCATCAGAAATCCTCTCTATTATTTAGGCTTTCCAGAGCTAATCTCAGTGTTTTATTGAGCTTCACTACAGTCTAGGTTTCTTTTAAAGCAGAGAACTTTTCCACAAGTGGAAAAATGGGCTTTAGAAAGAGGAAAAGATATTTGATGTAAAGGTGGTGTTTGGAAATATATAATCTAAACTGATATACTGTCATACAGAGAGCTTTTTCAGGTTTAAAGTTATGTTTACTCATATATTTCACATACGAAATAGTTCAATCTATTCCATTAAGCAGTGGTATCCAGTTTCAAAAGGTTTTTGCTTGTTTATATTGTGTCTCATGGACTGGATGTGTCAAATGTAATTA
This sequence comes from Hoplias malabaricus, assembly GCF_029633855.1. Classification (NCBI taxonomy): domain Eukaryota; kingdom Metazoa; phylum Chordata; class Actinopteri; order Characiformes; family Erythrinidae; genus Hoplias; species Hoplias malabaricus. Next base: position 34,058,073 of record NC_089803.1, read on the forward strand.
AAGAGTATAAAACCAGACTAAAACACTATAATTGTACAGTACTCTTTTTATAATAAAGAGTGTCATAAAAGCAGATTTAAGGGGACATAAGATAATATTTTAGACGTCTGGAAGTGTCCTTTTGTCTCTTATTGTAAAATAACAGTGACACTATAATACATACATAAAAATATCCAGGTACAGTCAAGAGAAGCAACCAGTTCACTGTAGTCTTTTCTTAATTCCATTTGAATAGAAAAATCCCATCCAGTGGACCTTCAAATTCGGACCCAATGCTCGATGCTAATATGACTTATTTAACAGAGAGACACGGCACGGACGAAAGCACACATTTGTAGCTTAAATGTGATTTGTGTGTGAGTGGTGGAGGGGTTTTGGGTGAATAGGCCCCCTGCAGGCAGGAAGGTCATGGAGAATAAAAGAATATCAATGAGATGAGATGAGAGGCAACAGATGCTGTCTGAGCAGAAAGACGGCAGGTGAGACAGCTCTAAGCTCTACACATGAGAGAGGTACAGCAGGCAGACAGGAGCAACTCCCACCCCCCACCCCCCTCCCCCACACACACCTAGAGAGCTAGGAAAGGAGGGGCATCGAAAAAGCTCAGACACACAGATGTGCAAATGTAAAGAGTGGAATTGAAACAAAGCCCCACACTATGAGGAAGAGCAATGAAGCAGACAAAAGAAATTAATCTTAACAAAGAAACACACCTAGACAAACAAAAAATGTGACAAAAGATTTGGAAATAAAACTGTGTGAACAGTGTCTTCCAGAGAGTGTCTAAACCTCCTGTTACAACCCAAAACAAACAAATACAAATCAACTGCTGTGAAATGTTCAACTGAACACAGACTACACCTGGTCCTGCTGATACTACTCCGTTGTGTAGAAAACATCACACACTGGAAAATAAACCCTGAAAAAATACCAGGACTCACATCTAAAACATTCCCCAGTATAATTTGAGCCAGAACTTTTTTTATTTTTCACCAGTTCAAACCCCCCCTATTCTCATGCTTTTGTTTTTAGCCCATTTTTATTTCTTATTCCTCTCTCGTTCTCCAAGGAGTTTTGAAGAGGTGTTGATCGACAGTCTATATATCAGTAAGGATGAATAATATGGACCAGAATCTCTAGGTACCCCACTATTAGATTAGATTTCTACTCAGTGTCAAGACACAATAAAAAATTCCCTATGCATCTATTTTCTTTGGCATCTATAGCCTACATGATTTTTAAGCTGCATATTGTTAAGAAGTTATTACAGTTGTCTCAAGCCTTTTATTTCATAAACATAAAAACTGAAACTAATTTATCACTTGAAACCCTTGAGCATTAATGAGTTTCGATATTCCCTCCTCCAGGCCACTCCAATGCAATACTACTTTATAACAATCCATGTTTTACTTTTATATCATGAGCCTGAGCCAATATAAACGTCAGATTAAGATGTTTCAGGAGCTGATTCAAAAGACAGCTGTGATGCATCTAAAAATAATTTATTTATGATAATGCCACATTGTCTGGGAAGCCCTGAAAACATGCCAATGAGAAGTCAGAGAAGAAAATATGACATATTTAAATTACATCACATGGCTCCTTTTTCTAAGTGACAATAAATACAGTTACTGCTGATTTGTTGAATGTAATGAACAAATGACAAATAAATCACGGCGTGTGTAAAAGTAATGTCACATTTTATATTGCCATTAACTTGTTTTACATTTTTCACGTAATAAACTGAAAATACAGTTTTTAATACACCAAAATTGTGTTTTAAAACAGCATTTGTAATGGTACAAATTTGTACTTTTTTTGCCAGGGGTTTTAGAACACAAGGAAATGCTGAGTACTCAGAGTACTGATTAATGTCTATAACAGGAGCTTGATTAAACATAACTAAAATATATAGAAATGTGACCCTAGCACCTAAATATTATCTCTTTCTCTCTCTCTCTCTCTCTCCTCAAGTGGTACCTGTTTGTTGTGGGCATGCTGGGGTATCTCTGTGTCTGCTGTTTACACAGGTGTAAACACTAATTTCTCATGACAAAAATTCCACACTGAGACCCTGACAGGACGGGCAGAAAAGTAGATTGACTACTGAACAGACAGACAGACAGAGAGAGAGAGAGAGAGAGAGAGAGAGAGAGAGAGAGAGAGAGAGAGAGAGTCATTCCAGAACAGAAAGAGGAGTCTCTCACAGTGGCCTGAGGGACACAGATGCTGTGTCACAGCGCCACCCACTGGCACTGATGTGTGCCATATCATTTCGTTGTGTTTTTAGCTGTCCTATTACTAGAACGATCTGAAATATAATTGCTATAATTGCTGCTGGACCAAATGTAATCAAGCTCTTATCAAACAACAAAACAGCAGAAGCAGCAATTACACCACTACACTGTCCAATGTGTATAAAGTAAAGCACTGGCACTGGCAAAGATTCGAAACAAAACAATGTAATTTACCCTTATGTTTTATTCCACGTTTATAGGTCAATTCTTCATTGACTAATGATACTCAGTGATGTGTTTCCTGTCTCTCACCCAATCCGAGAAAGGGCTATGATGAATGTCTCTGACATGGCTTCGGGTGTGTGAGAAACGAGCTGACCACATCAGCATGCCCTCAACAATCCATACTAAATGACCCAAAGCCTGGTCTACACCAGCTCATTCAACAATTTCCTGACCTGAGTGGACAAACAAGCTACGAAATTTATCCCCAGAACAAAACTGGATTTAAACAGACCACCGAAAGGACACGTCTAACACTTTTTTTTTTTACTACAAAAGACGAGGACTGAGCTGATAGAAAGACTTAAAGATTTTACCCCTTTTCACAGATGCTGTTTTCGTCTCATTTTATAGCGGTTTGTACTACTCCACTTTAACACTAGTTCTACAAATAGTATTCAAGGCTTAAACTGATGGGCCAAGGCATTTATTCACCTTCAGACTTTTGTTTCCATCATTAAAGTTCCAATTGAGAACCTTTAAAGATAGAAAAAATGGCAAAAAACTAAAGACACCTATTATTTTAGTGGTAAACTATGTTTCACTGGGTGCTGAGGATAACAGACTTGCCATTTCTTTACATTTTCTGATTCACTAGGGTTTTGTAAGACAACTTATAAAAATGTAAGCAAAAACAGTCAAGTATTGTGGAGTTATACAGCATTTTCTAAAAGTAGACAAAATGTACCTCAAAGTGGCCAAAAAAGTCTGTCACAAAACATAAACGTTTTATTTGGTTGTTCTGCGATAAAACAAGTAAAGCTACGTTTATTCTAAAAATATTTTGGCTCGGATGACGTCCAGCCGTAGGCGCTGCTTTACCGTGCGCCTCTGGAGCGCTCATCTGCGCCACTTCATCTACCAAGCCCTGCTATTGGTTTAGAGAGGTGTCAATCACTTCGGACCCGCCTGCTGAGAGCTGTAAGCGAATCCATGTGAAGAGCGACGTCCATTAGCGCACCCCTCCTCCCCTCGTTTAATAGGACGCCGATCATTGCCGGCAGCCGCTCATTGGTCCACAGCTACACTGAATCTAAGAAGGAACGCCCTCAGCTTTTAATTCACAAATACATTACGTAAAACCTTTCCATTGCCTGGGCGCCAGGAGGACAAGAACAGTGCGTTACTGTTACGCAGGAAATAAAGGCATGTTTACTGTGGCGTGGTGAGAAAGGGATTTTCTTTTGGAGCTTTTCACCGTCCCGGCTCCTTTCCTGAGACTGTAAGTTATATTTTAAGACAGAATTTAAAGAGATTTTACATGTCTGTTATGGTTTAAACGTCCGAGTTTAAATGGCGTCCTGCTCCAGGTGTAAAAGATCAGTACCGAGCACGGTGGAATCTCTTTGTTATTTTCTGGAAAACGGTTGAGTGTAGGCGGCTGAAAATCGGTGTGGGGGTAGTTGTGTTACTTCTGTAACATATGAGTTTGTGTTGAGGGCTGTGGGATAAAATCATTTGACGCTATCAACTAACACATTTTGATCAATAAAAATGGTTCCTCCGGCGGAACCGTAGGGGGCGTTACTGCGGAAAGAGGTTAAGGAGATGTCGCATTGAGATTGTTTCATATCAATATTTCAATTGCATCTAAAATTGCTAGTACTTTCTGTGAATGATTTTTCGGTTAGTTGCTGCACATGAGTTTTTTGTTGCTGATGATCTCATCTACAGAAATTTAAGCTGTTGAAATATAACTTCCTTATAATTTTGACTGCGATTTTAAAAAATGATGAATCCTTCAGACTTTGTTTTTGTGATGCAGTCATATACTGACTGCAAACGTTTGAAAGTGATCAATGGTGAGAAACCATAAAGGCACCACCATCAGGCCACATGTTCCTTAGAGAATGGTGTTTCTTCTGTCCGCTGAGTGTAACCTTGGAGAGAGATATCGTAGTCTGAACACTCACACAAACACATTCAATCTCAGAGAGAAATGATCCGTCCTTCTTAGGCTCTGAGCTGCCTCAGAAACCATAGATGTTAGAGACTGAGGTAAAGAAACAGACCCTAAGACGGAGTATCTGTCTTGTGTCATGACTGAGGCCAAATAGCTGATAAGAGAAGGCTTCTCACACCAGTCACAGCCATGCTAATGTTGAGGGGGAAAAATCCTTCTGTACATGGATGTACAATATTGTGTACATGTTAAAGGTAACTAAGATATGAAAATCTATTTCTCTTATCAGTAAATGAAAAACGTGTATATTACCACATATATCTAATTCGTTAGCTTATTAAGTTACCCTTTAATGAAGCTCGGTATTTATGATTACACACCAAAACCTGTTTCAGATTATCAGTTTCTGGAGTGTAGAAATATAAGAAAACAAATTTTGTTCTTCTAACTGTATCCTTCTAATCAAGAAAACCTATAAAGATGCAGCCTTACTGCATTTTTTTTAATTGTATTTACTGCAATATTACATAGTGTTTTAACATGTTTACTCACAGGTAAATCTTTCTCACCCTTAAGAAATATATTTTACTTGATCATCAGATTATCTGCCAGGGAGCTTCATACAGCTGTATCCTATAGGTGGCATTAGTTGTGGTGAGCTCAGGTATACCGCAGTATTTAAAAATGTGGATGTTATCTCAAAATGGGGGCAGTATTTCAAAATTACGACTTGTGTGGTGTGTTGAATTTCTGCTCTGTGTTTTTAAATACAAGCCAGAGTTCATTCATGTGCTTTTAAGAGAGCCACAGGGAGGGGGCGCTGGGGGCGCTCACTGATTGCTGTTGTCACAGGGTGGAGGTGAAAAAAAAACGGGTGAAAACGGGTGGAGGGAAAAAAAACAAGCCCAGTGGCCCATTTGTGAGTTAAGTGCTGAGTTTGAGTTAAAAGAGAAGACTAAAGCTGAAAACAGGCAAGATATCCAGAAGTCCCTTAATTCGGTATGAGGCTTTATCTTGTATATATGTGTGACTTGGACTGGAGTTCACTGGAAAAATCATCTGCTGTGGTGTGCTAAGCCACAGGTACCAGTTAGCTGGCCAGATGTATTCCTAAACAGTGTAGAAAATTTACTACTTTACTTATAGTTAAACTTTTCTGTTCGTCCAGCACCAGACCAAAAACCCTTCACTTGACCCCCACTCACAGATATGAGGCTCAAACAGCCCAACAGCTCTCCATTCCCTGGTAACATTTTATGCTGTTAAAATATTGAAAAGTGTGGATACCACCCATTCCTAGTGTCTACAAACCTCTGTATGTGTAGTGTACACATGAAGCAAATCGTACCCAAACAAACTAAGGTGTCAATGTTTGGACTGCCTCTAGTGTTCCAACTTGGCTGCTGTTTTATTACTTTTTGTGCATACACATGCTGACCTACTGTGTGTTCATAATCAAGAGGAAAATATGAGAACACGGAAATACAAATACCAAACAACCACAAAACACATGGAGACTTACCCCATGCCTCCAGTCATGAGGAGCAAGAGGTTGTAGATGTGAGAGAAGATGAAGAGGAAGAGGATGGTGCTGAAGAACATGGTCATCCAGGAACCGTGGTCTTCACGGAACATCTTCAGACGCAGGTATCGCCCTAGTACACAGAGAGAAGAAGGGCTCAGTGTGAGGACAAACAGTTTTATCTCTTAAAAACCTCCACAGGAGAGTAAATATTCTAAACACAAAAGCAAATAGTCTTCTGCAGCATTTCTCTATACCAGTGCTTATCAGCATGGGTTATATATTTACATATGGTTTACACTACATAAAAACCAATAAAGGAGACAACAAAGAAAATAAAGACTCAGACTTAAGTGTTTTATTGTGTATTCAGATCAAGTTTATCACTTTGCGTTTACTTTAATGAAGACTCGTCTTGCAATAATGGCTTTTGCACTGTATAAACCCTCCAATGCTCTGCAGGGCATTTTTTCAATCAGGAGAGTCACCTCATAATGTGCTTGGTGATCTCCTGTTTGGGATGTGTGATGACTTTATATGATCACAGAGATTTCTCTGACATGCACAACCTGTAAAGCCTTTTCTTTTCTCTTCCCTGAAGAATCAAATGATCGCAAAAAATCAAATCATTTCAGGATAATGTTCTTTCTATCTCCTCTCTCTGCTTCCCTTGCTAGCTTTTTCTCAGAGAGAGTGAGATTGATTCAGATAGGAACGCAGCTGCTCTGAATGCATAATTGTGTCCTTCTGTTTCTCCTCTGACTTGATGTTTCTGGGAAATTAAGTTTGCACTTTAAAATGTATCATTGGACAGGACGTTGCTTAAAGCTGAGCACAACAAGTATTTCTTCTGCAAGGCAGTGCTTCAGTAAGAATCATTTGTAGTGGTGCACACACATGCTATGATGATTAGACCCAGCTGAACTTCACATTTCCACAAACCACATCTTACATGTCTACTTCAATATATCTGACGTTCTAATATCTCTTTATGGATGAAGACCAACCACCTAGAATGACAAAACCCAGTTAACTATCTGCATAGCTCTGCATTACACTAGAGCTCTGCACAAATATACAGATATTATGCAGAAAGGACTAAAATGGTATCTTGGATGATTCATTCATCATCTTTCATTGGTTCCCCTTGATCAGTTTTGCGGTGGCTCTGGGTGCAAGGTAGGAACTCACCCTGGATGGGTTGCCAATCCAGCACAGAGTATCATACATTCAACCAGTCACTTTCATACAGGCAATCCACCTACCAACATGTGTCTTTGGTCTGTGGGTGTACACTGTTACACCTGGAGAACATTCAAGCAGACATGGGGAGAATACTCCTCATAAAAAATGACCCAAGAGGCTGGACCCAGAGATCTTGGAGACGTGTGGTAGTGAAACTACCTGCAGTCCCACAGTGCCACCCAAGTTATCTTGGATGATCAACTTAATTTCTCAAATAACATGATGTCTAACAACAGATTCTACAGTTTCTTACTACATCAGATGATTAGAGAATATAACCCATTCAGTTTGCTTGCAAGTTCTTGCAAGTTCTAGTCATCATTTCTAGACATTACTGTGGTTCCCTCCTGTCATTTTCTCATTACGAAGCATTCAGAATGCTGCAGCTGAGGCATAAACTGCCGAAGATGTCCCATGTGAATCCTTAGCTGAGATCTATCTACTGGCTTCCTGCAGGAGAAAGAATCAGATATAGCTCTGGTTCTCACATTCCAAGCTTCAAAGTCTTTGGCATTTCTGTACCTTTCTGCCCAGAATTACATGCCTGCATACCAGCTTACATGTCCTTTTTTAAAACTTTGACATGACTATATACCTAGGTCTGGCTGCTTTAGTGCCCTTGCTCTTGGTGGTAACAAGAACCACCCCCTGTACTCTACATTGAAGGTCATTTGGTTACATCTGCTGTGCTAAGACTCTTGTCTTCAAACAATAACTACGAACGTGATTTTTGTAATTAAACATAGGAGAATGCACTAAATAAATTCTCCTCAGTGTTGACTCCTGTATTTATTTATTAAATTAGAATATGGTACAGCTATTGTCTCAAAGGTTATACATTCTGGAAGTATCTCTATTCACTTTGCATCAATTTGGCTTCTACAATGTCAGACACTCTGTCACTGTGGTTGTACCCTCGTGTGCACATTCAGTAACTGTAGTTAGAGGAAATAATTGCACCTTATTCTAAATAATTGTAGATTTTAAAATGTTGATTTCATGTGCCCCGTTTAATCTCAGGGAATTATATCATTTTATTTTACGTAGTTCTGTAATTAAAGATTACAAATATTCACCACTGTAGAAGAGAATGTAATCTACCTTTAAGGAACAACACTGGATGTACTTGTACCATACCTCTTTCTGACCGTTTACATATAAATATTGAAGAAATAAATGAAACAAAAAGAATCTCCCTTAACTGCCTTATCATGACTGTATATTATATGGTGTGGCTCTAAATTTAATGTCATCTATCTACAGACACAATAATACATTGCTAGTGTATTATCATATATTCAACTATCATTATGACCACAAAGTGTAAGTCTCTCTATGCAATTGAACATGTGCAGAATTCAATCTTAATGTGCCAAGAAGACAATTATAAGATGCTGGAATGCAATGTCACAAGGTATGTGCGTATCTTCTGCTATCTAGTGTCATAATAGTTTAGTTGGATTAAAACACCTCCCAAACTAACTGGAAACATCATAAGAGTTTTCTCAGGTCTTAACCTGACAGTCTACAAGTGATAGGTGTGAATGGATACATTAGCCCCTTTGTGACCTGCAGATAAGACCGTAGAAAGATTTGGCGTGTGCGGCTGATTTGTGGCCTGAGTTAACCTCTTCACTGGACACACATCCGGACACCACTCAGGACTGATCAACCTATTTATTTGTCCATTACGCTAGGCCCCTTAGGCTCAGTGCAGCCAGTTTACTGAACAACTTAAAATCTGTCATCAGTCCCTGCCTGGATCTACCCTACAGGCAAACTTCAGACAAGCAGGTGGCCCTAAATAACTGAACTCCACTAACAGATATGTCAGGATCACGTTCGTGTTCAGCTCCGTTTCACATATAAACATTTATATAGTTGTTCAACATTCACATGCCAGGCCTGTCTAAGTTCACATTGCGAAATGATCCCTGATTTCTCGACATGTACTGAAATAACCTAACTGAAGTAATGTCTATAAAGCTCTCCTATGTGGTCCTCAGTCCCATTCTCATGGTAAGTTAATGTGTGCTTCACCAAAGGTCCTTTAGTTAAATTGCTAAAATATGCAAACATTTTAAATCGAACAATGTGTGTCCACGCAAGTAGTCTACTGGTTTTATTACATGTGCTCAAGAAACTGCAGTCCAACACATTCAGAACAGTTCAAATGAAGATAGACTTCCACTGACAGCCACTTACATGACTTTCCTATTCATCACTAGGAGTCATCACTACTAGCCGTGGGTACCACTAGGAATCTCACTATACAAAAAACGGTCCCACTTTATATTTTCTCTAACTACAGATGGATTACAGTAGTAAAGCTTGTGTAATTACATTATGTAACAACTTCAGTTTTGCCTTTGTAATTACACAATTGAATATTTATATTTGTTACAGGACATCCTCTCATGTAATTACATTAGTAAACAGACTGAGACAAGACCCCCCCCCCCCCCCAGAAGACTTTTCTGGCAGGTATGTATTAACATACATTAAGAAATTCAATTGGATTTGCCTTAATTTCTAACATGTAGCTTATATTTATTATGTTTGAGACATTGTAACCAGTTTCAGTTTTAAACTCTGTGACAGGACAGCAGATGTCCATTATTTCACAGTGTAACATTTATGAAATTATTTAAACGGGTTGCTTTATTATTAACCTTAAACAATGTATGCCACTCAATTATTACACTATCTACATAACTACACAGGAACTTTTACATAATTACTGAGGAATAACTGTGTTGTAACATGGTAAACTATCATTATATCATTACACCTTTCTGTAATTACACAGTACTTACATACCAACTACACAGGAACTAACCACTTATTTTATAGTGTAACATTTACATAATTACTGAGGAATAATTAATCATTAAAGACAAAATGAAACTACTACTTCGCTCAAAAATACATCATTGGCTTTCCACACAATATGATTGCTTTCTTTAAACTTAAGTTTATTTTGTTGATCCAGTGTAATTTACAGTTGGATAAACTTAATATGTTCTTAAAATACCAACTTAATGTTATCCGAATATGGTTTAGTAATGTTAATGAAACTTACTTATGTAAGTTAAAGTTGATCTAAAGCTAATTTGTTGTGTTGGTTTTACTTATGTTAGTTCTATTACATTAACCCCAAAGGGTCTAATAACATTTTCTAGATTTTTGCATATTTTCTTTTATTTGCCTTTAAAAGCACTTGTAATACATATGTTTTATTTAAAAATGTTCAGAACAACTTCAGCTCTGTCTATAAATGAGGCCCATGTGACTAAACATTCATTCATTCATTATCTGTAACCGCTTATCCAGTTCAGGGTCGCGGTGGGTCCAGAGCCTACCTGGAATCATTATGCGCAAGGCGGGAATACACCCTGGAGGGGGCGCCAGTTCCTCAAAGGGCAACACATACATTCAATCACACACTCACACCTATGGACACTTTTTGAGTCGCCAATCCACCTACTATGTGTTTTTGGACTGTGGTAGGAAACCGGAGCCCCCGGAGGAAACCCACGCAAACATGGGGAGAACATGCCAACTCCTCACCCAGAGTGGGACTTGAACCCACAACCTCTGGGTCCCTGGAGCTGTATGACTACGACACTACTTTGCGTACAAACATTGCGTAAAAAAAACTGGCCCAAACCCTGAAAATTCAATTCAGATTTTAGAAATTCTTTATATTTCTTGTCAAAACATATCATTACTAATTTGGAAAAATTGGCAAACCCACTACAATCACAAACAGTCTTCGTGTCACAAATATGTAGACTGTATGAATTAAATACTGTATAAATGCACAATACATTTCTAAAATGAAACGTTGTGAAGTCATTTATTTAGTAAAAGTGCCATTTATCACTCTACTTGACAAAATATTCATTCAAATTTGACAAAATCAACCATTAATTAAACTTACATTACTGTATAAAACTTCATTGTGTGTCCATTAGCAAATGCTAAAAATAATTCAAAATGTACATGGTCTGTCCAATATTAGCTAGATTTTACGGTGTCACCTTTTGTCCATTATTATAAGCTTAACAGTGTAAGAGCTAAAACTTAACAGCATTATAAGACAGGCCATGTCCATGTTCATTGCCAGTGTAAATGAAAAGTCTACTGTGTAGCCATTAGCCTTGAGTCAGCCAGGACAAACAGCTTGAACACCCACTTTTTTGGGTTATGCCTTTATATATTGGGTCGTCCCAGTTTTAGCCTTGGTGGCAACCTGTCTCTCATCCACAGCCAGGTCACTGTGGGGATGATAAAATGATTTGCAGGTGTTCCTGAGTGTGTCCATTAGGGGTTTGGAATCTACTGGTCTGTGCCCTTTTTTTTTGTTATTATGGACATTTTCACCATCTTCATCAGGGTAACTAAGATGATGACTTCAGGATATTGCTCTGTGTCTGTTCCGTGGCATGATCTGTGATGGCTGAGACAACATAAAGGAGTGATGAAGCTGTTGACGGCCATGTGGCTGCTGGGAACAGTAACGTTCTGTCACATCCTCAAGTAGGTGGTCCCTGGGTTGCTGGTGGCTGTGTGGAAGTTGCTTGTGCCTAGGAAAAACCTGTGGGGCTGGTGACTGTGAGGGGGGCACTTCACCTGAGGCTGACTGTGTTGTCACAGGCAGAGAAGGAGATTGTGAATGCTGAAGTAATGCTGACTGGTGTAGATATGCAACATGTGGTTAGTGAGAGTTGTGAATCCTTTCTGTAAAAGAAATTCAAGTACTACTAAGTTAGTTGAAAGAGGTTCTCACTCCCTTTCTCCTACTCATACCTAAGAGGAATGCACACCTGAAAGATGAGGTTTGGGACATGTCTTGTGTGTCTTTCTTTCTCACACAAATCGAACGTTGCACTCTACACTTGAGCAGAGATTTCCAGTAATTTTACATTCAGTATAAAGTCACACATGCACACAACTAAGTATAATTCTAAGAAAGATATTGTGCACAGGACAATATTATGAAAACATTTATATTATTCGCAAAGGAAGCTTACTTTAAACACAAGGAAACAACTTGTGTACACAGTAAACATTACTTAGGTAGAGACTATGAAATTTACACAGTGAAGTGAACATGTACTGTGAAATAATCATTACTAAAGGTTAGACTATAAACTTTTACAATGTGGAGTAAACGTTACTAAGGGAACTACAGAGTGTAATAAACAAGTTTACAGCTATTGTGTCACACATTAATTTCAAGTGTTGTGCACATTAGCAGCATTTAGCAATACACTACCCATTACTGAGATATTAGAAAACAAAGTTTTGTGTAAAATACACTTACCATTCCTCAAACAGACTGAAACCCCTTGGGCTCTGAAGCTCTGTTCTCCTCATCACTTTCCCAAAGCACCGCACCAACCTCAGCAAAATTAAGAATTATCAAGCACTTCTCCAACGCTGATTGAATAAAACATGGAGTGTAACTGACTGGATGGATAAGACCTTAGTGAATTCTTGAGTTCATTGGTCAGCTTTAAACAAAAACATTGACGGACGGACATATTCACCAATTAAAGAAGAGACAGAATACGAACAAGCAACTCCACCAGTTAGACATGATGAGAGGCAGAGGAGGCATGTCTCAACCTTATTCACAGGCTCATATGTGAGCTCACGTGTTCACATCACATGCATCCTGTGATATCACAGAAATCCCAAGAGCCTTGGATTAATTAATTTGAATTAATTTTCTTTCATTTGGGTTGATTGGTTTATGTTTGATTAAGTATTAGGATAATTATGTTCATGTAACACAAATATTTAAGTATATTCTACAAATGGATTAAATGAATTAAAATCAACTTAATGTATTTTCTTAAAACAAACGAATACCATTTCTTCACTTTTGAAGCTGAATAAACCTCCCCTACGAACAAGACAAATTGATGAGAACCTGCAGGCAGTGCTCAGACTTGTGACCACTTCACTGGAGCCTGACATTAATCAGTTGGGGTCAGAAAGGCAATGCGGTATCTCCCAATGACCAAGACATTTTTTGTAAGTACCTGATGTAAAAATGAACTTGTGGCCCTCTGATATAGGTGTTTATGTGAAATCGGCTCTTGGTTAAAAGAAGTTGTGTGCCCCTGGTTTAGAGCGCCTACATATTTCAATTTAAATATAAATTGGCACCAGTGCAGCAATAATGTACCACAAAAGGAAGCGATACGGTGTATATATGTATTCCAATATTGATATTTTGACTCACAAACAATATCTCAATTTCTCAAACAATTATGAATTCATCTTTAGGAATGCTCCATCTTGTGTGTTAATGTGTGCTTAAAAACATACAGTCAAAGCCATTCAGAACTGTTCATTCTGAATGCTTACATTACTTTCTCGTTTCTGTTTCCACCCTCTCCTCTTGTACCAGTTCAGGATAAGTGGGGATTACATGCATGGCACACTAAGCCTAGCAATCTCCGTTTCACAAAACAGGCACCATTGACAGTTCAAGACTCCCGCACAGCTCCTTCTTTTTTTTTGTTTTGTTTTTTTTTAATGCATATTTTTGGCATTCTCAACTATTCTAGAGTTTAAGTTATAGACCATTTATTAAATTGCATACTAGTGCATTGGTTTCTAGCTTATTAACTTTAGGCTTCTTCTTTATGTTGTTTTACTGTACACAGTCACCACAAGACTAAAACAGTAACCTGAAACACTGCTTAGATGTTCACCAACAATTACTCAGCATCTATATTTATGTTTTAGCTTAGAATATGTACTTTAGACAAGTCTATACTCTATGTCCACATGATTTCTATATTCAGTACATTCTGTTTTACAAGTCTGGAACTTTGCCCAGGCACTCATCTTTTGTCTGAAGAAAGAGAAACATGTCTAAATGAATGAATACCTCATATATAAACAGCCTTTTGAACATGGCCTTGGATGTTGGAAATGTATGCCATAAATGTTCTTGTAGGCTAACTTTCATACATTATGCTTTCATGCTTGTGACACTTGGCACAAAATGGTTCTGACTGTAAGCGATTGTAATTGCTACAATTCATAGCCTGAACCTTTCCTCTAAAACACACACTGAAACACAGTAAGCTAGAACTGCTACTGTCAGCATACAGTTTTTCAAATCATCAGTGATATCTGACAGCATTGCCAAACATTGTTTGTTTTATGTCTGTATTGTGCGGCTTTATCTGGTTACAATACAAGAGTACCTTTCAGGTTATATTTGCACTGTGCAGTATGGTGCAGCACAGCATGGTTGCATAACCCAAGGAAATGACAATGCCAAAACATCTTGTTTCAAAGTTATCAAAGTATAGTAATAAACAAATTAGTATCAAGGCTGAATATGGACTGAAAAAGCTAAACCAGAAATTGAATTCAATTTGCAATTGCAGAGGGTTGTAATTGCAACTCTTTCACTTTAGTACCTACCTGGGAAATCACAACCTCCAGGGAACCCCCTATCCCCATATTTTTATGATTTTATCTTTGAGAGAAACTGACACTTGTATTCAACAAGGGAAATAATGAAAATAATAATGCCTTTTATTTTAGAGTGAGACTTTTGAGTTCTGCCCAGAAGTACTGATTGTACAATGCTGTGTGGTCCTGACCAGTAGCAATAAATATACTTTGTTTTATTTTTAGGCAACGTGTGTATTTAAATGTGTACCAGAATATGTCATTATCACTGGGCCTTCACAACCTGGAACACATTTCTGGAAATACCTTGACGTATTAGTAAGAAAAATGTCCTTTTGAAACCCTTACAGCTGGACTTTACCCTGAGTCGTTATTGTACTGAGCTCACTTTGGTTAATTTCGGTGTTTGTCTCAGTTGCATAATTGGATTGAACTGCATGAATGAACTTAATTGCTTTGGGTGTTCAACGTCATGGCTCTGGCGGAGGTGAACAGTGTCAGAATGGTAGATATGAATGATTACTTGTGTGTTTGTATGAGTGGGAAAAAGAGTGAGAGATAGAGAGAGGCAAAGAAGAGAAAAATACAGTAAAAATGGAGAAAGTCACAAAGATGAAAAACAGCATGTGTGAGTGTGCACTAAATGTTCTAAATACAATTATGACCAAAGCTGATTGGAGATTATTCAGTCGTCCGCTTGTAGTCATTTTGGCCTTTGTGCAGCACCATGTCCTGGAGGATAAGAACCAATATTCATCATTGCAAAAGTCAGGACATGCAAGACAGACAGAGTGGGTGTAGAAGGAAAAATTGATTAGCAGTTAAGTGAAGAAAACGTGTACTTGACCTGGATACATAGGCATTCATACCAAAGAATGTCAGGAACATATATCATTGTGATAAACTCATTATTAGAGTTTGTAGGTGTCTACAAAATAGACACAAAAGAATGGGAAAGACTTAGCACAATGTAAAACCAAAAAAATAATGTTCTTAGACCTAAAAGTAGGGGTAGGCAATAAGTACAATGGCTTTTATTCTCTGTTTCCCATACTGCACTAAATCAAATTAACCAGGACGGACTCTGCTCTCTTAGTAATGAGACATAGTTGATGAATGTTTTTAAAAAATGCACACTAGCCACATTTGCATATGTGCCCTCTAAGGCTGTGTGATGTCAGGAAATACCTAATCGTGATTTTTCGTAACATTGTTATCACTGTTTTTTTACATTGAGCTTATTTTCTATAAAAGAATGTGTTTTTGCCAAGGAGGACTTCTTAAATGGAAGTCAAGGTAAAAAGATTTTATTTAAGTCATTTTGAAGCATTTCTATTCGTCATGAAATATTCACACAATGTGATGCTCCTGTTTTCGAATGAGTAGTGAACAAAAATGAAGATACGTGTCTTTCATTGGACAAACACATTGCAGACACTTCCATCTAGTGGTTATATCCTGCAAGTCCTGTAATTTGTGAACATCATACAGTTTTTCATCTAAAAGCAAAATTACTCCTGGAAAACGACTTCTGCTGAAATTGATGTAGTTCAGACAACTGAGATGACCTCAGAGTGCAGTAAAAAGCCACAGTGGTGAAAGACAGAAAATGGCAATAACTTGGTTTTCCTGCACCAATGAAAACACTAAAGCAGATTAAAGTGAACAGAGTTTAGCCCAGATGGCACTGAGAAACACACACACACACACACACCATGGCTCTCAGTACCTATGCTCACATTTCCAGAGCAACTTCCTCAAACACACACACACACACAGTGCTGTGAGCTGATTGATGAGACAGATGGAGCTAGGAGACAGAGAGCGAGCATAGAGCAGTCGTGTGCCAGCATGATCCCTCTCCTCATCAATAACTCCAATAAATATGGTAGGATCCAACCTCTCTCTCACACACGCTCACATACGCAGAGCATATAGTGCATTTTATGTGGATCTGTATAATGTAAAATTACAATATTGATTTTATTTACAATAATTAAATTTACCAACAAAGTTTTATCTTAAATGCTTACATTGATATTTTATTTTTGGAATCGCAGCAAACACCTATCCATTTGATTTTACTATGTTACATAGATGCAGTATGCTGATTTTGCTCATTGCTGAAACAAATCTTAAAGAATTTTCCTATCTTTAATTAAAAAAAATAATCAAGCACACCTGGGACCTCAAGACACGAATACTCGTTCTCAGAGCAATTAAGACTGTTCACAGCAAACAAGTTAAACACTAATGTGAACCATGGGACATAGCAAAATAATAATATAACACTCAAACTACACCTTCTGAAAATGTGTTAAGTAATTGCACTTTATACACTGTTGCGGAT
The DNA here is from genome assembly GCF_029633855.1 of Hoplias malabaricus. NCBI lineage: Eukaryota > Metazoa > Chordata > Actinopteri > Characiformes > Erythrinidae > Hoplias > Hoplias malabaricus. The sequence continues at coordinate 34,075,058 of NC_089803.1, forward strand.
TTGTTTAATGGGAACATTTTGCAATAAAAAAGTAGGATATTTAAAAACTTACTTGACAACTATTAGGAATACTATACTCACAGGTCCACTTCAGAAACATTTTAAATGACTTCTCTTTAGATTCCACTCAATCTGAGAAAAGTTCTTTTCCATGTCTCCATACAGATCACTATTACAAAGTTTTGCTGGCGTACTCTAACTTGACCACTCCATTCTGCGGTAAGTTCAGGGATGATCCATGGTATTGCTCCATCTTGCTTGTCTTGTTTATCATCGGTCTACCGGTGGGTGTGCTGGGTAATGTTGCAGCCATTTTGAACTACACCTGCTGTCAACGCTCATGGACAACCGGGACTGTGTTCCTGTTAAATCTGGCCCTGTGCGACTTCGTCTGGCTCCTTCTGTTGCCCTTTACGCTATACTTCACCACACAGCGCCCTTATTTGGCCAGCTTCCATGTATTTTGCCAACTTAAGAAAACTCTCTTCAACATCAATGTCTACGGGAGCATTTTCTTCCTGGCTCTAATCAGTTTTGATCGTTATGCTGGGACAGTGCACCCAATCAGCTCGCTGCGCTGGTGGAACAATAGGAAAGCCTGCATCTGCTGTGTCTTCACCTGGCTTGTGCTTCTGCTGGGATCCATTCCTGATTTCTTTGTAACCTTTGCTTTCAGTCGCCCTGACAATGCCAGTGTCTGCATGGACCACCTCTACGGCCCATTCACTTATATGACGGTCATCTCGCTGATGCGTACGCTGGTGGGTTTCCTCCTGCCACTGGGGGTGATGAGTTCCTTTTATGCCAAAATGATGACCGTGCTGAAGAGCATGCCAGGGGAGCAAGAGAGGCAGAGGAGCAGGCGGCAGATTGGCATTTCCCGCAGAGCTGGAAAGCCTCTTGTTCTCATCACAGCAGCTCTGGTGGTTTTTGTGGTGTCTTACATGCCGTACCATATCATGATTGTGACTTTGGTGTTCATGCGATACACTGGTCATGTAACTGATGAAAATGTAAACACACTCTACACAGCCAATGAGTTCTTAGAGGCTATGTGCAGTGTGAGCAGTTGTCTGGACCCCCTGCTGTACATTCTGGCTAGTGAGCGCTTCCAGAAATGTTGGAAGGGGCTAAAGAGGGGCACAAGACAGATGTGCAGCAGAGCCAGCAGGAGGGTGGGAGTTCAGGACGCAGTGTTAGAGGGATAAAGAGCAGTAAGAATTCAGTTAGAAATTTAGATAACAGGTGACATAAAACTGAATTCTTACAGCCACTGCTGTGAAATCAGCTTTCTTGGGGATGTACATTGATTTCAAGGTCTTTTTTTTTTTTTTTTTTTTTTACCTATGTTCAAGAGGTATGTCACATGGAAATCAAAATAGGCTTGGGATATTCTGTATTTACATTGTAGCCAATGCTGGGGATAGGATTTCCTCAGAGTTGAATATTGATATGAGGCTTTGGCCCTGGTATGGTTTACCAGAGTTAAAGAGTTAAAACTGTACATCATCAGATGCAACTTGTGTTGATACAAACATTCCTGATCAATATGAAGTTCCACATATTTATTGGTATAAATCACTTCCCTCTAGATAAAACATTGAAACTATCTCTTTAAAATCATACAAACACATTTATTCATTATCTGTAACCCTTATCAAGTTCAGGGTCATGGTGGGTCCGGAGCCTACCCGGAATCATTGGGCGCAAGGCGGAAATACACCCTGGAGGGGGCACAAACATATTACTATGTGCTAATGGATCCCACTTATTCCCTTTGAAACTGTGTGGCATTTTCTGAACAAATTGAACCACAGGAAAGAACCCATGGACTGATGACTGCAAGTGTTTGTGTTTTGAGTAACATGCACTGTGTACTTTTGTTTAAGTTTGATATTCATATTATATCAAATTCAGCTTTGTCTTTTTAAGAATTATGAGAGTAAAACAATACAGTTTTACTAACGTTTATAAATGAGAACCATATCAGTTTTTATACAACCCTTAGTTCCGGTCGTGCATTCTGATTGGTTGGGAAGCGTTCTAAAGCGTGATTTATTTCACAATAACAGCACGTTTTTTTTCCACAACCTCTGTATCAGTCGACTGAACGCTGTTGCTAAAAACTCTCTGTGGTGCAGGTGTCGTTATCACATTTTTCACCGCTAAATTAGCTTCGGTTCATGTTTTACACCAATAAACTGTCATCAGTTTACTTCTGAGAATACTAATACTGATAAGAATCACGTGATTGATATACTCAATCACTGTTATTAACACGTTTTACTCATAAGTTTAACTTGAAATAAATGGAGACTGAGGGCAGTGACTGGCACTAAAGACTAATACAACACTTCAACACTAATTCAAAATAAGGCATTAATTAAATGCCAGTTTAAGAACACAAAAACAAGAAAAATGAAGACAGAAACCAGGTACCAGTGGTGAGAAAGCCAATCGGAGATTCAGTTGCTGTAACAGTCCTTAGCATTCGTGCTGAGCTGTTTTTTTTTAACTGTATATTCAGGGCGCCTTAATGCATTCCCCATACCCTACATAGTGCACTAACATTACATGTAAGTCATGACTGTGGGTTTAGAACCGAGCACAAAATATTTAAAATTAAGTCATGCAACCATGGTTCAATATTAAAATGTTAGCTATATTAGAAGTGTAATGCATTATGTGTGGTTACCTCAAATGGTGCACTACAAAGGGAACATGCGGAAATTTCAGGTAGTTGCAGCTCTCCGGGTAGATAAAGACTCTCTTGGGCAGAAGCAAGTTTATCTGAAGTAGTTTATTCTGCAGATTAGGGGTCTGGGTAGTGATACTGTAGTGGTGAGCAGAGGCGGTGAGTGCAGTTCAGTAGAATTCATTGCGGTGACGTAACAACAAGCTACTTGTTGAGGAACTGTAATTTCGAGTTATTACCTGAACTGTTGAATAAAAGCAATAGAACACTCGAGGTTGTGTGTTATCATGAAATAACAGCATGGCTGAGATGGACTATAGCACTCGCCTTCGCCTTGTGCCTCCACCACATCTCAGCCATGCTGTTATTTCATGATAACACACAACCTCGAGTGTCTTCTATTGCTTAAGTGAAGCACTATTTACTGAAAACTGTTGCATTTCACTTTTGATCATGTAAAATTACATTAGTTAACTCAGTCAAATCTGCTTTTCACTATCAAATATCTACTATTTCATTCCTGTTCTATGAAGCAGGTAGAATATGCTGGGACGTTTTTTGTAATCTGCTATTTATAGTCTGATTAGGCCAGTAAACAAAACTATATTGAAAGCACTATGAGAGCTGTATCTCAGATTTTAAAAGCTACCAACATCGGTTACAATATTCAATAAAGCACATTTTAAAATCTATCTATTGCTTGGAGGAAGCTCTAACAAGAACATGTCTGGGCACTTAGGTTTAAAAATGGAACACAGCCTGTACATTTCCTCCTGAGGTGTCTAACACTGCAGGGTGAATCCAAGCCGGCCGAACCCCAGTCCTAACCACATCTGCCCAACTCTCTGTGGACTCGGCCGGAGAGAATCCATTCATCATGTTCTACAAGGGCAGGGACTCAGGGCTAGCAGCAAGGAGCCAACACACAGTAACTGACCCACGGGAGTCGGTTACCAGGGAAACACAGGTCACGTCGATTAATCAGAGACAAATATACCGCTGTCCAACCACGGCTAGAGGATACTGGTATTTCAACACACGCAGTATGTATATCACATGCTGTATGAGTGCACACCACCTCTACAGTAGCCCTTTATGATACATGCACCAATGGAGTCAAAAATCCATTCATCCTGAAAGCAATAGGCAATTTCCTGCCATTTGTTAGCTCTTCTCTTTGGACTTTGGAAACACCTGTTCACTGCACATGTCTAACAAAGCAGAAGACAATATGTTTACTCTGAACTGATTGGTTTGCTGTTTGTTATACAGCCTTATTCCACATGTCTAATAATTCATTAGCTATGAATAACTGGTAAATTTTGGGAACTGGAATGAATGTATTGTGTGAATTCAGTCATTGTTCAGCTCCTGAATGCTACTGATGAAGAGGAACACAGTACTGTGGTTGTTCTGTCCAAGAAAATCAGACACTCAGGATTAGGACAGATATTGGTCAGGGATTAACATGTTATCTGTCACTGTTGTGTAATGCCTTAAAAAACATTGAAACATACATTTTTAGGTGTATTGAAATCTATGAATGTTTAATAGACAGGCCTCTCTTAATGTAGAGCTCTTACTTGCTCTCTTGTTTTGACACCATTGTCGACATTAAAACCTGCAATGTGGGCGCTTCCAATCATCTGAGGGGGAGGGGCTTATTTTATAAACACACCCACACTGAAATTACCTTGGCTTTTTTTTTCCTGTGTTAACTTCTAGAAAATTAAATTTTGGGGCACAGGCATGGAAATGTTCTGTTCCAGAACTTTTATTTATTTGAGCCTGTCTAAACTCTTTGAAGCTCTGCAGGATCAAGACTGTGTGCTCACTGGGATTTCCATTTCTGTCTCTGCTGTGCTGTTGTATCGTGCATACCAAGCAGAATGTCTTTTTATATGGAACACAGCTTATTTGACATTCCTTGTAGAAACCATGAAATTACAATTCCCATGTTTCTGTTGCTCAAACTGTTTAACTGCCTTTGAATGGTAGATGGACCAGTGCAGGAAAGTGAAAGGAACAAAGAACCTTTTTATTTGTTGTTTCCATTTCCATTTTCTTTAAAATTTTTGTGACCATACATTAAATGTTATGTTTGTTTGTCAGTTCTTTGTTTTGGTTTTGTTTGGTCAAGTTTTCTATTTCAGTCAAAAATGTTTGTTCTTAAATTGTAAATGTATGTTTTGTGACACTGCAGTTATTACAGTAACTGTAATAATTAGAGCAGTGCTGAAACAGTGAGAACACAGCAGCTGTTCACAAACAAAGCTCATGTAAACTCTTCTGTTCAGTGCCTGTTCAAACACACAGATAAATTGCTACAAGGTACAGAAACCACACAAAGCAAATCTATGTTTTCCGCACACTAATGGCAACCTGTGTGTTCAGGTTTGCATTAAGAAGTGTCTCAAATGTTAAATAACCAATGACAAGTGTCAAAATATTTTGTTTTGTCAAGGCTGCTCTTGTGCCAGATATTTTAAACAATCCCCAGGCTTTAACACCGGGCAGGACAAGAAAGCTCTCACGCAGATGCTAACACTGCCACCTAGTGCACAACTGATGAAAAGAACAGACATGGTTTAACCTCAAAATCTCAATACGTTTCAAGAGGTTTATGGTCATATGCACAGTAAACACTCAGTTACAGTAAACAATATAATCCTTATTCCGCATCCTTTCTATTCTGGCTAAGACAGTATTGGACAATGTAAAGTGAGTTATGTTGCATGAACCCCACATAAAATGCCTATAGATCCTGTCACGAAGACCAGTTCTTGTCCAGCACAACACTCTGAGCACAAGAACTGGTGAGCTACTGCCAGGACGTAAGCATCCATACACAAAATGCCTCATATAGTTAACCACAACTGCAGTCAAAAACTTTAAATACATGTACAGATTTTGGTGCACACATTTATCTGAAGTAAATAATGTTGCAGATGCACACTTTCACACTGTTATTAGTCTCGTCTAAGGTCTGTTACTGGGCAGTGTGACATACTCAATGTTCATTGGTGCTTAGCTCAGCAGAGAATCAAAGTCTAATCAAAAATAAGTGGAATGGACCCATACATTATACCAACCACATATGCCAACCTGATGGAAGCCTGTGGTTCACAGAGTGAACTGTAATATGTGTAATATGATTCATTAGCATAACTTTAAAGGTTATACTAATAATGAAATTAATTGTCCAATACTCCACATATTTTTCAATAACCCATATCACAACAGTCACCATGAGTAATGATATTCATTCATTCTTTCATTATTTGTAAGCACTTATCCAGTTCAGGATCACAGTGATTAATAATTAGTCAACATTAATTCCTCATTTGGTGTTACACTACATATGAGTATGTTCATTTTTAAGACAGTAGATATCAATGTACAATGTATATGGCTGAAATAACAATAAAATCCACTTGAACTTAAATCAACAATAAGACTTAGCCACTTTTCCACAGACATCCACAAGGGGCACAATCCAATGCTTCCCATCAATGATACTGAGGGTCCTTGTTGTGTATCAGTTGTGTAATCAGTAATAATATAAACCTTTACATACTTGCGGTTAAGTGTGGGTGAAGTGAATCCTACATTTGTCTTGGTAATTTTTGGAGAACAGCATAAGGTGCATGTGGATTTTAATTGATTAACATGCAAAATATTCTACTTAAATATTTACATATCTGTGCCCAAAAATCTAAAAATCTTAAATATGTGATCCTGACAGAATCAAAATAGTGATATTTTACTATGTGCATGTTGCCTTACACAAAACAGGACCCTGAGTTAATACAGCACTGAGAGACAGGCCATAAAATACTCCGCCTGCGCAATTCTACTGTAATGCCATGTGACAAAAAACAGATTGAAATCCTTAGGCCTGAGCCAAGGATTGAGTGGAGAAAATGGCAGACTATGGAGCATGCCATTAAAACAACCTGATGGAAGTATGACAGCAGCTGGTGCTTAGACTGAATCAGCTATAAGCAGTATGTCAGATATCTGTCGAGTCACAGTCCCTCTGTTTTATGAGAATATTCACTCTGTAATGAGTGTGCTGTGATCTGATTGGGCTATAGACTTACAGCAGTAAAACACAAAAATAGCCTTCAAGTCCTACTGAAGAAAACTTTGTTCTTACCTATATAAAGACATCTCTAATTAGCATGTCCTAATTTCACACTGTACTGCGAGTCCAATCAAACATGACCCAGTTTATCGACTTTCCAGTGACCAATTTAGATATAGAGTACTTCTAAATGTCCTAGAATTGGATTAATTGAGAATTACATTCAGTCATATAAATGTTAATAAGATCAGCTGCTGATGACAGAGATTATTTTTAGGATAAAAAGTGCCATTCCAACTCATCGCAATTACTATACATAACAATAATACAGATTAAAATGATATATAATAATTTTTTTCACATTTGTTGTTGGTTTTATCAGCTTCACTGACCATACTGAAGTAGGTCTACAATTACACACTGTATTCCATCTGTTTCTCTGAATAATTTGTGACCCCCTTTTACTCTGTTCTTCACAAGTCAGAACCACCACAGAGCAGGTATGATTTGGGTGATGGATCATTCTCGGTGCTGCAGTGGCACTGACCTGGTGGTGATGTGTTTGTGTGTGTAGCACTGGTATGGAGTGGATCAGAAATAGCAGTGCAGTTGGAGTTTTTAAACAGTGTGTCCATTCACTAGTGGAGATGCAAAATCAGAGACAGTAGCTCTGTGTTGGTTATTGTCTGTGTTGTAGCAGCTCTGGCCTAAAGTTTAGAGAAGTGGGCTTGGGACTGGAAGGTTGCCAGTTTGAATCCCAATACTGGCAGGAAAATTGATTGTGGCGGGAATAAAAAGAACAGCACTATCTTCTTCCCACCATCCACACCTCCATCGGTAGTCAGAAGATGGACGCCCAGAGGACACTTTTGGCTGGATATTTATGGTTGGTGTACTATTCTCTGCCAAGCAGGGACCCTGCTCTTTTTAAAAACTCTAGCTGTGTCTGATCCATGAATACCAGTACAACATGCACTTCTGAGGGAGTCCTGAACAGTGGAGAACAGGGTAAATGAAGGATAAAAAAAGAATTATACAGAGCAACATATGGACTACTGTGTGTAAATGGACAATGAGTGTAGAAACAAGGTTATAATGGTGTGATTGACTAGTGTATATTACAATGACAGTAACACATCTAGAATATTAAAAAAATTGCTTCAGTGTGCTATTGATTCCTATGATTGTGGTGAAACACCCTTTTTGGTTGTTTACATTCAGAAGCTCTGTGTCTTTTAAGGTGGAATTGTGAGTTATAGGGGAAAAAACACTTGTTGGAACGTGGCTGAAGTTTATTCACTGTTTGAATTACCATAGAAACTAATTTGTAACTCAAGTTGTTTAGTTTTGTAGCACTTTCGGTAATGCATTTAGCCATCTCCTGAGTTTGGAGACATTTCCACCTTAAGTGATCCGAAACAGCAAAAATATGTCAGTAGTGCCAGCTTATGGAGCAGGAATAGAGCAATATCCTCATCTCGGTTCATGTTTCTGATTGTTTCTAGTTCTCTCTGTTGTCTAAAAAAAACTCCAGATACATCTGCCATGAGAAGAGAGAGACAGAAAGCCTAACCTACCAGACCAAGACAATTGGGTTTTTTACTAATGTACAGACACTGGGGCTTCGTAAATACATTAGACTGGTTTCAAAAACCGGAGATAGCGAATGGTGAGGAAACATCATCTGATTTTTTTTTAAAAAAAGGGTTTTTTGATCATGGTCTGAATGTTGAATGTTGTCTTTAAGTGCACAGAGGATCCTGATGACTCTGCACAATCTTTTTGCATGCTTCATAGAGAAACAATCTTCAGCATTCAACCTACACCCTACACCCTCACTGTCTGGAAACATTTGGTCAAGCAGTGAAAGTTTCTGTGAACAACAGAAAGCCATAATTGTTTCAGGATCAGAAAGAACATTGTTCCTCCCACAGATCCTCAGAGGCAACAGAGGCTGACTTTGAGGTGACCTGCTGTGTCAGGCAGCTTGATTTAGGCCTAAGGTCTGCTTTAAGATGAGATTGTCGTCTTTACTTATTGAGTGATACATTAGTCACCGTGTTCTAGTGGTCAGAGGCACTTGACACTTGGTGAGATTGACCCCTGAGGGCAGCAGGGCGATCTAAGTGCAGTGACCTTGGCAACTATTGCTCCAGGAGCAGAGCAGATGACACCCAATGGCTAGTTTATTTGAGTGGCGAGATGAAGACAGAGAACATAATGAGAAGGAGAATGTAAGTGAGAGAAAGAGAGAGAACTGTGTGGAGATAGAAATTAAAGAAAGGTGAGAATATAGAAGTGGCAAAGAGAAAGTGGGAGAGAAAGGGAAAGAATAAGAGGAAGCTATAGAGAGAAATAAAAATGAGACAAAAGAGAATGAGAATGAGAGTGTGAGAGAGACAGAGAAAGAGTGAAAGTTCTCTAGTATCGTGCTGAAACAGTTTGGAACGTAGTAAAGGAAAAAGACAGAATGAGTGGCAAAAAATGAGAGTAGCAAGTGACAGAGAGCATATATTAATGAGCACTAAAAGAGAGCCTAATAAGCCTAATATTCTGTCATTCCAGAATATAAAAAAATGGACAAAGTTCTACATTGGTCCTACATTAAATACAGTTTAGGACTACAACTAATGATCTGGATAAAAATATATTTTTTATCACTGTCTCCACAGTGATAAAAAAGAGCTGAGTTGCCAACAATAGCACAACATCAGCACAACCACCACAGACTGAGAAAATGTTATTCAATATTATTTACTATTATGCCAACATCCTTCTGTCTGGTTCTAAAGGGCATGTGTAAGTGTCAGAGAAGCAGAAATTAAACACTGTTATGTGTATTACAATAAATTGATACCACTTTCTCTGGTAAACAGATGATTAAGATGTGCCAGTTAGTTAGCAGGCAATCTTTGGAAACAGCTGTGGGAAATTATGCACTGTTTATGCAGTAACACACGCCTCTGTGAAAAACTAACACAACAGAGCACACACACAAACACACAAAGCTACAATCAGTTCATGATGTAATTTGCCTTTATAAGTAGAGAGTGTAACCCAGGGACCAGCAGTCTTGTCCGCAAAGTCTATGAGTACCAGGCCACAATTCCCATATCAGTGCATCACTATTGTGACCCGTTTTCTAAAACCAATGCCATAAAATCTATAATTTATAGAGAATAAGCCTAGATGAACCTAAATTAGCATTATAAGGATATGTGTTAAGTGTCTGTTTCTTCATTTTCTTTCATTTTAAGCCACACTTTCCAATAATAGCTTGACTGTTGCTTTTATACGCTCTGAGACATCCTAATAAACACTTATTGATCTGAATTATATCCTGAAACAGTTCACACACTGGGGGGGGGGGGTCAATTAATCAAACAATGTTACAATGCATCAAACAATAAAGGATGTAATGTGCACTGCAGCACATGGAATGCTCCGGTTACATACTGAAATTTATAAATGATTTTACTGCTGACAATCGGGGCATTCAAATGGTAAAAGAGGTTTAAAGCAATTATCTGCTGATACTGATATGACATTAATGTGTATCATGCATCCTTAGTCATTGTAAATGATGTGGGAAATGAATAACAGAGACATTACTTATGTCACAAATGACAACAGATTCACCAACATGACCCCCATTACAATATATAACTGAAATCTATTTCTGAGTTTGAGCTGCAGGAGACACTGATTTATTTGAGGAATTACATAAAAGTGAAAATAACAGAGAGAGAGAGAGAGAGAGAAGAATGGGTGAGGATGTATGTGTGTATAATTTACAACTGAACAGGCGCGTGTGTGTGTGTGTGGTAACAGTGCATTATAGATGACATTTCCCTGCTACTACTCTCAGCGCAGACAACCCAGCACTCTCTCTGAGGTTTAGGATTATGTAACACTGTGAGCAAAATGTTTTACAAAACTCTGCTCTCCCATCCATTTCTGTCTGTCTTTAACATTCATTTGTCCAGAGCAACTCCCATCAATCTCAATCTTTATCTCTCTCTCTCTTTATCTCTCTCTCTCACTCTCATACACACACACCATCTGGTACCCCAGATTTCTGCATTAAAGTTGCTTGGCTAGGCACAGATCCCACTCTGTCTGCCTCTTTCTCTTGGTCACTAATAGTGGGCACAACATTTGTTGCTGTTACAAAGCTGAAATCAAGTTTTTATTGTTAACATAACACTTCGCAGCTCCAGTGCAAACTCTATTCCTATACACTAGATACATCCCATTAAGGCTTTGCAATTAGCTGATCTCACAGACAGTAAGAGCTGCTCCACACACAATGACTCTCAGGTGCTAGATAATAACTTTACATTCTCAATAGAATCACAGCCTCTCTACTTCTCTGTGTTTCACAGTATGCAGGATGTGGGGCTGGTCATAATGACAAGCGTTTTCTTCAGTACTTCTCTTTTGTGCTCTTACTCTATTCGATACAAAGGTGAAAAGGTACTAATTAACACAGTGAACACCTTCATCATCTTATCCTGTTAAAATCAACAGAGCCACTGCAAAGAACCTGGTTTAATATACGCCACAAGATCTCTTCCAGAAATATAGGAATAACCATTCGGTTTAAAAAGACTGGGAGGTCTGGTTTACAGGATGTAATCAGGCTGTAGTCAGTGGGGAAAATAAAAACACTGACAAAATTATGGATGGAGAATGCTATAAAGGGAATTATAAGGACAAAGTTTGAATTAACTTTGTGTGGAATTGACAAAACTAGAAAAAGATTTTGACGATTTAAACCAAGTATAGATTTCTTGATAAAACTGTTTACACAGTGAAATAATAGAATGTGAAAGAATGACTGAAGGTAGTGGGTTATTCATAATGTGTTGCACTCTTTGTTTTTGTGTGAAATTCATTATTTTTGATGTTTAGTTCAATGGTTTATTTGTGCTTTTTGGTTATTTTAGATATTTTTAATTTAAATTGCTTTTTTATTATTTTATTTAATTTTTTTCTTACTGTTATATCCACATTATTTTGGAACACAGAAGTAAGTAATGGCTCTTTTTTTGTTTTTCTGTGCGAGACTTCCTATAAACTACACAGACCGAAACACTGAGTCTCAACCACATCCTCAGAGTTATCATCCAGAAGAAGGAGGACACAAAGAAGTGGACGGACATAACACACAGAGCGCTTTAACTCTTTAATGTCATCTTGTGAATTGAACGAGAGATGGCCCAGCTCCCAGAGCCTCAACAACCTATCCACTCATGTTCCCTCTGATTAATATAAGTATAATTAGGTTATACATATAATACATAGAGTACTGTGCAAACGCTTTAGGCACCTCTTTTTTTTTTTGTACAAATTCTGTTATAGATATTTATTATAGTAATTCTGCATTATTGAGTCAGTACAAAAACATATTAGATTTACTTTACCTATAATAATTTTATTATTATAGGTTTTGCATGAAAAAAGAAGTGTGACAATCCAACTTCTTAAAGGAACTGTGGCAGATTCTCCAAGGCACTCAGTAAAACTACCATCTCATTTATAAAATTCTATAAAAACTGTACCTAGGACTAATATTTAAGGGGAAAAAATAAAAATAAATAAATAAATGGTCGTCATGTATAATACTGACTTTCTTTTATTTAATGTTTACTGCACATTTTTTTACACTCCATATTGTTGTTTTATTTTAATCAATATCCATAATAATCACAAACACATTGTTACAACTATCATAAAAACATAAATAGACATACAGACGCGTTCTTCATGTCAGCGTTATTTATTTTAATCCAGAGCTTTTAAGCAAACCGGAAGAGTTTGTTCACTGTTCGAAGTAGATGCCTTGTTTGTGCCAGTGATTATCTATTTATCAGCATTTTAATTATTATTCCTGAAAGAGTGAATTTCCACTAGAGCTGTGGGTACACGCACTCTCCTGAACTTTTTAAATTGCTAAATAAATTAAAAAAAGAGGAGTGAGAAAGACTGACATTGGTAATCTGGATGGAAATAAAACAGAGGAGCTCCAGGATATTTAATGCCATCCACATTGAGAAGTAACTACAAATTAATTGTGAAAAGTGAAACACAACTGCTCTTGCCACACTATTAGCAGCTAAAATGACTGGAAATGGTGAACTGGGTGTCTTCCTCAGAATTCACTCTCCCATAAGAGCTCTGAAAATTAGATGGACACTAATAGTTTGCAAGGAATTTGTTAGATGGATCCTTTATTTGTTTTTATATTAATGCCTTTCAGTCACTCTGTACATGCTGTATGTGTTTACTGTGTATTTACAGTGTGATATTGTCCAATAATAGGAGTTAGTATGTCTGTATGCACTGTAAATGAGTGTGAATATGAGTTATTTCAGCTGTAACCTCATCTTTAGCAGTAATATTTGAAAAGGTCCCACTTTTCAAAAAGGTCATCTACAACAAGGAACAGTGAAATGGTTTGTCAAGCCAATTTAATTAAAGGATGAAAGGACAACATTTTCATACCACTTACGATTGATTACCACAACTTAGCATTGCCTTTTCAAAACAGGCCTATCCTTTGGTGCATTAACTTCAGATTGCCTTTGCTAATTTTGGAAGCAATTCTTGATTCAGTTAGAGGACCACAAATAGTAAAATAGAGAGTGACTATAAGTAAAGAAAAACAATTAATTATGAATTGAAGTGATACCCTTAGATGATGTGAAAGTGAAGGATTTGAAAGGTTAGAAATAACAAAGGCTGCCAGAAGAATGCTTGGAGAGAAGATTAGTTGTGAAGACTATGCAAGAAGAAAAAGAAGATGGGAGAATGCAAAATGTATTTGGGTTGGGGGAAAGCTAGCCTTGCCTTTCTGTGACCTAAATATGTCAATTTTTTTACTGCGTCACACTTAAATCATTTTGAAGCATCAGGGACTACAGCAGACTGAATGTGAGCTATTGTTTGAGCTTGTGTGTGCGCGTGTGTGTGTGTGTGCGCATGTGTTAACACAACAACTCTAATGGCTGAATCAAACGAGCATCACGCTTTTAGCTACAGCTTCAAGTTTCAGTTATTAAAAGACAGTCTCAGTTGATCCTTAGAACAGATAGTCTTAAATCTAAAGTATAAAGCCTACACAGACATGAGATCTCTGCAGCAGTGTGTATGCATGTTTCCCTTTCATCACACTATTCATCCATTATACAGCAATCTGCAGCCCTCAGCACTGCAGACGTCAGTTAAGTCAACCCATCAGATAATGAGCAAGACTTTCATGAATTATATTCAGAACATTAGACATTAGGGACAGAGCTGATGTTCACAGAATTGTGATCTGGAGTGAAGTAAAATGCAAATAAGCAGCCAAAAGGAAACTTAAAACCTGGACATCATACATACCAAACAGCCTTCTATGAAAGAAGAACTTCCCAGCGACGAGGCCTGTGAAGATCGCCAGAATCCACATCAACACCTTCAGGAAGTTCCACCCTCCACCTGGATATTTATTCACTATGAAGGAGAAACAGTTCCCCACGACTATCATGTGGGCCTCCGTCTGGCTGTGGGAAACAGGGTCCTCAGCAAAGATGAGAAAGTTGAAGAAGGTCACTAGGTATGCCACAACCAGGCGAGACCAGGGGTGCTGGAAGTAGTAACGGAAGCGGGTATCTATTTCCATTCTGCCAAGCCTCGCCATCCACCGGCCACCTGACAGAGAGAGGAAGAGAGACGACTCAGCATTCAATTTTACATGTCCCTTTAGGACAGAGATTACCAACAATTAGAGACAGCAGCAGATTATCCAGATTGAGATTACACAATGATACAAGTCATAAGTTTTGGCAGCACTCTGAAACACATGGCAAGGGTACATCCGGTGTGAGATTATGATCTATAATCAGAAATATGACGCCAGAAAAATGACAAAATAATAATATTCACAGCCATGAAGTAAGTGCAGGGTGTTGTAAGTAAAAACAACGTATGTGAAATTTCACTGTTGATGTTGGATAGTAATAAAAATGCCACTGCTAAAGGCATTATAGCCCTTGTGTTCTCTCCCTAACAATGTAAGTAAATCGAAACCAATTTGTTTCTCTAAGAGGCACCATTTGCAACAGTTGTGCAGACATTTTAAAAAGTTGTTTGTATCCTTTTTAACTTCACTTTCTTTTTGGCAGGACAGAGCAATCACACAAAACTTGAGTCAACAACACTCACCTGTAATACAGTAATAAATGTAGGCCACAATAATCAAAATCACATTTCAGATATCCATATAAACAAGGCCATAAAACAGCTGGTTTAGATCACTGGGGCAGATTATGCCCGGTTAATTCCAGGTTGGAGACCACCAACAAGCCCAACACACCCCCTCCTCCGGCAGCTTCCCAAAATATACACCATGAAGACAAGATGTGATGTAAGAGCTTGGGAATAGCATTGGGTTACTGCTGTGAAATACGGGGCACTGTTGTGGTATTTTGCTCATGTGTGTAATGCAGTCAAAGGTGATATAGGATCAAATCAAGGAGTGCTAGCAAAACCAGACACAACCAGAACACATATTTGCCCAATCCTAACCCTAACCCAGACACTGGGCGAACAAATGATATGGAATTTCAAAAACCTGCCACACTGTACCAACAAGAACACAAAAACTACTAGTCATTCTGGAAAAGCAGATCTACACTTTCTCCATTCATTCCAGCAGTTTCTACTGCTCACTGACTTCGACAACGGGCTACAGAGGTAACTTGGTCAAGCAAAAGCGAGGTGTACTTTGGTTTCGAGCCCATTTCAGTATTTTCTGAGAGGAGATTAAGAAGAATGGTTCTCAAGCTGCGGGTCTCTTACGGAGGCAGTCGTGCAGCATGTCGGAGCCCATCGCCGCCGTTAGCGCTTAGCTCTTCCAGCTTTCCTCGGTCCTCCTGCGGTCACACTTCACCACATTACCGCTGTCACTCTTCGGAGCACAGTCCACGCTGAAACAGCCTGAAATACAACCCCGTCTCCGACAGAGGATAGAGCCGTCGGCAGACACGGGAAAATTCGCTTCCACTACAGAGAAAGACGAACACATGGACACGGAGAAACGACGAGCCCGCCCCTCTCCTGTCACATCAACAACAATCCCCCGACACACACACACACACACACACACACACACACACACACACAGTGTTGTTTAAAATAACTTTGGGGGTATTACATAGACTTTCATTTAATTTATGTATGAAACATTTCTCCATCTTTAAACAAGGGGACCAAATTTCCCTAAAATGTAATTTTGGTCTCCAAATCGTGACACACTCATTTTACACCCCCCCGCCCCCCTCCTTATTTTACAAACACATTTTATTATTTGTATTACATAAGTCTGACAATTCTAACAGCAGTGACTCCCCCTCTCACCAGTTTTAAGATTAACGTGAAAAAAAAAACAAGAACAAGCTGCAACAAAGTACTTATACACAGACATTTTACTTTGTGTGATTACGCTGTTTACACTGGCCATGAATCTGAGCAGACTACACAAACACAGACGCGTCTACTCCCCAATTAAGCTTAAGTGTATTCGGTGGGCTGGGACTGCTGCACCATTTAAGGTGGAGCTTATTGTCAGAACGGGCCACGGGCACTGGAGGAGGAGGCGTACCCGGGGTTTACCCCCGACTCACACGTATATTCCCCCCTTCCCCTGAGGGTGGTCTGTACCTGGTACATCCCTGCGGGGTCCTCTCGGCGTGTTCAGTGTCTAGTGATCTTCATGTGTATGATGGTAGAAAGTGTGGTAGGGGCGGGAAGAGGGATGGGGGGTTTGGAGCGGTGCGTTAGACTAATCCTTTCCTCCTCTTCGCCTCTGGTGTGTTTGGTGAGGCGCTGCTGCTGGATGTAACATTGTAGCCAGAAGCTAACAGCAGCAGCTCATACAATAGAGTCAGTCGACCGAAACACACACTCACTCACACAGAGAGATTATCAGAAGCAGAGCAGCTCTTTCTCTCTCGGGGGACAGACATTTATTTAAAGACACACAGGGCGGGATGATGCTATAAGTCTGAGAGAACATATAGCAGATGTTTTTTTTCGTTAGCGGGCTAATGCCGCTGCTGGCTAAGGCCTTAAGGCAACACAAACACGACACTTGTTCCCCATCTAACATGTTTCTGTATACATACTCAATATAAAACCTAACCACGTTTATAGAGTTCAAGGACAAATTGCCTTTCTACTCAAGATATAGTTTCACACAGTGCAATGACACTGAGTGATGACATTATTGAAATACTCCTTTTCTCTAAATTTTAGCAAAATATGGATTTCTTATTGTAATAACACAATATTCCCACAAATTGTGCACCATGCGTGATATGTGAAGTCTGAGGCCTATTCTCTTTTCTACACATTCAAACATCTCAGCTTTTAATGACCCAGATAGCAAAAATGATCTGGTCCGGATGTATCATATGATCCAGAACAGTCCTGAGTCCGATTGTACAACAGACCAGATCCGGATTCCAGACCTGGAACTAAGCTGGGCCGGACCTTGCCCAGATCTTTATTGTTCCTGTGCTCCTCTGGTCCAGATGCGGTCCAGATCCGTGGTCAGCCACCTCCTCTGGATCAGATCTATTCCAGCTCCAGCCCAGATCTGCAGACCGACATTTCAGATGTGTTTCTCCTCCAACACGGATCCACATTTTCTCCAGCTGTTTTATTTTTTATATCAACTTTAATTTATATATATATATATAAGTATATATACTTAACTTTACATTACAATTTGGAAATATTGAATGTTTCACTATTTAGTTAAATAACAAATCAAGAAAAGCTCTATTTTATTAGATCTTCAAAGATTAAATGACTAGATTATAGTCATTTTTATACAATGTTTGTTGAGGTCATGTCATGCCTGAATATTTGGTCAGATGTCAAGACCACCCAACAAATTATCTAGGTTTCATTTTATACATTTAATGCAGTAATGTAATAGTGTTTTAAAACTAATATATATATATATATCTTTGTGAAGTATTTTGGTATTTATGTTTTACTGAGAATAGAGAACCCATGGTGGTTTCTTTCCACTGTGGAACGAGGTAGAGTGATGAATTGTGCAGCAGCAGATGTGCTACAGTGAGTAATTGGAACTCAGCAAAATAGCCACAAAGTAGCTACAAAGCTACAAGCTACATATACCTGCTGAAATGACAACACCACCTGTGGTGCATATAGATTAAGGGAGGTCTTACTGTAAATCTCAACATTACCTACAGAAAGAGAATGTGACACATTAATGGTCACATCATAAAGTTATTTAAAATTATTTTAGCACAAACTAGGGTAATTCTGATTTTTATGACTACTGTGAAAAAAGGTTATTTCATTTTATTTATTTATTTATTGATAACAGGCTAAAGAACACCTGAAAAATATTTATAAATTAGGATTATAATTTATGTATCATGGAATAATAATTTGTATAGATAATATATTAAAGATATAATTATTATATAGTCTATATTTTTATTATAATATATATAATTTCATATTTTACATGACAATACTGAATTTCATATAAGTGAAGCTGCTTATTAGCAGTATGCTAATGTTACCAAGCTTGGTTTCTTTTACTTAAAGAGGAAAAATCATTATGTACAAATTGCAGCAATTCACTAACCTATCTTTATTGCTTTTAATTACTTTTTACCAAAGTAAGTTCATACAGAAATATTATTGTCATTTCATATTAACAGTAAAGCTAGGTTTGGAAAGCCTATGTTAACATTTTGTTAAAACATCTGGAAGGCATTAAAAAAAGTGTCTCGCCATCTTTATTTGATGAGATTTGGTCGTTCTTAAGCAGTTCATATCGTGAAATTTGATTATAAACAGTGAAATTAACAAAAATCTGACTGTTACTCACCTGAAGTGTTAGAGAACCGAAAGGGCTGCAGCAGCGTTGGTGGAGTGACCATAGAGTCAATTGAGTGTGGCTCCGATTCGTGCAGTGACTCCGGGCCCGGTGCAGCTGCAAACCAGTGACATGTCAGAGATTAGAATCAGAAATACAACCTGCACTGGATCCGGATTGTATCCACTGACCGTAGCTGACTGCTATGCAGATCTGCCAGAGGACAAACGGATCCAGATCGAAGTCGCCTGCTATGTGGGGACCTGCATGCCTACAGTTTACATTTTCCAACACTTCACTAATATTGCAAAAATTTCCTCCTAGGTGAATTGATCCTTTCAGTAGGGATCACTAGGTAGGATATTTATCTTAAAATGACAGCTTCAAAACGATGGCTTGAGAATCACTGGGAGGAGAACTCTACGTAGCACTTTACAGCTCATGAGTGTTTAGCTTGCTATAAGAAAAATCTAGCTAGGTTTTCCCCAGTATAGACATCATGGTAGAGCCTGGAGAAGATGGAGAGTGGCTGTTATGGCCATAGCCTGATGCACACCTCTCCAGAAATGTAACTACACATTGCGTCGGCACAGACCACAAGGACTGTGATTGGTCAGAAGTTGGATGGACATTGTTATGTCGTAGGGTTGATGCAGAAGTATACATTGGGCTTTACTTATGAACAAGTGTGAGTGGTAATGCCTGTTAATTTTACCCTGATTAGCTCACTTTTTAGCATTGGACAATGATTCTGTGTATTTATTGCTATATTGCCTGAGTGTGTTTATTGCTAAAAGCTCAAGAGCTGGTCATAACTGTTTTGAATATCCTCAGCTACTGTCTTGACATACTGAAAAAACAGAGTAAGGCAGAGAATATGTTTTTATTACAGTGATAACTGAAAGCCAGCAGCCCTGACTATGAGACTTTCTTAAAGTCAGCAAAGCTGTCCTGTTTCCTTGGTTGGTTTCAGGTTTGGCAGAGTGCAAGGCATCCCCTCATTTAAGGGCAATGCCATCTTGTTTCTCAAGGTTGGAATTTCCCTCGAAAGGAGAAAGGAAAAAGAAAAGGAAATGAAAAAGAAAAGAAAAAGGAAAAATTCTAAAGTTTCAGAATCTCCTGAAGTTCTTCTGAGTCTGGTGAAGCCAGCCCCCTGTGACCATAACCAGGGCTGTGCCTAGGGCCTGGCTATGGGGCTATAGCCCCGGGCCTTTTTTTCATTAGCCCCGGGTTTTTTCTGACAACAAAGTTGCATTTTAAAGCTGGATCCAGCCCGCCAAAATACTCTAAATTAAAATAATTTGGTTCAGGGTTGTAGCCAGGGGTTGGCCTGAGCATTACCAATTTGGACCAAGGCCACCCAGTCAGCCAGAGTGAATTACCCGCATGCGAGTTCACGTCCACGGACACACTCTCCTTTCTGACTGTTTGGCAAAAACACACATTCCTGCGAGTCAGATTTAGAGCTGGAGTGCAAGGGTCGTGTTTAGAATTGCCAACCATCCTGTATTTGGACACTTAAAGCCATGCTCTTTTTGGAACTGATACGGGAGGCGTTTTATTCCATATTTCTGAGGTGAAGCTGTTAAGACAATTAGGCTCAGCCAGAGGAAGAGGCTAATACTCCACAGCAGGTCAGACCATGCTTCTTCTCACTGATCGTCACTTATTTAGCCAATCAGTAGCCAGAGTTAGCTGTCCATCATTCAGTGCTGCAGCCAACAGAGTCAAAGTCCCTCCTAGACCACCTGCACTGAATTACTGTTTTAACCTTACTTTAATAACTAATGTTATGTCTGAGAGAAATTCAGCTCATTTGTAGTGTGTTTGTTACCAGAAATTGTCTTACAAATAATTTTTACAAGCACCATGAATTACGCAGTGTTGTTTTAAAAACTCCATATTATCTATGTTTGTGAGGGTAAATATGATAAAACCCCCTGTAAGGAAAATATGCATTTAGCCTGCCCCGAAGTGATTTTATACTTTAATTTTAATCTGGAAACATGGCACATTAAGCAATTGTGCACCCAAAGAAAACATGAATGTGAAACTGAGATTATGGAGGAAATTTGAGGCCCTTACAGCACAAATTTCCTCTTACAAGGAAAACATGGATTTTGCCTGGCCTGAAATTTTTTTATGCTTTAAAATTAACTGGAAATTTGGCATATTGAGCAATTGCGCATGCAATTAAATGCATGCCAGTCTGAGATTCTGGAGGGAATTTGAGGTCCTTAATAACCTTGGGCCAGCACAAATACACGTCCCAAGTACAGTCTTTGTTTCCCATTATAAAGACAACCTTGTTTCAGCTTGTCCCAAATGGAAGTAATACCTTAATACGTTAAAATCACTGGCAACATAGTACATAGAGCAGCAATACACACAGGTAAAATCTTAAAGTCAAGGTGGAGATTGAAGGCAATATTTATGTCTGTTCACAGAAATTACAAATAGAAGTCCAGTCTCTCACTTTTTGTCAACTTATTTTAGACTATGCCTAATTGATGTAATACTTTTTAAATATTATGCAAGTTGTTTTCCCATAGTTCCCATAGTTTTCCCATAGTAAAATAAATAAGGTAGCAAAAATTCTATACTTTATAAGTTTTAATTAAAGGTTCTTTAAGTATTATTAATAATGGTTCTATTTGTACAGCTATCTGAATACTCAAAGTGTTATTTTCAGTTCAGAGAAAGTGTCTTTAAGTTGTTTGAATTTCAGTATGTCCAGTTCGATCTGCCACACTACTGCTGACTACTTGTTTTCTTTAATTTATTTGTTGACACTTTGTTCGCAGGATGTCCATCTACTCTTAGTTCCCCGCATTAAGAGAAACACTGCAGGAGGAAGAATCTTTTCTCTGAGTGCTCCGGTTTCCTGTCATAGTCCAAAAACACACGTTGGTAGGTGGATTGGTGACTCAAAAGTGTCCATAGGTGTGAGTGTGTGTTGCCCTGTGAAGGACTGACACTCCCTCCAGGGTGTATTCCCGCCTTGCGCCCAATGATTCCAGGAAGGCTGTGGACCCACCGCGACCCTGAACTGAATAAGCGCTTACAGATAATGAATGAAAATCTAGATTGAGAACCTACCTTTTCACACAAGATTTTGGTCAATCACTCACTTTCAGGTTACTCTTTCTCTACTGGTGTTATAGTAGCTGGTTTTCATATTATCACTTCTTATTAACTGATATATATATATATATATATTTATCAGTTATATATATATATATATATATATATATATTATTCAGAGCAGCAGTGTGCAGTTAGGGTCACGGACAGAGACAAACGTTAACTTACTGCATGTTTAGAGTGCTTTCTCACACCCTGAACACGGCTCATATTAACGTTCACCAACTCTCCTGTCCTCCTCTGTTTCCCTAAAAGTTATATACAAGCCGCTTTTATAACTGTAATTAGCCGTCATTGTTATCTGATGTGCTCTACTTACTGACCTCAAGCTCAGAGCTGGTAAAAACTAACTTTATAAACCAGACTCTGACGGTAACTCTGAGGCCAGTAAACTTCTATGACTGGAGCAGCTTTATATTAACGAAGGCTGAAAGATGGCCCACCCTGTGTCTGACTCGCAGCCAAAACAGGTTAATCTCAGTGGCGCATTTTCAAAATAAAAATTTGCGAATAAAAGCATATTTTGGTTCTAGGCAAGCTATGCTTTTCTGGGGTCCCATCTAATGCTCTTTTTTTATAATGTTTAAGGTCTATTAATGAATTGTGAGTGGCAAAACAGAAAGGCATTAATAAAGACAACCACACCCCACCTGCAATACCTACATGTCCCACACTTTGAGAAACACTGCTGTATACATTCATTATCTGTAACCGCTTATCACGGTGGGTCCAGAGCCTACCTGGAATCATTGGGCTCAAGGCAGGAATACACCCTGGAGGGGGCGCCAGTCCTTCACAGGGCAACACACACACACGCCTAAGGACACTTTTGAGTCGCCAATCCACCTAACAACGTGTGTTTTTGGACCGTGGGAGGAAGCTCACGCGGACAACACACCAAACTCCTCACAGACAGTCACCCAGAGCGGGACTCGAACCCACAACCTCCAGGTCCCTGGAGCTGTGTGATTGCGATACTACCTGCTGCCCCACCGTGCTGTCCCTGCTGCATAATTTTAAGAAAACAAAGATATGGTGCAAACAGGAAAGGTGAAGAAAGCAAAGTGGCTAAAATCCCCTGCTTCTGCTCCTTATTCCTGGGCTCCATTTCTGAACTGAGCTGAAGCTTTTGCATAGGAACAGAAGCATTTATAGCAGTGTTATTTACAAAGAGGGTAAACAGTGCATCTTTGATCCAAGTGGTATTGGTATCATTAAGACCTTGGAACTCTGTTAATTTGTAGAAAAGGGGGAGAATATTTTGATAAACTCTTCTACCGACAGTCGTTTCCCCTGTGCGCATGCGCAATGAAGAGAAAGAGGAGGCGTCGCAAGAGCCGACCGAGTGACGTCACGCGGGCCGGAGCCAGTGGCGTGTCTTCGCTGTGTTTCCTTCTTCCTGACTGTGATCTCCGCACCGACCGACCACTAGCTCCGAGTGTCCAACAATGTCCCACCAGACAGGAATACAGGGTAAAACTGCATTTACTTCGGGCTCTGGGCGCTCCCTTAAGCCTTCTGTCTCCTCGGAAGAACAGTGCGGCGAGGTTTGGGAATTGATTTCACTGAAGAGCAGTGTCTTTCTACCACTGCTGTTTCATTTAAGGTGGAACGGGAAATCAGAATAAGACTCGAACAACTTCAGCTATCTACAGTAACCTACTCCCTGTTGAAAGCAGCCAGCGGTTTTTTATACCGTCTTCGATTTTATCGTTTCGTCTTCTGTGGGCTGGCCTGTGTAAAGGGACTAGTTCTTGCTGAAATCACTGGCTGGTGTGAGATTTTGAGATGTTGAAGCGGGCAACGCCTTCATTCACTCAGTCCAGCTGCTCCATTTTCACATGATAAGAGCTGTAGAGCTCAGCAAGGAGTGAGAGTCAGGATTTGATTAACAGCTGCTGTCCAGGTGTTTGAGTTCGAGTTAACTAGGCTTAACTTATTTAACATTTAAATCGCAACGATAGTCATACCTCTCTCATGGAAGATTGTTTATATGAAGCCAGATTTAATGTAAGCCAGCTTTCCTTTCAGGTCAGTGTGTATTGCTCAGGGGTTGTGTGAAATGTCATATCAGACTATTTAAAGACATTCCTACTCTGCATAAACTATCTTTTAATTTAATTTACATTTACAATCATAGTGTTAAATTTACTTCACTAAGAGAAGCTTGTTTCTAAATGAAGGCATGTCAGACTAAGACAATGTCAGTGTGTCTTTGTGTATAGCCTATGGTTTGTGAGATATGGCAGCTATTTCATACTGTGATATGTAAAGACCCCCTGCAGTGAAATGCCATGTGTGGTGTGTTTATACGCTAGAAGACGTACAATGAGCGAAGTAAACAGTCAAAGCCTTGGCTGAGTATTCACACATTGAAACTGCAGTGTTCCAAAAACAAATGGGCAAATTCAGATAGTCAGAGTTCATTATGTCATAAACCTAAGGAACAAATCTAATTGCCTTGCGATTTTTACCCACTTTTAGGGGGTATTCCATGACCAGAGGGGGACATAAAAAAAGAAATTGTCATGATTATATAATATATTGAAACACATACACAATGCATGAGTAGTGCCATGTCAAAAACCGCCACCATTTTTTTAGGTACTGATTTTCTTTTAATAAAAATATCTGTAGACTGATTTTTATGTAACTCTGGAATGGTTGCATTAGAGACACAATAACAGGCTCAGCTGTCTGTGTTGTTTTGGAATTTACTGTCTACAGATGTGGAATTTGGCAGTGAGTTGAAATAGCACATGGAAAATAGTATCTTAGTGACTACGCTTGTACTGTTGTTTAATCATACGTATCTTCTTGCCTTTAAGCTGCTGCGGAGCTGAAAGAAATATTTGCCAATGCCAGAAATGGAGACTACAGAGTTCTGAAGATTGTGATTGAAAGCGGTAAAGAAACATGTGACAGTGACATCCCATCACTGAGCTATAGCCTGTTCTTCCAAACACTCACAGAGCAATGAGTCATACGATCAGAACCTCCTTGTCACCTACATTTTAGACACAGCTTGCTGAACATACATGTACAAAAACAAACTGCATTCAGTTTTAGTAAATGTATCATACCATCTAATGTTTGCCATCTTTTTTTTTAATAGAACAGTTAGTTCTGGGTGAAACCAAGCGGGCATCTCGGAGTTGGGAGGAAGACTATAACTCCCTTGTGCTTCCTCTCCTGGAGAACCAGTTGCCATGCTACATCTTGTACAGGCTGGACTCCACCAATAGTTTTGGGCATGAGTGGGTGTTCATCGCCTGGTCACCAGACAGTGCTGCGGTAAGGGATTGTGAGGAGTTATAAGACACAAATTTGTTTCTAAGTCGGGTAAAGTTATTGCTGATTGTCATTATGAAAAAGGCATTTAGTAAAACCTTTACCAAAACTAGAAACATGTTTTCTTAGAAACAAGTTTTTGTTTGGTCTCATTTTTACTGTGCATTATTGTATGATAGTTAATGAATATAGACTGATGGTTTTCATTCTGTGGACTGCATCATGTCTATGTTAGGAACTACAGACCTATGCTGTGTTTCATTATATTTTCTTCATGAAAAATAAGAATAACCCTTTGAAAAATATACTATTACGCCTATGATACTAGTGATGCTATGTTCTACTGCTGATTATATTTTGTCATACATTTTTTTTCTTAGAATAGTATAGCTCTTAAAGAGATGAAATATGACTGTTGTTAAATGAAAGCTAACACATCTGCGCATAGAACTGACATAAAATACTGACAATAGGGCAGCCAAAATAATATCATACAAACCTGCAGGCTTTTTTCAGTGTGGTGGTCTGGTTGCTTTGGCCGTATTATGCTACATTTTTAGCAACATACATTGATAAGACCAATATATATTTTCTGATCAATATATTGATTAATATGTTTTCTCTGTTAAAGAAGACATGATTTTGGCCCAAGGGACCATCACATCATCTTTTTATTGCTTGAGGCTTGAATGTATTGTGTGGTTGTAATGTCACAGCACATGAGTAGTTGATTGCTTCTGATCAGGTAAAATTTTGCCCCTTAAAATAGGCTGTGGTTAAAATTGCAACTCTTTTAAAGTTACTATTTTGATATAAATTAAATTGATCTTTCAGCCCTAGGTGATGGAATATAATAATATTAATAATAATAATCACCCCATTCAGAGGATTTTATAATATTTGGAGGGTAAATACACATAGAACAAAAGCAAATTGTTCTTTGAACAATGTTTACCAAAGATTGTCACATTGTTAGTGTCTAGAAATAGCACTTGCTTTTCTCATTACATCATAGAATGATGTACAACTTTCGATTGATATGTGATTAGTAGTGTGAATTCACTTACACATTCTTGGCATTTTCCTAATGCAGGTAAGTGGGGAGAAATGTTAGTTGGATCCAGGTCAGCAGTGATTGGATTTGCAAGAGAATCTGACACCCAAAGCAAAATTTTTTTAACCAATAAGATTATCAGGAGCCAAGGCAAAACATTCTTACCCATGGTGCAGCTCTAACAGGTTTAGACTTGTCAGCACAATTCCAGGAGTGTGTGAGGTGATAGACATTTGTTGAAGTTGCTTACACATATGAATTCATTTTTGCAGTTACTCTTTTACCCATTAAAAAGTTTTATTTCCACCTAAAACCCTTAAATGGAAAGGTTAAAAAGTGACGAGTTCTTTCTGCCGTCATAATGAGTATGGCCAAGCAGAAGTTGGTGCAGAATTTCCTACATAAGTACCATCTTCACAGGAGACACAAATGGCTTGCTTTATTGTATTAGCAATTCTGCCCAATGGTGTCAGGTTACAAAAATACTCCTTACTGAAAATGATCTCTGAACTCTGTTCATTAACAGTAATATAAATATGCTGTTAACTTATATTTGTGTCATCAAGTAGGTATGCAAACAAATGAACCTAGATATATAGAATAAATGCTCAGTGTGTTTTAGGTACATACAGAATCTGCTAAGAAGTACTGTAGTTTCAGTTCATCTTCTGCCTTCTGTGTGTTGTCTTAATGAAAGAACAGTTTTGTTTTTCAGTTTGGTTTTGTTTGACTAGGCAACTGTTGTTTTTCTAGTAGATGATAATTCTGTTCTCATCGTAGAAGGAAAGTCAAGTAGTGGCCCTATCAAAATCACAGTAATAAGTTGACATTCTGAAGCTGTTGAGAAAGATTTGAAATCAGCTTGTATACATTACGCTGTATTTGATGTTGGAAAGTGATATATGACACATTTATCAGAGCACCAGAATTCACATTTTTGTTTGATTTATATTTAACAGGTGCGACATAAAATGCTCTATGCCGCTACCAGGGCTACGGTGAAGAAAGAGTTTGGGGGCGGCCTAATTAAAGATGAAATTTTTGGCACTGTAAAGGTATGTACATTAGATTTTAAAAACATCTGTGTAATTAGGCATTGGGGAATCATTCTTAATTATTTATGGTACAAAAATGGTTAGATTATCAAATGTTGGTGTTGATTTTCTGTCAAGACCATATAATGGGAAACATGTTGCCACTCTCATATGCATAAAGGAGTATGTAAAGAGTATCATCTTCATAAACAATTGAGGATATACCAGTGAAATATTGGAAATAATATTTATAATAAAGGATGGGCCATTATCATATGTTGGTTAGCTTTTAATGTTGTAATATATTTATACCCACAATTAAACAAACTCTTCTGTCAACCAAGAATTTTCATATTTGAATGTATTTAACATTTTAATTGCTGATTTCCTTGTGGCATATATGTGTCCCCCCCAATGCAATGTAAACTTTAATTATAAAACACATTGTCAGGTTCTGCTGGCTAAATCTGGCTTCTGTGTTAGCCATAGTGGTTCCCATAGTAATGACACTGGTGTTAATAATACAATCTGATTGGCCAAATTGAGTCACACGTTCAAAGATTGTGTCAGATATCCAAAAACAAACATGAGCTTCCAGCCCATACAAGGTCATAGAGTCATTACAGTAAGGTGATATAAAAAGCACTTCTGCAAGCCATATTTTTTTTTTTTTTTTTTGGTGTTCTTCAGGATGACGTTTCTCTTAATGGATACAAGAAGCACATCACTTCACAGTCTGCTCCTCTTCCACTCACTGCCGCTGAAGAGGAACTGAGACAGATCAAACTCAGTGAGGTACCCGCAACCACACACACATGCGCACATACAGACTTATCTCTGTACCTCTGACCTTGATTTTATAATTAGAATTAAACTTTAAAATAAACAACACTTTATATGTTGCTTTAATGATAACAAACCCGTTCACTATAGTGCAGCTCACTGCAGTAAATCTGCAACGCTTTGTTGGCTACTGTTACTGCAGCTTCAGTAGAAGTGTGCATCATGAAATCAACTGTGACAGCAGTGCTGCTGGAGTGTTTAAAAGCCTTGTCCATTCACTGTCCAGTCAGTTAGACACAACTAACTTGTAGACGTAAAATCTTTGGTCACTGTTGGCTGAATATTTTTGGTTGGTGGGCTTTTCTCTTTCCAGCAGTGACTCTCACTGAGGGGTTAAAAATTTCAGCCGTACTGCTGTGTCTGATCTACTCATACCAGCACACCGTGTCCCTAACCACATCAGTGTCCCTGCAGCGCATTGAGAATTATCCACTAGCCAAATCAGACTGTACCTGCCACATGGGGGTCCTGACAATTTGAACAGGGTAAATAGGGGAAATTAAGTATGCAGAGCAACAAATCAACTACAATCTGTGATTGTAGAAAAACAGAGTGCTCCTTTCTGGTCAGTGGAGCTGTGAGACTGAAAAATGAACGTAGAAACAGGAAGGTGGTCATAATGTTATGGCTGAGAGCTGTATATTTCCTAGAATCTGCCGTGTTGACATTGACAGTCTTACTAGTTGGTGTATGCACCAAAACAAAGCATCCCTGCCACTTGCAAAGAAGTGTTTGTTTTAGCCTCTTCAGTAATTGCTGAGTTCCTAGTTTTGAATGGGAATAGCATGCGTTGAACCCATTCCATATAAGGCAATGCACTAAAAAAGCAGGGCCATGGCTCTTCTCTGAAGTTGGCCAATCAGAGGGGGGAAATATAAAAGGAAGTTGGATTGCCTTTTCTGTCACTAACTCTGCAGAGAACAGTTAACACTGCACTAATATGAATGGCACTAAACTAGTATCGGTCTTCATGTATATCTCACAAATCTAGGTTGTTTTGTAAAACAAATAAGTTTATTACAAGCCAAAGCATTCATAAATGTCTTTTGACTGGCATACCTTTAATTGTTGCCCATATGCTGCAGGGCAGGTTTAAACGCTCCACACACAGCTAGCATTAGGGGAGATCTTGAAGAATATAATATTTGGTATAAAATGAATTAATATTTAATATCTGAAGATTGTTAATATTCACTATATAAAATACAGTGGTGGAATCACAGTGCATTACTCAGAATAAAGTAACATACATTTCTATGACCAAAAATTGTAGACACCAGCTTGTCATTTCTTCTGAGGTCAAGAGCATTACGTAATGTTCTCCCCATTTCCTCCAGTAACAGGATGTTTTTCTTAAAAGACTTTAGACAAGATATTCAAACATTCCTGTAAATATTGTATGGCGTTCAGCCAAAAGAACATTAGTGAGGACGTGAGCTGATATTGAATGATTAGTTCTCCAATATTTAAAGGTCCTTCATTGATGTAGTTTGCAGTTACAGTGCCCCACAGTCTGTTGGGAGATTATAAGCGCTCTAGACATATTTGACATTGAGGTTCACAGCCTTAAGAGCATGGCAGCTGCTCCGGTGTGTAGCATTTCATTTCAGACTTTTCTATGGAGTTTATAGAACATGTGTATTCATGTTGGATACACCTTAATGACACCAAATTGGCTAAAAATTAGGGTTGTCTACAAACGTTGGAATATATAATGTAGGCTAAGTTGCATTGATCTCTGTCTCCAGGTGCAGACTGACATCAGTGTGGACACCAAGCAGCAGACTCTGCAGGGAGTAGCCTTCCCTTTACATGGCGATGCCATGGATGCTCTGCAGAAATTCATGGCCAAGAAACTCAACTATGTTCAGTTGGTAAGGCTGCCATATCTGTGCTTCCTGCAAGTGAATATGGGGGTTTTGTTCACTAAAGATTTGGCAAAACTTTGCTCTGCAGATACTGCAGTTCAGAAAAGGACTGGCTCAGCATTTTGTGTCAGCTATCTTATTAAGTGAGAGATTCGTGACCCAGAATCAGCATCCCTTTTGTGAAATTCTTTATCATATTTGTTAAGATAAAAACAGACTGTAGGAGAGCAGTCTTTCTCCAAACTGCAGTGATTAATTTTTTAAGTCCCTTATAAAGCACACGTTTGTGTCTTTTTCTGCTGTTACACCTGATCCAGCTCACAAGGTAATAATCCAGCTCCTAATGCCCTCAGTTCAGGAAAAAGGTAAAAACAGGCAGTTTTTGAGGTCCTCAGTTGGGATTGAAACATTAGGTTCAGATCAGTACTGAAGGTTATTAGATTTCGTGGATCAGGAATGAACTGCATTCCTATTAAATCATGATAAAACAAATTGCTATATACAAGTTTTCTTTCATTCTCGTGTTAAAACCATATCCCCATGTGATCCATCAACAGAAAATAGATTTTGACAAGGAGCTCATCATGCTGTCAAACACAGACCCGACAGAAGTGAGAGACCTACCCAAGAGGATTTCTAAAGATGCTGCACGCTATCACTTCTTCCTTTACAAGCATTCGCACGAGGGGGACCACCTAGAGTCTATAGGTGAACAGCTTTGTTCATACATTTTTTGCAAAGGTTTGGGTACCCCTGGTCAAATGACATGTTCTGATCATTTTCTAAGTGAAAATATAGAGCACACGCAATGCACTGAACCCCCAAACACTCCCCGAGCAGCCAGCGCTCTGGGTGTGTGTTCACAGCCCCTAGTGTGTGTGTGTGTGTGTGTATGTATGTATATGTATATACATTGATTATCACCCATGATTCCCACTATTAAGTACATATTTGTTTACTGCAGTGTTTATATATTCAATGCCGGGATACAACTGCAGTATTAAGGAAAGGATGCTTTACTCCAGCTGTAAGAGTCCTCTCATAGACATGGTGGAGAATAAACTGCAGATGCAGGTAGAAAAAAAGGTATGAGAACTTATTATTATTTTGAATAATAATAAAATATTGGATTGAACATAGCCTTTTAAGCATTCGTTTCTCTCTCTCATTTGTAGCTAGAGATCGATAATGGTGATGAATTGACTGGTGATTACCTGTATGAGGTGGTGCACCCCAAACAGCATGCACACAAGCAGGCCTTTGCTAAGCCCAAAGGCCCTGCAGGAAGAAGAGGAGACCGCAGGATCACTCGGCAGCGTGGGGATGGAGAGGATGCTGAAGATTAAAGACAAACAAGACCAAACTCCCTGTTCTGTGTGCTTGGGTGGAACGTTCCAGACCATGGAAGCCAAGCCTATTTCACACAAAGCTTTCTACCTTTATTCAAATACACATATATATCTAGATTTCCCCTAATTTGACAGAGGCCACAAATACAGCCACCACATGATGAACTATGCATACAATAAAACACACTCACATGGTGGTTAGACATCTGTAGCTACCCCTGTGGTATCTAATAGAAGCTTATTTTGTGAGGAAAAAGTGTTTGTTTAGGATATGGTCAGGAATCGCACCTCAGCCCAAGTGCAGGATTACAAAGGTTACATATCAGATTTAAGGAAGAAAAAAAAAAAAAAAACATTTAAATAAAGATTTAGGCTTAACATTTGGAAACATACAGCATGAACGCTGTTCATAGAACATCTATTTTACAAATATGCTATGTGCTGAGATGTCTTTTACCAATTTGACAAGAACTCATGAAAAATGAATCATGAATTTACGTTGTGCAAAGGTCAGTAAGTGCAGTATGAATTGTTACATTATTGGGTGGTTACTGTTTAAGCATGAACATGTATGTTCTTAAATGTGAACAAGAACAAAGAGACCTCCACAAATCCCCCATTCCTTTATTTTTTCCATTCCAGCTTTGTTGTAATTTTTGTATTTTTACACAAGGCCTAAATGCTAGAGATCTTACAAAACACACAGCTGTAAGATCACATGTATTGCCAGCTGATTGATCACCAATATTTTAGCATTCAACATTACTTTTTATACCACATGTCCCATTTTTTTATACGACTGACACTTTGATGTTCCCATTTGCCAAGAAACATATTTTCCTATGCAACTGATGTATATACTGATCTAAATGATGGTTCATTGTTTGTTAATTGATTTTTGTCATGTTCTAATCTGTCTATGTAGCCATGGCATGGGGTATATTAGAAATCATGAGGTTGGGGTCAGTTTCAGTGGAATGTGTCCAGAGGTTTTGACCCATTGATCGAGAATGCAGTCTGAACAGGGAAATGTGAAATAAAATGTAAAATTAGTTACTTTATGTAAAACCAGGTGTAATTAGCCCTGTGGAGAATAACGCCAGAATAGCTCCAGGACAGAATAAAATAAAAATAAAATAATTAGAAATGTGTGGTTTAATATTAGTTTCCTTCAAAGGATTATTTGACAACAACGAACCCCAACTCTGATGTCAATTAAGCTTCCCTAGTTGCTGATCACTGAAATACTGCAATAGCTACTGCTGCTTTTTATGAAGCACTGCTGTGTGCTCTGCACACTGTAGCACAAGGTGTCAGGAAAAGTTGAGGTGTGATGAAATTCAAGGCACCAAGCTACTGAAAATGTGAGGCAATCCACTGTTAAACATCTGTAATGTGTACCCATGTAAATGGAATTATATAGTGTTTATGTCTTATGTCTGGTGGTCTTGAGAATGCTTTTCTCTGTAAAATGTTTTTAAAAGAAGAATAAAATATTTAAATCACTAATGATATTTTATTATACAATATGGGGTCAATTACTGACCACTGGTTAAAAAAAAAAAGATCTAAAAATTAAATACAAATATTTACATTTAAAAACACATCAAATCAAGACTTTTAGGTTTAATACACAATATTGTCGAGGTTTTCACTCTTTCTGTTTGTCAAATCTTGAGCGAGTCAAATCCTCTAGTTCCGTAGCAACCTACAGATGGGAAAAAAAAAAAATTATATATATATATATATATATATATATATATATATAGCCATTGCATATGTTATGACATTGATATGATGTTGACACACATATGCTAATCCTCATGATTAGCATGTGAAAATGACTTAAAAGCTGTGTTTTATCTTAAAACAATGTTTGTTTATTTTCACTCTGTTTATTTTCATTAGCACTGTGCAGAGCTGGATCTAGTGACATTAGGATGGCACCCCCTAAATGAAAAATATAAAGTATCAAAGTACGTGTTGGTGGAAGGAGTGTGAGCCACAATCTGCACAATAGTAGTAAGTGTAATAATGTATGAAAGGAAAAATATCATAAAATAGTAATGATTTATATTTACTTTTATAACTTTTTGTCCACATATGATCAGCATTCACTTTTAAATCAGTATACCTCCCATAATATGTAGACAATATGATGAAATGTTGTCACTAGCGTGATTATTTTCTTCACATTTTGCTTTTTTTCAACACTGGATACTGTCTTTGTTTTCTGATCAACTGAATGCTTTATTACAAGATCGTCATTCCTGTTTAACAGAACTGAATTAAATTATTGTATTCATAATTGTATTTTTTCCAATCATGGCACTACTGGTTCTTTATCTCTGCACCAACAAAAAAAAGCTGCAGACACAAATACCTCTTTTAGCAGAGGCCTCCTGTTCTTCCTCTCATTCAGGCATTGACTAGCCACACTGTACATCCTCTCCACCGACTCCAGATCCCAGTCTTCCATCTTTTTATCAACATACTCTTCCAGTGTGATCTCCTCATCCTCAATTTCATCCTTCATCTCGATCTGAGAAACACAATAAACTTCACACTCAGAGACATGTTTTAAAAACACATACCTCCTTTTGTTTCAAATACTCACACATTGGGTAAAAAATGCATGGACAATAGTGTCAGAAATGTGCTAAAATATATTTGTTAAGATTTTATTTATTTATTTACATTTGAAATTTCGAATGTTTCTGGAGATAAATTAGTTTTTACGAATAGTATAATGGATCTTTATAGAATAAAGTGGTCTCTGTCTTTGTTGGATTGATTCCATTATTTTAAAGAGTATGTGATATATGAACAGCTGAAACCTATGTGGGGAAGTTTTCTATAATGCTTTTCTACCCTGAACTTACCAGAAGCTTTGGGTCCCGGTTTTCATCAACTGGAGGAAGTCCAGACAATATCTCCAGCAAGACCTGTAAGAGTCAGCAATGTCAGGTTTTCCCCCTCCTCAATGAACTAAGCATATGCTTTATTCATTAGACATTTCAGAGGCTAGTAAAAAGCTGGCCTTTTCTCTGCAGTGGTCTGGAGGCCACTGTGACTCTCTGCATCGTTATGGTCTTAATCTGCCCTGTTTTAGCAGGTCAATATGTCTCAGCATAGCAGCTATGAAATGTCATACTCCTTTCCAATTCTGAAGTCAAGAAAGGCACCCATGCTCTGCCCCCTTGTCATGTTCATACGGTTTGGGGCTGATTATAGGGTGTTTGAGTGTATGAGTGAATGCACTATCTCCACATCAGAAAAGCCCAAATTGTTCTCTTCCTGATCATTTTGCCAGGGTTAAAGGCGTGATAAATAGCACTCTTGAGCAAATATGGCTGTGTCTACGGTTTTCTTCTTTGGTGCTCGCTACAATATTTCCAATTTGATCGGACGTACCCAAACTTTTGCACGGGACTCTATAGCTACCTTTCTGTTACAGCTCTCACACTTGAGAACGTACCACTCCGAAGCTAAAGATATCCGATTTGGGGGTGATCTCTCCGCGCAGTGCCTCTGGTGCCATGTAGGCTGTAGTACCCACAATTCTCTCTGTAATCACTGTAGTACATGAGCGCTTAGCCGAGGCTCGGGTTAACCCAAAGTCAGAAATCTTCGGAACCATGGATTCATCCAGCAGTATGTTTCCACTGTTGGGAGAAACCGAAAAAACAAACAAACAACCTTTAAAGTATGTTTTAGTCAACATCCTTTGTTTAACTCTTAGTAACACAGAAGTTGTTCATGACACACAGTGTGTATACTTGAATACTGTCAGTGCTAGAAAAGGCCCAAAAATATTGTCACTATCACATTAAAAACACTTCTGTATAATAAATGTGATCCCAAACCGCCCTTAACATTTTCTTAAGGTTTCATGACAGAAAACCAAGCTTTAGCTAGGACTGTGCTAATAATATTTATACTTACTTATCATGTTATGGATATTTCTTTGATACAACCTGCTAAACATCAACAGTTCCCTTGTGAGTAACACATATGTATGGAACCAAAAGTTAATATTTCAGCGAAATATCTGCTAAACCTTTTCACATCTCTGTGGATATGGTTGTGCTGGTGAAGATACTCCAGTCCTTGAGCTGTCCCCAGTGCTATTTCACACCTCACTCCCCAGGACAGAGGACTGCTTCCTTCCTGCACACAGAGATCAGCTATCAATACGGTTGTAACTCAACTACATACAGATTTGATTTGTGTTTTTATTTTAAGTAGACTGGACTATAGTAAATCTTAGTTTACTCGTCTTCTAAATAAGTCTATTGAGAAACTACAGCTAATTCAGAACTCTGCAGCCAGATTTTCAACCAAATCTCTAGAAGAGAGACTCTCTAGTATACTCTCTAGTTGGATTTTGTAACATTTACATGTTTCACTCTTTTATTCCACCCAAGCCTTTTTTATCTTTAATATATCTTAGCGCCACTAAGATATATTGTATAGAACATACACTGAGAATACTAGCAGCAAAAAAAGCAGTAAATTGCTTTCCACATGAACATACTATAGCCCAAATGAGCTATTATGAGTAGTACTTTATTTATTAATGGGTTGAACCTGTTGAATCTGAATGAGAGATGGATAGTTATTTACAGAATTTCTACAATAAGTTCTAGCTGGTACAAAAGGTAAATAAATAGATAATTAAAGGAACCTCAATATGGCTCCATAACTGAATGTTTAAAGTTTTGTAAGATAACTGTTACATTTTGAGACTTACCAAGCATGCAAGTCGATCCAGTAATGATCCATTGGACATGTAAGTATACACTAAACATGGGTGCTGGCCATCACTAGAATAACCAACCATATTCACTAGATTCACATGTTTTAACCTGGAAGAAAAACACGAACAAATATATACACAATTATAAAATCATTACAGGAACAATATGATTATTGGCAGATAAAGTGTCTTGCTATCAGTTCACCTCTTCAGTGTTTGAATCTCTTGTTTGAACTGAGTTGTGAGGTCTTCAGGAGACATGTTTTCTTCCTGGAAGTGGTGACCAGAGGCAAAGTTTTACATTTTAAATATAGTGGCAAGCAAAATGATCTCCTCAAAATTAATATAGAGTACACTGAACAGTGCAGTTACTACAATTATTAAACAACAGAATTATCCTAACATGAATTTACAGTCAACTGCTTGATGAAGCCTCTGACATGAAGATACTAGTACATGTGTAAAATAAATTAAAATACACTATTTATAAAAATAATAATGGGCGGCATGGTTGCGCAGCAGGTAGTGTCTCAGTCACACAGCTCCAGGGACCTGGAGGTTGTGGGTTCGATTCCCGCTCCGGGTGACTGTCTGTGAGGAGTTGGTGTGTTCTCCCCGTGTCTGCGTGGGTTTCCTTCGGGTGCTCCGGTTTCCTCCCACAGTCCAAAAAACACACGTTGCAGGTGGATTGGCGACTCAAAAAGTGTCCGTAGGTGTGAGTGAATGTGTGTGTGTGTCTATGTTGTCCCGTGAAAGACTGGCGCCCCCTCCAGGGTGTATTCCCGCCTTGTGCCCAATGATTCCAGGTAGGCTCTGGACCCACCGCGACCCTGAACTGGATATGCGGTTACAGATAATGAATGAATAAAAATAATATGAAATAATCAAAATCAATCACAACTAACTGCTCAAAATTCAGATTCATTTTTTTGTCATGTTATTACACAGATAAGCATAAAAGCAAGTGAAACTCTGACATGCAGGACCCAATAACAATGCCGTTCAAAAAAGGAAAATCAATGAGAGCACAAAAAAGATAAAATACATAAATAAAAAGTACATGTAACTATAGATGGAAAATGTTATGTCAGTATTTGACTTTCTCCATTTTCCAAGAGATTTACATGTACTGACATCATAGTGCACACAGTGGATCGGAATGTGAAGAAAGCTGTATTATTCAGTACATTAAACCTATTATTCATTATTATCTGGTATTATGCAAATCAATTATGCAATAAATGCAATAGGCAAAAGTGCCTATATTTAAAATATATATATATTTATATTATATAATTACTGAAATTATGAAACCTTGACTGTACAGTATTGGATAAATACTTACTAAATTGAGTTTCTTTACTGCTACAGGTTTGCTGCAGAGGAGGCCTTTGAACACAGTTCCAAACCCACCCTCTCCAAGTCTGCGGCCACCCTCTGCAACAGGCTTGTCGTCCCAGTTCCCTGTCATCTGCCTCAACTCTTCATATGTAAATGTGTAGAAACCTGAATTCATGGAGTGGTAGAGAATGAGAATGATACATATTATTGCTTAAAACACCAATTATAGGCACAGTATTTAATTAAGTGTGTTTTTTCTTTCTTTATTTATTATTTATTTTATTTTATTTATTTATTTGTTTTATTTATTTATTTACATTTGAAAATCTGAATGTTTCTGGAGATAAATTAGTTTTAAAACAACAATTATAGGCACAGTGTGTATTTTACAAAAATGTTCACACCACCAATATATCATAA